>NW_027507686.1:104148720-104748720 GCF_037356315.1 Lithobates pipiens | reverse complement strand
CTGTGCCCCTTGGGCAGTGCCTAAGTACATGGTTGTCAACATTTCAAAAATATTTTCAGGGACGCTTTTTTTTACAAGTGCTATATTTAGAGTAGCTGACATCCCCGTGTTCCTCTATACATCACAATAGTAATTACAAAATTAAATAAGTACTAATAATGGGGCAGAACAAATATGAGGACTGTGAGATTTCCTCTAGTTGAACTGACAAAAGTGCCCATTCTAGAGCTGGTAACATTGAGGATATTCAGTATAATTTTAAAGAACAGTTTTTGTGGGTAAGAGGCATAGGGGAGGCGTATGAATGGTATAAAAGTGGGAAGTATGTGCAGGTGAGGGAGAGGAATGTGGAGGGTCTAACAGTGGGCACTATGTACATGAGAGGAGTGCAGAGGGTATGGCAGAAGGCACTACGTACAGGAGAGGAGTGTGAAGGGTAAGACAGTGGGCAGTATTCACAGCAAAGAAGTGTAGAGGGTATGACATTGGGCACTATGTATAAGAGAAGAGTGTGGAGGGTATGACAGTGGGCACTATGTACAGTAGAGAAGTGTGGAGAGTAGGACAGTAAGCAGTAATTACAGGAGAGGAGTGTGAAGGGAGGGTGTGACGGTGGGCACTATGTATAGGAGAGGAGTATGGAGGGTATGACAGTGAGTAGTATGTACAGGAGAGGAGTGTGGAGGGTATGACAGTGGGCACTATGTAAAGGAGAGAAGTGTTGGAGGTATGACAGTGGGCACTATGTATAGGAGAGGAGTGTGGAGGGTATGACAATGAGTAGTATGTACAGGAGAGGAGTATGGAGGGTATGGCGGTGGGCACTATGTATAGGAGAGGAGTATGGAAGGTATGGCAGTGGGCACTATGTATAGGAGAGGAGTGTGGAGGGTACAACAGTGGACACTATGTACAGGAGAGAAGTAACAGCGGGCACTGTACAGGTACGGGCATGTATAGGTGAGGAGTGTGTAGGATATGACAGCGAGCGTTATGTATAGGAGAGAAGTGTGGAGGGTATGACAGTGGGCACTATGTATAGGAGAGAAGTGTGGAGAGTATGATAGTGGGCACTATGTATAGGAGAGGAGGATGAAGTAATCTGGGAAGGAAAAATGTAAAGGTTTGCTGAAGGATGTTTAGGGACTGCGTAGAGGTTAAGGGGCCAGACATGGATTGAAATTACACAGAGACCACCCATAGTCGATCTATGTATGGGCTAGCTGGTTTTTGCACAAGTCAACCTATTAACTGACTTGATTACAACCAGCCAATCAGTGCTGCAACAATAGTTAGCAACACTAATCATTGTATTCACTGGCAGAACACAATAACACTACAGGAGTGATTGCCCCATTCATACTTCAGCAGGTGATAGGGTGTGTGGGGACAGGCTGGGGAAAGATACTAGTCCCTGGGTAGGCACTGGTTGGTATCAGAGCCAGATACACACAGGTTACATACGCCACGATCGTTAGAACGAGAGCAATAATTCTAGCACTAGACCTCCTCTGTAACTCTAAACATGTAACCTGTAAAAAAATGTAATTTTCTAGCATAAATAAATGATGATTTTTACATGTAGGAGAGAAGTCTCAGAATGGGCCTGGTTGCCAAGGGGTTAATTATCATAAGTAATATACAAATAATTATTATAAGCACTGTGAGTTCATCCTCTCAGTCTGCTGCAGAGTGTTCCAGCTTGTATTTATACTGGCCACTCTGTATGTAGCTTCTGACAGGCTGTGCAAGCAGCCCTGTATCTCTGGAACCATAGATGATAGCAGCCCCATATTTTAACCAGTGCTGGAGTGGGTCTTTAGCTACCTACCCCCCAATGGGGTCTCTGTGACTCCTGATCACCGAGCTACAATCCTCGAAGTTGATCCTTTTTTTTTTTTTTTTTTTTTTTTTTGGGCAAATGGGCCTATCTTGAGAAAGGGGCCTGGAGCTGCAGCTCCAACAGCCCCTATGTTAATCCGGCCCTGCTCTCTTGTCAGATTATCATCATCCACATTTGTGATGCTAATCTGACAGATCTCCTGACATGTTAATTTAACGAATGCCAATACATTGGTATTCGTGGCGGGAGGCGGGAAGTAATCTGATTTCTTTTTCAAAGTTGTTTGAGGCACTGATGGTAAATCAGATTGGTTGAATCGGCCCAGAAGATATTCTAGATCGACACGATCAATGAGATCGGTGGAATCGTTTTCCTCAAGTAGTTTGATGGGGTTATCCAGGACTTTCAGTTCCTGGATCTCCAGGTCGGATTTAGGGGGGGCATCTTTCGAATATAGTTGTTTAAGTATACATTTTCTGGCAAAAAGTTGCACATCTTTGAGGACTTCAAATCTGTCCAAGTTTTGACTTGGACAGAAACTCAAACCTTGAGCTAAGACCTGAATTTCAGTGGGGTCAAGAATGTAAGAGGACAAATTAACCACACTGAGATCCGGAATATATTCCAAAGTGGGGGTGGGAACATGAGGCCCATCTCCACTGGCCACCATTTATTGTGGATCAGTGAGCATGCTAGACCTAGTCAATCTGTCCGAAGTGTTAATCACACCCGATTTGCCACCCGAGGAAGGGCCTTTGGTCACTATCTGAGTTTTAAATATGGGTGCCACTGCTTCATCCTCCAATTATATGCTTTATGTTCATAAAAAGCCCCCTGATCTCTTAGGACGTGTACACACGGGCGGACTGTCCGCCCAACTAGGTTCGTCAAACAGTTTGACAAACAGTCCATTCAAAATTAGCATGAACGGACTTGACCACACACGATGAACGAACAGTCCGCTGAAAACTTGCGCGATGACGTGAACGGCACGTATGACAGGACGAGAAATTCGGCGTCCGATACACTGCAATGCAACCTTCGCCGTGTAAATTCTTTCTCAGCATGCGCGAGACTTAGTTTGCCGAACAAGCCTACACACGAGCGGACTGTCCGCTCAAACCAAGTTTCAGCGGACAGTCTTACGGAAATTCCGAAAAACTTTGTTCGTCAGACTGTCCGCTGAAACTGTCCGCTGAACAAAGTTGGACGAACAGTCCGCCCGTGTGTACGCGGCCTTAGGAATTTAGTTTCCTTTTTGATCACAATTGCCTTATTGTATTGCTCTGAATACCTGGACAGTGACTGTATTCGACTGGATGTAGTTACTGTTCAGCAGACAATTTTCCACACAACTCATTTGAATTTTCACCTGAATTTATTGAACTGACAGGGACAGCCACGGCTCGAATTTAATGCGATTTAGCAGGAATCATCTGAAAATCAAGCCCTATATGGCTAGCCTTGGACATATTCAGAAACAGACTACAAATCACTCCAAATTTCAAGACTTCTCTCCCGAGCAGGTTTGAAACAGGATAGAAAGTTCAACTCTCAGGATGCAATAGTAATTTCCCAATTTTGATAAGGTTTTAGTATAAATTTCAGAACCTGAGGATACTAGGCAGAAAAAGTATATAAAAGCGTGAATGGGTTGGGGGCGTGGCCTGACCTTGCATGGAGTAGGACGCGTGTCTCCGGAGCTCCGCCGAGGAATCCTGTCTCCCACGCTGATCCTGTGACACCACAGCGCCGATACTCACCTAAACACATCTGGCAGGCGTCCGTCCATTCCGGCACATATGTCTCCCTTGAAATCCCGACAATCGGCGGCGGCGCGGTTGTCACAATACAGCCGACATGTGAGTGAGGAGGGGGAGGAAAATGGCGGCGCGGTGGAGCCGGGAGGGCCGCGTGTGGCGGGAGACACGGACAGGCTTCTTGAAGCCATTACATTGTGCCGCACGTCCCTTACATCCCAAATTGAGGAAGTGCAAACGGACATATCTTTATTGAGGCAGGACTTTCAGAAACTGCGTGACCGGGTAAGGGACACTGAGACCCGTATCAGTAATGTGGAAGACGCTCTCCCACCACTGCAAAATGATGCCGACCACATGCAGAAGCAAATAGATCTCCTGATTGCTAAACAGGACGAAATGGAAAATCGCATACGCAGATGCAACATCCGATTGATTGGTCTTCCGGAGGGGGCTGAAGGTAAGGACCCTACAACTTTTCTGGAACAATTGCTGATAAGTACCTATGGCCGAGAGTCTTTTTCCCCCATGCTGGCGGTTGAACGCGCGCATCGTATGCCTGCCAGGCCTCCACCGCAGGGTGCACCTCCACGCACCTTTATTGCAAAACTCCTGAATTATAAGGACAGAGATGCTGCACTCCGCATGGCTCGGGAAAAGGGTAATATCCCTGTGGGCAATACTAAAGTTGCAATCTTCCCTGATTTCTCCGCGGACGTCCAGAAACGCCGACAGAGTTTCATGGAGGCCAAAAGATTACTACGTGCACAGCAAGTGAAATACTCTATGCTATTCCCAGCACGCCTCAGGGTGGAGGCAGGAGACCGGGCGCTCTTCTTTGAACAACCCAGAGAGGTCATAGCATGGCTGGAACGCAGAGTGCCTCAAAATGGAGCTGCCTGAGACCCTTTGGGATGTGTGAGCTAACACCTTTTTTTGTTTCTCCCCTGGTGTCCTGGAACTGAGGCAGGTTGCCTGATCTCTATTTGCTGCTCTATTATCGCTAGGGTGCTTGCATCTGAGGCGTATGTTACCTTTATGCCCTTTTCTACTTTGAGATCTGCTGAACTTTCCGATTCTGGGACATTTGCGCCAGCTGATGGTGTCAACGTTAATGGATCAACTTTTTCCCTTTTTTCTTAGTGTCCCTGTTGGGGGACCTTTTCTGCAATACATACCTGTGTGTTTTGTTTCAACAATTTTGGTTTTCCCTTTTTTTTCTCTTTCTTTTTTTTTCTCCCGGAGCAAGGGGAGACATGTTGGGCCTACGGTCTAATTGCACGGTGCAGCGGAACACTGCTCCATTGTCTGCTGGGACTTCTTCTTGTTATGAGGGAGCTGATCACCGGGACTGGACAGCAACTGACACTTTTGCCTATTTACCCGGGTCACCACTGTGTGATGTTATACAGGGGGCTCTGCTTTGCCTTGCCCTCTGGTACCGGTGGCCGCGACCCTCTTTCAGACTTATTGTTCTAAACCTTTTTATTGATTTAATGAAACTGGTTTTCCCAGCCAGACATGTTTGGTTTTTCAGGGAATATGCCCGCACAAGTTGGGGTTGGTGCAGGGTAGGGTGGGGGGAAGGGGGTGGTTTGGTTAGGGTTTCTATGCAGAAGATTACTATAAATATATCGAAGTATGTATCTGAACTAAGTGTTGCTTTTACTGAATGTTTTTTACCACTACTGCCTATGCAGCCCCTGTTGGGCTTGATCAAGCACAACTGTATTGGGGTGCGTTTATAGGAGGACTGTTAGGGGGTAGGCCGACTGCACTTATTACTTTATATGAATCTTTATGGCATCTATACGGTTTCTTACCTGGAACGTGAGGGGCCTGCGCGATAAAATTAAGCGCGCGGCAGCCTTCACGTTCCTCAAAAAGCAAAGGGCGGAAGTGATGGTGCTAGTTGAGACGCATGTGGAGGGTGGACTGCAGATGGGCCTTAAACGCCCTTGGATTGGGTGGGCATTTCATTCCACCTACACGTCTCATTCAAGGGGGGTTTCGGTACTTGTAGCTAAGTCTGTCCAGTTTGAACTTTGTGAAATTCTTACTGACCCACAGGGCAGGTTTGTTTTTCTACATGCTAAATTGTATGGGGAACCCTACCTTATTATGGCCTTTTATATCCCCCCTCCATTTACCATGACGCTAGTTGTAGAGGGACTGTCTTTTATGTCCAGACATCCGGCGGTTCCTGTTATCTGGCTGGGGGATTTCAACACTACGCTTAACCCTTCCCTGGATAGGCTCAAGCCCCCCGAGTTGATGATGGGGCAAGCTGGGACCACTAGGTTGTGCAGGCTTATAACCACCGTTCATCTTGTGGACACTTGGAGACACAAATTCCCTCAAAAGAAGGAGTATTCATGCTTCTCACCCACACATGGTTCTCTCTCCCGTATTGATTTTATACTAATATCTAAGCAACTCACTCCCAGACTCAGAGAAGTATTGTTCTGCCCCAGACTACTTTCGGACCACAGCCCCTACTCTGTAGTGCTTGACGTACCCCTGGGTAGGCCTCCACGGACGTGGCGGCTAAATCCGTTCTGGCTGACATTATTACCCGAAGATGACACTATTGAGGCGGAGTGGATAAAAAATTTTGAGGATAATGACCAAACGGCCTCAGTTCCAGCAGTGTGGGATACCTTTAAATTACACGCTCGATCGGTGCTGACTGCCCACATTAATAGGCTCAAAGCTGACTCGGCTACTGTCATTATTGAGGCTGAGGCGGATTTGAGCTCCAGGGAACGCACCTACATAGATGACCCATCTACGGCAAACGCTGACGCACTTAGACTACAGTCGAGAGTGGTTTCCCAGCTGCACCAACACAAGGCCCGACAGAAACTTTTTTTTACCAAACAAAAATATTTTGAATCTGGGGAGAGAGCTGGTAAGTTGCTAGCATATTTGGTGCACAGGGAAGACAGGCCCCCGGTTGTTATTTCTTTGCGGGGTCAGGATGATACAATGATCACGGACCCTTCCGAGGTGACAGCTAGATTTCGAGACTTTTTTGCGGACTTATACACCACTACAGTCTCAGACGACACCACTCCGATGGACAGCTTTTTGGCGCAGGTTTCCCTCCCCCAAGTTACGGAGGAAGAAGTGCAGGCTCTGGAGGCTCCCCTGACCACCGATAAAATAGTGGGTGCTATTGCGGAATTTGCAAAATCCAAGTCACCGGGGTCAGATGGTCTTCCCATTGAATTTTATTCCCGATACCAAGATGTGCTGGCGCCTAGGCTTCTCGCCCTCTACGGGAATCTTTTTGATACACTGACATTGCCTCCGTCCATGAGAGAGGCAACGATAGTTTTGATTCCCAAACCTGGAAAAGATCCGGGTTTCCCGGAATCATACCGCCCAATCTCCCTATTGCAGGTAGATATTAAGATTTTAGCTAAAATACTCGCTACTAGGTTGAACGGAGTGATCCTTAGCCTGATTCAGGCTGACCAGGCGGGCTTTATGCCGGGGCGGAATACGTCGTTCAATCTACGCAGGCTTTTTATGAATCTACAGGCAACACATGAGGCGGTGGGTGAGCGTGTGGTAGTGACACTTGACACGGCTAAGGCATTTGACTCAGTGGAATGGGAGTACTTGTGGAAGTGTCTAGCGGGATAAGGCTTTGGTCCGAACTTTATCCGGTGGGTGAGGCTGCTGTATCATCGCCCAACGGCTAAGGTGGTGGCGAATGGGTGGTCTTCCCGGGCGTTTGGCCTTAGTAGGGGTACCAGACAGGGGTGCCCACTGTCCCCGCTACTATATGCCTTGGCTGCTGAACCTTTAGCGGTATCGATTCGTGCGGACCCCGCGATTAGGGGACTGACGATGGGTCGACTAACCGAAAAAATCAGTCAATACGCTGATGACACGTTGCTATACCTGGCGGACTCGGGCCCTTCCCTCGCAAAGGCCCTACACATGATAGAGTGGTTTGGTAGCTTTTCCGGTCTCCGTATAAACTGGGAAAAGTCCCAAATTTTACCTATTGACATTTTTCCACAGTCAGAATCTCAGGCCAGTCTGCCTCTTCAGCGGGTTGGCACTATTAAATATCTAGATAAAACCAGTTCCCCCACAAACGGGGTTTTTAGGCAGCAAGAGACAGTAATAGAAGCCAATAGAAGTAGTATAAAAGGTATTTTAATATTATTTGGTAAAAACAAACATGAGCTTCACCTGAACATTTGTATAACAGACAAAATCATGTGTATAAGGTACATATAATGTCACATGGAAGTATATTAACAGACACAGCTATATGTTACACTGTATGGGTTAGTAGCAGTGAAAACATGAATCTAGCTATATGTTACACTGTATAGGTTAATAACAGTGAAAGCATGAATCTGACGCGTTTCAACCCCAAAAGGGGTCTTCTTCAGAGATGATAGTCTGTTAAAAGAAAGACAAGGTTACACTGAATAAATAAATCCGGTGTTATGCATGTTGGGGATACCCAGTATTGATTTAATATGGTTTACCCGATGATGATGTACTTCCAGGTAGGTAGGGTGGATTATAGTACTTCGGATAGAATTCCCCCAGAGGGCAATGTCCCAATTTCCTTTACGCAACTGGAGTGGTACCTGGTCCATATGTGTCGCCGGACCGTCAGGAGGAAGAGGAGGCAGCGTCACAAGCCCACTGACGTGACTCGCGGGAGGTCACACAAATGCCTTGCCCCCCAGAAAAAAGAAGAATCTGGGGGGTAGGTGCGAGTAAGGGTACCGCGATGATACGGTGGGTAACACCTGCAGCAAAATCCCAACAACAGGCAAAAAATTAAAAACAAGGGTTATTTAATATTGGAAACATGGGGTGCATACGTGGTATGAGGTTAATACTATCATAACCTCATTATGTATACCAAGAATTATATATATGTATATATGTGCACCCCCAATTATCCAAATATCCATGTAGGGTGCTTTCTAAAAAAGAAAGGAAGGAGAAAAAAGGGGACCATGCCTGGAAGTATCTAAAGTGCCTAGGAAAAAGGGGAGAGGGGGAAGGGAAAGGCAAAAATGAGTGAATGTGTTGATGAGTGCTGCTGTGTAAGCCATAACAACAAGGAAGGAGGGGGATGGGGAAAAAGAAAAAGGAGTGATGAACAGTGGACTGGTGGAAACAGTGAAAGTGTAGGCACTCAAACAGAAGAAGAAAAGAAAAGAAGAGAACGAGGAAGAAAAAAAAAAAAAAAAAAAAAAATTGCGCTAGAAGATGGTGAAAAAAGTAACGAAAATATAAAACGTGCAACAAGAAAAACCACATGTGAAAATATACAAGACAAAAATGCCTTGAAATAGGTCACGGCAATAGGAGACATAACCAATAAAAATATCAAGTGCATAGACGCATGTACATGCGTGAAAAGATATATGTGTGTAATGATAGTGTGAAAAAGTACCAAGCAGATATATTAGCCTCATTAGAACAGCCAGACCAGTAGTGAGGTTATTACCTGAGTTATAAGACCTGGTGGAAGACTATTCCAGAAGGTAATGAGGAAGGGACGGCTACTTAAGCGTTAGTCCACAAGGGGTAACTGACGCAGTCCCTGACTCATATTTTCTAAAGTCCGATCTATAAGTTAGTTAGATCAGTCCTCATACCAAACAACTAATAAAGAAACGTATTTTGGTGCAATATATCACCAAAATGCAGGTCAAATACAAAGGAAAAATCATGCTCACCAAACAACAGGTGCAGGTTTCTTTCCCCCTGGGTAAATGTGCACTTCCTGTGAAGGAAGGTTTGTATTTAAAGCCTGAAAATTGGCTGCAGGTGCATGCGCCCACCAATCAACCGGTATAACCCGGACGCATTGGCCGCCTAAACAGGATCAGCCTCGTGTGGCCGCCCCGGCGTCCTGGAAGGCCGGAAAACGGCCCCGAAATAACGTCACTTCCGTCGCAATCGCGTGGCGTCACCGTGTCACGGACGTCCGCTAAAACGAGCGGACGTGCGTGAGGTATGCGTCACGCACGTTCGCTAAAACGAGCGGACGTGCGTGAGATGTGCGCCCGGAAGTGTCCGAGGATGCCGCCGGCAAGGGACTATGTGTCCCCCATCCCTGGGCGGGACCATCCGCCCCTTCAGCAGGGGGGGGGGGAACCAACGGAGAGGTTTGTCCGTAATAACCAGACAGAAACCACTCCTACCCTTGCCGGGGAGTCAGGGCACACTATCATTACACACATATATCTTTTCACGCATGTACATGCGTCTATGCACTTGATATTTTTATTGGTTATGTCTCCTATTGCCGTGACCTATTTCAAGGCATTTTTGTCTTGTATATTTTCACATGTGGTTTTTCTTGTTGCACGTTTTATATTTTCGTTACTTTTTTCACCATCTTCTAGCGCAATTTTTTATTTTTATTTTTCTTCCTCGTTCTCTTCTTTTCTTTTCTTCTTCTGTTTGAGTGCCTACACTTCCACTGTTCATCACTCCTTTTTCTTTTTCTTTTTCCCCATCCCCCTCCTTCCTTGTTGTTATGGCTTACACAGCAGCACTCATCAACACATTCACTCATTTTTGCCTTTCCCTTCCCCCTCTCCCCTTTTTCCTAGGCACTTTAGATACTTCCAGGCATGGTCCCCTTTTTTCTCCTTCCTTTCTTTTTTAGAAAGCACCCTACATGGATATTTGGATAATTGGGGGTGCACATATATACATATATATAATTCTTGGTATACATAATGAGGTTATGATAGTATTAACCTCATACCACGTATGCACCCCATGTTTCCAATATTAAATAACCCTTGTTTTTAATTTTTTGCCTGTTGTTGGGATTTTGCTGCAGGTGTTACCCACCGTATCATCGCGGTACCCTTACTCGCACCTACCCCCCGGATTCTTCTTTTTTCTGGGGGGCAAGGCATTTGTGTGACCTCCCGCGAGTCACGTCAGTGAGCTTGTGACGCTGCCTCCTCTTCCTCCTGACGGTCCGGCGACACATATGGACCATGTACCACTCCAGTTGCGTAAAGGAAATTGGGACATTGCCCTCTGGGGGAATTCTATCCGAAGTACTATAATCCACCCTACCTACCTGGAAGTACATCATCGGGTAAACCATATTAAATCAATACTGGGTATTCCCAACATGCATAACACCGGATTTATTTATTCAGTGTAACCTTGTCTTTCTTTTAACAGACTATCATCTCTGAAGAAGACCCCTTTTGGGGTTGAAACGCGTCAGATTCATGCTTTCACTGTTATTAACCTATACAGTGTAACATATAGCTAGATTCATGTTTTCACTGCTACTAACCCATACAGTGTAACATATAGCTGTGTCTGTTAATATACTTCCATGTGACATTATATGTACCTTATACACATGATTTTGTCTGTTATACAAATGTTCAGGTGAAGCTCATGTTTGTTTTTACCAAATAATATTAAAATACCTTTTATACTACTTCTATTGGCTTCTATTACTGTCTCTTGCTGCCTAAAAACCCCGTTTGTGGGGGAACTGGTTTTATCTGTATCTACTTGGGGTGAGCAGCACCCTCCTAGCTCTTTGTAGCACTGTGTTTTTCTTTGATTGTCTATTAAATATCTAGGGGTATATGTCTCTAGGAATCCAGAAGACTATATTGCGCTGAATATAGAACCATTATTCTCCCTGGTGCGTACCAAGATTCAGGCCTGGTCTCGCCTCCCCCTTGGGGTTTGGGGGCACGTTAATCTGATTAAAATGGTCCTATTACCTAAACTACTGTATGTGTTGTGGCATACCCCGGTATATTTGCCACTGAAATATTTTAAATCCCTTGAAAGTCTCCTTAGGCCCTTTGTATGGGGGAATAATAGACACAAGCTTGCTTGGCAGGCTTTGAAAAGCCCGACTGATATGGGGGGCATGGCTCTTCCAGATCTAAACCATTACTATGTTGCCTCACAACTGTCTCAGCTTTTTCATGTGGACAAGACTGATAAACAACGTTTTCTTACCCTTCTCTGCCCTACTTGGGCACAAATTGCAGATGATCCGATAGCTGCTATCTCGACGGGGGCGGGGAGCTCTGTTGGGGAGCCAGGTAAACACTCCATGCTTTTTCATTACAGAAGGATTTGGGATCTGGTATCCACTAAACTGAATGTTACATCACCAAATGACTATACCCCACTTTTGCATAACAAACAACTGCCGGAACTTCAAAAGATCCAGGGTGTTCAGTTATGGGTATCGAGGGGAATATACTACCTGCATCACCTGATTCACCATGGTACTATTAAAACATTTCAGGCGCTGCAGGAGGAATTTGGTATTCCAAACACTATGCTATATCAATACCTACAGGTTCAACATGCACTTGGAGCACAGTTTCCGCAGGCATTGCCTCGGCCTGCTCCCAATCCTATTGTCGCCATAGTGAAGGATACTGATCCCAAAAAGCTTATCTCATGCTTTTATGGTATGCTTACGGCCCCCGTCTCGGCGAGACTAGCGTATGCTCTGAAGTCCCGCTGGGAGGGCGATGTGGGTGAACTGACGGATGAGGAGTGGGAGGAGGCTCTGGAGACGTGCAAGTTGGTGTCCCCTAGGCTCCAAGACAGGCTTTCTCAGATTTATATAGTGCATAGAGCATACCTCACCCCCCTCAGGACCGCCAAATATAATACGAATCAATCTGTGCTCTGCCCGATGTGTACTCTAGAGACTGGGACGTTCTTCCATCTTATATGGTCTTGCCCCAAACTACAGGAACTTTGGAAACAAGTAGTGTCATTTCTACATGATGTTATGGGCTCGCCCTTGGCTCTCGACCCCAAACCCTGTCTACTAGGGATATTTCCTGACGTATTAGATAAAATTACTAGCACTTTCCTGCAGGAAACTTTGTTTTCTGTTCGAAAAGTGATAGCTAGACAGTGGATGAGGCCCCTTCCACCCCGGGTTGAGGACTGGAAACGGGAAGTTAATTTTACGCTCCCATACAAAAAATTCTTATATAAAAATAGAGGTTGCCCAGCAAAATATCATAGAATATGGGATAAATGGCTGCAGGAGGCTGCCACGTGTGATGAGGGAATTTGATGTAATATTACAGTAAATAATATGTCAATGTTAGGACCTTCCTTGGCAGTGATACATAATGGCTACTGTAATGGAGAAATGTTTTTTATCTATTGTTATGGTTATGACGCAACACCTTTTGAATGTTCGGTGTATGCCACTGTGATTGTAATCTCTGCAATAATGTTCAATAAACATTACCTGTTTAATATAAAAAAAAGTGTGAATGGGTTATATTATTAATATCAATTAGTTTGGAGTTTTCTGACACAATCATGTTACAATTTGACTGATCTAAAAACAATTACACCCATTCAGTGGCAACTATTTGAATGTCAACCAGATGAGTCAGAACATTTTAATTTGCACAGATCGTTGAAGATAGATATGACAGTGCTGCATGCATTGTGAATTTTGCGCAACTTGTCCATCAGATTGGCATTTTGGTAAAAAAAAAAAAGGCCAGTATCTGCTTATACTGCCTCTAATTTGAATAACAAAATGAGTATTCTAATAAACTCCATCCTAAGTAACACTGTCCTAATAAGCTTCAGATGATCATTTTAGGGATCATTCACACAGGTATCTAAAATTATGTATTTTGATGCTTACAACATAGGGTCCTGTACACATCTAAGCACAGCACTATAGGAATCAATGGGCCCATACACACAGCTGCATCTACAAACAAAATCTGCACCGCATTTAGTGACGTGTGCACATGCCACGCATGTAAAAGTGCATAAATGCATTTAAATGTATGCATGCAGTTAAGTCACATGAATCGTACACATCTAAATGTGAGTACTCTAAGCACGTATTTTACACAGGATCTTATGTTAGCTCTGTCAAAAAGAATCTGCATTCCGTGCAGAAAATACACATATACCTGTGCAAAGGAAGCCTTTGAGACTGTGCTGCAGTGAAGGGGAATAAATAGACTATTTTAAATTCCTATTGAAATCACATTACACACAACATGCTTTCTATGACAAATAAACAAATGTAGACATTCTGATCTACTGTACCATAACATAGAAAGCAGCAAAATCTGAAAATCTTGACGGCGACTATGACTGGTATGTGAGATATTAAAAATACATAACCATGACCCATGCTCTACTCAGTCAGGGATAGTCAAGTCAAAGCCTGTTATGTCAGGTTACTGGTATTTGCAAATTCTTTCTTTATTATGGTGACCTAAAGGGACTCAAGGACAAACCTCTCATAGACTATATTCCTCACTGGGTTAATGTTGGTATTGCAGAAGTCAGTTTGGGTCTGTAGGTGACAGGGTGTGGTATAATAAAATTGTTTTTGCTTCCAGGGTGGTTTTAGAAATTAAGCAGATGTTATTTCAGATTATTTCAGGTTTTATGGTTTCCTTGGAAAGCAATGTGACTGAAAAGCATAGCTTCTTTCATTTATTTTTTAAAACAGTGATTTCGTACATGTGGGATTTTGCTAAATAAAAAACAAAAATAGTGATGGGGTCTTAACAGGAGTCAGAGGCAGACTCAATGTTGTCTGCTATGTAAACACATTCTAAAAAGACAGATGAAAAGGTAGAAAATGGACTGAAGCACTGCTCATTCCCTTTTGATGTTCCATCTTCCCATATACAGTATACTCTATACAATTTATAACTAGCAAAACCTGCACAGCAGGGCCAAATCAATACAAGTGCATGCACAAACAAATTACAACACCTTGCTTTTTAAAAAAAAAAGCTGCATACATTGGGGTCATTCAGTAAGGCTACTTTCACACTGGGGCATTGCAGGTGCTGGCGTTAAAGTGCCGGCGTATTTAACGGCGCTTTACCGTAGTTTTAGCGGCGTATTCGGCTGCTAGTGGGGCAGTTTTAACCTCCGCTTGCGGAGGAAAAAGGGTTGAGACCACCCGCAAAGGTGCCGCTGCAGCGGCGCTTTGCAGGCAGGTTTGCAGCGTTGCCTCATTGTTTTCTATGGGAAGGGGCACTTTAGGAGTGGTAAATACACCGCTCCTATAGCGCTCCAAAGATGCGGCTTGCAGGACTTTTTTGATCGTTCTGCAAGCGCACCGCTCCAGTGTGAAAGCCCTCGGGCTTTCACACTGGAGAGACAGCAGCGGCTGTTTCAAGACGCTTTGCAGTCACTATTTTTAGCGATGTAGCACCTGCAATGCGTCCCCAGTGTGAAAGGGGCCTTAAGCTTTTGTTATAATTTTCTAGTGTATGGGCATATTAGAAAGACCTCCATTAAATGAATTAAAGCTGTATGAGTCAGGGAGATCTTGTGCTATGGCTGCAAGGAATTCATTAAGAAATACCTCCATATTAGTGTTCCATGTTGGAGTAAATTGTATATGTGTAAGTGTAGCGGTACCCCCCATAGGAGCTGCTGAGTGATGTAACCCACCTATCAACCTCTGCCGGGTTAGCCCCCCATATCAAAATTTTTGAAAAAATCTTATGCAGTTTGTTAGATCTTTGTTAGATCAGGTTAGCTCAACCGTTGTTTACATTAGATCTCACACAGAAGAAGCAATGCTGGGGGGGCCTAACCCGTCATCAGCCCCCCCTTATCAAAAAATGTAAAAAAATTACCAAAGAGCTATTTTGGAAGCTATTTGTTAGATTGGGTAAGATCAAGTGGTTTTAACGTTCGATCTTACATAATTAGAGACTTATTAAAGCGGTAGTAAACCCGCAATTTTTTTTTTTTTTTTTTTAAACCTGCAAAGCAAAAGGCATAATGAGCTAGTATGCACCGCATACTAGCTCATTATGAAATACTTACCTTAGAACGAGGCCCCGACATCTCGCCCGATCCACGCCGAGGGAGCCGACATGCTCCCTCGGCGTCTCTTCCGGGTATCGCGGCTCCGGCGCTGTGAGTGGCCGGAGCCGCGATATCGTCACTCCCGCGCATGCGCGCGGGAGATTTAAATCCGGCCGGACGAGCGCTGCCGGATTTTCACGGAGAGAACCCCCTTGTGCGCATGCGCCGCTGCAGTCAGCGGCGCATACCGAGGGGAATATCTCCTAAACCGTACAGGTTTAGGAGATATTTTTTTTACCTACAGGTAAGCCTTATTATAGGCTTTCCTGTAGGTAAAAGTTAAAAAAGTGGGTATACAACCACTTTAAGTAATTAATGAGGGGGGCTGGCCCCCCTTATCAAATTTTCTGGTTAAAAATCATTCAGGCTAATAGGTATTCATTAGATCCACTAAGATCAAGTGGTTTTAACGTTAGATCTCACATAATTTCAGAGATATTCCACATTAAAATAGAGATATTAGGTGGTACATAAGGACGGGTTAGCCTCCTCTTATAAAATGTTCTGGCCAAAAATCATTAAGGCTAATAGGTATTCATTAGATCCGGTAAGATCAAGTGCTTTTAACATTAGATCTCACATAATTTCAGAGATATTCCACATCAAAATAGAGATATTAGGTGGTACATAAGGACGGGTTAGCCTCCCCTTATAAAATTTTCTGGCCAAGCTTAGGGGTCAGCCATATTCACAGGTATTTTAGTGCCGATCCCTCCCACTTAAAGGGGCAATTTTCTTGGGTCCTGGCTAGATTTGTCACGGACAGGTTAATGTTCATGGCTTCAGATTTTGATAGGTTTATTTTGAGATTGGAGACAAATCCATAGTGGGCAAAGGTTTTCATAGGATTGGGTAGTGTGGTGTGTGGTTCTGTCACAAAGAATAAGAGGTCATCTGCATAAGCTGCCATTTTGTATACCCTGTGAAGTAGGGAAATGCCTTTTACTGAGCCATCTCTATTTACCGTGCGTATGAATGGCTCTAGGGAGAGAATGAAAAGCAGCGGGAACAGGGGGCAGCCCTGTCTCTTGCCGTTCAGGATCTCCACTTTGTCTGATAAGGTTCCATTCGTTTTTATTCTGGCCGAAGGTCTTTGATAGAGGGCTGTGTAATAGAGTCCTATGTGGCTGCAGGTTGCAAATATGATGTCCCATGTGACTCTGTCAAAAGCCTTCTCCACGTCTGTGGACAAGAGGAGACTTTCGATGTGTCGGGTTTGTGATGTTTGTGTGAGGAGGAGTGCTTTTATAATGTCTTTCACTTCCCTGTCAGCCATAAAGCCTACTTGTTCAGGACCTATGATAACGTCTAGGAATGGACTTAGCCTATCGGCCAGAATTTTAGCTAGCAACTTCAGGTCTATGTTCAGTAATGAATAGGCCTGTAGCTGGAGCAATCTGTGGTATCCTTGTTGGGTTTGGGAAGAACTGTAATGTGTGCAGTGAGAAAGTCCGGGGCAACCAGAGAGTTAAAGGCTTTTTTAAGTCGGTCTGTCAGTACGTTCAAAAAAGTCTTATAATAGATAGAAGTGTAACCACCTGCACCCGGGCTTTTCCCTGATTTTAAGGCTTTAATAGCCTATTGAATCTCCAAGGAAGAGATTTGGTCTTCTAATTGAGCTGTGTCAGCCGTTGATAGTTTCGGGAGACCGCTCTTCTTTAAGTAGTCCTGTATTGCCTGACTTCTATCCCCTGTTACCTCAGGTGTTCTGTGTTGTGTGGGTAAACTGTACAATTTGGTGTAATATGTGTGGAAGTGCTTTGCTATGGCTTCTGTTGTTACGTATAATGTCCCATCTGTACGTTTAATGCCCATTATGTGTTTGGTTCTCATAGGGCTCATGCCACCAGCCTTCCTGATTTGTCTCCTGCCTCATAGTAAATCTTTTTTTTTTTTTTTTAAATAGAAGGCGTTTCATTTTAGTTTCTAGGCCTTGGCTCTAGTAGTTCTGTAGCTGAAGTTTCCGTCAGGGACTGTTTATGTTTTGTCTCAGGAGATTATGCCTGTCAGTCTTTTCGTTTCAGCTTGCTGTTGTCTTTTACGTTGTGCACCCATTCTCATCAGGTCACCCCTTATTGAGCATTTTGTGCCCCCTAAACCATTAGGGGTCTGCCTCTGGAGTTTCATTTAGTTTGAAGAAGTACCTAAGCATCGCAGTGATTTTAGGCAAAAGATCCGGGTCTGTCAGGAGTGAAGCATTCAGTCTCCAGGAGTTCGAGTCAACTTTAGTGGTGACCTGAATGACGATCAAGGAGATTGGCTTGTGGTCTGAAATAGACTATATTCCTCTCTAGGCCCCTATCACCCTGGGTAGGTCCCTCTGGGATATGATCAAATAGTCTATGCGGGAGTAGCGGTTTTGAGGTATGGAATGAAAGTTGCAGTCTTTGTCTTCCGGATGGAGAAAATCGCCAGGTATCAATTAAAGGGATTTAACTTTTTTAAGGATCTTGTACGTGATGCATGTCTTTCCTAATGAAGAGTCTACCAAGGGGTTCAGCGGGATGTTGAAGTCCCCACCCATTATAAGGCAGCCTGATGTGAACCCTCTGGGTGCTCGTATCATGCATTGGCAAAAGATCACATGGACTGAATTGGGGAAGTAGACATTTGCAAGGGTAATGAGTGAGCCTTCATATTTTCCCTTGAGGAAGATGATTTTTCCTCCTGGGTCTACTAGGTGGTCTGTCAGGGTGAAGGAAGCTTCCTTGCTCACCAAGATTGAAACTCCTTTCAATTTTGCAGAGTTGTTCGTGGCATGCAATGCCTCAGTGAAGAATGAACTTGTCAGTTTTGGAATCTGGTTAGTCTTGAAGTACGTCTCTCTTGCAGGACAGCAAAATGTGGCAGCCCTTTCTTGAGTTCTCTTAGCAGTGTAGACCATTTTTCTGGAATGTTCAACCCTTGTACATTATGTGATATGCAGGCTGCAGCTCAAGGAGGAGTAAGCCAACTGGAGGACCCACAAGTGCAGTTATCTGATCCGATCCTGTAATTAAAGCTCAAGGCTAGTCATAAATCAGTTTGTCAAAATATAATCACGTAAGGTAAGGGGGGAGGAGGGGCAGATGAGAAGAGAGAATAGAAAGGTGTTAAAATGAAGAGAGAGAAGGAGGAAGAATTATCCGAACACTCTGAAAGTAATAACTACTATAAAGTATATAATTAGTGGGTCAAAGGTCAATAAATCAGGCTCACTCTGTGGTAACGTGTGTAGGCTACAACAGAAGAGTGGAAGCAAGTATTATCGCCTATTCACTTTGGGTGTTAGACACCAGGTCTGTTATAAAACTGAATGATAAGCGATAAGTAGCTGTCAGGTCACCTAGAGGCCAGGTCACAGATGCACACCGTAAGGATCAGGAGTGCACTGCAAGGTTGTGGACCCTACGGCTGACTGCTGTGGATGGGAGTCAAGGTGATAAGGAAGGCAGGGCTGCCAGAACACCAAGACGGATCCCACCAGGGTTAGAGAGTAAGTTTCCCTGGGGCGCGGAGTCTAAGAGCCAGCAGGTGTTCACCAGAGCCTCTAGTGGTGAGGATGGACTGGTCTGCAACTGGCTCCGGGTCGCGACCCCCAGGGTCCCCCAGCTCACACCCACAGTAGGCAACGGGGATAGGGATAGTGAGGGATAAAGCCAAGGTCGGGGCCACAAGCAGACAGGGATATTCAGGGACATGCCAAAAGGTCAAGATCACAGGTAAACAGGGATAGTCAGGGACACGCCAAAGTCAGTAACAGAACAACAGAAGAGCACACGGCAGGTAACAGGAAGCCAAACACACAAAGGTTGATCAGCAGGGTTGGCCTGCAGTGCACAGGTTAATATAAAGTTCTCTGATAGGAGCTAGGGTGGAGCCATGCCAGAGGATGGACTACAAAAGCAGTCAGGTGAGGGTCGGCTGGTCTCTAGAGATGAACACATGGAGACAGGTAAGCAGACAAACTCTATTGCATAACCATGACAATACCCCCCCCTCTTACGAGGCCTCCCCCTTCCCCGCCTCGGACCAGGTTTAGAGGGAAACTTCAAATGAAACTTCCTCAACAGACGAGGTGCAAAGACCTCGGAAGCCGAAATCCACGACCACTCCTCAGGACCAAACCCTTTCCAGTGCACGAGGTACTGGAGAATGCCTCTACAGAGTCGGGAATCCAAAATGTGGCTAACCTCGTACTCCTGATCATCCTCAGAGACCGGTGCTACGGTAGAGAGAGGACGAGAGAACTTATTGAGGACTAAAGGCTTCAGAAGGGCAACATGGAAGGAGTTAGAGATTTTGAGGCTTTTAGGAATCTGGAGCTTGAAACAAACCAGATTCAGTTTAGAAGTTATGGTGTACGGACCAATGAATCTTGGGGCAAATTTAAGAGAAGGAACTCGGAGTTTGATGTCCCTGGTGGAGAGTCAGACTTTGTCTCCTGGCTGAAGAGAAGGTGGCTTACGCCTGCGACGGTCAGCAAAACACCTGAATTTGTTGGCAGCTTTCTGGAGGGAATCATGAACGTCAGCCCACATGGAATTGACTGATTTCTGAACAGTAGCCAAAGCTGGAATGTCAGAAGAACAAGTCATAGGAAGAAGGAGTTGAGGATGTCTTCCATAAACAGTGACAAAGGGTGTTTTCTGAGAACTGACGTTGACATGATTATTGTGGGAGAACTCAGCCCATGGTAACAGTGATGCCCAATCATCATGATGGGCCGAGACCAAGGTACGGAGAACGACCTCCAACTCCTGATTAACCCTCTCAGTCTGGCCATTGGATTGGGGATGGTAAGAAGAGGTAAAATCCAAGGTAATGTCGAGGGATTTGCAAAAGGCTCTCCAAAAATGAGAAGTAAACTGGACACCCCTGTCCGAAACGACATGGGAAGGAACACCATGAGGGCGGAAAATCTCTCATACAAAAATAGGAACCAAGGTAGGGGCAGAAGGGAGACCAGGAAGAGGAACAAAATGAGACATCTTGGAGAACCAATCAATTACCACCCAAATGGCCGTATTATTCTCCGACAGTGGAAGATCAGTGATAAAATCCATGGAAATATGAGACCAGGGCTCCTTAGGAATGGGCAAGGGCATGAGAAGACCAGCAGGGGCTTGAGTGGAAGATTTAGATTGAGCACAGACGTGACAAGCCTTAACGTAGTCTTTAACATCCAAGCGGAGATTAGGCCACCAGTAGTGACAACTGATGAGCAGGAAGGATCGGAGGAACCCAGCATGACCTGCCACCTTGGAATCATGTCCCCAATGAAGGATCTTAGCTCTTAGCTCTGTGGGAACAAAGGTCTTGCGATCAGTAAAGATCAATGTGGAGTGAGGGAAACCTTCCAAGAGATGACGCCACTCTTCCAATGCCAATTTAATTGCGAGAAGTTCCCGCTCACCAATGGCATAATTTCTCTCTGCCTGAGAATTTTTTTTGGAGAAGAACGCACATGATTGACGTTTGTTCTCAAAGAACTGAAGAAGCACAGCTCCCACCCCCATCGAAGAAGCGTCTACTTCAATAAAAAATGAGTCCCCAGGATTTGGTCTCCTCAAGAGAGGTCCAGAGACAAAGGCCTGTTTCAGATCGTGAAACGCAGAGACAGGCTCGGGAGGCCACTCTTTGGCATTCGCACCCTTCTTGGTCAAAGCGATAATAGGCGCGGCAATGGAAGAGTAATTCCTTGTGAACTGCCTATAATAATTTGTGAAGTCAAGAAAGCGCTGTGTGGCCTTGAGGCTAGTGGGAAGGGGCCAGTTGGTAATGGCTGAGACCTTTCCGGGATCCATGCGAAGACCCGAACTAGAAACAAAACATTCCAGAAACAGGACCTCAGAACATCCAAAGGAACATTTCTCCATCTTGGCATAGAGATTATTCTCTCTAAGGTGATGAAGTATGGTGCGGACATGGTTTCAGGGAGCAGGCAGATTTTAGGAAAAGATGAGAATATCATCCAGATATATGACAACAAACTGGTACAGTAGATCCCTGAAGATTTCATTGACAAAGTTCTGGAACACAGCTGGAGCATTACACTAACCAAAAGGCATAACCAGGTATTTGTAATGCCCGGCCCTAGTGTTAAACGCAGTCTTCCATTCTGAGATCCAGCTTAGTGAAAATGGAAGCCCCCTTCAACCTGTCGAATAGCTCAGATATTAGAGGTAAAGGGCATCGGTTTTTGATAGTCACTGCGTTTAAACCTCTATAATCGATGCAGGGTCTAAGGGTACCTGTCAGAAGTCTGGAGCAAGGCCGAGATGCTGAGAGGGCTCCCCTTGCGGCCGAGTGCAGCACAACCATGAAGATGACACAGGGATGCAGTGCCCAACAGTAGCACAGGTTGCCTGGTAGTAGCAGCAGATGACAGGAGCTGAGTTGAATAGGACCCTGGGGGCAACTGTGCTTGGAAAGTCCAAGAGAAGAATGAACGAAAGTCCAATAGCAGGGTCAAGGCCAGGCCGGGGGTCAAACACAGTAGATCAGTCCTGGGGTCGGAACTACAGGTCCTGAGCTGAAGACCGGCGTATAGAAGTCCAAGCCAAGCCGGGATCGGATGCAGGGAGCAGACAAGGGACATCGGGTACAAGCCAGAAGTAAGAGCCAGGAGAACAACAGGAGCAGGTCAAACAAGCCAGGTCGGTACACGGGAGATCAGACAGCAAAAATCACGGACACAGGTACACAGGAGAAGCTGACGATAATCCAGCGATGCAGGTGAACGTTTAAATGGGTAAGGCGCCTAGGTCACGTCGTGTGCGCGCCAATGCGTTCGTACGCCTACGACGTTGTAACGTTATGCGTTCGTACCACCATCGCGTACGCGTGCTCGCTCAGACATAACATCGGGCGTTCGTTTTGGAAACACATTGCACCTCCGAGTGCGCTGACGCGCGTTAACACGACCGTACCTTGCGAGGTTGCGCATAGGGATGCACCTATTTCCCTGACAGTACCATCCTTTTTGGCAACGAAACGGAACCCTGCTCCTGCAGGCAATAGGATTTCCGGATGAACCCTCTCTCCAGATTCTCTGCGACATACTCAGACATGGCCTGGGTCTCTGGAATGGACAGAGGGTAGGTACGACCCCTGGGCAGGGTTGCTCCAGGGACAAGGTCAATAGCACAGTCAAAAGATCTGTGGGGAGGAAGCACCTCAGCAGACTTCTTACAGAACACATCCCGGTAATTGCTGTATGCCACGGGTAGATCAGACGATATGGATGTGGTAGCAATGGGAAGTTTCCCCTTGGGGGCCACCTTGAGAAGACAGGACGAGAAACACGAAGGACCCTAATCCAGGATCTGCCCAGAGACCCAGTCCACATGTGGAGAGTGGAGCTGTAGCCAAGGAAGGCTCAATACAATGGGGGTAGAGGCCTTGGGTAGGATGAGGAAGGAAATCCACTCCTGGTGGAGTATCCCTACCAACATCCTAATAGGTAGCGTCTGGAAACGTATAGGGCCCCCTGGGAGCACAGTGCCATCAATTGCTGAGACTACCAGTGGTGTAGCGAGGGGAGAAAGGGTAAACTTCATAGAAGAAGCAGTTCTCCAGTCCATAAATTTGCCGGCAGCCCCAGAGTCCAGATATGCTAGGACCTATTGGGGAGAAGTGCCTACATGGAGGAACAACGGAAGAAGAAGATGAGAAGGTGATGTTTCTGGGTCCAATACTCCACCTGCCAAATGTATTAGACCCGAGCGTTTTCCGGACGAAGTGAGCAGGAGTCACGAAAATGACCCTTGCCCCCACAATAAAGAAACAAGCCCAGAGTTCTGCGTCTAGCACGTTCTTTGGGGGTTAGTCTGGTCCATCCCAGCTGCAGGGGTTCCTCAGCAGGCAGAGGATGCTCCACAGGGTGACGGGGAAAGAATTCAGGCTGACTAGGACCTAGGGGATGCTGGCGTATTTTTTCTAAGGACCTCTCCTGGAAACGAATGTCAATCTGATTACATAAGGAAATTACATCGTCCAGACCGGCGGGGATAGCTCTTTCTGCTAATTCGTCCTTCACTTGGTCAGACAGGCCATGTAAAAAGGTTGCGACAAGGGCCTCATTGTTCCAGCTCAATTCAGCTGTGAGGATACGGAATTGAAGTGCATATTGTCCCACTGAAGAAAAATTCTTGGCGAAGGCGTAAAAGGGCACTAGCCGCAGAAGAAACCCGAGCTGGCTCCTCGAAGATATTATGAAAGAGCTTCAAGAAGTCGGACAGGCTGGAAACCACCGGATCATTTTTCTCCCACAGGGGAGCAGCCCAGGCTAAAGCTTCACCAGAGAGGAGGGAAATGATATAGGCTACCTTTGCCCGATCAGACAAAAAGTTTTGAGGCTGGAGCTCAAAATGAATGGTGCATTGACTGAGGAAGCCCCTGCAGGCCTTGGAGTCTCCAGAGAAACGGGACGGAGCTGGCAGTAATAATGAATGCGTGGATGCGACTGGTGCGATAGGTGCAGCTGCTGACTGTACTTGAGGATGCAGGTTCGGGGTTCCCAAGGAAGCTTCTCCCACCAGGGTTAGATAGTAAGTTTCCCAGGGGAGCGGAGTCTAAGAGCCAGCAGGTGTTCACCAGAGCCTCTAGTGGTGTGGATGGACTGGGCTGCAACTGGCTCCAGGTCGCGACCCCCAGGGTCCCCCAACTCACACCCACAGTAGGCAAAAGGAGGATAGGTATAGTGAGGGAAAAAGCCAAGGTCGGGGCCACAAGCAGACAGGGATAGTCAGGGACACGCCAAAAGGTCAAGATCACAGGCAAACAGGGATAGTCAGGGACACGCCAAAGTCAGTAACAGAACAACATAAGAGCACACGGCAGGTAACAGGAAGCCAAACACTCAAAGGTTGATCAGCGGGGTTGGCCTGCAGTGCACAGGTTAATATTGAGTTCTCTGATAGGAGCTAGGGTGGAGCCATGCCAGAGGATGGATTGCAAAAACAGTCAGGTGAGGGTCGGCTGGTCTATAGAGATGAACACATGGAGACAGGTAAGAAGACAAACTCTATTGCATAACCATGACAGTAGCATAGCCAAAAAAAAGAAGAGACCCAAACTGAAAATGGCTCACAAATCCCATTATTATAGCATAACAATACAATACTAACTGGAATACTTATTCAGAAACCCTGCATAAAGAGAACAACTATACCTCTAACAGTTTTGGAATCATCTTTGTGGTATAAGAGAGGTTTTTGTTTGGACATTCTTTTATCCGGCGAGAATGGGGATCTGTTTTTATGCCACCTTCCGTCCTAGGTAGTGCAAATTCCTGGTACCATTCCGGAAGTATGATGGGTTCCAGGTTCAAGGATTCAAAGAAGTCAGGCAGGTCTGTCGGGGTGTGCAGGACATGTTCTTTGTCAGCTTGGGTGACAGTGAGGGCGAAGGGGAATCGCCACATGTATTTCAGATCATTTGCTCTTAGCTTATCAAGCAGAGGGCGCAGGGCCCTGTGATTCCTCAGAGTTATTTGTGACAAGTCATGAAATAACATAATGGTTTCCCAGTTGAACACTATGCTGTAATTTCTTCTGGCTTTGTTCATAATGTCTGTTATTTTACAACAGAAAATTCTCTATTGCATTTTCAGGGATGAGACAGACTATTTAAAACTGGCAGGTGCTTAAAATTATCAGCTTCTATTTATTTATGTGTATCTGGAAAAAAATGTTTGCTGTAACTTATTATAAAGTGTTAGCTGCAGTTCAGCTTCAATTTGATAGTGTATTTAAATCTGCTAGTACAATTACACTCTTCTTCCCCCAGGCTGACAATGCTGCTGTCTAAAGGTGCCCCCTGGGCTTATTCATCCAGAGTGGGGTCACTTTAATATGTGTGTTATTGGCCAGATCACAAGGTGAAAACGGAGGGGAAAAAAGATTTAAAAAGCAAAACTAATGCAGCCACCACATGTAATGATTGGTATGCTGCAATATATTACATTTTTGGTTTTGAGTTTAATACTGCTTTAAATCTTTATTGGAGGTATGTACCCTCATGCCACAGGCTTGGCCAGATCAGAGTATAGATTTTCTGAACAGATGCAGGCTTATGCATGTTATTATGTGTAACCCCATGTGTTCAGTGCACAGGGGAAACCACAATAGATTCTGGAAGATCACAGCTATCAGCGTATGGAATGTAGACTACCGTAGTAATTTACAGCCTCCCCAGTGGGGATCATATATAGATATATTAATCGAGCCAAGATGGCCCAGTGTAAGTATGCAAACATTTTAATTCCTAGAGTTCAGCTTTAAAGTGGAACACAAGTGTAATTTTGGAAGAGTGCAATTCCCTGCCGAGCAGTGTCATTCATGAGACCAATGGGGAGATCTCTCCCAACTTCAGGGTACACCCTGAATAATAGTAATAGTACAGTATTACACAAACTAATTCCTCGAGAGTGCATTTTTCATATAGCTTGTAGAGAATCGACTAGGGCAGCCTTTCTCAACTTTTTCAACACAGAGGAACCCTTGAAAAAGTTCTCCGGTCTCTGTGGGAACCCCTGCTAAATAATGTGACATCTACAACTCATGATACATTAGTGTGATGGTCAATGGGAAGAATGGTCCATACACTTGTGGTCATTGGGAAGAATTACCTCCTTACAGATAGCTAAAAAGATCAACGGTGTAAGTGGGAACTTATCCGAGAGACAGAAATTGCTCAATGCTGAAGGAACCCCTAGCAACCTCTGGATGAACCCTAAGGTTCCACGGAACCCTGGTTGAGAATCACTGCACCAGGGCAATGGTTCCCAACCTGGGAGGTTTGTGAAAAGTCCACAGAGTAATCCCATGGCCATGTTTTCTGACACTCATTCTATAGTTCCAGCTACTGGCATCTTAGTCAGTCCTCAGGGGAGTGATATGCTTTCCACCTCTTTTGAGTAGATACTGCCTTCAGCAATATGGCATAAAGAGGAAAGAGCATAGGGAAGAAACTAAGTCCTGAGTCACACCAGAATTGGTCTGACCCATCTCTCCTCATGGTCACATAGGCCACTAGTCCAATAAGTTGCCTCCATCAGATGGGACCTGTTCCAATCTACAGTATCAGTCCCTACTACTACACTCTCCAAGGAGCACTGAACGTATTGCCGCTGCTTTCCCTGATTCGCAACATTCAGGTGAGACACAAGACTGTGCTTGTTCCATCTGCATTCTCCATGGCCCAGACATCTATCAAAACTGGTACTTTCAACCCACAGTAGCACCAAAACCCCAGAGGAGCCCCAGATCCAGGGAATCCAATGTCAGACTATAGATAACACTGGACATACCACTGCAATATAGCAAACCCAAACGAGCCCTTGCCCTAGCTCTTTCCTTTATCCCAGTGACACCAATGCAGTTACAAGTTTTCCCATTACCATTGACAAAGTGGCATTTTATACCCCCTATCATTAGCACTTAATGTAATTTGGTTACACCCCCATTTGGCTACTGGCCCCACCTCCAACTCCACCTGCCTACATTAAGAAGTTGTTTATGCAAATTATCTACCAAGGGGTGCCCAAATGAAAGAACGTTGGCCACCACGGATGACCTCCAAAGAATACTAGTTGAAGTTTCTGGCTGCAGTATAATACTGTACGTAGAAGTGGAACACACGTGCATATTACAGTCAGAACTTCTTATATGAATACTTGTTTCAGGTCAAGGTCCACTGGAATCACATGACAGGCAGGGCTGCCATCAGAGGGGTACAGCCGGTACACAAGTAAGGGGCCCGGCTTCCGAGGGGCTGGACCACGTGTCACCATGGGCCATCTTTAATAGGAGGCAGCTGCCGTCAGAGCAGACCAACTGCTAGGATGCAAGGGGAGGGTAGAGAGGTGGGCGGATCCCATGTGTGTGTAGGTCAGGGCCCACTGCCTGGCGCTGTGCAGGGCGGGGTGAGGTCAATTGCCAGTTCGGAGGGCTCCATGGAGGAGGACATCAGGCGGAAAGAGCCCCCCTCGCTCTTTTGTGCATGCAGGTCGCAGCCAGGCAAGCTCCGCTCCGGTCAGGTACCAGTGTGCTTCTCAGTCTGTGTGGGGTGGGTGAGGTCAGGGTGGAGAAGCTCCCTCACTCCTTCTCTTGCAGCTGTCGCCAGAGATACTGGTGGAGATGGGACACATGCTCAGCAACCCCTCCTGGCACTGCTGGGGAGGTGTGAGCTGGGAAGACTGGTGCTTTCTTAGGTGTGTGTGCCACTGCCTCCCACCTGTCCTGCTGCCTCCCACCTGTCCCACTGGCCCCCACCTGTGACACTGCCTCCCACCTGTCCTTCTGCTCCCCTACCTGTGACACTGCCTCCCACCTGTCCCATTGCCCCCACACCTGTGACACTGCCCCCCACCTGTGACACTGCTTCCCACCTGTCCGACTCCCTCCCAACTGACCTACTGCCTCCCATCTGTGACACTGCCTCCCACCTGTCCCGCTGCCCCCACCTGTCCCACTGACCTCCTCTACAACACTTCCCCCTCCAGTTCTGCTGCCTCCCTCCTGTTCCACTGGCCCCCTTTCATCCGGCTTTCACCTTCTGTCACGCTGCTCTTCTCCTGTGATCCTACCCCCTCCTAGCCTACTGCCCCCCACCTGTCCCCCTGCTTCCTTCCTGTCCCACTTCCCCCCTTCTGTGGTAGGATAAGATGGGTCTGGAGGAGAAGGAGGAAATGGGATGGAGGAGATGGGACTGGAGGAGGAATGGGATGGAAGGCATGGGACTGGAGGAGGGGGAGGACATGGGATGGAGGACATTTGACAGGAGGAGGAGGACATGGGATGGATGGCATGGGATGGAGGAGATGTGATTGCAGGAGGACCAATAGGACATGGGATAGAGAACATGGGATGAAGAAGGAGGAGATCGTGGGATGGCCAGTGGGAGAATTTGGAATTTGGTGGGACAGCCAATGGGAAGGCCCTGAGGAATGTTGGTGGTCAAGCCTGGGGGGAGGGGGGGTGTGGTTTGTAAATTAATAGTCTCTGTACATTCTCAGTGATGCATTGTCACATTCTGTACCCATCATAAAACTATAAACTGGATGGCGTAATGCAGTTTTGTGCCAAAGAAAATATAGCATGTTGCTGCAAACATGACTGTCGCAATAAAACTGACAGATTCAGTTCAGTAATTGGGAAAAAGGTCAGCTTTTGCAGACCTTTTGCAAAGCAATGCAAAGCAATGGTCATCAAGCACTATTTCCCCATGTTTTGGTACATACAGTATGAGCAAACTTTGTTTGAAAAGTGTCAATTTGCTCAACAATGGCCTGTTTGCTTTTGAAAAACAGGTGAGATTTAACAACAGAATATTTAGAAATCTGTCTGCAAAAGACGGAAGGATAATCAGTGATGCATGTTTTACACAATATTTTCGGATTTATAAATGTGGTTATGTTCTTGGGGGGCACAAACATACTAATACATTCTGTGATTTTGTATCATAGTCCCTATTACTGCCTTTGTTAAATTGGACTTTAAATTATTATTTTTTAACTTAAAGCGTCAATTCAAAACTGCATTTTGCAGCCAAAACTGTCGTTTTAGATTTTAGTAGGGAATAGGTTAAAATTAGCACCAGCTATTCAGAGCTTTGTAAGGACTCATTTAAATTTGTGTTTCGCTGTGGATCAGAGGGCATGATGATGTGACAGGGGGTGATGATGTGTTATGTCGCCTCCTCGCTGACTGTTTCAACCCCTAAAATCCCACCGCACACGCAGTTATTTGTTATTTGAATGGGTCACATTTCGCTAGAGCTACTGCCTGTCAAATGCGATGGGGGGGGGTATAATTTTTGCCATCTTTATACTACATGTACCCACCATGTCTTTATTCCCATACAGCTGCCTTTGCAGCTTGGGGGGGGGGGGGTGCAATACAGATGTGGCTCAACTGCCTGTTTTTACCACCTCCCAACCGCAAGTGTGAACTAGGCCATAGAGAGATTTCCTCTCACTAAAGCTGGCCATTGACAGCTCAAATGTTGCCCAGATTTGGCTAAATTAAGATAAATTCGATCCTTGTCAGCATCACCTGGCTCACCAAAAGGTATTTTAAAAATCAGCTGAGCCGGATGGAATGACTGCGTTTTTTTCATCTGATATATACATAAAAGCTTTACCTGCCAAAAGAATTACATTTGGGTCCATCCAGTCCAGAGTTTTACACCGTTCTGCTACACAATAAAAAGCTGCATTAACTTGTTGCTCTTCCATCTTGCTGTAGTTCTGCCTCTTCAGGAGGCACAGCCCCAATAATGGGATAGCTCCACCTCTAACCACTCTGTAAATTGCCTCCCACAGCCTTCTGGGTAAAATAAAGAAAAAAAAGAGTGAAAACGAATGCAGCCACCACATCTAAGTCCAGTAAGCTGCAATACTATATATTTTTTTTTTTCTTGGGTTTAATTATGCTGCAGTGCTGATCAGTGTATTCTGATGGCGAGGAAATCTCCCCACTGTCAGAATACAAAGGCACAGCGGGGAGGATTCCTCCAAGCACTTTGCATATGTGGATTGGGGAAACTAGTCATCTTTTTTGGTTCAACCTGCTGGATCAATGAAATAAATGAATAATTATTGGGCTACTTTAGGTGTTAGAGAAAAATTATAGTGGCAAGGTTAAAGGTAAGGTTAGGACAGGTGGATGTTTAGGGGGACTTTGAAGAATAGATGGTAACTGGGTATAATAGGCACTTACACTGAAATGTAGTTTGGTTTAGAATACCCAAATGTGTAACACTGGGTTTTGGCCACCTAAAATTAGCATACCTAGTGGATTTTCACCTAAAACGAAAGTGTAGCTCATCCTCTTCCTCTCTTCCAGCCTATAATACGTTTGCAGCTTTACCTTTATTCGACTCAAGGAGGAGTCTAGGAAAGGAATTCCTCAATCCTCTCCTAGGCAAGAATGACATGCTCTTGGCCCTCCCACCAATGACCACAACTTGCTGGGACATGTAAAATGTCCTGGGAGGTTGCAGGACCACCCCTACTACACTCCCCTACCTTGTGCATGCACAGTGGTGAGCCTGCTGTAAAGCCCCATACACACTATCAGATTATCTGCTGAGTTTTTCCTTCAGATTTACCAAAACCATATAATATGAGGACAAACCTTAGGAGTTTCAATGTGTATGCAATCAGGCAGGCCCTTCTACTACATGGTTTTGGTAAATCTGAAGGAAAAACTCAGCAGATAATCTGATAGTGTGTATGGGGCTTAAGACAAGCAGTCACAGCCAGCTCTCAAATCCAAGATGGTGGTGTTGGAGAGCCAAAGACTGGCAAAGAATCGGCTGTGTGAAAGACAGTGTTGGACTCCATAGACTGATAAGTATCTGTTTCTTAAAGAGGAAGTAAACCCTGATGAGTTTACTTCCTCTTTCATTCCCTGCAAAGGCAAAGCATAATGGACTACTATGCATCGCATAGTAGCCCATTATGTGTCACTTACCTGACACAGGAGCCAGCGAAGTCGCCGCTGTCCCCTGTAGTCCGCCGCATCCATCTTGTTGGTGGGGTCTCGCAGCTCCGCCGCTGTCATTCGGCGAAGCCGCTATGACGTCACTCCCGCGCATGCGCATGGGAGTCGACACGCGCGGCAGCTCCATTCTTGGAAATGCCGCGCTCAGTGCACCTGCGCGCCGCTGTCTACGGCGCATGCGCCGTAAATAGCGGTGCCCGTTTTCGGGCAAATATCTCCTAAACCATATAGGTTTAGGAGATATTGCTTGGACCTACAGGTAAGCCTTAATCTAGGCTTACCTGTAGGTCAAAGTGGTTTTGTAAGGGTTTACAACCACTTTAAGGCATATCTAAACCTAAGACTAAACCTCTGTTTTCTTTGTAAGGCTTTTTTCCTTTATTTCCACCTGGTGAACCTTTGAATCACACTCTTTCTTTGTTAGGAACTGCACTTTGACTATGAAGAAACTGTGTTATCACCCTCGAACAGGAAGTGTTTTAGGATAACAGGAAGTATGTTATGATTTCAGAAAGTGTTAGGATGACAGAAGACCAGCCTCTCTCCTCAACTTTTTTGCATTGGGGTGTTTTGTAGTCCACCAAGAAAAGTGGGAACAGTGTACACTGAGTGCAGCACAGCCACAGTACACAGGAAGTGATTACCTGATAGGATTTCTGGCAGGATCGGCTGGTATTTTGTGCACTTTTTTAACAGATATAACAAAACTATTCAATATTACTGTATATTTACTTGAACAAAAGGAAGCAAATAGGAGATGTTTATTACTAGGATTTACCTGTACATACAAAAGTTGACTAATACGGTCTTTTTTTTTTTTTACAACCCAAGTGATGTTCCTCTTAACGACACTATTCATAAATTTTCTCAAAGATAATACAAACTTCTGTTTGTTCACTATGAAATCTTTCAGATGCTTAAGCTGAAACATATATGACTGCAGGCACACATGAGGGTATTAATATTATTAATGCTTTGCTCCCAAAATCAGTGCTGCACAGTCTCTGAAGGCACATTTATACTGCAAGCACAATATCATGGGACCCTCAGACAGTGGGATCAGATGAATATCTCATGGCTTTGGGTAGCACCCCTGAACCCGCTGCTTGTCTGCTGTGAGGAGCAACAATTGGTTGCTTTTGTTGCAAAATCTGACCTAATTTTTATTATTCCTCTCATTATGTTTTCTTTCCAAATTATTATTGCCCCCCCCCCCCCCCCACTCCATTATTTTATCTCCCCATTGTTATCGTTTCCTTTATTAGTACTGTTCAACTCATTATTTTTTCCCTATTATTTGTGTGTAGCACGGCCCCCTTGAGGACTGCTGAGAATTACCTGTTTATCTGCACGGTCATGACTTGGTGAACTTTGCAACCCACCTGACACGGAGGTAATAGATCTGCTGAGTTCTAGGCAACAGCCCCAACTCAGCAAAAGAATTCCTCCGAAAGACACAAGGCAATATTTTAACAAAGACAACTATATATATATATATTCACTTACTTTAGAGATAACGTTACCCCCTCGATGGATGTTTCAGTTAACTGCTTATACTGCCACACTATAAAAGATGGAACCTGCCCAGCTTACATGCTATCCTAGGAAGGGAGAGAGGGTCTAGAGAAGAGTAACATAGGTGCTTTTCTATAAGTAATGGCAATAAAGTCCATGTTGCACATACGATGTTCTTCACCGGCTAGTCAGAGCTTGTTAACTGGGATCCATTTGGATGTAGTGGGACAGTAGATTCCTTGTAGTGAGGAAAGCTAAAGATGTCTGAACACAGTGTTGAAATAATGCAGTAAAGTGTTCTTGGAGTAAAGATGTCTCTGCAAAATGTCTTAATGTAACTGTGACAAAGAATGGATAAAGTTCGAGCAATTTACCCTCTCACCAACAACCAGATCGCTCCGATGTCTTCTGAACAGGAACTCATGTAGCAACACTCGTGCAGTGGATCTGCTGACTCGATCTCCCGACGTGAAGCTTGCCACACACACCGACTGGCAGGCAACCGGAGTGGTGCTGGAAAGGATGTCCGACAGCAAACGACAGACTAGACCCCCTCAGGCCACGGGTTGGAAAGTAATACTCCCCACCCGTGGTAGATTGCGACTTCTCTTTCCTTGTTGCACAGAGAGGTCCGTTTTGCATAAGGCCCAGGAGGAAGAGCGCTTACTGCATTGTCTAAGCTAAACATCCTCGGATCCTCTGATAACAAATTATGTACATTGCCAGGAGAAGTCGTATTGAGTTTATGACAGGCCAATAATAAATTAGTGACCCACCTAGTAGTGTCAGGGGGTGGATCAAGGTCATCCTTTACTAAAGACTTGGTAAAGGAGGCAAGTGCTTGACTGAGACGTTGAGTAGTGAGTATGACTTTATCGGAATTTTCTCCAAGAGTGTCATAAGTCAATCTCTTCAGGGGGACATACAGTGGTGTGAAAAAGTGTTTGCCCCCTTCCTCATTTCCTGTTCCTTTGCATGTTTGTCACACTTAAGTGTTTCGGAACATCAAACCAATTTAAACAATAGTCAAGGACAACACAAGTAAACACAAAATGCAATTTGTAAATGAAGGTGTTTATTATTAAAGGTGAAAAAAAATCCAAACCATCATGGCCCTGTATGAAAAAGTGATTGCCCCCCTTGTTAAAACATACTATAACTGTGGTTGTCCACACCTGAGTTCAATTTCTCTAGCCACACCCAGGCCTGATTATTGCCACACCTGTTCACAATCAAGGCATCACTTAAATAGGAGCTGCTTGACACAGTAAGGTCTACCAGAAGATCCTTAAAAGCTACACATCATGCCGAGACCCAAAGAAATTCAGGAACAATTGAGAAAGAAAGTAATTGAGATCTATCAGTCTGGAAAGGGTTATAAAGCCATTTCCAAAGCTTTGGGAATCCAGCGAACCACAGTGAGAGCCATTATCCACAAATGGCGAAGACATGGAACAGTGGTGAACCTTCCCAGGAGTGGCCGGCCGCCCAAAATTACCCCAAGAGCGCAGCGACGACTCATCCAAGAGGTCACAAAAGACCCCACAACAACGTCCAAGGAACTGCAGGCCTCACTTGCCTCAGTTAAGGTCAGCGTTCATGCCTCCACCATCAGGAAAAGACTGGGCAAAAATGACCTGCATGGCAGAGTTCCAAGGAGAAAACCACTGCTGAGCAAAAAGAACATCAAAACTCGTCTCAATTTCTCCACAACACATCTTGATGATCCCCAAGACTTTTGGGACAACATTCTGTGGACCGATGAGACAAAAGTGGAACTCTTTGGAAGGTGTGTGTCCAAGTATATCTGGCGTAGAAGGAACACTGCATTTCATAAAAAGAACATTATACCAACAGTAAAATATGGTGGTGGTAGTGTGATGGTCTGGGGCTGTTTTGCTGCTTCAGGACCTGGAAGACTTGCCGTGATAAAAGGAACTATGAATTCTGCTGTCTACCAAGAGATCCTGAAGGAGAATGTCCGACCATCTGTTCGTGTACTCAAGCTGAAACGAACTTGGGTTCTGCAGCAGGACAATGATCCTAAACACACCAGCAAGTCCACCACCGAATGGCTGAAGAAAAACAAAATGAAGACTTTGGAGTGGCCTAGCCAAAGTCCTGACCTGAATCCTATTGAGATGTTGTGGTATGACCTTAAAAAGGCCGTTCATGCTCGAAAACCCTCTAATGCAACTGAATTAGGACAATTCTGCAAAATGAGTGGGCCAAAATTCCTCCAGGACGCTGTAAAAGCCTCATTGCACGTTATTGCAAACGCTTGGTTGCAGTTATTGCTGCTAAGGGTGGCCCAACCAGTTATTAGGTTTAGGGGGCAATCACTTTTTCACACAGGGCCATGATGGTTTGGATTTTTTTTCACCTTTAATAATAAACACCTTCATTTACAAATTGCATTTTGTGTTTACTTGTGTTGTCCTTGACTATTGTTTAAATTGGTTTGATGTTCCGAAACACTTAAGTGTGATAAACATGCAAAGGAACAGGAAATGAGGAAGGGGGCAAACACTTTTTCACACCACTGTATCTTTTGTCTCAACCGGGAATGTATGTCTTCCAGTGACTCAGGTCCCTGTTCTGCTTCCCAAAAACTGCACCCAGCTTCCCATTCAGGTTCTGCTTCGGTCTCCGGCTCTACTTCAGGCCCTGGTTTTTTTTTAGGCTCTGGATCTACTCCATGCTCTAGCTCCTGTTCAGGGACTGTCAGGAAGATCCTGCCAGTAACTGACCTATTGGTGGGCGATTGCTGGTGCCAATGCGCATGGGCACGCATCTGGCTTACCTGACCTTCCAAGACTCTCTCCAGTCTGCTATACCTACCTGCTGAAGCCATCCAGCTCCAGTCCCAGTCTGCTGCTCCTGTTTTATGAGCCTTCCAGTCTGCTGTATCTGTCCGCTGAGCCATCCAGTCTACTGTACCTGTCTGCTGAGCCATCCAGTCTGCTGTACCTGTCTGCTGAGCCTTCCAGCTCCAGTCTTCTGTATATGTCTGCTGAGCCATTCAGTCTGCTGTGCCTTCTGCCTGATCCATCTGCTGTTGGTTCCGGTCTGTTGATCCAGGTCCAGTCCTTGGTGTCTATCTGCTGTTCCAGTTGTTCTGGTTCCTGCCTGCTAAGTTCGGTTCTAGCCTGCACTTCCTACTCCTACCTGAGTCTCCTCAACGACTGGACTGATCTTCCCACTGTTGATCCTGCCAGGCACTCGTACCACTCCTCACTCCTGCACACCTGTCTTCACTACCAGGGGATTTGAGTCGGAGGCATAAAAGAGGACATTCTCTGCAATTCGGGCTCACCTATTAGGTACGTAACAGCCATGTCTGAGCCTGAGCAGGGAGCCATGCAGGAACTTTGCTTGCACTTGGCAGACCTAACCCAGGCTGTCAAGAGCCTTCAGGAGGGACATACCCGGTTGGAGGAATGGTTTCAAGTACTGTCTTATCCCACTGGAGTCCAGGGAACCTCTCAAGCCTCAACTTCCTCGACAGGCACAGCATCCTCTCCTACGGTTGTGATGCTTCCACGGGTTCCCACACCTGAAAAGTTTGTCGGGGAACAGAGCAAATTCAGGGCGTTTTGCAATTCCTGTAAACTGTACTTTGACCTCCAGCCATGTACATTCTCCCTGGAAGACACCAAGGTGGGCTCTGTTGTCTTTTTGCTCTCGGGTGAACCACAAACCTGGGCCCACCGCTTCTTGGAACAGAAAGCTGAAGTGTTAACCCACCTCATCCCCTTCTTCAATGCAATGGCACAACACATGGAGGCGGAAGATTATGTAGCCGAATTCCGGCGGTGGAGTGTGGACACTGACTGGAATAACGCCGCCCTCCGTTACCTGTTTCGCATGGGACTGTCTGAACCTCTGAAGAATGAGCTAGCCCGAGTCCGTGTACCCCAGACCTTAGATGCGTTAATCAATCTTGCATACAGATTGACCAGTGTCTGAGGGAACGAAGGGTGGAAAGGACAACAGGGTTTTCCTGACCAACCTGGATGTTGCCTAGAGTGCCCAGTCACCTGCATCCTGCTCCTATGATGGACACATCTGAACCCATACAGCTGGGGGTACTTCGCTCCTTCTCTTACTATGGAAATATGTCAAAGCCACCAGGCGAATAATCTATGCCTACAGCAGAGAACCCGGACACTATGTCAGGAATTGCCCTGCCAAACTTCGTAAGTGTTTGCCAAAATCTCCTGATCATGCACTTACTGGAATCCAGACCTCTTCTCACCTTGCCCTCTCTATCTCATTGCAACTCCTAGGAAGGACTTTGTCAGTACCCGCCATTACTTACTCAGGAGCCTGCAGTTGCTTTATGGACTCATCATTTGCAGCAAAACATCAGATTCCCCAGCTTCCAAAAGCTCAAAGACTTTCCATTCACTTGGCCGATGGATCCACTATAAAATCTGGGCCGGTTACCCAAGAGACTTCCACTTTGCCAGTCACCATTGCCAGTGCACATAAGGAACTACTTCGTATTATTATTATTATTATACAGGATTTATATAGCGCCGACAGTTTACACAGCGCTTTACAACATTAGGGTAGACATTACAATACAATACAATTCAAGACAGGGGGAATCAGAGGGCCCTGCTCGTTAGAGCTTACAATCTAGGAGGGAGGGTCAAGTTATACAAAAGGATAATAGCTGTGGGGGATGAGCTAATGGAGAAAATAGTGCAGTTGTTAGATGGAGGCAGGATAGGCTTCTCTGAAGAGGAAAGTTTTCAGGGATCGCCTAAAAGTGGATAAATTTGGAGACAGTCTGACAGATTGGGGTAGTAGGTTCCAGAGGATGGGCGAGGCTCTGGAGAAGTCCTGGAGGCGGATATTGGAGGAGGTGATGAGGGAGCTAGAGAGCAGGAGGTCTTGGGAGGAATGAAGTGGACGATGGTTGGTATTTTGAGACTAGGCTAGTGATGTAGCTGGGGACAGAGTTGTGGATGGCTTTGTAAGTAAGTGTTAGTATTTTGAATTTAATTCGTTGGGCAAGTGGCAGCCAATGGAGGGATTGGCAGATGGCAGGGATGGACCTCATCTCCTCACCTTTGTTCCCTGTAATCCTTGGAATGCCTTGTCTACAAGCCCACACTCTTGGTGTCAGCTGGGCCACAGTAGAAGTCACTTTTCCCTCTCCTTATTGCCAGCAATTATGTGTCTCGAAAGACTCCCATGGGCCTTCTTCTCTGCTATGTCTGGACATTGAAACCAAGTTATGTCAATCTGTTCCGGAAGCTTACCATGACTTCATCGATGTGTTCAGCAAGAAAGGGACGGAAATTCTACCGCCCCATCAGGCTTATCACTGCCCCCACGAGCTCCTTTTAGGGGCTGAAATTCCCTTTGGTAGAATCTTTCCACTAACCGAATTAGAACAAAAGCAACTTAAGGAGTGCATCTATGAAAACTTAAAGAAGGGTTTCATTCATCCTTCCACATCCCTGGCAGGTACAGGTATATTTTTTGTAGAGAAGAAGAATCACCCCCTTCGGCCTTACATAGACTACTGTGAGCTAAATAAAACACCATCAAAAAACTGTATCCTTTTCCCCTGGTCCCTGAATTATTCAAGAGACTGGGAACCGCTACCATCTTTACCAAACTTGATCTCCTTGGAGCCTATAACTTGGTCCGTATCAGGGAAGGAGATGAGTGGAAGATGGCGTCCGCACCTGTTTTGGGCACTTTGAGTACCTAGTAATGCCCTTAGGGTTACGTAATGCTCCTACAATGTTCCAGTATTTTATTAACAATGTTTTTCGGAACTATTTAGATATGTTTGTTATTGTCTACCTAGACAAAATTCTAATCTTTTCTTCCTCCCTAGAAGCTCATCACAGACATGTCAGATGTGTATTAACACGACTTCGACAGCATGGCCTGTATGCAAATGTGAATTTGAGCAAAAGAGTATTCTGTTCTTGGGATTAATCATCTCCATAGAAGGCATCAAGATGGACCCTCAGAAGATTGCCGCAATACTTGTCTGGCCAGTCCTTGTAGATAAAAAAAAGAATCCAACGTTTCGTTGAATTCGGTAATTTCTATCAGAAATTCATTAAGGGGTTTTCTGCCATCATTGCCCCTATCACTCAATTTAGTAAAAAGGGAATTCGCTTCCATCGGACCCCGGAAGCCCAAGCTGCCTTTCAATCCCTCAAAGAATTATTTACATCTGCCACCGTTCTAAAGCACTCTGATTCCACCCTGCCATTTGTACTTGTGGTGGATGCTTCCGAGATCGCTGTTGGAGCAGTTCTTTCTCAATGCCAAAGAACCAAGGCTCTGCTCCACCCGGTAGCCTTCTTCTCCTGTAAACTATCGGCAGCTGAGAAGAATTACGACGTGGGTAATAGGGAACTACTGGCAATAAAATCTACACTAGAAGAATGGTGGTACTTATTAGAATGAGCAACTCACCCAATTTTGATCTTCACTGATCATATGAACCTGGAGTACTTGAGGTCAGCAAAGAGGTGGAAACCACGGCAAGCCAGGTGGGCATTGCTTTCTCCAGGTTCTCTTTTCACGTCACTTATAGACCAGGCTCTAAAAAAAATCTGACGCCCTATCCAGAATGTTTCACAAATCAAAAGAGACGATTCTCACTGATGCTATTCTCTCCCCAGGGAATTTCTTTCTGGTATAAGAAGATCTGCTTTCCCGGATCAAGCAAGCTACCCTGGGGTGGGCGCCCCCCATTAAATCAGACCTACAAGCAAAGGATGGGTTGTTCTGGTACAAGGACAATATTTTTGTACCCGAGAGTCTACGAGTTCCTATATTGGAGCTTTGTCATGACCACGCACTAGCGGGGGATTTTGGCATAACCAAGACCACCAACTTGGTACAACATACCTTTTGGTGGCCTCAAGTAGGCAGAGAATGCAGAAAGTTTGTGGAGTCCTGTATCACCTGCATTCGGAACAAGAGCAGTAGAGCTAAGGCCTGGGGATTAGTGAAACCACTGCCTGTTCCGGAGAGACCTCTGAAGATGTTATCCATAGACTTCATTGTTGAGTTGCCCCCAGCAGAGGACCATACCGCTATCTTTGTGGTGGTAGACAGGTTGTCAAAGATGGCACATTTCAGCTCTATGAAAGGCACTCCATCAGCTTCTGAAACTGCGCAGGTATTCATCAAAGAAATTATCAGACTCCATGGAGTACCGGCCGACATTGTCTCAGATCAGGGAGTACAACTTACTTTAAAGATCGAGTTATCATTTTCTTCCTCGAACAATACCTCCACTGCTTTTCTTCATTTACCCAAGATGACTGGATCTCCTTGCTTCCTCGGGCCGAATTCGCCTACAACAACGCTACACACTCCGCTACAAAACATGCCCCATTTTTTGCCAATTATGGCTTTCATCCATCATTCCTGCCTAGTTCCATCCCAGAATTTCCTGTACCAACAGTTCATGAAACAATACATTTTTTTTCTTCCAACAATCAAGAAACCATGGTCTGTCGCCAGGAACACATTAAAGAGGTTTTCGACAAGAAAAAACATGGCGAAACTATACTGGCATCTGGTAAACTAGTATGGGTGATCACAATGAACCTAAAGATGACATGTCCTTCGAAACAGTTGGGTCCTAAATTCATAGGCCCATTTCCCATACAAAAGAAAATCAACAAAGTGGCTTACGAACTGGAACTTCCCGAGTTACTTAGAATCCATCCATCGTCCATTGGAAACAGAGGGTGTTTAAACCCTCTGTTTCCAATCCTTTTCCACGCTTAGCCCCCGTACACACGGTAGGACATTCCGACAACAAAATCCGTCAGATTTTTTCTGATGGATTTTGTCCAAAACTGGTGTTGCATACACACGGTCAGACAAAGTTGTCGGAAAATCCGATCGTTCGGAATGTGATGACGTTTGTTAGTTACGACGGGATTACGTTGCAGCTAGTAGCCAATAGCTTTGGTCTCGTAATTTGATCTGAGCATGTGTGGCACTTTGTCCGATCGGAATTCTCTACAAATGATCGGAAAAGGTCCGATCGGATTTTGTTGTCGGAAAATTTGAGGTCCAGCTCTCAAATTTTTTCCGTCGGAAATTCTGACGGAAAAAGTCAGAGCCCACACAAGATCGGACCTTTTCCGTTGGAATTTCCAACCATGTGTCTGGAAGATCCTGCCAGTAACGGGAAATGCAGACCTATTGGTGCGCGATTGCGGATGCCTATGTGCATGCGCAAACACACGCATCCATTAGCGTCTGGCGGGCTATTTAAATCTGACTGTCACAGGTAAACATTGCTGTTTGCTCTGCAGCTTTCCGTTTGTTCCCTGATAATCTGATAATCTGGAACCTGTTCCTATCTTGATCTGGCTTGTCTGAAGACTATTCCTGCTATCCACCTGGACCTGTCTGAGTCTGACGATTCTTTTGCCTGCTCCTCTTGTTCTTCTGCTGCCCGCCTGATAACTCCCCTGGCTTGCCTGACCTTCCAAGGCTCTCTCCAGTCTGCTATATCTACCTGCTGAAGCCATCCAGCTCCAGTCCCAGTCTGCTGCTCCTGTTTGCTGAGCCATCCAGTGTGCTGTACCTGTCTGCTGAGCCATCCAGTCTGCTGTACTTGTCTGCTGAGCCATCCAGTCTGCTGTGCCTGTTGAACACTGAATTACTAAGTAATGAATAAGTGCACCTGTTAGTGTGTGAAACCCGTCTACCATTTGAACTGTTTGTAACACTCAGGATGTTCATTTATTAAACAAGAATTTTGTTGGATCTTGGAGTGTAGCCATTTGTTAAGTGTTGATCATATGCGGAGGTGAGCCGAGGCAGGCATCTGTGATATCCTTAGGCTTCTTGTCTCACCTGGAGCAGCGAGTTCTTTTGTTTGGATATTCTGCTGTGCCTGTTGCCTGATCCATCTGCTGTTGGTTCCAGTCTGCTGATCCAGTTCCATTCCTTGGTGTCTATCTGCTGTTCCAGTTGTTCTGGTTCCTGCTCGCTGAGTTTGGTTCCAGCCTGCACTTCCAACTCCTACCTGAGTCTCCTGAACTGTTGGACTGATCTTCTACTGTTGATCCTGCCAGGCACTCGTACCACTCCTGACTTCTGCGCTCCTGTCTTCACTACCAGGGGCCTCGAATCAGAGGCGTAAGAGAGGCCATCCTCTGCAATTCGGGCTCACCTATTAGGTACGTAACAGGGACTGTCTCTATTCCTGTTGTTTTCATAGGAGGGATGAGCGTATCAGTCGCCTCAGGCATTTCACAGGGTTCTGGCTTGGCTTCCTCATTTCCCCTAAATGTGTAGGGAGCTACTCCCTCAGTGTTAGGCAGCTGGGAGCCTATCCCTGGACAGCCTTCTTCTTCAGCATCAGGAACAATGAAATCGCCTTCCAAAGAGGGAACCTGCAGCCAATCCATTGTTAATTCACCATGATCACTCTCTTCTTCTGGAAGTGCAGGTGGACAGGTACTCCTGAACCTAGGTCTCAACGTGAGGGGCTGAGGTGTCTCCGAGCAAGGGATTAAGGGTATTTGAACAGCCTCCGAAATAGAATAGAAATAGAAGGGTCATGCAGGTGATGTGTAGATGGCCCATTGGGGCTGCCCTGCTGGGTAAAGTTTTTCTCTGGATACACCTGACACAAGAAGCGGCAGTAGCTTTCCACCTCTGTTCCCAGTAAAATCGATCCCTGACTAGTTTGGAAGTTCTATATGGGCCTAAGTGACCAGAATCATCATGGAGAGTGCTTAGCACAGTCAAGCAATGTTTCTCAGGAAGGAACAGCTGTCTCACTCCTTCTGCCTCTTCAGAGGAACCTCTTCAATATATGATCACCTCTTCCAGCTTCATTCGTTGGCATTCTCTATGAATCACCTTGGCTCCCTCAATGGGGCTATTCATCAATATTTGAGGGTCTTTGGTTGACAACGACTTTCTTATTAGATTCTCTAATGGATCTTCTCTTCTATTTTCAGGGAAACAGGGTATATGTCAAAATTTGGGGGTTAGTACTGCCCCAAGAGAGATTGAATTTGATAGGTTGCATAGAGCTCTAGGACCACGTTCCACAGACTTGGCTAGACCTAGGGATGTAATCGGTGCCTACACAGATACACAAGGAGATGATTAGTCGCAAAGCTTGGGAAACAGGCCCGTTATTGCTCGAGGGACCCAAGATCAGTATTTTACCAGACCTATGGCGAGATACCCTACAGAGGAGGGCGCAACTGCGCCCACTATTGGAGAAGATAGAGTTATCTGGTGGCACTTACCGTTGGGGATATCCAATATCCCTGACGGTCAGAAGGGGATCAGCTTCCTTCGTGGTTTTGTCTCCAAAGAATTAACCGGCCTTATTCTCATTCCTGGAGGTTGAGCCTTGCGAGATACAGGGCTGGCTTCAGCCAATAAAGAAAAGACAGTTAAAAGAGGGGGTCCTAAGGACTGCGGGTAAAATCACTTCACTGGGCAGTAAAGAAGTGGAACTACAGCAAACAGCAGAAGCGGGCTTTTTGCCCAGGGACATTGTGTCATAAGGGAATAAGAATATGTACGTCGCCGCCCCCCCCTCCCCCCTTTAATAAAGGGTTTTGGTTTAGGAGGAACTATAGATAAATCTATTTTTCATAACATATTTGACTGCCCCCAACCGTTTTTTTTTTCCTCCCTTCCCAGAGTCCCCTTCTTTTTTTTTTTTCGTCAGTGCCGGGGGTCCTTGAATTAAAACCAGTAAGATTGAAGATGATCACTTTGAAAATTAGATGCTTTGTGCATTCTAAGGGGGGACTATTCAAGATCATATGTCTGCACATCCTCACCAATTGTATCCTTCTACTATCTTCTCGGATACCTGCTCCCCCTTCTCTTTTCTTTTTTTCTTCCTTCTGTGGGTTTTTTTCCCCTTTTTTCTATGGCCTTTTTTTTATCTTTATTTTTTTTTGTCATTTGGGTTGGTAGTGATGGGGTTAGGGTGAGCATAGGTACTGGAAGGGATGGGTAATAGTTGGGGGATGGATGGGGGGGCTCATATGCTGGAAGGCGGGGGGTGGAGAAATAATATATTGGTCAGGGTTTGGGGGTGGATTTGAAAACACATAAACTTATAGGGTGGGAGAAGGGTGTTTGCCCCAAAGGGAGGATACGGTCACTGACCTAGGTTGGGGCATTATAGGTTGATTTGAAATGGAAATAGGGGTTATATTATGAGTTATGCAATATTAAATAGAAGGGACGGAATAGAGGGGAACAAATGAGAATAAACCATAGATGCTGCCTTAATGGATGTTAACATGAAGGGACTTCTTGGAGGGGAGGTAGTACTCTACCTACCCTGCACTTACTAGCCACCCCCAGCATCCAACACCTATGGGAAACTGAGTACCCTTAGGTAGGTGTTGGGGAACTTAGTTAGATATTCCCCACAGAGGTTTTTTCGCTTTCTTTTTTTTAATTTTGTGTGTGTCACCCCGCCCAGGAGAAGATGGAGGGATTGGATTACGTGTCACATCATTAAACGCTAGAGGACTCAATATCCCCGAAAAACGTAAAATGTTATTAAATTATCTAAAACTCTTAAAATTGATATTGGTATGATGCAAGAAACACATTTGAAGGGAGCATTCCCCTATCTTCAAAACAGATATTTTCCAAACGTTTATCATGCCTCAAATCAAGAAGCTAAAACTAAGGGTGTGTCCATCTTAATTTCTAACTGTATTGCGTGGTCACTGCTGGATAAATGCCAAGATCCAATGGGAAGATATATATTCCTTAAAGGGAAATGTCAAGGTGACTCTAGCAACAGTCTACGTCCCAATTGTACATCAAGATAGCTTCTTGAGTAAAGCTCTACCCAAATTAATGGAATTCAGGGAGGGGATATTGATTTTAGGGGGGGACTTCAATGTATCCCTAGATCCTAAATTAGACACCTCCAATGGAACATCATTTGTTCCCGGGGGAACTAGGAAAAATATCCTTCGGAAGCTGGATGAATTCCAATTGGTTGATGCCTGGAGGGCCTTTCATGCAGGAGAGAGGGATTTTACATATTTCTCAAACCCCCACCAAAGATACACATGAATCGATTTCTTTTTATTACTACAACAAATTCTCCCGTTAGTACAGGATACACTAATAGGAAATATAACTTGGTCTGATCATGCGCCAGTTATAATTAGCATTTCTCTGAAGGGTGCCACCCATAAGATGGATTGGAACTGCCTTTTGCAGAGTCCTTAAATTCGAGAAGATTTGGTTAAAGAAATCAATTCGTATTTCCAAATCAATGACAATGGTGAGACTGACGTGGGGATAGTATGGGAAGCCCATAAGGTGGTAATTAGAGGAATTTTAATAAAACATGGTTCTCGAATAAAGAGGGTCAGAGAAGAGCAGACAAATAGGTTATTGGAAAGGATAAGGGAAATAGAGATACAACACAAGAATACATTGGGGAAGGAAATGGCAATAGAACTAGCACACCTAAGAAGACAACTATCTGATCTCCTCCGGTATAAGGCAACAGCAATATTACAACAAGGAAGGAGGGTAATATACAAAACGGGAGATAAGTGTGGTAAGGTACTGGCTATAAAATTAAAAAAACAACTATGTTCATACATACCTTATATCAAAACAAAAGGTGGCCTAAAATCTTCAATACCGAAAGATATTGTAGAGGAATTTAGAAAGTATTATACTTCATTGTATAATGCCTTCCCAGTCTTCCTCAGTGTTGGAAGAATATCTAGAATCCTCAAACTTAGCGAGACTGCCGTCTCCGGCTTGAAGAAAACTAGAGTCACCAATAACAATTGAAGAGGTATCTACAGCAATGAAGATGATGAAGCATGGGAAAGCATCGGGCCCAGATGGGTTCTCTCTGCAATATTTTAAAAGTTTATTTCCATTAATAGGCCCACGTATGATTAAAACATTTAGCACACTAGGACAAGTATCGCCCCCCCCCCCCCCCCACCAGAAGCATTAAGAGCACATATTGTATTAATTCCAAAAGAAGGGAAGGATCAGTCGGTATGTAGTAGCTATCGCCCAATATCATTACTGAATACGGATTTTAAAATGTTCCCAAAGATACTTGCATCTTTCCTACAACCCTTTTTGACGCAGCTAGTACATTTGGACAAAGTGGGGTTTATCCCCACACGAGAAGCTAGAGATAGTACTATTAAAGCCTTGAATTTAATTCAATATTCAAATCAAAGGAAGCTGCCGAGCATCTTTGTGAATGCAGACGTGGAAATGGCCTTTGATAGGGTCAGGTGGCCCTTTTTGTTAGGAGTGCTAAAACAGATGGGTCTGGGGGACCGAATGTTGCACTGGATAGCAGGCATATACTCAACGCCACAAGCCTTGGTGAAGGCTAATGGGATAAACTCAGAAAACTTTCCAATATCCAATGGGACATACCAGGGATGCCCCTTGTTGCCCCTTCTGTTTGCTTTGACATTGGAGCCTCTATTGAATAGAATTTGACAGAACCCCGATATCAAAGGTATCCCCTTGGGGGATCAGGAATATAAACTCTAAGCTTATGCGGATGACCTACTATTTTCACTCTCCAAACCACAAATATCGTTACCCAACCTATTAAGGGAGGTGGAACGATATGGAGTCATGTCGAATTGTTAAATAAACTATAGCAAGTAGGAGGCGATGTGTCAGGGCTGGCTTAGCCTTTCCTTCTCTGGGCTGGCCACTCAGCTGTCGGCTAATTGCCAGCTCTCTTCTCTCTCCACAGTTACCAGCTGTTCCCGATGATGCTCGTCTGACCTGCCTACTTAAAGGCCGGTCAGATTAAAGACCTTGTATAGATTATAGGGGTCTCAATCGTGTCACGATTAAGAATGCCTAACCAATTCCATTGATTACAGAGTTATTTGACCGCCTCAAGGTAGCAACCATTTTCACAAAGCTTGACTTGAGAGGGGCATACAATCTCATGCTCATTAAGGAGGGCGACGAGTGGAAAACTGCGTTTAATGCCAGAACAGGCCATTATGAATACCTGGTAATGCCTTTTGGCCTTTGTAACTTCCCGGCAGTTTTCCAGGAATTTATTAACGATGTCCTCTAAGATTTGGTGCAGTTGTGTGTGGTGGTTTATCTCGATGATATCCTCATATTTTCCAAGTTCCTGGAGAGCCACCACACAGATGTCTGTCATGTGCTTCAGAAACTGAGAGAATAATCTCTATTGTAAACCGGAGAAGTGCGAGTTCCATCGTGAATAGGTTACATTCCTGGGCTTGTCATTTCCACTGCTGGTTTTTCGATGGACCCAGAGAAACTTTCGTCAGTCCTACAGTGGCCTCGGCCCGTGAGTTTACGTCCTCTGCAGCGTTTCCTGGGCTTTGCCAACTACTATCGGAAGTTTATTTGTAACTTCTCGTCTCTGGTCAAGCCTCTGACTGATATGACCAGAAAGAACGGTAACCCACAGAGTTGGTCTCCGGAGTCCATTAAGGCCTTTGAGACTTTCAAGGCTGCCTTTGTTTCTGCTCCTGTGTTGGCACATCCTGATCCTACGTTGCCTTTTATCCTAGAAGTTGATGCTTCTGAGACTGGAGTTGGCACCCTTCTGTCTCAACGTCCTAACCCTGAGAGCGCTATGCATCCGTGTGGCTACTTTTCCAAGAAATTGTCACTGCTGAGTGCAATTATGAGATTGGTGACAGAGGGCTGTTGGCGATCATTTTAGCCCTGAAAGAATGGAGACATCTCCTTAAAGGTACCATTGTGCCCGTTCTTATTCTTACTGACCAAAAGAATCTTACATTCTTGTCTGAGGCTAAGCGACTCTCTCCCAGAAGGGCGCAATGGGCTCTTTTCTTGTCGCGCTTTAATTACATTGTCTCATTCTTACCTGGTACTAAGAATGTAAGGGCGGATGCCTTGTCACGACGATTGTGGAGGAACCACTTCCAAGTCGGAGTCGGTTCCGGTTCCTATGATTCCTCCTGATCATATCTTAGCTACGGTTTGCACCAGTCTTACTTCTCCTTTGGGTGACAAGATTCTTGCTGCTCAGGTCCATGCTCCTCCTGATAAACCTTATGACCGATGCTTTGTCCCAGAGAGTCTCCGTACTGCAGTACTCCAGACTTATCATTCTCCCAAGGCAGCTGGCCATCCTGGGAAGAATCAACTCATTTGGGCCATCTCCCAACAATTCTGGTGGCCTAGTCTATGGGCTGATGTTACTGCCTTCGTAGCTGCCTGTCCCATGTGTGCTCAGAGTAAGACTCCATGATACCTTCCAGTGGGCCTCCTACAACACATAATAAAAAGCAAGAATGTGGGTAAGGTTGTGCTATGGAGTAGTTTAGTATGTTTGTGGTATGAGCGGCCTCTATTAAATTTCCACCCAGTGTGAGTGAAACAACTAGTGAGGTAAAAAAGGGAAATAGACTTGGCGCTATACCTTTGGTTTGTAAAAAGTGAAAACTATAATTTGTATAAATTTTCCAGCTTGCTGGTAAGTGATGAAAAACCTATCTATTTATGACAACCAATAATCTCTAGTGATTTTATATATAAAAAAGAAAAGAAAAGAAAACATATGCACCTATATAAATGCCGTAAAGTCCTAATCAAACAAACCATAAATGAACATACAATTGCTATGATTGGTAATAAAGTGCAAGTGACAACCATGCAAAAATCCCAAGTGAAATTTGAGCTTTAAAATTAAAAAACATTTGGAAAAAATATTCCTAAAGTTAATTTTCAGACTAATATCATATATCAATTAGTGAAAAGTCTTACTATTTCATAATCAGTGTACTGAGTGACACGACTAGATAGCATGTGACTGGTAACCAGTGAAAAAATGAAAAAAATAAGATATATATATATATAAGTGAAAAAATAATAATGATAATATAATGAACAGTGAAAAATCTTCCGTGATTGTCTTCAAAACTGTGTCTGCAATTGCTGCTCCCAGTACACAGTGACTGCTAATGTGATTGCTCTCACCAGAGGTTTTTCCCCATCCGGGATGGATCAGCCTCCACAGTATAAGCCACTGTGTTGCTCTCTGGCTTTAATCTGCTGTGGTCCTGGGAGTCCCCCGTTCCTCCGTTGGTGTAGCGTGCCACGTTATATGCAACAAGGAAGAGGCATATCCATAGTGTAGTACGTATAAAAAGGAGTTTTATTTGTAAAACAACTAAAATTACTCACAAACATTCGGTGATCAATCGCTTTGTTCTGGTAACAGAGTTTAAAAATCCTGCCCGGCCGTGTTGCCGTCTGTGTAAGAGGTGTACGCTGTCTGGCCACACCCTACGCGTTTCGTCATTCAGATGTCATCTGGAGCATCTTATTACCAATCATAGCAATTGTATGTTCATTTATGGTTTGTTTGATTAGGACTTTACGGCATTTATATAGGTGCATATGTTTTCTTTTCTTTTTTATATATAAAATCACTAGAGATTATTGGTTGTCATAAATAGATAGGTTTTTCATCACTTACCAGCAAGCTGGAAAATGTATACAAATTATAGTTTACCCAATGGAGAGAGGCCCTGGACTCACCTGTCTATGGATTTCATTGTGGAGTTGCCCAACTCCCAAGGCAACACTGTTATCCTTATGGTGGTTGACCGGTTCTCAAAGATGTGTCATTGTATTCCACTTAAGAAGTTGCCCACCTCTAAGGAACTGGTTTCCATTTTTGCTTGGGAGATCTTTCGCTTACATGGGCTACCCAAGGTGATTGTCTCAGATAGGGGCAGTCAGTTTGTCTCCCAGTTCTGGCGAGCTTTTTGTGCACAGTTGGGAATCCAGCTTGTGTTCTCTTCTGAGTATCACCCGCAGTCTAATGGGGCCACAGAACGAGCCAATCAGTCCTTGAAGCAATTCCTACGTTGCTATATTTCTGACCATCATAACAACTGGTCTGACTGGTAATAACCTTGGGCAGAGTTTACTCACAACAGTGGCTTGAATTCTGCCTCCCAATTGTCTCCATTTATGGCGAATTATGGTTTCCAACCTTCCAAGTTGCCTGACTTGTTTGTTCCGCAGAGTATTCCTGCGTTAGAGGAGCATCTCTGTGGTCTTCGTTCCACTTGGGTACAAGTCCAGGAGGCTTTGCGACATGCTAATGATAGGTACAGACACCATGCTGACTGCAGACGCCTGCCTGTGCCTTACTACCAGGTTGGGGACAGGGTCTGGCTGTCATCTCGCAACCTTCGGCTTTGTGTTCCCTCACTGAAGTTTGCACCTCAGTTTATTAGGCCTTTCCGTATCCTTTGCAGGATTAACCAAGTGGCTTACGCGTTTGACCTTCCTCCTAGTATGCACATCTCAAATGTGTTTCATGTCTCCTTATTGAAACCGTTGGTCTGTAACCGATTTACCACCTCGTTGCCATGTCCTCACCCTATTTAGGTTGATAACCATGAGGAGTATGAGGTACAATCCATTGTTGACTCCCGTAGGTTACGTGGGCACATACAGTACCTGGTGCATTGGAAGGGGTACGGTCCGGAGGAACACTCCTGGGTTTCATCCTCTGACGTACATGCCCCTGTCCTCCTCCACAAGTTCCATAGATGGTTTCCCCTCAAGCCCGGTGGCCCTGTGAGGGAGAGGGGTCATTGAGGAGGGGGTACTGTCAGGGCTGGCTTAGCCCTTCCTTCTCTGGGCTGGCCACTCAGCTGTCGGCTAATTACCAGCTCTCTTCTCTCTCCACAGTTACCAGCTGTTCCCAATGATGCTCGTCTGACCTGCCTACTTAAAGCCTTCCAGCTCACTTCACCTCTGCCTTCGCGTTGGCCACATCACAAGGAACCATCTCCTGCGGTTTGTTTCAAGACTGGCTTGATGACATCCCTCCTGGCTCCTTATCCTGCTTGCAGTTGCTCTACTTGGATCCCTGACTTCAGGCCTGGCTGATTACCCGATCTGGTTATTGAACTTTGGACTGGCTGACTACCCGATCTTGTTACTGGACTTTGGCTATGCTTGACTACGCTTTTTCTATTTACCTTTTTATTTTTATTAATAAACAAGTGTGATTTAATTGTACTTCTGTCTCAGTCTAATTCATGGTTTCTGACACGATGGGGGTATCCCTGGAGAGTCCCACTCAAAAGAACCTGGAGAACAACTTTAAGTTTAAGTGGACATCTATGGCTCTGAATTATTTAGGAATACAGATCCCACCTAGCTTAACAGATACTTATGCGCTAAATTTCCCACCTCTACTTAGGGAAGTCAGCATATTGTTAGATGGTTGGAGCAAATCTTCACACTCGTGGTTTGGGAGATGCAGTATTCTGAGAATGAATATAGTGCCAAAATTCTTATATCTGTTCCAGGCGCTACCTATCTCGGTTCCACTTGCCTTCTCTAGTGAAACTCAAACAGTTTTTACAAAATTTATTTGGGCAGGTAAGCGCCCCAGAATTAACAGAGATTTGTTAACATTACCTAAAGAGGCGGGTGGAATAGCAGCCCCAGATCTATATAAATATTATCAGGCTACCCAGCTTGGCAGACTTATCGACTGGTGCCGACATAGAGAAAGTAAAATGTGGACCATTATTGAACAGCAAGTAAGTCCAATCCCCTTAAATAGAGCTATATGGTGCTTTGCAGATATACCCTCTACATGAAAAACACATCCTTTAACCACTTTCAGACCGGACCATTTTGCTGGTAAATGACCAGAGGTCTTTTTACACTTTGGCACTGCGCTGCTTTAACTGGTAATTGCGCGGTCATGCAATGTTGTACCCAAACAAAATTTGCGTCCTTTTCTTCCCACAAATAGAGCTTTCTTTTGATGGTATTTGATTGCCTCTGCGATTTTTATTTTTTGCGATATAAACGTAAAAAGACCGCAAATTTTGAAAAAAAATGATATTTTCTACTTTTTGTTATTAGAAAAATCCAATAAACTCAATTTTAGTCATACATTTAGGCCAAAATGTATTCAGCCACATGTCTTTGGTAAAAAAAAAGTCAATAATTGTATATTTATTGGTTTGCGCAAAAGTTGTCACATCTACAAACTAAGGTACGTTTTCTGGAATTTACGCAGCTTTTAGTTTACGACTGTCTATCTCATTTCTTGAGGTGCTAAAATGACAGGGCAGTACAAAACCCCCCCAAATGACCCCATTTTGGAAAGTAGACCCCCTAAGGAAATTGATAAGAGGCATGTTGAGCCCATTGAATATTTTATTTTTTTGCCTCAAGCGATTGAATAATGACAAAAAAAAAATTTTTTTTTTTTTTTTACACAAAGTTGTCACTAAATGATATATTGCTCACACATGCTATGGGCGTATGTGAAATGACACCCCAAAATAAATTCTGCTGCTTCTCCTGAGTACGGGGATACCACATATGTGGGACTTTTTGGGAGCCTAGCCGCGTACAGGGCCCCGAAAACCAAGCACCGCCTTCAGGCTTTCTAAGGGCGTAAATTTTTGATTTCACGCCTCACTACCTATTACAGTTTTGAAGGCCATAAAATGCCAAGATGGCACAAAACCCCCACAAATGACCCCATTTTAGAAAGTAGACACCCCAAGCTATTTGCTGAGAGGCATGTTGAGTCCATGGAATATTTTATATTTTGCCACAAGTTGCGGGAAAATTACAAACTTTTTTTTTTTTTTTTTTTTTTCACAAAGTTGTCACTAAATGATATATTGCTCATGCATGCCATGGGCATATGTGAAATGACACCCCAAAATAAATTCTGCTGCTTCTCCTGAGTACGGGGATACCACATATGTGGGACTTTTTGGGAGCCTAGCCGCGTACGGGGCCCCGAAAACCAAGCACCGCCTTCAGGCTTTCTAAGGGCGTAATTTTTTGAGTTCACTTCTCACTACCTATTACAGTTTTGAAGGCCATAAAATGCCAAGATGGCACAAAACCCCCACAAATGACCCCATTTTAGAAAGTAGACACCCCAAGCTATTTGCTGAGAGGCATGTTGAGTCCATGGAATATTTTATATTTTGCCACAAGTTGCGGGAAAATTACAAACTTTTTTTTTTTTTCACAAAGTTGTCACTAAATGATATATTGCTCACGCATGCCATGGGCATATGTGAAATGACACCCCAAAATAAATTCTGCTGCTTCTCCTGAGTACGGGGATACCACATATGTGGGACTTTTTGGGAGCCTAGCCGCGTACGGGGCCCCAAAAACCAAGCACCGCCTTCAGGCTTTCTAAGGGCGTTACAGTTTTGAAGGCCATAAAATGCCAAGATGGCACAAACCCCCCCCCCCAAATGACCCCATTTTAGAAAGTAGACACCCCTAAATTTAGGGGTACACTAGTGAGACTAGGTAATAAATGGCGGGTGCCCTGAAACTATAAAAAAATAACTAACCAACCAGCGTCACCTGTAACAGTTATATGGTGATCACTGGTGAAAGGGTTAACTAGGGGGCAATCAGGGGGCTTTATGCGGTAGTATATGGGGGTCCCTGGCGCTATAAAAAGCTGCGGCGAACCTAAATACCTACCTGCCTAACTAGCGTCACCTGTGACACTAATACAGCGATCAGAAAAACGATCGCTTATTAGGCTGGGTTCACACTGGAGCGATGCGGGAACGCCACGAATGCGCGGCGGGTTCCCGCATCGCATGCCTCCCGGCGGCAGTTCACACTGCCCTATGCGAACTGCTGGGAGTGTCAGTGAAATGTTAATGACACCCCCAGATCAGTTCGCATATCGCAGTGCGATCTGCAAACTTGGATCGCATGGTGTGAACACCCATGCGATCCGATTCTGCTGCGGACCAAAAAAAGGGTCCCGTGCGAGTTTGCGGCGGGTGCGGCGGGTGCGACACGAATTCAGCCATACTATCTGTATAGCTGAACTCGAATCGCACAGAGATCGGATGTGATTTGCACTGCAGTGCGGTGCGAATCACATCCGTTCTCATAAACCGCTGCAATGTGAACCCAGCCTTAGTGACACTGGCGACGGGGGGTGATCACGGGGTTAAACCTTTATTGGGGGGGTTAGGGGGGTACCTTAGAACTAAAGGGGGCTAACCCTAACTGCCCTAACAGTTATTAGTCACAAATGACACCTGCCGGGTGATCAGGGGGTTAAACCTTTATTAGGTAATAAATGGCGGGTGCCCTGAAACTATAAAAAAATAACTAACCAACCAGCGTCACCTGTAACAGTTATATGGTGATCACTGGTGAAAGGGTTAACTAGGGGGCAATCAGGGGGCTTTATGCGGTAGTATATGGGGGTCCCTAGCGCTATAAAAAGCTGCGGCGAACCTAAATACCTACCTGCCTAACTAGCGTCACCTGTGACACTAATACGGCGATCAGAAAAATGATCGCTTATTAGGCTGGGTTCACACTGGAGCGATGCGGAAACGCCGCGAATCCGCGGCGGGTTCCCGCATCGCATGCCTCCCGGCGGCAGTTCACACTGCCCTATGCGAACTGCTGGGAGTGTCAGTGAAATGTTACTGACACCCCCAGATCAGTTCGCATATCGCAGTGCGATCTGCAAACTCGGATCGCATGGTGTGAACACCCATGCGATCCGATTCTGCTGCGGGCCAAAAAAAGGGTCCCGTGCGAATTTGCGGCGGGTGCGGCGGGTGTGGCGGGTGCGGCGGGTGCGGCGAATGGCTGAACTCGAATCGCACAGAGATCGGATGTGATTTGCACTGCAGTGCGGTGCGAATCACATTCGTTCTCATAAACCGCTGCAATGTGAACCCAGCCTTAGTGACACTGGCGACGGGGGGTGATCACGGGGTTAAACCTTTATTGGGGGGGTTAGGGGGGTACATTAGAACTAAAGGGGGCTAACCCTAACTGCCCTAACAGTTATTACAGTCACAAATGACACCAATGCAAAAAAAAAAAAAAAAATGACATTGGTGTCACTGTGACTGGGGGGCAGGGGTAATTGGGGGGGTGATCGGGGGGTAAAGGGGGGGTGTGAGTGTGCCTGGCATGTTCTACTGTGTGTGGGATGTGTTGGTGCAACTCACTGATCCGCTCTCCTCCGTGTCGGAACGAAAAATACCGACACGGAGGAGAGAATACATCACTTCCTCTCCTGTGTTTACATTACAGGAGAGGAAGTGATGTCACCGGGGATTTCCATTCGTCGGGAGCGATCGCGAGGGGGTGGCCATGAATGAATGGCCGTCCCCTCGTCCGGGATCGCTCCCGAACGAAAACCGACCGCCGCAGGCACCGGGCGGGGGCCCGATCGGGCCCCCGACCCGCGGGAGGCAAAGCACGTACATGTACGTGCTTATGCCTGCCCGTGCCATTCTGCCGACGTACATCGGCGTGAGGCGGTCGGCAAGTGGTTAATAGGGCCCACTCTTTGTATGGGCGCTAAGTCCATTCAGATACCTAGACTCTCATCACCAAACTCTCCTTTGTTTCCTATCTTGGGGAACCCAGATTTCCCACCTGGCCTGGAGCCAGGGTTATTTGAGAAACTAAAAGAGAAAGGACATTTTCAAGCCTCGCATTTTTTGAGGCTTAACAATTGGCCATCAATAGAATTGTTAATGCAAACAGGAGGACAATAGGAAATACCCTTCTGGCAGGCGTTACAGATTAGACACTTTTTTTTAACAATGAGACTGACCGAAGGGTATGGTCGACCACTTACCAAATTTGAGAGGTACTGTGAGGAGAATGAGCCTCTTTCTCATATTATCTCCAAGATATATGCCCTCTTAACATCAACTTCGGAGGACTTTAGTATGCTGAGTTTTGGTAAGTGGGAGAGGGATCTTGAACAAATCTTTACACCCGCCAAACGTCAGAAAATAGTTCCTCTAAAGCCCCGTACACACGAGAGGACTTATGTCCGACAGACTTCCGAAGGAGTTCCGTCGGAGTTCTGCTGGAATTCCGACGGAGTTCTGACAGACTTTTCGGCTGAGCGGACTTGGCCACACACAATCACACTAAACTCCGACGGATTCGAACGTGATGACGTACGACTGGATTCGAATAAGGAAGTTCATAGCCAGTAGCCAATAGCTGCCCTAGCGTCGGTTTTAGTCCGTCGGAATAGCATACACACGAGCAAATTTTTCGAAGGGACCGGGTCCGGCGGAGTTCCTTCGGAAAAATTTGAAGCATGTTCCATATTCTAAAGTCCTTCGGACTTTGGCGAGTCAAAAGTCCGTTGCAGCCCACACACGATCGAATAGTCTGACGGACTCAGTCCGTCGGACTTTGGATGTTGAAAAGTCCGCTCGTGTGTACGGGGCTTAACTTTCAAATCATCTAGATGTACTAAGATACAGGAGTTAAACTATAAAGTATTAACATGCTGGTATTATACCTCTTCACGAATGAATACATTTTCTCCAGAGGTGTCAGATAGGTGCTGGAGGGGATGTAAGGAGAGAGCCAATATTTTCTGGTCTTGTCCTAGTAATAGTTTTGGTAAGAAGTGCAGAGAATCTCTCAACTATTTACGGATTATCAGGTCCCGGAAGAGCTGGCTTTTTTCTTATTACAATGCTCACACATCCCATTGGAGAGATATAAGAATTCAATGTTATGTCATCTCATGAATACAGCTAAAATAGCTTCACCACATTCCGGAAGGAGATGGGGCACCTCAGATTTCTAAATGGCTAAATAAGGTAAGAAGAATTGGGATTATGGAAAAATTGATCCCTATGTCTTTGGAAGAAAGGGAACATATATCCCAAGTCTGGGCTCCTTGGAAGCTATTTCTACTGTCAGACGAAGGGAAAAGGTTGATTGGAGAGGAAATATAGAATTAGACTAGCCTGCTAAATGATACAAGATCCTTACTCCTGAGGCTTGTGGGGGCGACACAACCCCCCCCCCCTCCTTTTTCCCTGCTCTATAAGCCCCTTATGGGGCTTGGGGCTTTGGAGTGGAGGGTTGTTAAGGGGAATTGATACTGTAAGATTGTTATTTGTTTATAAACAATGGTAGGATTACGTTATGTTTTGCTTTAAGACTTAAAGAGTACGTTTTGTTCTGAAACTGGACCTTAAAAGCAGCTTCATGTAATTATTTTTATTGATTTATGTTATGTATTCCTGCAAAGAAATAAAGAATAAAAAAAAAAAAAAGAAAAAAAAAGAAAAGGGGTTCCATCCATAATTACCTATGTCCCTTGCTTTTTTCATTAATTAATTTACCTGTGTTCGGTGTTGATTAATAACGTCATAGTAATCTGTGATTTCCAGGATGTTATTGTGAAACCATGTACAACATTCATAATCTTGGGTCATTTCACATAAACCTGTTAGAGCTGCACTCATGCTTTCAATAGCTAATTCGTGTAACTCTAGTTGTCTTCTAATTGCTTTGAGCTCGACATTGAGTAGTTCTATATCTTGGAAGTTTTTTTCCATTACATCATTTATTAGACTAGCGTAGTTATTTAATTTGTCCATCATGGTTATGCCCCATCCTGTCCAGGATGGAAACCATGTCCATGACTTATCCGAAGTAGAAAACATAGGTGGGTTTTCTCTCTTGTATTTATAAGTTAACCTATATACTGGACTTGAAGTAACTTGTATGTGATGTTCCTGAGTCTGGCCTAGAGCTGACATGACTGGTACCAATTGTGCTAGATAACACCATCCTTTCACTCCTGCGGGGATCCATGGGTAACACATTTTACCACAGCATATGTATGTAATGTTTCCCAATGAAAAACTTCTTAGAGAACTACGTTGGGGCTCAGCTCCAGCCTCAAGCGCAGCACTAACAAGTCTATCCACAAGTATCCCAGAGGTTGTATTACTGTATGTAGTAAGTTTACTAATGGTGTTGTTAAGGGATTGATTTTTGTAACTACACATATGACCTGTATTTGTAAAATTACTGGTACAGATAGGAATACCCTTTGAAATGTTAAATTCTGACTTGGAACACATACCTATTCCGTTGGATGTATTGCCTAAGAACACACCACTCGGGTTCATGTGTCCTTCCTAAAGTGTAAAACATAATACTCTGATTGCGGTACTCTTTTGAGCCATTCTTAATACTTAAAATTACTATTACTATTTTTCCAATAATTACTTGAGGTTTAGAGAGACAACTAAAAGTGGGATCTAACTTACTACAAATCCAGCATTTTTCATATCCTGACTTTCTAGCATAAACATATTTAAATTTTAACAGTAACATTTTTCCAGAAAAACCTGTTTCTTTGATCAATTCTTTAGAGACATCTCTTTTACTGAGATTTCTGAGGTGAAAGTCAGTATGGTCGGTATGTTTTTACCTTTACACTTTTACCACATATGAGTTTCAATGTTCCTAAGTCATCAGGATGATAGATACAGTTAGTTATTATCCAAACTGGGACAAAGATCAGAAGTAAAAACATCACCAGAAGCAGAAGGCCTTCCCAGATGTCTGTGGTGAAATGAGTTACATCTCTGTCCTTTATTTCTGTGCTTGTCTTTTGAGGACCTAAAACAACTGCTTCACCTCTTTTAAGCCTTTCTTCAATTCCTGGGCTTTGATCAACCTTCTTTACCTTGCTGGCATGGATCCAGGTAGGACTTTCCTCGGTAAGGATGGCGGTCAAGGTGACGGCTACCACTTTGGTCAATGGTCCGAATGGAACCTCTTGTGGCTTTCAAACTTTCTGAAGCCTCTGGACCACAACTTGATCACCGACCTGGAATAGGTGAATTGGTACCTGTGAAGAAGGAGAGGTGCGAGCGACTCTTCTTTCAACAATATCAAGAGTTTTGATCAGTTTTTTTGCATATTTCTCCTGTATTTGTTACAAATCACCTTTCTCCTCCATCAAAGGATGGTTAGCCCACGGTGTGGGGAATGGCCTACACATGAGTACCTCAAAGGGGGAATAACCAGTCAAACTGTGAGGGGTCATTCTGATTTCAGCTAATACAGCTGGGAGAACTTTTTTCCATTTGCCAAAATTCCCACCCGTAGCTTTCCTTATCCTGTCTTTAATTGTTTTATTGATTCTTTCTACAATCCCTGAACTCAGTGGATGGTAGGAGAGGAGAAATCTCCAGTCTATATTTAGTACTTTTATAAATTCTTGGCCGATTTTAGCTGTGAAATCTGGGCCATTGTCTGAATTTATTTGTAATGGACATCCCATCTAGGAATAATTTCCTGTGTTAGGATCTTCACCATAGTTTATGCGCTTTCATTGTTGGTGACAAAGATTTCTGGCCAGCGTGATATCATATCCACTTTGACCAAAATGTATTGTTTCTTTCCTTCTTTGGGCATAAACGGTGTTGCTGGGTACTCAAGATGTTCATGCTTTGATTTCTTTGGGTTTGTTGGATTGTTCCTAATGCAAGTGACACATCTCAAAAAGCTTTGACTAGATTAGGTAATCCTGCAATGAAACAATCTGCATCTAGGAGTTCACATGTAGCCTGCCAGCCCTTGTGACTCAGTCCATGGTATTTTGCAATGAACAGGAATACAAGGTTTCCCCTCTTTGCAGATTAATCCAGTTCTAGGATCCTTCTATACCATCCCATCACAGTTCCATTGCGCAATATCATCAGGGGTGGCAAAAGCCTGCAGTTCTGTGAGCCAATGTGTCTCTTTAAGGGAACGTGGCTGAGGTGTTAGCATGGGCATTTGAATGTCTGCCTTTTGTGTAGATGCAGCTTCTTTGGCAATTTTGTCAGCTAGTGCATTACCTCTAGCTATATTAGTCATTTGACCTGTATGTGCCTTACAGTGCATGATAGCTATTTTTTAAAGGCAACTGAATTGCATTTAGTAATGCTGTGACTAGGTCAGAGTGTGAAATGCTCTTTCCATCTGTTGCCACGTATCCACTGTGAAGCCATATTACACCATGGTTTCAGACCACACCATGATCATACCTGGAATTTGTGTAAATGTTTACCTCTTTTTCTGCAAACAGCTGGCATGCACGGGTTAATGCTATCAATTCAGCAGCTTGTGCAGACTGATAGGGTATTGGATTGGCCTCGAGGACAGTATCCGGCAGTTGGACTACAGCATATCCTGCGTAATAGACATTATCACTTGGTCTGCTGCAAGTGCCATCAACAAAAACAGTTTGTGCCGTAGGGATTGGCACTGAAAGCATATCTGCTCTAGGTGAAGTTTCCTGATGTATTGATTGTGTACGGTCATAAGGTGGTGGTAAATCTTCCTGTTCTCCTTTAAGACCTAATAAGGCATTCAAAATTGGAGCTGGGCCAGAGTTTATGTTTGAACTTTTTATTTTGAGGTTTGGATTGGATAGGAGGATGACTTCATACCCACTCAATCTTTGTTGTGGAGTGTGGTGACATTGTGTGAAGTGTGTAAGGTAGTGTCATGACCCAAGGTAAATGGTGTTGCCACCTCTACAACCATTGCACAAGAAGCCAGCGCTCTAAGACACACAGGCATGCCTTGCACCTCTACTGGAACCACCTTTGAGGAAAAAGCTACAGGGCGCAGTCTCCCACCATGTACCTGGGCCAGTACTCCTGCCATGGTTCTGCAATTTTCCCTGGCAAACAAGTGAAACATTTTGCCAAATTCACGGAGACCAAGGCTCGGGCTGGTAACCATTGCACATTTCAACATGGCAAAAGCATTTAACATTTCATCAGACCATTTTACTGTATCAGGCATTTCAGAGACGATTCAGGTGATTCAGTTCGCATTGTGCGCTATACAAGTATTTCATTCATTCATTCATTCATTCAGAGAGGGTTGCTTGTCTCAATATATTGTCATAGAAAGAACAGTCAGGTATCCATTGGCGGCAGTAACCAATCATTCCAAGAAAGGTGAGCAGGTCTTTCTTGGTAAGTGGGTAGGCAGACCCACTAGAGTGGCAGCTCTTTTGCGACTGACTTTCTTAACTCCCGAAGACAGCACAAACCCTAGGTACTCAACCTCATGTTTACACCATTGTAATTTTTTCTTAGACACTATGTGACCACATGTATGTAACCATTTCAATAAGGATAGGCTATCGGCTCGGCAGTCCTCCTCTGAAGAACTACAAATCAAAAGATCATCAACATATTGCAACAGTACAGAACCATGAGGGGCAGTCCAAGGCCTGAGGGTGGCTTGGAGTACTATAGAATAGACCACAGGTGGGTCTATGTAACCCTGGGGCATTCTACACCGGGTAAACTGGCGATTGTGTTGGTGTCAGGGCTGGCTTAGCCCTTCCTCCTCTGGGCTGGCCGCTCAGCTGTCAGCTAATTGCCAGCTCTCTTCTCTCTCCACAGTTACCAGCTGTTCCCAATGATGCTCGTCTGGCCTGCCTATTTAAAGTCTTCCAGCTCATTTCTCCATTGCCTTCACATTTGGTCACATCACTAGGAACCTTCTCCTGCTGTTGTTTCAAGACTGGCTTGCTAACATCCCTCCTGGCGTCCATCCTGCTTGCAGTTGCTCTCCTTGGATCCCTGATGTCTGGACTGGCTGATTACCCGATCTGGTTTATGAACTTTGGACTGGCTGACTGTCATGGTTATGCAGTGATCTTCCTGTGTTTGCTTACCTTCCCTCATGTGTTTAGACTAAGAGGCCAGCCACTTCCACCTGGTGGTTTTTATAACCTCTCCTCTAAGCATGGCTCCACCCCAGGCCCTATCAGGGAACCCTATATTAACCTGTGCACTGCAAGCCATCAGGGCTGATCATCCATTGTGTATTCATTGTGTGTTTGGCTTCCTGTTTCCTGCTTGCCGTGTGCTCTTCGTTTGTCTCTGTAACCGACCTTGGCGTGTTCTCAACGATTCCTGTCTGCCTGTGACCCTGAACCTTTGGCGTGTACTCTGTTGTTCCTGTCTGCTAGTTGCCCTGACCTCTGCCTTATCCCCTTACTATTCTTGTTGTTCCAGCCTGCTGCTTCCTTCTCCTGTAGTCTACTGTGAGTGTGAGCTGTGAGACCCTAGGGGCCGCGACCTGGAGCCAGACTGCAGCCGTCCATCCTCACCACTGGAAGCGCTGGTGAACACCTGCTGGCTCTTAGACTCCGTGTCCTGGGGAATCTATGCTCTTGCTCCTACTGAGATCTGTGTTAGTGATCCAGTAGACCTGTGTCCTGAATCTCCCTGGGTACAATCCGCAGCAGTCAGTCCTAAGGTCCACTACCTAGCGGTGCACTTCCGACTCCTACGGAGTGCATCTGTCACCTGGTCTCAGATGACCTGACAGTTTGATCAGCCATGGACCCAGCTTATGTGCCGCTTCCTGCAGATGATCCATTGCAGAGCTTAGTTCGCAGACTTGAGACCCAAGAATCGCATCAGACCCAGGTGATGCAATTCCTTCAGGATTTGGCATCCCATGTTGAACAGGTTCAGGCCTCATTAGGACCCCCAGTTCAACAACCTCAACCGCTATCTGCCGCTGCACCTATCGCATCAGTCGCAGCCACACATTCATTACAACTAGGGATACGAACATACGTTCGACTCGAACATCGGCTGTTCGCCCGAACATTATGGGCTGTTCGCGCCAAATTCGTGTGGCGCTCACGGCCCACAATGCACTGCGATGGCGCAGTGCATTGCTGGCTCATGATTGGCCAAGCATGCACTGTGACCCCGCATGCTTGGCCAATCACAGCGCCGGCAGCGAGGAGAGCCATGATTGGCCACAGGCAGGATGCCTGTGGCCAATCATAGCTCAGGCTGTGTAGTGCACGCCCCACACTATATAAAGCCGCCAGCGTGGCGGCCTTGTGTAGTGTGTTGGCGTCTGTAGCAGTTAGTGGGTGTTCTGTGTACCTTCAACACAGTATACACCGATCGTTATCGGCCGATTTTTCGTTCTTGCTCTTCTGTAGTGGTTGTTGTCTGCGTGCACTGACCGCAGTATACACCGCTATATTCACCTAAATAGCTAGCGATATATCTATCTTTTATAATAGAGCTTTCAGTCAGTGTTAGAAGATTGTGCGTGCTGTCTGCGTGCTCTGAACCCAGTATACACCGCTATATCCACCTATATAGCTAACTATCTTGCTCGTTTTAAATAGAGCATTCAGTCAGTGTTAGGAGATTGTGCGTGCTGTCTGCGTGCTCTGAACGCAGTATACACCGCTATATCCACCTATATAGCTAACTATCATGCTCGTTTTAAATAGAGCTTTCAGTCAGTGTTAGGAGATTGTGCGTGCTGTCTGCGTGCTCTGAACGCAGTATACACCGCTATATCCACCTATATAGCTAACTATCTTGCTAGTTTTAAATAGAGCTTGCAGTCAGCGGTAGGAGCTTGTGTGTGCTGTCTGCGTGCTCTGAACCCAGTATACACCGCTATATCCACCTATATAGCTAACTATCTTGCTCGTTTTTAAATAGAGCTTGCAGTCAGCGGTAGGAGATTGTGTGTGCTGTCTGCGTGCTCTGAACCCAGTACACACCGCTATATCCACCTATATAGCAAACTATCTTGCTTGTTTTAAATAGAGCTTGCAGTCAGTGGTAGGAGATTGTGCGTGCTGTCTGCGTGCTCTGAACCCAGTATACACCGCTATATCCACCTATATAGCTAACTATCTTGCTCGTTTTAAATAGAGCTTGCAGTCAGCGGTAGGAGATTGTGCGTGCTGTCTGCGTGCTCTGAACCCAGTATACACTGCTATATCCACCTATATAGCAAACTATCTTGCTCGTTTTAAATAGAGCTTGCAGTCAGCGGTAGGAGATTGTGCGTGCTGTCTGCGTGCTCTGAACCCAGCATACACCGCTATATCCACCTATATAGCTAACTATCTTGCTCGTTTTAAATAGAGCTTGCAGTCAGCGGTAGGAGATTGTGCGTGCTGTCTGCGTGCTCTGAACCCAGTATACACCGCTATATCCACCTACATAGCTCTTCTCTATTTGAGCCATCTGCCATCGTCAGGAGTTAGTGGAAGTTGTGTGTGCCTCCAGCACAATATACACTACCCAATTGCTGGTTTTCCCAACTCCCTTCAGGCCATTACCATGTCTGGAAGGCCAGCAAGGAGAGGCAAACAAGCGTGAGCCGATAAAAGAGGGCAAGCAGGCTCTGTGTCTAGAGACAACAGTGCTGGTTGTGGACGTGGTGCATCGTCATCATCAGCACGTGGCCATGGGACACGCTTGTCCTGCTTTTCGGCAGCTTGACATGTTGAGCCGCAACATGCCAACGACTTGGTAGAGTGAATGACCAAGCCCTCTTCATCCTCCTCATCCTCTCTCACCCAGGCTCAGGGTACTAGCAAAGCAGCTGCCAACGCATCGTCTTCCCTCCTCTCAATGTCATCATCAGTGACTCCTTCCCTAGACCCACCACGTCCTCCTGAGGAGTCTCCTGAACTCTTTGAGCACAGTGTTGGGTACATGCTCCAGGAGGATGCCCAGTGTTTTGTAGGCTCTGATGATGATACTCAGCTAGAGGAAGGCAGTAGCGTGATTGCAGAGAGAGGGGATGCTCAAGAAGGACAGCAATCTGGCAGTCATGTTCCACAAGCTGCAGCATACTGCCAGCTTTGCTCCAGCGATGAAGAGGGAGGGGATGATGAGGGCACTGACTCCACGTGGGTGCCTGGTAGGAGAGAGGAGGAGGAGGAGGCACATGTCCAACGAGGCAGGATGTCCTCCGGGGGCCAGCTTAGGGGCAGCACACCGACTGAATCACAACGCAGAGCTCCGCCTGTGCAGGGCGCTGCCTCTGCGCGTTATTCTAAAAGTTCTTTGGTGTGGGCCTTTTTTGAGACGAGTGCATCAGATCGCACCGCTGCTATTTGCAACATATGTCTCAAGTGTATCTCGCGTGGCCAAAACATCAGCCGCTTGGGCACCACATGCTTGACCAGACATATCTTGACCTGCCATGCAGCTCGTTGGCAAGCGTACCTCAAAGACCCACACCAAAGAACAAAGCGAACCTCTCCTTGCTCCTCATCAGCTGGCATCTCCAACCCCACTAGACCTTCAGTCCTCTCTGAAACCTGCTCTGAGAGGAATGAAGGTGTACAATTAGGTGTGTCACAGCCAAGTGCTTCCGGGCACTCTGCTAGCAGTACACCTATGTCCGATTATAGCAGGCAAATGTCCCTGCCCCAGCTGCTGGACCGGCGAAAGAAGTTCACTCCCAGCCATCCACATGCCCAGCGGTTGAATGCTAGCTTGGCTAAATTGCTAGCACTTCAACTGCTGCCTTTTCAGTTGGTAGACTCGACCCCCTTCCGTGAGTTTGTACAATGTGCGGTTCCTCAGTGGCAGGTCCCCAAACGCCACTTTTTCTCAAGGAAGGCGATTCCGGCTCTCTACCGGCATGTAGAAGGCAATGTCCTTGCCTCGCTGGACAGGGCGGTCAGCGGTAAGGTGCATATTACCGCTGACTCATGGTCCAGCAGGCATGGACAGGGATGTTACCTGTCTTTCACGGCCCATTGGGTCACTCTTCTGGCAGCTGGGAAGGATGCAGGACAAGGTGCAGTAGTGTTGGAGGTTGTTTCGCCACCACGCCTCCAAAATGCTACTATTGGTTGTGACACACCTCTCTCCTCCACCCCCTCCTCTTCTTCTTCCTCCATGGCCTCTTCCAGTGCTCTGTCCTCAGAACCAGCTGTGCTCCGTAGGCATTCCAGGGGCTACGCAAGTACGCAGGCAAAACAATGCCATGCCGTGCTTGCGCTGGTTTGTTTGGGGGACAGGAGCCACACTGGGGCGGATGTTTTGTCAGCTCTGCAGGGGCAGGCCGAGAGGTGGTTGATGCCACGCCAGCTTAAGCCAGGAATGGTGGTTTGCGACAATGGCACCAACCTCCTCTCCGCCCTCCGATAGGGACAACTGACCCATGTGCCCTGTGTAGCTCACGTCCTTAACCTGGTGGTGCAGTGGTTCTTGGGCAGGTACCCGGGCATACAGGATGTCCTGAAGCAGGCCAGGAAAGTCTGTGTGCATTTCCGCCGATCATTTAATGCCTGTGCTCGGCTGGCTGAGCTCCAAAAGGAGTTGAACCTGCCCAAGAACCGCCTTATATGTGACATGCCCACCAGGTGGAACTCAACGTTGGCCATGCTGCAGTGTCTGCACACGCAGCAGAGGGCCATCAATGAGTACCTGTGCGACTACGGCACCAGGACAGGGTCAGGAGAGCTCGGTTTTTTCTCACCACGCCAGTGGGGCATGATCAGGGATGCATGCACTGTCCTGTCACCGTTTGAGGAGGCCACAAGGATGGTGAGCAGTGACAGTGCATGCATCAGTGACACTGTACCTCTTGTCCACCTCTTGGAGCATACACTGCATGGAATAATGGACAGGGCACTTGAGGCAGAACAGAGGCAGGAAGAGGAGGACTTCCTTGCCTCTCAAGGCCCCCTTTATCCAGACAGTGTTCCTGCTGTGCCACCCATCATACAGGAAGATGATGAGGAGGAGGAGGAGAAGGAGGATGATTGTGTCAGCATGGAGGTGGAGGCTGGCACTCAGCAGCAGCAGCAGTCTTGTAGGGATGATTTACAGTCCCAAGAAACCCATGGACTTGTACGTGGCTGGGAGGAGGTAGCTGCGGATCATGTTGTCCTTAGTGACCCAGAGGACTCCGGACCGAGATCCTCAGCTAACTTACGCTGCATGGCCTCCCTGATCCTGCAAAGCCTGCAGAAGGATCCTTGTATTCTTCGGATCAAGGAGAGGGACCATTACTGGCTGGCCACTCTCCTTGATCCATTACAAGGGTAAGGTTGCCGACCTTATCTTGCCATCGCAGAGGGAGCAGAGGATGAGACATCTCCGGGAGGCCTTGCAGAAAAGTCTGTGCAACGCGTTCCCAGAGACTGGGAGGTTACAAACTCCTGGTCCTGGACAACGTGTTGCTGAGGTATCGGTCAGAAGGAGCGGTGAAGAAGGTGGCCGTCTGACCGATGCTTTCAGACAATTTTTTAGTCCGCAGCCCCAAGGTATGATCGGTTCCAGCACCCATCGCCAGCGTCTGATTTACATGGTGCAGGAATACCTAGGGGCAAGGTCAGACTTGGACACCTTTCCCACCGAAAATCCTCTGGCTTACTGGGTCTTGAGGATGGATCACTGGCCAGAGCTTGCACAGTATGCAATTGAGCTACTGGCCTGTCCTGCATCCAGCGTTCTTTCGGAACGCACCTTCAGTGCTGCTGGTGGCTTTGTTACCGATCACAGGGTGCGCCTGTCCACTGAATCAGTTGATCGACTGACCTTCATCAAGATGAATCAGTCTTGGATCACCCACAGCTACCAAGCACCTGAAGCTGATGTAACCGAATAATTTTGTTTGAAATATCACATCCCTTCAAGACTGCCTATGCTGATGCTGAGTGACTGTCCTGTTATGTTGATTGTCTATCCTCTTCCTCCTCCGCTGATATGTAGGAAGAACATTTCTGGTTCTGGGTGATACCAGCACCAGTGCCTAAGGCCCAATTTTTCTGCCCCTGTTTAACAGGGGCGTTTAATTACAATTTTTGATGCAATGCTTTGCAGCAGGGCTAATTCCTGCACTAAAACTAGAGTATATAGGAGAGGTTGCAGTGTCGTGGCACCAGCACCAGTGCCTAAGGCCCAATTTTTCTGCCCCTGTTTAACAGGGACATGTAATTACAATTCTTGATATAATATTTCACAGGAGGGCCCCTTCCTGTGCCCACCCAGAGTAACTGTGACAACTTATAGTGTTGTGGCACCAGCACCACAACCACCAGGTAAATTTTTCTACCACTGTTCAACAATGGCATGTAATTACAATTCTTGATATAATCGTTCACAGCAGGGCGCTCCAGCGCCCACCAAGAGTCACTTTGAGGGCTTACAATGTTGTGGCAAAACCAACACCTTGTTCCGCCATTTCTGCAGAGCATATAGGGCAGGCCCCTACTTTCAAACATCCAACTTACAAACATCTCCTACTTGCAAATGGAAGGAGACAAGAGCAAGTGAGATGAAAAAAGACAGACGGCGAAACAAATTATACAGGGGTGATAACCCTTCCCTATGTTTTCCAAAAAGCTTAAAAATAGTTTTTTTGACTGGAGCTACACTTTAAAAATGTACAAGTTGAAAATTACAAACAGATTCAACTTAACCCAACAAACCTACACAGTCCCTGTCTTGTTTGCACCGCCTGTATAATGCTGTTCTGAGTATATAGGGCCTGGGGGCCACACGTATTTCCTTTTTTTAATATGGGTGCGAGGTTCCCCTTAATATGCATACAAGACCCAAAGGGGCTGGTAATGCCCAGGGAGGGCTACCCATGCCCTTTTTCTCAATGATTTTCAACCATATTGCAGGAACTAGATAGAACATTAAAACCGCAAGCAGTTTTAAATGACGTTATTTCCGTTAAATGTAATTTTGTGCAGGGACTGTTCTAAACACGGGAAACACAGGGCACTTCACAGGCATACTACAGACACCCCCCAGGCACGATATTTAAAGGAATATTTCACTTTTTTTTTCACTTTAATCCTTTCTGTGTTGCTTCATGTCGGTGCTTCCTCTCGTTCGGTCTCAGCACATCTGGATTCCGGAGCCCCTGCCAATTTCATGGATTGGGAAACTGCATCCTCCATGAGACTTACCCTTTTGCTCCTTACAACGCCATTGGTGGTCTTGGCGATTGATGGCACGGTTCTCCCAGGGGGCCCTATCTGCTTTCAGACCCTTCCTGTTAAGATGTCAGTAGGGACACTCCACCAGGAGTGGATATCCTTCCTTGTCTTACCTAAGGCTTCATCTCCTATCATATTAGGTCTTCCTTGGTTACGGCTCCATTCTCCACATGTTGATTGGTCTGCTGGACAGATCCTGGCTTGGTGTTCCTCCTGTTCCTCTTCCTGCCTACTCAAGGGTACCCCAAAAGAGAAACTTCCTGTTACCACCATCCCAGTATCTTCTGCTCTTTCCGCTGTATATAGCAATCTCTGGGATGTGCCCTGCAATAGTCGGACTGATGCACTCTCTAGGTCATGTGATACTCTGGATGAGGGGCCCACCTGTGAACCACCTGTGTTCCCGGCTCCGTAAAGGAATTCTTCAGTACCTCATACATTGGAAAGGGTTTGGCCCTGAGGAGAGGTCTTGGATCACTGCATCTGAGGTCTTTGCTCCCTGTCTGTTAAGGAGGTTCCATCTGGAGTTTCCCTTTAAGCCTGGACCCAGGCAGGGGAGGGGGAGGCCTCGTAAGAGGGAGGGTACTGTCATGGTTATGCAGTGATCTTCCTGTGTTTGCTTACCTCCCCTCATGTGTTCAGACTAAGAGGCCAGCCACTTCCACCTAGTGGTTTTTATAACCTCTCCTCTAAGCATGGCTCCACCCCAGGCCCTATCAGGGAACCCTATATTAACCTGTGCACTGCAAGCCATCAGGGCTGATCATCCATTGTGTATTCATTGTGTGTTTGGCTTCCTGTTTCCTGCTTGCCGTGTGCTTTTCGTTTGTCTCTGTTACCGACCTTGGCGTGTTCTCAACGATTCCTGTCTGCCTGTGACCCTGAACCTTTGGCGTGTACTCTGTTGTTCCTGTCTGCTAGTTGCCCTGACCTCTGCCTTATCCCCTTACTATTCTTGTTGTTCCAGCCTGCTGCTTCCTTCTCCTGTAGTCTACTGTGAGTGTGAGCTGTGAAACCCTAGGGGCCACGACCTGGAGCCAGACTGCAGCCAAGTCCATCCTCACCACTGGAGGCGCTGGTGAACACCTGCTGGCTCTTAGACTCCGCGCCCTGGGGAATCTATGCTCTTGCTCCTACTGAGATCTGTGTTAGTGATCCAGTAGACCTGTGTCCTGAATCTCCCTGGGTACAATCCGCAGCAGTCAGTCCTAAGGTCCACTACCTAGCGGTGCACTTCCGACTCCTACGGAGTGCATCTGTCACCTGGTCTCAGGTGACCTGACACTGACTACCCGATGCGCGAACTTCTGTTGCTTTTATAGCTACTCTGTGTTTGGCTTCCTGTTTCCTGCTTGCTGTGTGCTTTTCGTTTGTCTCTGTTACCGACCTTGGCGTGTTCTCAACGATTCCTGTCTGCCTGTGACCCTGAACCTTTGGCGTGTACTCTGTTGTTCCTGTCTGCTAGTTGCCCTGACCTCTGCCTTATCCCCTTACTATTCTTGTTGTTCCAGCCTGCTGCTTCCTTCTCCTGTAGTCTACTGTGAGTGTGAGCTGTGAAACCCTAGGGGCCGCGACCTGGAGCCAGACTGCAGCCAAGTCCATCCTCACCACTGGAGGCGCTGGTGAACACCTGCTGGCTCTTAGACTCCGCGCCCTGGGGAATCTATGCTCTTGCTCCTACTGAGATCTGTGTTAGTGATCCAGTAGACCTGTGTCCTGAATCTCCCTGGGTACAATCCGCAGCAGTCAGTCCTAAGGTCCACTACCTAGCGGTGCACTTCCGACTCCTACGGAGTGCATCTGTCACCTGGTCTCAGGTGACCTGACACTGACTACCCGATGCGCGAACTTCTGTTGCTTTTATAGCTACTCTCGGCAATCTTCAGATGGCAGCAAAGATCCCTGGGATATGTAGTCTTGGCACACAATCGTGCAAAGCAATTATCTGACGGGAGGACTATTCATCCCACAATCCTTTTATTTGGCACACAGATATGATGTCACTGGATACATTTATCACTAGAGGAACAGACGATACTTTGATTTGCTAGAAGGTACTTTATGCTTGTAGTCCATATTGATACATGTGTTCATAAATTATTACTGCCCCCCCCCCCGTTATTTTATCCCCCCATTATTATTGTTCACCCGTTATTTTGGTTCCCCTCATTATTATTGTTTCTTGATTATTATTGTTAACCCATTAGTATTGTTTCTCTTTTATTATTTTTCCTCATTATTTTTGTTCCCCCCCCAGATAGCAAGCAATTGTGCTCCAAGTTTGGAAATGTCTTGCTAGGCTATTGCTAGACGTGCAAGTCTGCTGCAAGTTCTGGTTCAGTTATGTTTTTAGCCGCTCAGCTGTCGGCTAATTGCCAGCTCTCTTCTCTCTCCACAGTTACCAGCTGTTCCTGATGATGCTCGTCTGACCTGCCTATTTAAAGCCTTCCAGCTCACTTCACCTCTGCCTTCGCCTTGTTCACATCACTGGAAACCATCTCCTGCAGTTTTTTTTAAAGACTGGCTTGCTGACATCCCTTCTGGCTCCTTATCCTACTTGATGTTGCTCTACTTGGATCCCTGACTTCTGGCCTGGCTGACTACCCAATCCGGTTACTGGACTCTGGCTATGCTTGACTACGCTTTTTCTATTTACCCTTTTATTTTTATTAATAAACAAGTGTGATTTGATTGTACTTCTGTCTCAGTCTGATTCATGGTTTCTGACAGTGGGCGAAGGCCATGAATTCAGAAGATACAGTCAATCCACTTGTTGGTAATATTTTTTTCCAGATTGGATGAGCAAGATCAGTTTGCCTTGGTGTTACAAACACTCCTGAATCAGACGGCTCACCTGGAATCCCCCACGTTGGCTGCTCCAGTATAAACTGAGTTGCAGGCCATCCCTGCTGCTGCGCCAGTCTATGTGCAGGCATCCGCCTCGAGTATTACCTCTATAAGAGGTATGTCTGGTTCTGCTCCGCTTTCCCAGCGATTTGGGGGCGATCCAGTTCAATGCAGAGGGTTTCTCAATCAGGTTGAGATATACTTTGAGATGCTGCCCCAGGCGTTTCTCACGGACAGAAGCAAAGTAGGTTTCGTGATATCTTTGCTTTCTGAGAGAGCCTTGGCTTGGGCTAACCCTCTATGGGAGACGCAAAAACCTGTCGTCTTGAGTTACCCTGAGTTTGTGGCCTCCTTTAAAAGGGTATTTGACATTCCCGCACGCTCTGCTTCTGCTGTCAAGTGCCTCATGTCCATCAAACAGAGTACGAGAACTGTTGCCGACTACGCCATTGAATTCCATACTCTGGCAGCAGAGATTGCTTGGAACAATGAGGCCCTTGTGACTGCTTTTTCTCATAGTCTCTCGGATTCCATCAAGGATGAGATAGCAGCCCGAGATATACCCACTGAGCTGGAGAGCTTGATCACGTTTGCCATCCTCATTGACTCCAGACTCAGAGAAAGACTTTCTCTTAAGGATCGCTTGTGGAAGCCTACTGTACGTTTGTCTCCGAGCTTTGTTGTCCCACCCATGCCTCCCTCACCTCCCATGCCTCCTGGTACCGAGTTGGTCAGTGAAGATGAACCCATACACCTGGGCTTCACGCGTCTCTCTGCGGATGAGAGAGCCTTTAGGAGGAGGGAGAGATTGTGCCTTTATTGTGGCCAGGCAGGTCACTTTTTGAAGTCTTTCCTACCCGTCCAGGGAACGCCCAAACCTTGAGGTCCTGTCATGGACAGACCTTAGGTGGCGTTGTTTTGTCCCCAGTTATCCAGAAGGATAAGCCCCTGGTTTTGGTCACCCTTTCTTGGGCTGAGTCGTCCATCGAGATACAGGCTCTAATCGACTCTGGGGCTGCAGGCCTGTTCATTGATGCTGCATTTGTTTCGCAGCACTTGATTCCGCTGCAGCTCCGTGATACTCCACTTGCCATTGAGGCTTTTGATGGGAGACCTTCACAGCCTGCCCATGTGACTCATGAGACGGTTACGTTGTCCATGGCCGTAGGGGCTCTTCACCATGAGATAATCCAATTCCAAGTCATTCCCTCACCCAGGTTTCCTCTGGTTATTGGTTATCCTTGGTTACAGAGGCACAACCCCTCTTTTGATTGGCTCCGTGCTGAGGTTCTCTCCTGGTCACCACAATGCAGTGCAGTGAGACATGCTTCCTGAAGGTATCCAAGGTCCTGTGCACCTCTTCATTTCCCTCCTTGCCGGAGCAGTACCGTGATTTTAGCAATGTCTTTGATAAAGATCAAGCCGGTAGTCTGCCTCCACACAGGTCTTATGATTGCGCAATAGATCTTCAACCTGGTGCCTTACCTTCTCGTGGCCGGGTTTAACATTTGTCAGTCTTGGAGGATAAGGCCATGGAGGAGTATGCTGCTGACGCACTTTCTCCAGGTTTCATCTGCAAATCCTTGTCTCCTGCTGGTGCTGGTTTCTTTGTGAAAAAGAAGAGCGGTGAACTGAGACCTTGTATAGATTATAGGGGTCTCAATCGTGTCACGATTAAGAATGCCTACCTGATTCCATTGATTACAGAGTTATTTGACTGCCTCAAGGGAGCAACGGTTTTCACAAAGCTTGACCTGAGAGGGGCATACAATCTCATGTGCATTAAGGAGGGCGACGAGTTGAAAACTGTGTTTAATACCAGAACAGGCCATTATGAATACTTGGTAATGCCTTTTGGCCTTTGTAATGCTCTGCGCCTGGAGTCCACTCTATTTTTAAGCCTATTCTAGCCTCTGGCTCTAATCAGTGCTTCAAAAAAACACCCCCGCTACTGTAATTCACAGTGGAAGTTTCAGAGGTTTCTCTAGGCTCTGTGCCATCCGGAACCCCGTAGGTAATACCAGTGTGCCGTTACCTCTTGCTGTTGCTTCACCACTATCAATACTAAATTCCATATCTCCTGCACACTTTATCTCAGCCAATCTGAAAAAAAGACATTCTGGAGGGGAAGGATATTAACCTGGCACCCCTGCTCATAGCTTCACAGGACATTGTTGAGAACAAAGCTGCGGGGAAGTCTCAATGGTCCTCAAAACCAGGGATCCGAGGCTTAATCACAAGCTGAGCATAGCTGAATTTGTTCTCTCCTTAGGTAATTATAACGACATTATTTGTGCCGCCAGTCCCGGCAGGAGAGAGGAATTCGACCTGTATCTCCAAAAGGTGGTGGATCTAGGCCACAAGTATGGTTGTTCTACATTTTACGATTACCACTGATCATTTTTGGCAAAGGTCGCTGCCACTTGGGCGCAGTTTCAGTTATTTATATGTTGGAGCAATATAGACACGGAGCAATTCTGTAGGCATTTTGCCAGTCAGAAGTCTCCAACTTGTGGTAATTGCCAATCATCTGCCCATACCTCCAATTGGTGTCCTAACCTGGAACATCCCATACCTACTGGGTCCACCAGGCAGGGGTCCAGTGGTTCCTCCACTGGGCCATCTGGCCAGGTTGACAAACTGGGCAGACCCATACATTATCTTGGCAAGGCTCAGCTGTGCAATAAATTCAACTACATGGTCTGCAACTATAATCAATACAGACTCCTCCATATTTGTGCCAACTGTTTCAGAGCGCACCCCATATCTGCCTGTCCTATCAAGTCATCCAGTTCATCATGACTGAGCCGAGTCAACTTAGCCAGGTAAGATTTCTGGTTGTTACACCACTCACCCCCAACCCCACTCACCCCCAACTCTTTCTTGTGGAAGGTTTTTCTGATGGTTTTTATACGGGCCTCATCATTGGAGTCTTTTGAGTGTGTTAATTTGTTATCTGTTGCCAGCCTCGATCACAGCCTTGTTTACCTAACGTCACGCCCGGGCCTCCGATGGTCATAGAGATAACCGGTGACCATCTGGTCACCGGAAATCTCTAAGCTCATCATCCGGCGGTAGCTGGTTCTTTCTCTGGGTCACCGATGGCACGGGAGAAGCACCGGATGGCGGCGGCTGTAAGAACGATCAAGCGGCGTAACTGCCGATTTGATAATTCTTGTAGTGCACAGAATCGCCGGCGGAAAACAAGGATATCTGAATGATGCCTGTATCTGCAGGCATCATTCAGATATTCCCACTGAAAGTTCAGGATGTCATATGACGTGCTTGGCTGGGATGTGGTTAATATTTTTGCCTCAGCTCTCAATTGGGTTTTGTCCAATCACAAAAGGTGTTGTGAGGTGATTCACTACTTTTTTTTTGTTATTAGAAAGCCCCGAGCAGTCTCCCAAGGACCTCATAGCACTCAGGGAACTGTTCATGGATTTAAATGTAAATAAAAGGTGCTAATGCGCTCCACCTGACTATTAATAAATGTGTAAAAATGTCTAAAAAATATATATAAATGTGTGGAAGCAGCCAGCAAAAAAATAGTGATCTCTAACACCAAAGGAATAGTATGTAAAATAAATAAATTGCGGCGCTACCTAAAAAATTAATACACTATAATAAAATAGCAAAATATAAGGTGCAAAAGTGAATCCACCTCACTAAAGTGACAAATGTGCAATATTGAACCATAAAATATGTTGCATCTAATATAGAATAAAATTGATAATATATGTGCATAAATAATCAAAAATCATGCGTGAAATAATTTCAAAGTACAAAATGCAGAAAATGCTGAATAAGCACTAATGTGCAAAAAATGCAATAATAAATAGTGATCCTCAAATGAAGTCCATGCAAATGATTGGTGACCATATAACAAAGTCCATGCAAAAAATATAAAAAGTGACTTCAAATGTGTGACTGTCCACCGTAGAACTTCAGTGCCAAGCTTGTGCACCACCAGTTTCCCCCAGCCTCTCACCTCAAATACATAGCATAAAGGCACTGTATATAACCAGATGCTATTCCATCCTTATCCGTCCAGCCTCAACGGCATACCACTGTACATATACGGTTAATCCTTCCCCAGTTTATAAAAGCAGATGACAGCAAATTCGTAACACAACCCGGACTTCCGGTCTCGGCCGCGACCGGAAGTGATGAGTGTAACACCTAAGCTCCTTCCCTGACGCGTTGCGTCACAACCTCGTGACTTTTTCAAAGGGTCACTTTGAAAAAGTCACGAGGTTGTGACGCAACGCGTCAGGGAAGGAGCTTAGGTGTTACACTCATCACTTCCGGTCGCGGCCGAGACCGGAAGTCCGGGTTGTGTTACGAATTTGCTGTCATCTGCTTTTATAAACTGGGGAAGGATTAACCGTATATGTACAGTGGTATGCCGTTGAGGCTGGACTGATAAGGATGGAATAGCATCTGGTTATATACAGTGCCTTTATGCTATGTATTCGAGGTGAGAGGCTGGGGGAAACTGGTGGTGCACAAGCTTGGCACTGAAGTTCTACGGTGGACAGTCACACATTTGAAGTCACTTTATATATTTTTTGCATGGACTTTGTTATATGGTCACCAATCATTTGCATGGACTTCATTTGAGGATCACTATTTATTAATGCATTTTTTGCACATTAGTGCTTATTCAGCATTTTCTGCATTTTGTACTTTGAAATTATTTCACGCATGATTTTTGATTATTTATGCACATATATTATCAATTTTATTCTATATTAGATGCAACATATTTTATGGTTCAATATTGCACATTTGTCACTTTAGTGAGGTGGATTCACTTTTGCACCTTATATTTTGCTATTTTATTATAGTGTATTAATTTTTTAGGTAGCGCCGCAATTTATTTATTTTACATACTGTTCATGGATTTAAACGTTCCCCTAGCTGCTCACAAGTTTGAAGGGCCTTCCACTGTGATCACCTTTTTAGGTATCTGCTTAGACACTGTCCACATGGTCGCCAGTTTGCCTCAGGATATTTTTTTTCGGATGCCACAGCCTCGGTGGGTTTTTCAGCTATTTTTGAATGTCAGTGGTTGGCCGGAACATGCCCCCCCCCCCCCCCCCCCCGAGGTTTTCAACATTTCCAAGTTTGCTCAGACTTCTGTAATTTTTGAGATTTACCCAATAGTGGCTGCTGCTGTCACTTGGGGATCCACTTGGGCTGGGCACACAATTGTTTTCTTTACCAACAACTCAGGCACAGCTGAGATTATCAATAAAGGTAGATCCAGGTCTCTCCAGAGACCTCCAGATGTCCTTCATGCTCAGATTGACTTGGTTGGTCCTCAGGTACTATTTTCATTTTCAGAGGGAGTTCATAAGTGGTGTCTATAATGCGGCTGCTGAAGCCTTATCTCATTCTGATTTCCTGCATATCTTCCTACGGCATCCAGAAGCCGATGTGGTAGGCTGGGGTATACATAGAGGCTAGTGTATAGAGAGAGGCTAGGGGATACAGTATGGCTAGTGTTCCACCTTTCTCCCTGTTGACATTGGATTAGACGCACTCAGGGTGCAGGCTTCTGAGCTGGTAAATGTGTCACTGTCAACAAACACTCTCAGGGCTTACAAGACGGTGTGGAGGTGTTTTTGTGGTTTTACGTCCCTCTATCCCAGCAATTGGGTTGGGTGTCAAGTACACGATGGCTTTCGTAGCTTATTGTCATGGCAAGTTATCCCTGTCATTTAACACCATCAGGTTGAACCTGTCAGGTATACAGCACTTCTTCTCACTTCACAATCCTGTAGAAAAAAGAGGTAACCCCTATAATAAATGATAATAATAAATAATGTATAAAAGACTGTACCATCATCCAGAACATCAGAGATAAGGGATCGGAAGCCTGGTCCCCAACAAGGCTTCCCCAAAGAAGTGGGGCAATGGGACTATCTCGTACATTAGAGTAGAGGTAAATTCAGATATGTAAGCAAATGTAATAAAGTATTACAAAAGTTTATTGATGCAAAAAAGAATGCATGACAAATAATCAGATACAGGTTAAAAGCATGTTAACACTGAATGTATATCACCAAAATCATTCCCAGACAGGGAAAATCACAGTGGGACAGTTGATCTTGGATATCATCTCTACTATAGAAATTATTTGGTCCAAACTGCCCAGTGACACATTCATACTATAGGCACCTCATCCCCTAATAATTCAAAAAATATCATATATAAAGGGGAAGGGGGAAGGGGAATGCAGAAGGGGATTTTTCAACGGTGCAGCTTATAAGAGAATAATAGCAAGAATATAAAAATTCATAAAGGTTTTATTTCAATATATTAAAAATAGATTGTATAAACATTAATGACAGATACAAAGAATATACAGGAAATACATAGCTATTGGGTTTTGGGGATCCTGAAATTATTTGTTGATAAAATGATCGCACTTCTTCCCGACATGTTTCGCAATGTGCTTCTTCAGGGGTGTGTGCAACTAACAATAACATAAGGAGAGAAATGGTTTATTTAAAAAAAAAAAAAAAAAAAAACATCAACACACAATGTCATGCACTATAAGATATATTCAAAAATACTTTACAAGATTTTTTTATTACATGATTATCTATAATCTCAATATGCTTGGTCCAATAAGGCGATGCTTACCCAAGGTCAAAAAGATACACCGCAACCCCGGAGCCGGCAAAAGTTGGAATATAGTTGTGTAAGCCAGGCAAGTAAGATCAAAAAAACCCCCCAGCTCAATGGAGGACACAGATGGAGGTAAGCAAGCGCTATAAAAATATAAAATAATAAGAAATGACAAAAACATCATTAAATTGGACTAAATAATAATCGTTATAATGCCCTCAATTATGTGAGGGAATTGGAGCGAAAGCCTCCATATCAAAGAAAGATATATAAAATATTAATTAGGATAATTAATATTAGGTGACAAGTATGGATAGATTAAACAGGCATTAAACATTAGTTGTCAATTAGAGCCTAATTTAAAAATGGCTAAAAAGAAAATAAATGCTTTTACCTTTGAAAGTAAAAGAGGATGAAATGATGTAACCATGTAGCAATATAGATGCAATGAATGTAAAGCAAATCGCCACAACAAGTTAGCCAATTCGATACACTGCTCTTTTAAAAGCTAGTGAGTGCAGCGCTTGGCTGCCCCTCAGTATCTGCTAGACCTAAAGGCAAATGGAAAAGATATAAATAAAAATAAAATTATTGAGAAAAAAGTATAAACTGCTACAGAGTGGAAAACAAATGTATCCAATTTACCAGGGAGCAGAGATCCAGCGTCGCAGTGATGCCTGTACCGTACCTGTAATCTAAATGTCCATAGACTGCGCTGCTTATAAATCCTCCATCCATCGAGCCGGCGTCTGACGTCACCGGCTCAATGCGGACATCCAGGAGAAGGCAATGCGCATGCGCGAAGCCCGTCGTTCCGACGTCCAGACTACAATCCCCATAATTCCGCAGTGCTGATAAACGGAATCAGCATAGGTGGTTGCCAATGATGGCTAGCTGCGGAGACAGGGCTGTGCGAGCTCTCCGCCCCAGAGGGGGGCGGGGAAAGAAAAAAGAAAAGAGAAAAAAGTCGTCACAGAAGCAGGCTAGTCGGCGGTCCTCTGGGCTTCTATCCTGTAGGGAAATACATGTACATACCCACCCAAAATCGGGCACCCCGCGGATAAGCTAATCCCGGGGCGCCCTTGGGTGTCCATGTGTCCTCACATACTAGCGCTAGGGGGAAAAAAGGTCCACCCCAGCACCACAATGTAGTCCGATTCCGGAGTGCGGTGCGGGGAAGATATATAACGCCTGTATCTGAATGAGAGTCATAGAGAGCAACAGAGATCCCTATATGTGCTCGCCATGAATCCCATTTTTGGACCGAGCAATATGAAACAGCAAAGCATAACTAAATTATACACACTCAAAAAAAAATTTTAATTAACGACAAATGACTTCATACAATGATGTATCAAATATAACAATTATATAATAATTGAAAAAAAAAAAGGGGAGGAAAGGAGAGGGAAAGGAAGGGGGAGGTGGGGGGGAAAGATGAAGTTCTCTCTCTCCTCTTGGACCCAACCCACACGGGGGTCCACAAAGGAGGCAAGGAGATCCACAGAGCGGGTCGAGGAGCTGAGCTATAGAAAAGATCTATAACTGATGTTTTCTTGTAAAGTATTTTTGAATATATCTTATAGTGCATGACATTGTGTGTTGATGTTTTTTTTTTTTTTTTTTTTAAATAAACCATTTCTCTCCTTATGTTATTGTTAGTTGCACATTCCCCTGAAGAAGCACATTGCGAAACATGTCGGGAAGAAGTGCGATCATTTTATCAACAAATAATTTCAGGATCCCCAAAACCCAATAGCTATGTATTTCCTGTATATTCTTTGTATCTGTCATTAATGTTTATACAATCTATTTTTAATATATTGAAATAAAACCTTTATGAATTTTTATATTCTTGCTATTATTCTCTTATAAGCTGCATCATCTCTACTAGTTTTGCGAACAAAGCTGCTTCTCCAGGAGCGTATCTACATCCCGGTAGGCATAGGGTACAAGGCTTCGCCACCAAAGAGGGGGTCCCCCGCGGTGACAGGGGGGCTAACAAAACAGTGGACTGAAGTCTTATATTTAGATATAGAAACTTGCATGTCCGGGGAAAAAGGAGTTGCACAAAGGGGAAGGTACCAGTATATAAAGGTGGTATATAACACCACAGGGGAATGATGGAAAGTGGTAGTGCAAGCAAGCACGCAATCCTCAGTATCTGTGGACTTGATGGCAACACGAATCCCGGGGGCAGAGTCCAGAGCATAATCACAATCCTGACAGACTGTGCATTTTTGCAGCTCATCCTATCAAAGCCCTTCTTAAAGGTATCCAGAAAGTCAGGGACAGTCACAGTCGACATGCATGCCTATCTCTAGCCAGATCTTCTGTGGGATAGCGGATTTGTTGTCTCTTTCACCCTTTGGGTCAGGCCCCAGTTTTGTCCCCAAGGCTGCTGTTTTCCTTAGTTACTTTGGTTTCCTCCAACCCAGGAGGTGTTCCAAGCCGGCCGTAATGCACCTGTACTCCTTAAAAGTAGTCTCGCCAGTTTACCTGATAATTTTTCACTTCAATTCCCCAACAAAAACAGGCAGACAGGTCAGGGTTTTGTGATCAATTATTACAAAGCCAACACTTTCTGGTGTCCAGTTGAGGTCTTGGACCAGCTCTCCTTCATGTAGTGGCCCCTCTCGATAGCCCTTTACTCTCATTCCCCACGCAGCCTCTTGCTTCCAGACAGTTCATATCACATGTCAGAATTTTGATTGCTAAATTGGAGTTAAACCTGAAACAGTTATCGGGTCATTCCTTTAGGATCGGGGCCGCGTCTGCAGCATCCAAGCAGGTGGTCTCATCCCATGTCATCAAATACTTAGGATGCTGGCATTCATCCTGTTTCAGTCGTTACATTTCTGATCTTTACGTGGAAGTTAAACAAACTTTTGTAATTTTGCTGGATTAGTTGTTTGTCATGTTTTCCATTAAACTTCACATTACCGTACCTAGTTCATGTCCTTTTTGCCCTCTTTTAAGCATACTCTTACATGTGACCATGGCACACCTCCAGTTGCCATAGCTGGGGTAATACGTTCTTCCAGTACCCAGACTCTGACTACAAGTTAGAAGGCTGGCCATTGGCAGCCTGTATTTGTAGGAGGAGTCCGGGGCTTATAATCCCCCCTCCTTCTCCCTCCCACCCATGATATTTCATATTCAGGGTATGCACTCTTTTAAGCATACTCTTAAATGCGACCATGGCACACCTCAGGTTGCCATAGTTGTGGTAATACGTTCCTCCAGTATCCGGACTCTGACTACAAATATATATATATATATATATATATATATATATATATATATTCGGATCTGGTGCAGCCACCGCCATTTTAACTAAGGGAAACCAGCAGTGGAGCCTTCAGGCTTCACTGCTGGTTTCCTACTGCACATGCACGAGTTGCGGGGTGCTTTCTGAATGGTTCCGTCTTCTTCTGGGACACACACAGGTCCCAGAAGGCAGCAGGCGAGCAACAAGAAATGATGCCCTGGGCAGCGGCAAGGCTGGGGTGGAACTCTGCTTTAACCATAATATAATATCATCCGGGCCACACTCCCCTGTCAAAGGCTCCCAAATGGGGTCAGTGCATATGAGGTTTGCTGGGACCGCGGAAGCTGTTGAATAAAGCGACACAGTTGTAGGTATCTGTAATGCTCTTGTAATGTCATGTGAGGATCTAAGGGTGTCAAATGTTATAACCCTAGTAGGGGTAATGGGGAAGACGTGAATAAGTGTCAACAAACCCATTGTCAGTTCACCAGGTAAATTGCCCCAAACTATCAAGCCAGGGGTAATAGTGGGCATTGGAGAACACTGAGCAAGGGTAGATGGGGGGATATTAGTGCAGCAGAGAATTTGACCAAATCCCAGAGATGGATAGAATGAAGTAAAGTAGGTCCTAATGTGATTGGGCAATGGGTAGTGCATAGTTGCCAACTGTCCCGAATTTCGCGGGACATTCCCGGGATTAGGACATTTGTCCCGAATTAATTTTGTCCCGGGAAATGTCCCGCGAAATTCGGTTTGTCCCGGGAAATTGAATTACCCGTTTTTTTGCCGCCGGGCGCTAGAGGTCGGCGGCCGGTGGAGACAATGTCTCCGCCGGCCGCCATTTTTAAGAAGACCAGAAGTTGGTCTACACCTGTGGCGCCGCCCACCCCCGCTGCTAGTGTGTGTTTGTGTCAGTGTAAAGGGCGGTGGGTGGCGCCACAGTTAAATGTCTGCGCACGGCAACGGCGGCATGTCGGGGGCCAGTCTGTCAATGTGGATGTCGGGGCAGGGGCCAGTCGGATGTCGGGGGCCAGTGACAGTCATGGTATGTGGATGTCGGGGGCCAGTCTGTGAATATGGGGGCCAGTCTGTGAATGTGGGGGCCAGTGGTATGTAGGGGGCCAGTCTGTGGATGTCGGTGGCCAGTCTATGGATGTCGGTGGCCAGTCTGTGGATGTGGGGGGCCAGTCTGTGGATGTGGGGGGCCAGTCTGTGGATGTGGGGGGCCAGTCTGTGGATGTGGGGGCTAGTCTGTGGATGTAAGGAGGGGCTCCGCTGATGGACACAGATGTGAGGAAGGTACCTCTGATGGGGCACCTGATGTAAGGACAGACTCCGCTTGGGATACCTGATGGCATCTGGTGGCAGGCAACGTGGCTAGTGACGCGCGCATGGCTACCACTGATTCTGCATTATGGTGAGTTGAATGATTTCATTTTATATTACAATGTAATAATAGAAATAATGCGCTTCAATCATCCTGACACCATAACAATCATGGCGCCGGGATGATTGAAGCGCCAACACCAGGTAGTTGGAGTATCTTTATCTGCTGATTGTCAAACTCTGGAAAACACATATTGCTATTGTGGTGTAGGATCGGGGGGCTGCTGTCCCTCCTTTCCCTCTCCCCCCCCTTTCCCTCTCTTCACCGCCCTCCTTTCCCTCTCCATCCCGCATTCATCTCAGACTCTAACCACACCCCTTTGAGCCACGCCCACTATTTTACGTAAACCATGCCCATTTTTCACGGTACATTTTTACCTTTTCCTATGCTACACCTATAAACCCATGCCCCGCCCCCCAATTATACAAAGACTCCGCCCACTGCCAAAAAAGTGTCCCGAATTTTTTTTTACAATGTTGGCAACTATGGTAGTGGGGAGCCAGCGTAGAGAAGATATGGGCATAGGATGGGAGTCTACAAGATCAATCGAGGCCCGCAGTATATGTTAATAGGTTTCATGGAGATGTGTTGCCAGCCTTTCATTACTTTGTATTTCTTTATGTTTCCCCTCAATATACACTGAAACGCCTGAATGTTTTGATTTTCACTAGTCTTAGTATGAGGTCAGAGTGTCGGACTGTTCCACCTCCAGCACCCCTCCCCCCCTTCACACCTTTCCCGGTGGTTGCACCCAACCTGCCCCCTCCAGCTCCTCCCCGGCCCTGCCCTCTGCCTTAGACCTGGCCGTTGTCGGTGTGAGGTGAGGAGAGCGGAGCGGGAAATCTACGTAGAGGAGGAATCCTAGGAATTCTGGATATCTGTGTGTGGAAGGGGGGGGTGGAGTGTGAGCTCTGCGGGTCACCAGTGAGCTAAACGGTCGATTGATCGATAGATGTGGAGATCTGGTTGCGTTTAACCATCGGGTGTCTTGATTGTCAGCGGAAAGCCCGGTGGTCCCGGGACGGTGCGCTTAGTGTCCGGTGCTGACTGTACTGCTGATGGAGATCGTTCTTGTCTGGTGACCGGTCTGATCGTACGACATGTATCAGATGTATGAGGCTAGCTATGCTGAGGTGCCCAGGCCAGGCTCCCCTCCTCTCTCGCCCGCTGCCTTCGTCAACTCCGTGCAGTATGCCAATGTGCTGGAGGGACGATTCAAACAGCTACAAGGTGAGCCTCTCTCCCTCTCTCCCTCTCTCTCTCCCTCTCTCCCTCTCTCCCTCTCTCTCCTACAATCTCATCGAATGTCATTATCTAAGCAGATACATTTTGATTTTTATTCGATGTGCAGATCACTAGGTGCACCACATACAATCTGATCATACATCCAATTGCTCTGTACAATCGGGAAGGCTCTTGCTGTATATACTTGTTGGCAAGTCTAATGGAGATTATACAACCAGATTGCGCTCAGCCCACACAATGAGATTATAAAAAATAACTGTCAAAATAATTTGGTGTGCCAGTCTCCATATCAAAAATGCAGAGGTTACTGAAGTCTGAAAATTCTAGTATGGCAAAATAAAAATTCACAAGTTTTATGTATTGTACAGACAAAACTAAAGCTGTGTACAAACGATCAGATTATCAACTATAGCTTTGAAAGCGGTATTTCTTTCTTCCCCGCCCCCCTTTTTTATTTTTTGTATGATTTTCTGATCATGTGTACAGGCCTTATCACTCATCACAAACTCTACAATCTCCATTAGCTTTACCAACATATGTCATACAAGGGACTTCCTGATTGTATCCAGAGTGATCAGATAGATGAGGTGTATCGATTTTGGTAGATAATGGCGCATACACATGATCCAAAAATCGGATGAAAAATACTGCTTTTGGTGCGCTCGTATGAAAATCGGATCATTACTACAGAGCTTTCCAGCGCTGATCACAACGTTTCATCCAATATTAGCCGATTGGACAAGCGCGCGCATTTTTCTTGTGTACCAGATTGTACAATTTTTGTTTTAATCAGTACAGTTGTCATGTGAAAACACACTACAGCACATCACTTCCAAATATTTTTAATTCTGTCGTACGAGAATTTTCATAACTTTTAGTAACTTCTCAATTTTTGAAAGGTGTCTAGCATAAGAAAAGACGATCTGTCCGATTTTTCGGATTGTGTGTACGGACATGTCACAGGTATAGCAGTCCATTATTTAATACACGGAAGGGTCCCTTTAGGATAACACGGCACCCCTGCGTGTCTGCTAAAGATTGGGGCATTTTACCAGCGTGTCGGGAATGCGCACAATTTTGTGAGTTTCTGACCCGCACAAGAGTGAACTTAGAGTTGCATAGTTTGCGGTAGATATGAAGTCGATTGTGCAATCAGATTGTATAGGAAGGCCCGAGATCTGCATGTTGTGTGAGCAGCGGCCAAGTCTGTAGTGCAGTGTGTGTGTATATAGAGATGTATGGAGCTCCCAGGCAGGACATCTGAGGAGGATGTCACAGAATGCTGTCGCCCCCACTGTATGTTATGTAATGAGAGCCACCATCAGTGCGTCATATGAAAAACAGTCAGGCTGCCTCCTCATAGCGATCTCTCTGTGACCTGTGATTAGGCAGATCAATCATGGACTGCTGCTGTAACCTGTAGGTAAACAGATGTGCACTGTACCCTGTGGGTACTGGAGGTAAACAGATGAGGTTGTATTCAGGTTAACCAGATGTCGGCTGAAATAGGTGGAATTACATGGCCACATCTTTGTCACACAATTGAAAAATCAGAACAGAGATGGGTGTTGCATAAAACGTATGTTTCTCTAATCGTCTGTCCAGGGCAGCACTAGAGATGTCTCCTGCCTCTGGAGGTAGAGCCTATCACCAGATCTTTAAAGGGAGGCTCCCGTCCCTTCTCCCTCAGTCTTTGTGTTTCTGCCCCCGGATTAGGAGGCTCTGGATTGGAGCTCTCCTTCCCCTGAAACTGGGATTGCCCATAAGAGAAGGTCTGTGTACCTTGGTGGATGGCAGGCTTCTGGGGTCCCCCAGTCAGGTTGAACGCAGCTGTGACCGGCGTCGTCCTCCCTGATAGCCCGGGGGGGGGGGGGGGGGGACTGGCTTTTTCCGCGTGACTGCTGAATAATCATATCTGGCGCAGGTCAAGGGGGGGGGGGGGGGCGACGGTCGTTGACGACGGGGACAGGGCGTCTTATTTTAAAAAGCGCCAGCCACATCTAGGGGTCTCGCGCTCCCTTTCCTCTCTCCCTATCCCTCATTCCTTCCTCCCCCTGCTGGGGCAGCTGTGTGATCGGGCATGAGGTGCGGTGTAAGTTCCTAGGCTGGGGGGGGGGGCACTCGGGGCTTTGGTGGGGGGCTGCACTGTCTGGGTTACTTTTCTGTCCCTTTTTTCTTCACTGTGAGGTACCTGGTAAATAATTTTACTTCAGGAAGGGCTGCGACCATTTTGCTGAAGCTGTGGCCATTTTCCTGTAGTCTATGCAGTGTATGGGCTGTCAACCCTTTTTTATTTTTTTTTCTAGAAGGTTTGGTGGCCATTTTCTTGGTGATTTTTGTACTAAGGATGGCCAATGGTCATTTTCTTGTAGCCTTCAGTGCGTCTTTTACCTCTAGTGCTGGGTCTGTACCTCAGAACAGTGCAACTTTCACTCTGAGCACTTTGTGACTTCAACAGGGCAGAGCGGTCAGTGACAGCGCAGCACTCAGTCAGGGTGGTGAGTCCTGCGGAGGGGCCCCTCAGTCTGTGAGCAGCTAGGAGGGTGGGATTTGTGCCTTGCCTTAAGTCCCTAAGTTGTGGCAGGCGAGTGAAGGTCAGCATGGAGTCAGAAGCTGGCGCTTCTTCCCCAGATATTCATGCTATTGCAACTGGCTCACCTGCAAAAAATTAGACCTTTTGTTGCCAGGGTGGAATTGGCGTGTGGGCTCAAGGGGGGGTGTCTTCTGGGGAGAGCTCTGATTCAGACTCTGGTCCTGCGGTGACTGGCGGCCCCTTTTCTGATGTGTCAGAGGATGCGGACCAGAATGACTCTGTGTCCGGGGTAGCACAGCAATAAACGCTAGTAGGCACTCTTAGCATTGTGGTGTGGGATACCCTGAAGATACAGGATGCAGCAGGAACCTCTGCTGAGGTGGCTGTCCCTTTTGGGTCCTGCAAACTGGCCTGCATGCCTAAAGTGTCTCTGCATTTCACTTATTTTGATAAGTTCATCTACAAGGAATGGGAGGTCTGCAGCGGGCCTTTACAGTCCCAAGAAGAGTGGCGGTGCGTTACCCCTTTTGAGCAGAGCCTCCTGGAAAAAAAATGGACGTCTTCTCCAGTCGTTGACATCCCTGCCTTCAAGGACCTTGTCAACAGGAGGTCCGAGGCAGTGGCCTGGTCCTTGTTTACGGTAGTGGGCTCAGCGTTATGACCTGTGCTGGCCATGGCCTTGGTGTGGCAGATTCTTACTGAATGGGCAAAGTTGTTGCACCGTGAATTGGAGAAGCAAGTCTCACTGGTCTTGCTAGAGCTGGTAGACCAGTTGGTGCATGGCCTTAACGATGTCTGTGATGCGGCCCTGGATATGGTCCCCCTGCTCTCTAGAGCATCAGTATCGGCAGTGGGGCTACGGCGCCTGATTTGGCTGAAATGCTGGTCTGCAGACCAGGCATCAAAAAATACTGGCGGATTTGCCCTTCCAAGGTGAGAGGCTTTTTGAAGCTTTGCTGGATGACTTTATTAAAAATGTTACCAGTGGGAAGAGCACGTTGCTCCCACAGTCCAGGAAGGGTAAGGAGCCACGCTGTAGGCAAGGGTCATTTTTGAGCGGGCGGGGGGGGGGGTACTTTTCACCCGGGTTGACAGGTAAGCCTTCCCGGTCCGACAAGGCGTCTGCTGAAGGACAAAGCGTCCCTGGTTTCACAAGTCAAAATGTTATCGCATGAAGGTTTGCAGCTCGGTGGACTTCTCTACTGCCCAACCAATGGATCTGCAAACTGGTTTCATCAGGATACAAGACCGTTTCTTTATTGTCCACTAAAAATTAATATAATATTCAGGAAGCCATGTCTGGGGCAGTACAGGACCTGCTGCTGCACGGGGTGATGGTACCTGTCCCGACGCTGGAAAGTTTTCAGGGATTCTACTCCAATCTGTTGTCCCCAAAAAGGAAGGGGTCCAATCCTGGACTTGAAGGCCCTCAACAGTTTTGTGAAAGTGCAAAGGATCGGGGGGGCTTCCTGGTGTCCCTGGATATCCAGGACGTCTACTTATACCCATATGCCTCAGGCATCAGAGGTTTCTGCGATTTGCAATCGGAAGAGCACTACCAGTTTGTGGCTCTTTTTGGCCTGGCATCAGCACCCTGAATCTTTACCAAAATGTTGGCTCCAATTCTGTCTAATCGCAATCGTGAGTGACCTTCTGAGAGCAGCTTCCGCATCAGAATTAAGGGAGGATGTTGCAATCACCATGCAGACTCTCCAGGAGAAAAGTCTGCAGTCTGGGGAAAAGAAGTGAGTGTTAGGGCCAACTCAACACCTGAAGTCCCTGGGTTTACTGTTGGACTCTTCAGAAGCAAGCGTTTTTCTCCCTTCAGACTCTTCAAGCTGCGGTGAAGTTGTTGGTGAACCGCAGGTGGTCATCGCTGAGCTTCTGCATGCAAGTTCTGGGTCTTATGGTAGCCACTTTCAAGGCGGTACCATACGCTCAATTTCACACGAGTCTTGCAGGAGGAGATTTTGTCAAAATGGAACAAATCCCCCATTATCCCTGGATTGTCAAATTCGGGTGAGCCAGTTAGTCAGGGATTCCCTTCTCTGGTGGCTGAGGTCTCCGGCCCTTCGGTCTGGGAGATTGTTCCTTCCTCTCCATTGGACGGCGATCACGACGAACAGTCAGCCCAGGGCCTCTGGTCGCTGGAAGAATCCCAACTGCCGATCAATGTGCCCGAGCTTCGGGTGATCAGTGCCTCTCCACACATGGTCCAGGCTTCGGGGGGGCGTCCTGTCAGGATCCAGTTGGACAACGTCACGGCAGTGGCATATGTCGCTCAAGGAGGAACGAGAAGCTTGGCAGCTGCACGGGAGGTCGCTCACATCCTCCAGTGGGCAGAGCGGCACGTGTTGGCCATATACATTCTGGGTGTAGAAAACTGGCAGGCAGACTACCTAAGTCATCAGATGCTGGACCCAGGGGAATGGTCGTGGCATCCGGAGTTATTCCGGCTGCTTAACCTAAGGTGGGGCACACCAGGTGTGGACCTCCTTGACCTCTGGCTCAATCGGGAGGTGCAGAGGTTTGTGTCCAGGACAAGAGACCCCTGGGCAGACAGGTGTCAGGCATGTTTGGCTCCATGGGGGCATTATTGGCTGATTGGTGAGTACTTTTGTGCAAGGGGTTTGACACGTAGTCCCTCCAGTCTGACCGCCGCTATCTCTGTTTGGTTTCGGAATTTGGTGCTATTGGTGCTTCAGAAACCACTGTTTGAAAACAGGGAGATTCCCTTAAGTCTTTCTAGTGGCTATTACATCTGCCATGACCCAACACAATTAAACACAGTAACAAGGGGGATGGGGGAGAAGGGATGTAGCATTACATTAAATTATCTCAATGCCATTTTGTCCCCAAGTCTCTTCTGGGCCATAGTCTGTGGGCAGGAAGCCAGCCCACAGTCGCCAGCCCACAGTCCCTTCCAAAACACACTGTGACTGCCTTTTTCTGTGACCTTTCTCCCCTATTTTAAAAACTGACTAACCAGGTCCCTGACCCTCAAGTGGTCTGAGGAAACAAACAGAAAAAGAAACGGTACGACTCTGGCACTGGAGAGCAAAACCGCACATACGGTCTCCCGTGAATAAAAACAGCTGCTGCAGTGTGGGAACAGCTGTCCGCACTTCCCTGATCTGGGGCTGGGTTGTAGGTATTGAGGGGGGGGGGGACCTCAGATGCGTTCTGGCATTCTAGCAGTGCCCTTTATCATGGCCACTGCGGGGGGGGGGGGTGTATGGGGGAGAAGGGATGTAGCATGACATTTTGTCCCGAAGTCTGTCTCTTCTGGGCCATAGTCTGTGGGCAGGGGGCCAGTCCCTTCCAAAACACAGTGACAGCGGGTTCTGTCACAGTGGGGCCTCTTAAAGTGGTTCTGCACCAAAAAAAAATGTAAAAGCCAGCAGCTACTAATATTGCAGCTGCTGACTTAATAAATTGACACTTACCTGTCCCAGGGTCCAGTGATGGCGGCAGATGACGAGTGATCGCTCATCTCTCTGCTGCCCCTGCCGCCATCCTCTGTCAGGGAATCGGGAAATGAAGCGTTGCGGCTTCACTGCCTGGTTCCCTACTGCGCATGCGCGAGTCGCGCTGCGTGTCTCTTCTGGTTGGTCCCCGCTGTGTCCTGGGAACTGTGGTTCCCAGAACACAACGGGGGGGGGGGGGGGGCATCTGGGGGGGTATGCGGCGGTCTGTCCCGGAAGTGGGTGCAGATACCTGGATTATCCAGGTAACTGCACCCCCCCCTCCCCCCTGAAAGGTGCCGCTTGTGGCACCGGAGGGGGGGAGGGATCAGATTAGCGGAACTTCCACTTTAGGGTGGAGAACCGCTTTAAACTCTGTTGTGTTTCCTGTCAGATGAGACCCTTCATCTCAGGTGTGCCCTCCTGGAAGATTTCTTAGAAAACCTGTTACCGGTAAATGTAATTGTTCATTTTTTTTCGGGTTTACATCTTTTTGAATAAATCAGCTGGGTCCACACAAAAAAAACTTCAAACACAGTCCTTCATAGCGTGTCTTCTTACGATGTTTAATTTGGGCCACCAGGCCTTGCATCTTTGTTGTATTTTGCACGCATGCTTGCTTTGTCCCATAGGTAGAGGAACTTTGTTAAACTAGCCCTAAGAGACCCAGTTTGGGAATATTTTAACTACTTCCCACCCGGCTTGTGTGTATATCTGTCTGTCTCTCCAGGTGGGAGCTCTCTCCTTCTGAAGGACATTCCTGAACATCCAGTCAGGAGGGGGATTGCCCTTACATCGGCATGATCCCGATGCGCTCGTGTCATCCAGACACTGCACATCTTGGATCGGCAGAAGGGCTCTGTGATTGGCCCTCCTGATCACATGACTGCCATGTCCAAACAGCTGGTTGCTAGGCAATCGGCTCTCCTCTCCTCACACGGAATTTGTCGCGAAGAGCAGATCGCTGCAGCCGGCTGGTGATCAGCGAGTATGAGCTGTTTTTTTTACAGCTTTTTACTCGCTGATCACCAGTCTAGTGTAAAATACATGTCTCCAAATAATAAAACTGCATGTCCCCCACATATGTTCAAATGATTATCTGCACACATTTGTACATGATCATTTGCGTACATATGTCCATGATCACACAAACCAATTGTACACTTAACGGAATTGTTTTTTATTTATTTTTTATTTTTTTACCAAAAACGTAGCGGAATACATTTTGGCTTAAGGCTAGGTTCGCATTGCAGCGATGCGGGAACGCCGCGAATCCGCGGCGGGTTCCCGCATCGCATGCCTCCTGGCGGCAGTTCACACTGCCCTATGCGAACTGCTGGGAGTGTCAGTGAAACGTTAATGACACCCCCAGATCAGTTCGCATATCACAGTGCGATCTGCAAACTCGGACAGGAATCGGATCGCATGGTGTGAACATCCATGCTATCTGATTCTGCTGCGGACCAAAGAAAGGTCCTGTGCGATGCGAATTCAGCCATACTATCTGTATGGCTGAACTCGCATCGCACAGAGATTGGATGTGATTTGCAGTGCGGTGCAAATCACATCCCGTTCTCGTAGCCGCAGCAGTGTGAACCCAGCCTAAATGTGTGACAAAATTCGATATTTTATTGGATTCCTTTTTAAAATAGAAGAATTTTATATATATATATATATATATATATATATATATATATATATATATATATATATATATATATATATATATATATATATATATATATATATATATATATATATATATATATTATTTATTTTTTTCTGCTTGTATCTCAAAAAAGAAATGGAGTGGTAAATAAATAAAGCTCTATTTGTGCAAACAAAATGATAAAAATTTCTTTTGGGTAGAGTGTAGCATGACTGCACAATTGTCATTGAAAGTGCGAGAAAGCTGGGAAGGAAGGGGGCAAAAGTGCCCTGTATTGTAGTGGTTAAACTTGCTTCAAAACCTCTTTTAGAACACGCTTTGTTTAAGCTCTCAACGCCAGTCAAAGCCCCTGTTGCTAAATAAAATGGTTAACTTGCAGTACTGTTTACACCTTTTTTTTTTTTTCTTTTGCGTAGGGCTCTGCCATAGACTTCTGTGGAGGCTTTGAAGCACCACTAAAGCTAAATGGTGTATAATCTTCAAAGCAAAAGCAGGTGTAGAAGGGACTGTAGGCTAACCATTTTATTTAGTAACGGGGCTTTGACTAGCATTCAGAGAGCTTTAACCACTTCAGCCCCGGAAGATTTGGCTGCTCAGTGACCAAGAATTTATTTGCAATACGACATTGCGTCGCTGTCAGAAACCATGAACCAGACCGAGACAGTTCAATTTAAATCACACTTGTTCATAAATGGATAAAAAGGTAAATGGAGTAAGCGTAGTCAAAGCATAGCCAGAGACCAGTAACCGGATTGAGTAATCAGCTAGGCCAGAGTTCAATAACCAGATCGGGTAATCAGCTAGGCTAGAAGTCAGGGATCCAAGTGGAGGAACAACAAGCAGGATAAGAAGCCAGAAGGGATGTCAGCAAGCCAGTCTTTAACCACATCAATACTGGGCACGTTCGCCCCCTTCCTTCCCAGACCATTTTTCAGCTTTCAGCGCTCTCGCACTTTAACCACTTCCCGACCAGCGCACGACGATGTACGTCGACAGAATGGCACGGGCAGGCATATTGGCGTACAGGTACGTCCAATATTCAATGCCGCCCTGGAAAGCCCAACCCGCCCACAGTTAGTAACACACCCCTAGGAACACTTAACCCCTACACTGCCACCCACTGGTTATCCTCTTCACTGCCAGTGTCATTTACACAGGAATCACTGCATTTATATAGCAGTGATTACTGTATAAATGACAATGGTCCCAAAAATGTGTCAAAAATGTCCGATGGGTCCCCCACAATGTCGCAGTCACAATAAAAATCGCTGATCGACGCCATTACTAGTAAAAAAAAAAAAAAAAAAAAACTAATAAAAATGCTATAAAACTATCCCTATTTTGTAAACGCTATAACTTTTGCGCAAACCAATCAATAATCGCTTATTGCGATTTTTTTTTTTTTTTTTTTTTTTTTTTTTTTACCAGAAATATGTAGAAGAATACGTATCGGGCTAAACTGAGGGGAAAAAAACGTTTTTTTTATATATTTTTGGGGGATATTTATTATAACAAAAAGTCTATTTTTGTTTATAGCGCAAAAAATAAGAACCGCAGGGGTGATCAAATACCACCAAAAGAAAGCTCTATTTGTGGGAAAAAAAGGACATCAATTTTGTTTGGGAGCCACGTCGCACGACCGCGCAATTGTCAGTTAAAGCGACGCAGTGCCGAATCGCAAAAAGTGGTCTGGTCTTTGACCAGCAAAATGGTCCGGTCTGCAAGTGGTTAAATGACAATTGCACGGTCGTGCTACGCTGTACCCAAACTGAATTTTTATCATTTTGTTCGCACAATTAGAGCTTTATTTTCGTGGTATTTATTCACGACTCTGTTTTTTTTTTTTTTTTGCCTTTTTATAAGTGAAAAAAAAAGAGCAGAAATTTGGGAAATTTTTTTTATTCTTTCTATTTTAAAAGATATCAATAAAATCTAAAATGTATTCTGCTACATGTTTTTGGTAAATTCCGTTAAGTGTATAATAATTGCTTTGTGTCCTCACGGACATATGTACTCAAATGATCATGTGCAGGTGATCGTGGACATGTGTGCAGATAATCATTGGGACGTGATTTTTAGTGGGACATGTGTGGGGGACATGTGTGTTTACACTAGACTGGTGATCAGTGAGTAAAAATCTGGGAAAAAAAACTCCGTTGCTGATCACCAGCCGGCTGCAGTGATCCACTTGCCTCTCAGTGACAACTTCAGTGTGAGGAGAGCCGATTGCCTAGCAACCCGGCTCTGTTTACATCACATGACAGCTGTGATTGGACACGGCTGTCATGTGATCAGGAGGGCCAATCATAGAGCCTGCCTGCCGATCGGAGATGCACCGTATCCAGGTGACACGAACGCATTGGGATTGCGCCGCTGCATGGGTACGCACGTGTAATCCCCCGACCCCCCCTCCTTCTGAAGTACGTTCCTGAAGTCCATTCAGAAGGAGAGAGCGCCCACCTGGCCGTATATGTACATTGGCCGGGTGGGAAGTAGTTAAACAGGACTACAGGCAATGGTTTCTTGTGATATGACCAAGGCGAAGGCAGATACCGTGAGCTGGACAGCCTTAGGTAGGCAGGTCAGATGAGCAGGATCAGGAACAGCTGGGTAACACTGGAGAGAGATGAGAGCTGGCAATTCGCCGACAGCTGAGCAGCCAGCCCGGAGAAGGAAGGGCTAAGCCAGCCCTGACAGTCGCTTTAACTGACAATTGCACGGTTGTGCGATGCTGTACCCAAACAAAATTTTCCCCACAAATAAAGCTTTATTTTGGTGGTATATTATCACCTCTGCGGATTTTATATTTTGCGCTATAAACAAGAGAGCCAATTTAGAAAAACACCTTGTGTTATAATATCCCAATTTTTTTATTTTTTTATTCTTTTTTTTTATCGGGACTGAGATTAGTGGACAAATTGGACACTTGGCACTTTTGAGACCATTGACAATTGTACAACGATCCGTGCTATAAAAATGCACCTATTGCTGTGTAAATGTCACTGGCAGGGAAGAGGTTAACACTAGGGGATGATCAAGGGGTTAACTGTGTTCCTTAGGGAGTGATTATAACTGTAGGGGGGGGGATGGGACTGACTAGGGGAGGAGAGAGATTGGTGTTTATACTATCTCTCACCTCTCCCCTGAGAGAATTGGGATTTGTGTGTTTACACACACAGATCTGGTTGTCGCTCTGTTGCGAACTATAGCGGGTGCCAGGCTGGCATCGCGCTCGCACCGGCTTCGGCACATGCTGCAGACACGCACACCTCCTGCATCGTCTTAAAGGGCCGACGTAGAGTTATGGCGGCTCGTCCCAGGGGAGCCGGCCTGCTGCAGTACAACTCTGGCGGCAGGTCAGGAACCGGTTAACGAAGCCTGTTTGAAGCTTTGTGTTTGAACGCAAGCCTACACCAGCCGTTAAAGTGAAGTCGAAGCAAGTGTAAATGAGCCCTAAAGCTTTCTGAACGCCAGTCAAAGCTCCTGTCACTAAATAAAATGGTTAGCTTACAGTCCTGTTTACACCTTGCTTTTGCTTGGTATTTTGAGACTTCAAGCGAGCTTTGCCATAGACTTCTATGGGAGCTTTGAGGTTGCTTTGAAGCACAACTAAAGTGACATGGGGTATAACTTTTGACGCAAAAGCAAGGTGTAAACATGACTGTAAGCTATTCATTTCATTTAGAGACCGAGGCTTTGGTGTTCAGAGAGCTTTAACAAAGAGTGTCTGAAGCCATGTTTTTTGAAATGAGTATAAACCTAGCTGGTAATGCTTATTGAAGCCAAAGCAAGTATAAATGGTCTGCTGCCATTTTACTTCTTGAGTAATATAGCACTTCAAGCTATGTGCAGGAAGATCACAAGGTTTATAAGATGCTTAGGTTTTACTTTCACAAGAGACATACTTGGCCACTGCATCACTTTCACCTAGCTTTTAAGAAATGCAACAGTGACCTTAGATGTGTGTTTTGGATCATTGTCTTTATGGAAAAGTACACGATGACCAAGGGCACGGCGTTATGGTAACATCTTTCAATATAGAACGGTAAATTTGTGAATTCATGATGCCATCTATAAAAATGCAGCTCCCTGACTCCAGCAGCACTCATGGAGCCCCACAGGAAACTGCCACCATCATGTTTCACTCTAGGCACCATGCATTCTTCTTTGTGCTCCTCACCTTTTGAACACCATACAGTTTTGAAACCATCAGTTCCAAAAACATTTATCTTGGTCTCATCACTTCAGAGTACCAAGTCCCAGAAGTCGTATTTTTCAACATGGGCCCTGGCAAATTCTAGGCAGGCTTCCTTTGTGGATGACGCCCATGCATGTCATTCCTCTGCAGTGTAAGCCATATTGTGTCCCAGTTTGGCTTTTTTTTTTTTTTTTTTTCTCCTTTTCTTATCAGAACCACCCTTCTCATCAAACGCTCCTGTCAAGTAGTTCAGCTATTAAAGAGCAAATTACACAGAACATGTTATATAAAAAAGTCAATGTCATCAATGACATGTCATGTACATTCTAAATTCACAATGTTTTTAGGCATGAGAAGAGAGAACAATACAGTACCTCAGTCAACTCACAACACAAGACATTATACAATTTCAAAAAACAAAACGCAACATGTGTTTGTTTCAAGTTCAACTTCTTAGGGCCGGTTCACACTGCAGGCGCGGCGAGGCGTCTCCGACTTGCCTCGCCGCGACCTGCGGCGACTTGCAGAGGACTTCTGTATAGAAGTCAATGCAAGTCGGCCCCGAAGTCGCCCAGAAGTAGTACAGGAACCTTTTTTCTGAGTCGGAACGACTCGAGTCGCTCCTCTCAGAACGGTTCCATTGTACAGAACGGGGGCGACTTGCGGGGGCGAGGCGAGTCGTGTCGCCTCGCATCGCCCGCTGTGTGAACCGGCCCTTACACATGTGTAAGAGAAACACTTTTTACAGATGTGAACATTCTAGGATGGCGAGGATGTTAGGTTGGCATGTAGACTGCAGTAAGGCCTCATGCACAGCTCAAGGCAGCTTCTTCTCCAGGTGTTTTTAGCTCTTTTATTTTTTATTTTTTTTTCTCTACCCGTTACCTCTTCCCCTCCATGTTAGCCTATGTGTTCATGGCCATTGGCCGAGGAACACTATGCTGTTTTCATAAGTTTAGTGACAGGGCAGCTTATAGGCAGCAGGCAGAAAAAACAAATCCAAAGAAATTTGGAAATAGAAATCTTTGGATTTTTTTTTTTTTGCCTGTAAACTTTCCTGCCACCGAACTCCAGAAACTAGTGTGCAATGGGCTGACATGGAGGGGAGGTGTTAACAGGCAGAAAAAAAGCTCAAACTCATTGAGGAGCAGATGCTTTTAGCTGTATTATACCTTGAAAATGAAAAGCTCAAATGTCACACAGAACATGAAATATCATCATTGTTGATGACACCACATATAAAACAAACATCACATCATCATATCAACCAACCCAAGTACAATACAGTTAAATAATGTTAGGCCTGAGGGGGAGCAACTGAACAGTACCTCAGAACATTATTTTGTAAACCTTTTTTAAATCAAAAAGTGCTAGATTCTAGTTCAACTTCTTATGAAACACGTGAAAAAACATTTTTCACAGACCAAAATTGGGTTAATTCCAGGATGGCAAGGCCAAGGTGCCAAGGACTTGGTAGCAGTAAGGCCACATGCACACTAAAGCTCACAGTAGCTGCTCCTACAGGCGTTTGAGCTCCCTGTTTTGAGCCTTTTGTTTGCATGTAGTGTTAACTCTATGCCGTTCCATATTGGGCAGTGCCCCCCATGCATTGCATGTTGAATCACCTATAGTGTTAAAAAAAAATAAAAAATAAATGTGCCTAAGGCCAACATGGAGGGGAGTTAACAGGCAGAGGAAATGCTAAAAAAACTGCTCAAATGCCAGGTGGAGCAGTTGCTTTGAGCTGCAGCGTGCAACCGTGCATGGTGCCTTACAGTTGGACAGTAACAGACCATAGATTACTTTTCCAATTCAAACGCAAGTGGCAAGTTATTCTGTTTCTTAAAAAAACAAAACAAACAAAAACAAACTCTGCCTGTTCAGTTAGAAGTCGGTTTCTGGTGTCAATGTGTGACGTTGCACTGAACAATCTCTCACTTTCCATACTACTGCAAGGAGCTAAAATATATTTGTGTCATTTTGGCTAGAGTGGGAAATCCCAGTTTATTGACTGCCCAATACGCAAGAGGTTTGTCTGAATGAGGCACAGTGACCCCTCCAAGATATGCTTCTAGTTGTGTTGTGGGAGCACTGTTCTCAATTGTAGGTGAATAAGCAATTTCTTGAAAAACACTGTCCACAGTCACACTGGTACCTGGCTTTTGCTCAGTGTGAGGCCTTTTTGGTAGCTGGTTTCTCAAGCACCTCGGGTGTAGCTGCCTCTGCCTGTAGTACCTACAGAAGATATTTGTTGCATTTCCAGCACGAACATCTTTGGCCTGCCTGCCAGCATCTGCATTTGAGAAGAACCGATCTTTATACCTAGAAGAAAAATACAAGACATCATGTAAACAAAGCAACAACTGTGGAAGCTTGCTGTGGGGGCACTGCTAGAAGGAAAAGTGATGGCGAGCAACACGGCAAAAACAGTTGTCTGGCCTGCTCTGTGCAAAACCATTACATGGGGGCAGAGCAGGTGTATCTTGTCATTACGATTTTGTTTTTTATGAAGGTGAGATTTAGGGCCTGTTCACACAGGGGGCGACACGACTTGCCGTGCCGCGACCTGACAAGTCGCCCCCGTTCTGTACAATGGAACCGTTCTAAGAGGAGCGACTCGAGTCGCTCCGACTCAGAAAAAAGGTTCCTGTACTACTTTTGGGCGACCTCGGGGCGACTTGCATTGACTTCTATACAGAAGTCATTTGCAAGTCGCCGCTGAGGTCGCGGCGAGGCAAGTCGGTGTCGCCTTGCATTGCCCCCTGTGTGAACCGAGCTTAACAGTGTTGTCACTTGCATTACAATTTTTTTTTAATGCAAGCAAGTGATAAGTCACTGTAAAATATCACCTTCATCCAAAAAACAAAATCATGTATTCAAATAAAAACAATGCAAAATAGCAGCCAGCAATAAATAATTACCTTGGATCGTGTAAGGTAGCGATATAGTAAAGTGGATTTTGTTCCATGTCAGAGGACCATTTCTGCAAAGCACCAAGCAATGTGTTCTTCATCGTTTTAACACCGTGATCTTCAGCCACTTCTTTAGATAATAATTGCTGTAGCACAGTCGCTGCAGGAATTACTTCCCAAACAAAAGAATCTGAACAACTCGCATGCCAAGTCAACTCTTCAAAGGGAGCCAAGATGTTGATCATCTCCATGAGATTCCACTGATTCGCAGTGATCGTTGCAGGAAGCTCATGTTCTGACACATATACTTCAATGGCCCGTTTTTACTCTATCAGACTGCAGCATGTAAAAAGTGCTGTTCCAGCGAGTCTGAACATCTTGTTCAAGTCCTTTTTTTTTTTTTTTTTTAATGGGTTGACCAAGCTGGATCTGAATATCTTGCGGCTGAGAATATGCCAGGTTTGAATGTTTAAAGTGCCTATTTTGCGCCCAACTCCCACAGCCTCCGTAATGGCCCCACTGTGACTGACAGCCAGCTGCAATGTATGTGCCACACATGAAAGACTGAAGACCAGCATCTTGTACACCTTTTATCATATTTCTGAATTCTAGCTTGGCCTGTGTGAGCGCTTTTAAATTTCTTTGCGTGCAGCATGACTTGGTGCAGAGAGAAATTGGCATCAATCCATTGTGCAGTTAAACTAATCACAGACTAACACTACTGCTCTAAATGTCAATGGTGAAACTGATAGCCTTTATGTCCTCCTGTAGCATGTTGGTAATGTTTTTTTTTTTTTCACTGTGTTGTGTAATTGTGGCAAGATGACATCTGTGACATGACGGCGGCTGGGAATTTCATACTTTTGGCTCCAAACGATTCATAAGTCGCCGAAAACCCACGTTGTCAACTAATGGTAGTGGCTGATCATCAATTGGGTAGCTACTTCAGATTTTTATTTATTTTTTTTGCCCTTAGATTATCCATGGACATTTATTTTATTTTTTATTTTTTTTAACATCTGACAAGGGTTTGCTGCAGTGTCAGCTGCTGAGTGCAAGAGCTAGTGACAGCTGTAAATTCGCCATGCTCAGTCTTGTTTCATTTTGAGGTGTTTTTTTTGAGATTGCTGGTATTATAAGAACTAACTCTTGAACCTCCTCTGGATATATTGGCAAAAAAGGTTCCCGTCTGCAATGCGTTTTGTTGGTTTCATCAATTTAAAAAAAACTTCCAGACAGCTGACATTTTGCTGGCAGTGGCATCCGTTTGCATTGCACTTAAAGCCGGAAATAAGTCTCTCCATCTTTAAAGGGGGGGGGGAATTAGAAAAATGGGGGGAATTTGAGCCCAAATGTTTTATTTCTTCATACGTAGCAGTGACACCTACTATTTGTTAGAATAATGAAGCTGCTCTCACCAGTGCTTGTTGGTGGTTCCTGCTGCATCCAGCATCTTGGTATGGCCAAGTAAACCAGTGGGGATGGTGAAATCCATCTGTCGGGTACAACGGTCGGTATCTCGACTACAATACAAAAAGCAGAGGATGGTCTCCTGCACATGCAGGAAAATGTTAGGCAAGAAACCATTATGAGTTATATAACAGCAGCAGTCATTTGCCGCCATGATGGACATTTGGGCAACAGACCATGTGGGACAATAAGTTATGTAACACACAACACAGACCGGCCGCCATGCTGGACAGTGGACATTGTTGGGCAAGAGAGATAATGTGGGACAAACTAAGTGTAACACAGGCCGGCTGCCATCTTAGGCAGTTGATGTAAACTAGTAGTACTGTACAGCAATCACCAGCTGCGGGACACATAAGTAGAAAGCAAGCAACAGTTAGAAATAGAGAAGAGCACTCACCAGCCGCCATGAGGGGACATGGTGTAAGGAGGATGCTCGCCATGTAGCAGCCGCAGCCGCAAAACGCACGTCATGAGGGAAACGGCATTCACCGCTGTGTGGAGAGGCCACAACCTTATCCGGTTCCCAAGCTCCACCCAAGCTGACTTCACTTCCGGTATCTGTTTCTGGTATCTGCATTTTCACGAGTACCGATACCCCCAAAAATGGCAAGTATCTGTGCATCCTAGGGATTTAACCCCTTCCTGACCTAGCTTTTTTTTGAGATACAGCACTGTTACTTTAACTGGCAGTTGCATGGTTGTGCGACGCTGTACCTAAATAAAATGTTAGTGTCTTTTTATTTTTTCTCACAAATGGAGCTTTCTTTTGGTGGTATTTGATCACTTCTGTCTATTTTTTGCACTATAAACAGACTGACAATTTTGATTAATAAAACACTTTTTTACTTTCTGCTATAAAACACACCCAATTTAAATTGAATTTCTTCATTTTAGGCCAATATCACGGAACTCAGAGGCTCATAGTAATTTAGGGCTGAAACAACTAATCGATTATGAAATCGATTGCTATTTTCATAATTGATTGGCCAGTAACATAGGGGTTAAAAAAACTAAAATGAGACCTTTATAGTACAAAAAGAGCAAATTGCTACTGTAAATATTACTTTCACCATTCTACAGTAAAAAAATGAACCCCTTACAGTAGTGATTTTCTGCTTTTTTTTTTTTTTTTTACTACTATATAGGGCTAATTTTAGTAACATAATTAAGATAAAAACAAAACAAACAAAAAAAGCGACTTATGCCTGGTTCACATCTGTTGCTTTTTGCAGAAATGCACTACAGTTCATTTACATGAAATAAAGTGGGGATGTGTGCGCTAACTTTAAAAACCAAAAATATGAGAGAATAATAAATATAAGGCACCCTAAATAATAAAGTGTAAATATACGTGTAATTGTGAACAATCACAAATAAATATAAATAAAAAGTGACTTAGTGCATAATTTAAGTGAGGTTTGCTGCATGCAAGAAAAACGCATATATCTGTGTGAAGATAACTAAATAACAAATGTTCCAAACAAAATTCAAATGGCAGCAAATAAGTGAAAAAAATGGCAACAAATCGTGAAATAAGATATGGTAAAACCATATAAATCAAAGTGACATCAGTGCATCACACTAAAGTGTCCCGTATAGGATGCAATCGTGCAACTCAGATGATCGCAAAAAATTATAAAGTGCAATGTGCCAAAGAGACAATCCTCTGGTGATGATCCGTGCTAGCGCTAGGTAATTACCTCACCGCTGCAAGGTAAGCAGCGAAAACACACACAGGGCAACCCGATAGCAGAGGATGATCCAGAGGATGGCTGTACGGCAGATTCTTGGAAATAACAAATTCCTCCGATTTCCTCGTTAATGGTAGATGGTGAACAGGCTCAAGGGATAAACCAGAAAAATCCGCCATGGTGTAGTAGTTTAAAGACAAAATATCTACTCACAGGGGAAGTGGGGAATATGCACAGTATACAGCAGACCGCCGAGCGTCTTGCCCGGATGTAAACGTCACTTCCGGTTCCTACGCGTTACGTCATCAATAGGACTTCAACTGGGCAGATTTTTCTGGTAAATTATGCACTAAGTCACTTTTTATTTATATTTATTTGTGATTGTTCACAATTACACGTATATTTACACCTTGTTGTTGTTTAGGGTGCCTTATATTTATTATTCTCTCATATTTTTGGTTTTTAAAGTTAGCGCACACATCCCCACTTTATTTTAAGTTTACATACTGAGAGTTAACTCATACAGTGATTGCTGCTTCTTTTTTACCTCCCTCTTCTATTTCTCATAGAGCGCAGAAGCCCATAGATACATATAGTTCATTTACATGGTTTCCTATGGGACACATTCACATCTGAAAGGGCCAGGGACTTTTAACGCAAAATGGTGCTTTATTGGTTCAATATACTTCAATGGAGAAGCTGCAGAAAAGCATGTAATACATTTTTGCAGCAATTTGTGTTTTTCGATCTGCCCAAAAAAAAAATGCAAAAAATGCAAATTGCAGTAAAATCACGTGCGCAAAAATCTAAATGTACAGCAAAAAGCATTGCAGAAACGGATCAAAAGCAAACTGCATAGGTGTGTACCGAGCCTTATGCTGGCCACATGGATCAATTTTCAGGTGAGAATATTCAGACGAAAAATCTTTGTACATTCGCTGAATGAAAGAATTTTGTTTGAAATTTTCACTTTTTTTTTAACATTGTTTTTAAAATGAATGTAATTTCTAAACAAAAACCACATACTGTCTAAAAATTCCTTTGACTAAGAAGTTTTCTATCTCCAAATGTCACTGTGGTTGAAAATGAACGTCAATTTGACCCACTTTTTCTTTTTTTTTAAAGGTGAATAATCGGCCAACTAATTATGAAAATAATCGTTAGTTGCAGCCCTATAGTAATTACTAAGTGGATTTATATCTCCCCTTCAGGTTCTGGACACTGGTGTAATCAATTAGACAGACAGGAAGTTTCCTCCCCTACAGGGAGTACCTCTGGTGTTTTTTTTTTTTTTTTTTCCGCCAGTGTCTAAGGTGTTGGTCACGGTTAATTAGTGCTCCTAGATGACCTGAGCATGGTCAGGGAGCTACGCTATCTGATACCTTCAGAGCCAAAACAAAGGCTAAAGTGGATGGTACCCGATGCGGCGATACCGAAGAACAATGTTTTGCCTATAATGCTTCTCTTAGGAGAGCTGGGCCCTGAGATCCAGCACCTTGATCGCATTGCTATACCACAGGTTTGCTCTGGAAGGGTGCTATACATGGCCCAAGGCAGTGGACCCTACGTTAAGAGTGGACCCCGTCCTTGAAGGTCTGGCATGACCACAACCCGCCATGATGGGTGAAGATTGGGTTTCTGTGATATTCCAGCAGTACCCTGCAGTGAGGAATGGTAAGTCTGCATTTGTTTGCAGTGTCTCTCTATTAACCACTTGATCACTGTGCACTTAAACACCCCTCCTGCCCAGACCAATTTTCAGCTTTCGGTGTTCTCACACTTTGACTCAGTCATGCAACACTGTACGCAAATGAATTTGTTGTGTTCCCCCCCCCCCCCCACAAATAGCTTTATTTTGATGGTATTTGATCACTTCTGGGTTTTTTTTTTGCGCTATAAAAGACAGAAAATTTAGGGGAAAAAAAAGCACAATTTTTTTTTTTTCTGTGATAAAATTTTGCAAATTATAAATTTTTCTTCATAAATTTTGGCCACAGTTTATACTGCTACATATCTTTGGTAAAAATAACCCAAATCTGTGTATATTTGGTCTTTGTGAAAGTTAGTGTCTACAAGCTGTGGTGCGAATCATACAAAATTGATCACATCTGATGTACTTGTGGCCTATCTCATTTTTTGCGACCCGAACAAGCCAGGAAAGTACAAATGCCCCCCAAATTACCCCTTTTGTCAAAGTAGACACCCCAAGGTATTTAAGATGCACGGTGAGCTTTTTGATGTAATTTTTCCCACAATGCTTTGCAAAATTAAGATTTTTATTTTGTGTGTACATACATACATACATACATACATACATACATTTTTTTATTTATTTTTTTTCCACAAAATTGTCATTGTAATAGGTTATTTCTCTCACGTGGCACCACAAATGATGCCCCAAAATAAATTCTGCTACTCCTGAGTATTACGACACCACATGTGTGGGACTTTTCCACAGCCTGGCCACATAGAGAGGCCCAACATGCAGGGAGCGCCATCAGGTGTTCTAGGAGCATAAATTACACATCTAACTTGTTGACTACCTATTACACTTTTGAAGTCCCTGGAGCACCAGGACAATGACACATGACACCAATATGTGGCACTGATGACGGGTGGCAGTTGGGGCAGATGGCACTTTATTTATTTTTTTTGTCACTAACTGCTGCATCTCTGCAGCGGTTTATCTCTGCAGCCGGCGATGAAAGATGATCTCATATGTTTACATATGAGATCTCCCATTAGACACGCCGATCGCACTGTGATCGGCCATTTACAGTGATTTGTGACTGGCGGTGTCCGGGGGACATGGCCAGCACAGAACTTCCCCAATGCGCGCCCATGGCAGAATGCAGAGGGGAAGTTAGGGACCCCCTTCCGGCACATAGTGTCCGCGCTGTAGCCGTCTTTTTTGGCTATAGCGCAGGCACAAAGTGGTTGAGAGCGATCTGACTGTCTGTTTCCCGGTGGCCACTGGGAGCTGTGTGCTGTTCTATCATGCTTGTACTTTGACTCGGGCAGGCTGCTGTTTTTCTCCAGCCACTAGAGGGCACAGATTTGCTCCTAGCCCAGTGATGGGAAACCTTGGCACCCCAGATGTTTTGGAACTAAATTTCCCATGATGCTCATGCACTCTGCAGTGTAGCTGTGCATCATGGGAAATGTAGTTCCAAAACATCTGGGGTGCCAAGGTTTGCCATCACTGTCCTAGCCTATTGTAGGCAGGAAGAAAGGCACCCATTACCATGTGCTGACAGGTCGGACGGCTTTGGAGACAGAACAGTGGACCATGAGTGCCAGCTTGGTAACAGGTACAGACAAGTCATGATTACATGCTGCATATTTTCTGCCTATCCACGGGCCATGTACAACTGTAAGTAGTAGATGCATCACTGGATGATTAGCAGTTCTCTTTTAAAAGTAATTTTCCACTTGTGGGCAGGAACAGCATAATGTGCTTGCAGTTTTGAAATGCATGTTTTAAAGGTTTGAGCATAGTGCATATGTGCTTGATATCCTACAGGTGTAGGTATAGGACCAACTGCAGTTGTTTGCTTGCTAAAATCGCAGTTGTTAAATACACACAGATGCTTATATGCTTAGTTGCTAAAATCGAACACAGTTGCTAGTATGCGAAGATGCTGATATGTACAGTTGCTGAAATCGCACAGTTGCTAACATACACAGATGCTGACTTGCACAGGTGCTGCTTAAACGCAAGGTTGCTGCTTAAACATGTTGCATAAAGATGCATGGTCATGTGTGTACAAAATGCATGTTTGGACATGTTTGTGTTTTAAGCAGGTTTTGTGTGAGATAGATGGATATATATTTTTTTATCGCATAAGGTGACGTATCGCTTAAAAAATGCATGTTTATGTTTGTATAGATATGCATCTTTGTTTTCTTTTCTCCTAGTCGCATGGCCACTCAGGCTTGATCGCATAAAGATGCTTGGTCATCAGGCTAGAAAACCTCCACAGGCTCCTCATGCAGTTGCTTAAAAGCTAGCCAAATGCACAGTTGCTGTTGCGCGTTGTTGCGAGTGCACAAATGGTTAAATTGCATGATTGCAGAAACGCATGTTGACGGAGGATAACTTCCTCTTTACTAGTCCACATGTTTGCATAGAATACATGCGTTTGGAATATACATCATGTAGGTAAAAAAACAACAACAAACAGAACATGCTCTTGTTGATCACATAAAGAGACATGTTTTCTGTTGGTATGGATTTACATGTGTTTTACATAGTCGCATGAGGACGCTGGGTCACATTAAAGTGCTTGTTTACACAAAGTGCCTAAAATCGCATAAAAATGCTGGATCGCACAAGGGTGCTTGATCATACAGCAGTGCTTGTAATGCACAAAGTGTTTGTATACATATTTGTATGAATTTTATTGGTCTGGTCCTTCGTGTTAGCCACTGTGCCTGGGGTAAAGGCCCAGGCTATAGCAGTAATGGCTTACCGAGGCTATCTGCTGCTGATCAGTCAGTAGCATGGCTGGACCTAGGTGGTCAAGTATCTGGAACTCCTGGGTTGGTATCCCAGTCTAAAGGTACTTTCTTACAGTCAGTAAGGAGCTTGGAGTGTTTGGGACTCAGCCCAAAAAGGGGTCAAGGCAAGGAAGAGTTCCTTACATTTTACCTTTTGCTAAGGTGCTAGGGAAGATGGCTTCATTCAAAGCGGTTCCCTATGCTCGGTTTCATTCAAGGCTGCTATAAACATTCTTCTGTCTGGAACGAGTATATCCTAACCTAGGCATTATGCAAAGGGTCTGGTCCCAGGGATATGCTGGAACCTCAGCAAGATGGCAGAAAGGAAGATCCTTCATGCCGCTTACCTGGGAGGTGGTGGCTACGAAGGCTGGCCTCTAGGGATGGAGACCAGACCTGAAGGAGACTACTGCCCAGGGAAAGTGGTCAAGCTCAGAGAGCCTTGACTGTTGACATCCTAGAGCGTTTAGATTACAGGATTGTTATGTCAAGGTACAATCCGACAATGCCACATCAGTCATTTACTTCAGTTACCAAGGAGGCACTAGAAGTCACGCAGCCAGAGGAAACTGGGCCATGTTTTGGTTTAGGCAGAGGAGCTTGTAGCTTCATAACGTGAACTGGAGAATTGACAAGCGGCTCTCTGGAGCCGTCAATTGTTCCTGGGAGAATGGCCTCTGAACCCTGACTTTTTTTTCTGGCCAGATAATTTTGGGTGTCCAGGTTCAACAAGAAGTTGTGTCGAGGGCTAGGGATCCACTCGCATATGGGACAGATGCGTTGGTGACCCAGTGGGTTCAGTTTTTCACAGTTTTTTTATGTTCTCCCCAGTTTAGCTGCTTCTGCAGCTTCTACGCAAGATCAAAGTGGAAGGGAAGCCGGTAATGCTACTAGCCTGGCATGGCCCAGAAGATCCTGGTATGCAGGGATCGTAAGGTTGGCAGTAGGGAAACCGTGGACTCTTCAATCTAGTCCAAACTTGCTTTCGCAAAGGGCCGGTATTCCATCTGGCCTTGCAATCGCTAAATTTAACAGTCTGTCTATTAAAGCCCACACATTAAAGCATCTGAGCTTTTAGGTTCAGTGGTAACTGCCCTGATGCAAGAAAGCAGACCTCCTAGGACCATTTATTATATGGTCTGGAGGGCCTATGTTTCCTGGGGTGAAACCAAAAGATGGCATCCTCGGAGCTACGTCATAGGTAGAATTCTTGACTTCCTATGGTTGGGGGTAAAAATGAAGCTAGCCTTGACTGCCATAAAGGGTCATTTCTCTGCCTTTGTCATTGTTTTTCAAAGGCCGCTTGCTTTGCATTCTTTGATCTGGGCCTTTTATACAAGGGACAAGGAGTATAAATCCACCAGTTAGGTCACTCTTGTGCCCGTAGGGTTGAGTCTAGGACCGCTCCTTAGGAGGATCAAAAGGAATATGATGCATTGACCCAACGGGGGAATTGGTGTTCTCAGATGTGGTAGCCTCCACAAGAGTTTGTGTTGGCAGCTTTCTTTTGTATATGTGTGGGATGTAGGATGCCACCCTTGGTGTCCGCAGCGTTTGGGCCAGAAGTTTCCCGCATTTGTTGCCCGATTTTCATAATTTTTCCTACGGCAGCTTTGGCCTTAAATTGAAGGAGATCAGTAACTTGCAAGCGGATCATGTTGAGCTCAATCCCAAGCTGCCTGGTCAGGGTCGTTTTATGGGTCAACTCCAAGGCCTGGAGTTTGGTTAAAAGCGTGTCTAGTTGTGCTGACCTTGCCTGTTTGAGTCTGGAGCCGTGTTTAATGAGGACCCCTCTGATAATTGCTTTGTGGGCTTCCCACACCACCCCCGTGTCGCTGTCTTGGGTACCATTGGCATCAAAATGCCCCAATTCCCTGACTACATCAGCTAGGACTTTAGGGTTCTGTAGTAGGCTTTCATTAAGTCTCCATTGTGGCCGCTGTCTTGTTTGCATATCTGATGGGGTGTAGCGCATACTGATCGGGGCGTGATCCGACCATGTAATCGAACCAATGTTGATTTCCTGTATCGTGTGGAGTTGGCAAAAAACTCTTACCAGTAAAGAAGAAATTAAAACATTTCTCCTTTTTAAGTGTGCTTCCTCTCCTGTGCTAGGGGCATCAGCCTCTCAGGTTCAAGGGGAAAACCCCAAGGGCAGCACCAAGCTCAGAAGAGATCTTGGGGCAGAAAGCCCCCCCCAAAACAGAATGCTAAAGCCTCCTTATGAAGGGGCGCTCCCGCTCGCTCGTGTGGAGGGAAGGCTCCTGAAATTCTGGCAGGAACAATGTCGAGACAGATGGGTGGCTTCTGCTGTTTCTCTGGGTTACAAACTAGAGTATAGTTTTTACGGTTCCAAAACCAAATGGAGAAGTAAAACCTATTCTAGATCTCAAAGAATCTGAATCGGCACTTGAACATCCGATCCTTTTGCATGGAGTCAATCGGTTGTTGCCGTCCTCCAAGGAGAGGAGTTTTTGGCTTCTATCATATCAAAGATGCACATCTCCATGTGCCAATATTTCCTGCTCACCAGAAATTTCTGCTCTTTGAAATAGAAAATCCAAATTTTCAGTTTGTGGGCCTGTCATTCGGTCTAGCCAGAACTCCAAGGATGTTCTCAAATCCTGGCAACTCCACTAGCCAGATTAAGGGCTCAAGGCATAATGGTCCTAGCCTACTTGGACAATCTGCTTTTAATAGATCAGTTTCAGGTCTAAACCAGTGTCTGGTCACAACTGTAAACTACCTGGAATCTCTAGACTGGATTCACAACCTAGAAAAATCCTCCTTTAAAACAATCAAGGAGATTACAGTACTTGGGTCTGGTCATAGATGCCATACAGAAAAAGGTTTTTCTACCCCAGACAAGAATCCGTTCCATTGTAGAGCTAATTCAACTCATCAAAGCAAAGAAAAAACCTTCCGTTCGGTTGTGCATGAGATTGTTGGGGAAAAATAGTGGCCTCCTTCGAGGCCATCCCTTATGCGCAGTTTCATTCAAGATTGCTAAAAAACACAATCCTGTCGGCCTGGAACATGGGTAACACGGATTAATCCCTCTACCAAGGCACCTCTAAATCCTTGGGATTTAAACTTTCTTATCGGCTTTGCGGAAACAGCCTTTTTGAACCTTTTACGTGAAATTCCCTTGGTTCTTTTAACTAGAAAGTCTTTCTGGTTGCCATTTCTTCTGCTAGAAGAGTATCAGAACTAGCGGCTCTTTCTTGTAAAGAGCCATCTCTAATCATTCATAAGGATAAAGTGGTGTTGCGTACTCATCCGTAATTCCTACCAAAGGTGGTGACAGGCTTTCACTTAAACCAAGATGTTGTTCTTCCTTCCTTCCCAGAGCCTCGATCTAAGGAAGGGAAGGCACTACATTCCCTTGATGTAGTGAAAGTGATCAGTGTATTTAAAGGCGACTGCTCAGGTTCGTAGAACAGATGTTTTGTTTGTACTGCCAGATGGTCCAAAAAGGACAGGCAGCATCAAAATCCACTAAGTGGATTTGTCAAGTCATTATTCAGGCTTATGATTTAAAGAAGAAAATACATCCTCTTTGATGTTAAAGCACTCAACCAGGGCGATTAGTGCCTCTTGGGCAGTGCATCATTGGGCCTCTATGGCTCAGATCTGTAAGGCTGCAAATTGGTCTTCAGTTCATACGTTTATCAGATTTTATCAAATCGATGTTAAAGGTCATGAGGATATTGCCTTCGAGGAGTCTGGCCGCCTTTTTTTTTATTTTTATTTTTTTTTGTCTCCCTCCCTTCAGTTGCCATTGCTATGGGACATCCCAAATAGTAACTACTATGGCTGTGTCCCCTGATGTAAGAAAAGAAAACAGGATTTTTTTTTTTTTAAGTGGGCTTACCTTTAAAATCCTTTTCTTTGATGTACATCATGTACACTTGTATTGCTTGGCTTCAGAACTTCCGGTAATGGAAGGGGTTATATAGGGAAGTGCATGTCTTGCCTTAGGGTCATGCCAGTGTCCATCACCTGTCGGTGGCCCATATAAACCCACATAGTAACTACTATGGCTCTGTATCCCCTGATGGTACATCAAAGAAAAGGATTTTACAGGTAAGCTGTTTTTAAAAGTCCTGTTTTTACATTTTTCCACACTAAACCTCATTTGCCATGTAGTTGCCCACCCCATTAGTTCATATCTGCTTGCAAGGTTTCCACATCCTGCATAGAAATTATTGCCCTGCTTGGTATCGTCCGCAAATAGAGAGATTGAGCTGTTCACCCCATCCTCCAGGTCGTTTATGAATAAATTTAAATAGGATTGGTCCCAGGACATAACCCTGGGGAACCCTCTTTCCACCCTGGACCATTCCGAGTACGCCCCATTTATCACTACCTTCTGAACTCGCCCATGTAGCCAGTTTTCAATCCATGTACTCTACCTATGGTCCATGCCAACTGACCTTACTGTTGTGCTTTTTAAAGACGTTTTCCCGCACAATATTTAAGTAATTTTTAACAAAGATATTTTTAAGATACAAAATCAATCTATGACAGTCTATACATGTGAAACATATTCACGGAGACAAGTGATCATAAAAAAATAGTTACATTTATTGGTTGACAAAAGACAAATATTTACATGAAATTTAAAATATCGATTATGTAACATGAACACCTTGACAATTAATGGAAACGCCCACAAAATGGGAGTGTCGTACTTTGGACTTATCACCATTATCACTTCTCGGTAGAATCAATAACCTTTTGATAATTGACAATTAACCACCTTCAGACCGGACCATTTTGCTGGTAAATGACCAGAGGTCTTTTTACAATTTGGCACTGCGCTGCTTTAACTGGTAATTGCGCGGTCATGCAGTGTTGTACCCAAACAAAATTTGCGTCCTTTTCTTCCCACAAATAGAGCTTTCTTTTGATGGTATTTGATTGCCTCTGCGATTTTTTATTTTTTGCGATATAAACGTAAAAAGACCGCAAATTTTGAAAAAAAATGATATTTTCTACTTTTTGTTATTAGAAAAATCCAATAAACTCAAAATTTAGGCCAAAATGTATTCAGCCACATGTCTTTGGTAAAAAAAAAGTCAATAATTGTATATTTATTGGTTTGCGCAAAAGTTGTCACATCTACAAACTAAGGTACGTTTTCTGGAATTTACGCAGCTTTTAGTTTACGACTGCCTATCTCATTTCTTGAGGTGCTAAAATGGCAGGGCAGTACAAAACCCCCCCCCAAATGACCCCATTTTGGAAAGTAGACACCCTAAGGAAATTGATAAGTGGCATGTTGACCCCATTGAATATTTTATTTTTTTGCCTCAAGCGATTGAATAATGACAAAAAAAAAATTTTTTTTTTACACAAAGTTGTCACTAAATGATATATTGCTCACACATGCTATGGGCATATGTGAAATGACACCCCAAAATAAATTCTGCTGCTTCTCCTGAGTACGGGGATACCACATATGTGGGACTTTTTGGGAGCCTAGCCGCGTACAGGGCCCCGAAAACCAAGCACCGCCTTCAGGCTTTCTAAGGGCGTAAATTTTTGATTTCACTTCTCACTACCTATTACAGTTTTGAAGGCCATAAAATGCCAAGATGGCACAAAACCCCCACAAATGACCCCATTTTAGAAAGTAGACACCCCAAGCTATTTGCTGAGAGGCATGTTGAGTCCATGGAATATTTTATATTTTGCCACAAGTTGCGGGAAAATTACAAACTTTTATTTTTATTTTTTATTTTTTCCACAAAGTTGTCACTAAATGATATATTGCTCACGCATGCCATGGGCATATGTGAAATGACACCCCAAAATAAATTCTGCTGCTTCTCCTGAGTACGGGGATACCACATATGTGGGACTTTTTGGGAGCCTAGCCGCGTACGGGGCCCCGAAAACAAAGCACCGCCTTCAGGCTTTCTAAGGGCGTTACAGTTTTGAAGGCCATAAAATGCCAAGATGGCACAAACCCCCCCCCCAAATGACCCCATTTTGGAAAGTAGACACCCCTAAATTTAGGGGTACACTAGTGAGACTAGGTAATAAATGGCGGGTGCCCTGAAACTATAAAAAAAATAACTAACCAACCAGCGTCACCTGTAACAGTTATATGGTGATCACTGGTGAAAGGGTTAACTAGGGGGCAATCAGGGGGCTTTATGCGGTAGTATATGGGGGTCCCTGGCGCTATAAAAAGCTGCGGCGAACCTAAATACCTACCTGCCTAACTAGCGTCACCTGTGACACTAATACAGCGATCAGAAAAACGATCGCTTATTAGGCTGGGTTCACACTGGAGCGATGCGGGAACGCCATGAATCCGCGGCGGGTTCCCGCATCGCATGCCTCCCGGCGGCAGTTCACACTGCCCTATGCGAACTGCTGGGAGTGTCAGTGAAATGTTAATGACACCCCCAGATCAGTTCGCATATCGCAGTGCGATCTGCAAACTCGGATCGCATGGTGTGAACACCCATGCGATCCGATTCTGCTGCGGGCCAAAAAAAGGGTCCCGTGCGAATTTGCGGCGGGTGCGACACGAATTCAGCCATACTATCTGTATGGCTGAACTCGAATCGCACAGAGATCGGATGTGATTTGCACTGCAGTGCGGTGCGAATCACATTCGTTCTCATAAACCGCTGCAATGTGAACCCAGCCTTAGTGACACTGGCGACGGGGGGTGATCACGGGGTTAAACCTTTATTGGGGGGGTTAGGGGGGCACATTAGAACTAAAGGGGGGCTAACCCTAACTGCCCTAACAGTTATTACAGTCACAAATGACACCAATGCAAAAAAAAAAAAAAAAAAAAAGCAATTGGTGTCACTGTGACTGGGGGGGCAGGGGTAATTGGGGGGTGATCGGGGGGTAAAGGGGGGGTGTGAGTGTGCCTGGCATGTTCTACTGTATGTGGGGTGTGTTGGTGCAACTCACCGAACCTCTCTCCTCGGTGCCGGAACGAAAAATACCGACACGGAGGAGAGAATACATCACTTCCTCTCCTGTGTTTACATTACAGGAGAGGAAATGATGTCACCGGACATTTTCATTCGCCGGGAGCGATCGCGAGGGGGTGGCCATGAATGAATGGCCGTCCCCTCGTCCGGGATCGCTCCCAAACGAATACCAACCGCTGCAGGCACCGGGCGGGGGCCCGATCGGGCCCCCGACCGGTGGGCAGGCAAGGACGTACATGTAAGCCCTTATGCCTGCCCGTGCCATTCTGCCAACGTACATCGGCGTGCGGCGGTCGGCAAGTGGTTAAACAGAACGACTATTTCACACGTCCAACCGTTACTATACTGCAAGTAAGTGGTTAACAATGTGAAATTAGAATAAAATTGGTAACTATGCGAAAAAATACATTTATAATGAAAAATAGAATTTAGAGAAAAATCTAAAAGGCGGTTATTGATTCGGGAGAACGATTTTCAATAATAGAATATTCAAAACATCAATTTTTAAGAGAACATAGAAAATATTATCAAGATGGTATATTTACCCATTCCAATTGGCTACTAGTGTGGATTGTTGGTTACCAGGAATTTTAAGATGGCTGCCGTGGCTTTCAACATAGATTCTCTTACAGAGGAATTACTTTGTGTGACCTCCGAGTTCCAAGGAGCAGGGATCTTCGTGAATGTAAAAATATGTATTCATGCATGGTGCATGAGGGTCAGTCTGTCTGGGAGTCTTCCGGTGTTCCCCCCCCCCCCCCCCCAGCTCTCCTTGAGCTCTCTTCTTATGGCATCTTTCTAGTTTCTTAAATATACTCTTAAACAAAAAGATCATAAAATTATACTAAGTTCTGCCCAGAAGATGTGTCCCTTTCCTATTGGCAGGCAGACTTAATGATCACCTTTCCCAGTAGTCGAAATGTTTTTAAGGTAATTGCACCTTCAACCACCAGGTGTCTCACACGTGTTTTGTGTTTTATCTCTATAAGTGATGTATTTAATTTTATATTGTGTATTTTTTTTTGTACCTTAGTGAAAATAATCTCTCAAACTGGGAATTCTACTAACTACATACTATCAAATACGCTTAGCATAATTGATTAATCACTTGCATAAAATGGTTATATATATATATATGTGTATGTATATATGTATATGTATGTGTGTGTGTGTGTGTGTGTGTGTGTGTGTGTGTATATATATATATATATATATATATATATATATATATATATATATATATATATATATACATATCATTGTATATCTGTAAAAATGTTGTCCATTTGAAAAGGACACAGGTTATATCTATATATCTATCAACATCTCGATCAACATCAACATACAATTTTTATCTATTTGGGTATCCAATCAATATTTGTTTATATAAGCATAGGTTCAATGAATATCATGATCATATGTTTGTCTTAATACTAATTTGTCCCTAAAACAATTCTACTAATAACCTTATACTTTCATATATTTTCTTTATAACCGATTTCATCAACTCAACGGATACTAAAATTATAATGTCTGTTGTGACCTATATATAATTTGGCTTAGAAAAGATATGGATGATACTGGTATATGAATCTTGTACATCTGTTCCAACGTTGTGACACAACACCCCAGATACATGCACCTGTCATTCAACTCTCGGTTTCTAGAACTGTTCTCATCCTAGCGTATAAATATCTCCTGCCATTGTCTCATGAGAAGCTAGGACAATACTGACTACTTGGCTTATTGATCTCTCACTTTCTGAGACATTGGGATATTTGTTCTGGGCATTCAGGTTTAATGACTGTTAGTCACAGGTACATCCTAAGTATGGCCCAAACCTTGCCATATATATTTGCACGGCCTTCCTTGTCCATTCAAGGAGATAGATGAGAGTTTTTCTGGTGTCTGTGACAAAAAGATACTTTTTGTTCAGGCAACATCTTGTCTCCAATACAGGCTTGTTAAACTTACAAGGTGGTTGGTGTAATTAACTGCTTGGGGTACATGAGTTTCTATTGTGTATTAAAGGTCTCCAATAGTAAATTTTTGAGGCCTTTTTGGAATTGTACATTTCTGCCAGTGAATAGTAAATGTATTTCTTCATAAATTCACAACATTACTTTGTACAGTAAAAGTTTATGGGGAACTGTCAAATGCTTTTGCAAAATCCAGATACACCACGTCTACGGGCCTTCCTTTTATCTAGATGGCAGCTCATCTCCTCATAGAAGGTTAATTGGTTGGTTTGGCAAGAACGATTCTTCATGAATCCATGCAGATTACCGCTAATGATACCGTTTTCATTACTAAAATCTTGTATATAGTCCCTCATCCCCTCCAAGAGCTTGCATACTATTGATGTTAGGCTAACTGGTCTGTAATTCCCAGGGATGTACTTTGGCCCTTTTTTTAAATATTGGTGCTACATTGGCTTTTCTCCAATCACCTGGTACAATTCCAGTCAGTAGACCGTCAATTAAAAAATGGTCTGGCAGTTATTTGACTGAGGTCCCTAAGGACCCTCAAGTGCAAGCCATCTTTGCCCGGCGACTTAATGTTAAGTTTTTCAAGTCTATTTCTAATTCTGTCCTCTGTTAGCCCTGAGGGTGCTTCCTGTAATGTTATAAGGATAAACACTGCAGTTTTGGTTGCTGAAGTCCCCAATTCCCTCAAGACTGAGGAGAATAAATGCAATACCTTCACACTATCCTTTGTAACCACGTTTCCTTTCTCATTCCCCCCCTTTTACAGTTTTTATATACCTAAGGAATTTCTTGTGTAGTGGGGTTTTTTTTTTCTTTCTTTCGTTTTTCTCTCTTAGCCACTCTAATTGCACCCTTACAGAGAATGCAACAAGAAATGTAAAGTCTGAATGCTGGTGATCCGATCTGATTTTGAAGGCCTTTTTTCATTTATGCATTTTTACATTGGAATTAAGCCATCAAGGACTTCGGTTTGCCCTTTTAAATGCATTTCCCAATGGGATGTGTTGGCTAATGCCCTTATTTTAACCACTTAAGGACCGCCGCATGGCAATGTACATTGGCAGAATGGCACCGACAGGCCCCCCTCCCGTTTGGATTCTGGCCATCCCCTCTCGATCGCTCCTGGTGAATGAGAAGCTTCCCCCCGCCTGTGTAGTGTAAACACAGGCAGGGAGGAAGATATGTCATTCTCCCCGGGGCGGTCTTTTTGACCGGACTGCGAGGAGCACACAATAGTAAGTGCACCAACACTACACTGACATGTAGGTACACATAGGCACACAAATCCCCCCCCCCCACCCCCCAGTCAGTGTCACTGATTGCAGTGATCATTTATTTACTGATCACTGCATTTAGTGTAAGTTGTGACAGTAAAAACTCAGGGCAGTTAATGTTAGGTCCAGGGTAGCCCCCTACCCCCCCCAATAAAAGTTTAACCCCCTGATTGCCCCTAGAGTTAACCCTTTCACCCCCTTTTGCCAGTGTCACTAAGCATTCGTTTTCTGATCGCTGCATTAGTGTCACTGGTGCCGCCTAGGTAGCTAGTTATTTTTTATCTTCACTGCCAGGTTTTTATAGCGTTGGATACCCCCATATACTACCTAATAAAGATTTTAACCCCCTGATTGCCCCTATAGTTAACCCTTTCACCAGTGATCACCGTATAAGTGTTACGGGTGACTCTGGTTAGTTGGCTTTTTATAGCATCAGGGCACTTAATATTTATTACCCAATAAAGGTTTAACCCCCTGATCCCCCGGCAGGTGATATCAATTGGGTTTTAGGGTCAGGGTCTGCGTCGCCCCAGGCAGTGCTAGGTTAGTGCCAGTACTGCTAACACCCACGCGCAAAGCATACACCTCCCGTAGTGGTATAGTATCTGAACTGATCAGATCTATACTAGCGTCCCCAGCAGTTTAGGGTTCCAAAAAAAATGCATTGTTGGCAGGATCAGCCCAGATACCTGCTAGCACCTGTGTTTTGCCCCTCCGCCCAGCCCACCCAAGTGCATTATCGATCACTGTCACTTACAAAACACTAAACATATAACTGCAGTGTTCGCAGAGTCAGGCCTGATCCCTGCGAGCAGTGTTTTTTTTTTTTTTTTTTTTTTTTTTTTTTTGTAGCGTTTTATATTTAAATCCTGAAGGCGGTGCTTAGTTTTCGGGGTCCCGTACGCGGCTAGGCTCCGAAAAAGTCCCCCATATGTGGTATCTCCGTACTCGGGAGAAGCAGCAGAATTTATTTTGGGGTGTAATTTCACTTATGCCCATAGCATGTGTGAGCAATATATAATTTAGTGACAACTTTGTGCAAAAAAGTGTAATATTCCTGCAACTTGTGGAAAAATATAAAATATTTCATGGACTCAACATGCCTCTCAGTAAATAGCTTGGGGTGTCTACTTTCCAAAATGGGGTAATTTGTGGGGGTTTTGTGTTATTTTTGGCATTTTATGGCCTTCGAAACTGTGATAGGTAGTGAGGAGTGAAATCAAAATTTGCACCCTTAGAAATCCTGAAGGCAGTGATTGGTTTTCGGGGTGCCGTACGCGGCTAGACTCCCAAAAAGTCCCACATATGTGGTATCCCCGTACCCAGGAGAAGCAGCAGAATATATTTTGGTGTGCAATTCCACATGTAACTATGGCAGGTGTGAGCAATATATCATTTAGTGACAACTTTTTGTAAACCTTTTTTTTTTTTTTTTGTCATTATTCAATCACTTGGGACAAAAAAAAAAAATTCAATGGGCTCAACATGCCCCTAAGCAATTTCCTTGGGGGTGTCTACTTTCCAAAATGGGGTCATTTGGGGGGAATTTGTACTGCCCTGCCATTTTAGCATCTCAAGAAATGAGATGGGCAGTCATAAATTAAAAGCTGTGTAAATTCCAGAAAATGTACTCTAGTTTGTATACGCTATAACTTTTGCGCAAACCAATAAATATACGCTTATTGACTTTTTTTTTTTTTTTTACTGAATATATTTTGGCCTAAATGTATGACAAAAATTTAGTTCATTCGATTTTTCTTATAACAAAAATTAGAATATTTTCTTCTTTTTTTTTTTTCAGTCTTTTTCCTTTTTTATATTGCAAAAAATAAATATCGCAGAGGCAATCAAATGCCATCAAAAGAAAGCTCTATTTGTGGGAAGAAAAGGATGCAAATTTTGTTTGGGTACAACATTGCATGACCGCAATTACCGGTTAAAGCAGTGCAGTGCGAAATTGTAAAAAGACCTCTGGTCCTTAGGCTGACAATTGGTCCAGGGCTGAAGGGGTTAATACGCTCTTGAAGCAAACCCATCTCTCCATGTTCTCTGTTCCTAAGATTTTTTTTCCCAATTTATATCTTCTAGCAAGGTTCGTCATTTAGGGAATTTGGCTCTTTTTGAAATTCAGTGTCTTTGTATTCCCCATATGTTTCCTATTTGTGTGATTTATACTGAAATTTATTTGACCTGTGATCCCTGTTTCCTAAATTTTCCCTCATTTCCACATCTGTGATCAGGTCTACATTTTCGGTAATCGGTAGGTCTAGTAACGCTTTGTTTCTAGTTGGTGCGTCTACCATCTGACCCGTGAAATTGTCCTGCAAGACATTTAGGAACTGGCAAGCCTTAGACAAATGCGTGGTTCCTTCCTCCCAGTCTGTCTGGATAATTAAACCCCCCTCCCCCTTATGATGACACCCCTCATTCTTGCCGCTAATCCAATTTGTGATGGGAGGTCCTTCTCCCCCTCCTCTTTCAGGTTAACGGGCCTATAGCATACTCCCAGTCTTGGTTTTGTCTCTTTTGGAGCTCTACCCATAAAGATGCCACCTCCTCCCTAGCTCCCCTAATGTCATCTCACATTCATATTATTCTTGATTGTAGAGGCATACCTCTCCCCCTATTTTACCCTCAATCCATGTGATATAAAGAATACCCTTGAATGGTTGCCAGCCAATCATGAGAGTTGTTGAACCAAGTCTCTGAAATTCCCTCAAGCTAAATCCTCGTACAGCAGTATCTCGTTCTCCCATCTTGTCCGCCAGGCTTCTGGCATTGGTGAACATGCCACATACTGTGTCTTTTGAGTGTTTTTTGAGGTTGCACATAGGACTTGCTACTATACTATACTTTGGATTTATGTGCTTTAGTCAACCTACCACTAAGGCCCCCCCCCCCCCATCACCTAGTTTAAAAGCCCATTTAACTTTTCGCTCATCTTCACTCCCAGCAGATCTGCACCCTCCTCATTTAGGTGGTCTGTCTCATATAGAACTGGTGACTGAGAAGTCGGCCCAGTTCTCCAGGAACCCAAACCTCTCCTTACTACACCAGCTCCTCAGCCACTTGTTTACTTCCCTAATCTCCCTCTGCCTTTCTGGTGTGGCTTGAGGTAATGGTAGTATTTCTGAGAATACTACCTTTTTTGAGGTCCTTTTGCTCAATTTAGCTCCCAAGTCCCCAAAATCGTTCTTTAGGAAACTCAATCTGCCTCTGACTTTGTCATTGGTGCCAACGTGCACCATGACAGCTGGGTCTTCCCCCCAGCTCCTCCCAGTAGTTTTTCCACCAGATCTGTGATGTGCCTGATCTAAATTATTATTTATTATAATAATAATAATTATATTGCAATAAATTTTTGCATTCAGGCTCAAGTTATATGTAATGGGGATAAATGGAGCACTTGCTCAGGTTTGGAACACTATGGTCATTGGCAGTATTCACAACTGTTTTAATCCGGAGCATCCTACAGGCGGCTGTGTTAACTACATCTGCCATGGAAATTAACTGTATATCTGCAATGTGAGATCTAAGGGCTCTTTCGTGCTTGCTTCGCTCTCTGAATAGCAATCAGCATTCAGATCACTCTTCAGAGAGCATATGACAAACGGTGAGGCGTATTGCCTCCTCACTGCCTGCTTTAATACCGTTAACCCTAGCCTAGCATGCCGACACTCCCCTTTCCTAAATGGGTTTGCAATCAGCTGGTGGTAGCACCTGGCAAAAGTGACGGGTTGTAATTTCTGCTGCGGGCACAAACCTTAATGGTCTTGGTATGTGTACACATACAGCTAAAGAACTGCAGCTAAAGAACATTAAAAGCATGGCTCAACCATAGTTTTACCCCCCCCCCACCACAAATGTAAGCAAGCCCTAAGGCACTGCTTCTGTGTGCCAGGTTGAAGGGGGTGGGGGAAGCCTTTAGGTGTGTGTCTGTCGGACTTTAGCCGGAGTATAGGCAAGTACTTTGGAGGCATGAATATAATAAAATATTGAACTTTCTGTGCTGTAAAAAGAGAAATTCAGGCAGTTCTTGCATATGTGGTATAGCAAAACTAATGAAAATATATATAAAGTGCAGCCAATGTATTTTCATATAAAAAGTGACTCAAATGCAATCAATCTATAATTTATATACAGTGCATCTGGAAAGTTTTTTTTTTTTATTTTTTTTTTATTTTTTTATTTTTTTCAGTGCTTTAATCGTTAGGCTGTATCGCGATGGATTCTTTTTCTCGCGATCTTAACACAGCATTTCCTTGATTCAATTCAAAGAGTCGACAGCTGTTCAAAAAACAAAACTGTCAAGTTTATCATAACATCCCTCAGGCGAGATAAAGAGTAAGTTTAGTTCTTTTGATCAAAGGAATGAACTTTGGTCTGTAAATGTAGTCGGTTTAACCACTTCTAGACTAAACCTTTTTCTGACAATTGTTGCTTACAAGTTAAAAATCTTTTTTTTTTTTTTTTTTTTTTCTTCTTTCTCATTGCAATATTTTATGTCGCACTGTATTTGCACAGCGGTCTTTTAAAATACACTTTAATAAATAAAATAAAAACTCGACCGTAAAGTTAGCCCAATTTTTTTGGGGTAATGTGAAAGATGTTAAGCTGAGAGAATCGTGATCTTTTATTCTAAGCAAAAAATAGTGATTCTCATTTTAGCCTGAATCGTGCCGCTCTAGTTTATAGCCTTATTCCAAAATGGATTTCATTCATTTTTTTTTTTTTACCTCAAAATTCTATAAACAGTACCCCATAATGACCACATGGAAGATATTTGAAATCTTTGCAAGTTTATTAAAAATGCAGACAAACTTTTTTTCTGATAGGAAAGATTTAAAAGATGTTCTATTTCTAGGTCCGTCAGAATTTTTGAAGCCCACACACGATTGGAATATCCAATGAAATTATTCAGTCTGACCCTTTCTGACAGAGTCCAGTTGTGTGTATGCGGCATTTGAAGTGGTCATTGAGTAAGGTCTGTTTTGCCTATAATGGGATATCTGTCTAAAAGACCTAAGTATGAGGGCAGCCATTCCATTTGGTGTCGACATTATGGGGAGATGACAGCAGATGTCTGGACACACCATTTTGAGGCTTTGGAGGTTCCGAACACATTTCTTTCTCTGCACTGGACACACGCACACACTTTATCGTACTTTATAGGACACAGAGCCTTAAGTATTTAATGGGTTATAGCTACCTTCAGGTGTTGACACTGGCACACCCAATACAGGAAGTTGACTCCCCTATATAACCCCCCCCCCCCCCTTCCAGGAGTACCTGTTTTTCTGCCAGTGTCTAAAGGTGTTGGCACAAGTGAAGACTTGCTCTGTGGAGCTCCAGGAGGGATCCATACTGGATTTAAAAAGCCTCCACAACCGGGTCCATTCATAGAAGAACGTATTGTTTAGCATTCGATTATTCACCACTGTTTTTCCTACTATTGTTCAAATAGAACCATTCTTAGAGTACCTTTTTGCTTTTTGTGCTTTGCACTATGGCTTCAAGGCTTACTACTAAGGCACCAAAACCACCCCCAGGCGCTGGGAGCTCCAGACATGCCTCCACATTGTCATCCTCTCCAGAGATGTCTGACATGGCCAGCCATAGTGAGTCATTGAAAGCAATTGGTGGTGCAACTGCTTCTCACACTTCAGCCCCTGTATACGTGACTGAAGATGCATTATCCTCTGCCCTGTGGGGCTTAGAAGGAAGATTACCAGCTTTAATCACATCCTCCATTAAAGGGTATAAGAAGCGTGCTAGATCCCTCTCCCACTCCAAACCCCTTACCAAGAGAACAGTGGGGATAGGATGAGGTATTGCCCTCAAACGATCAGGAAAATCAAACAGTTTACTCCTCTGCGGAGGAAACTGTTGAAGTTTCAGCTTCACAATTGGGTACAAATCCTTACGCACATGGTTCGCCCCACTTTCATGCTACCCCTAACAGTCAGCTGAAAGTCTGGTTTCTTCTTTGGGTTCCTTGAAACCCTCACAACCAGTGCATGCGTTTCCAGTCCACACATTACTAGTGAAGCTTATTTATACCAAATGTGATCATCTGCATAAGCATTTTCTCCCTCCAAAGAGATTCTTCGTTCTCTATCCTATGGAGGAAAAATTCACCAAAAAAATGGCAAGTTCCAGCAGTAGATGCTGCGATTTCCAGTGTGAATAAAAGTTTTAACTTGTCCAGTGAACAATGCACAAATGCTAAAGGATCCAACAGATAAAAAGTTGAAATTCCTTTTAAAATGCTCTTTTTCTTTAGCAGGTACTGTTGCTCAGCCTGCAATTGCAGCTATAGGCATCTGTCAGTCCTCAAAAGACCAGTTCAGAGGTCCTTAAAAGCTCCCTGCACAACAGGCCAGTGAGTTGGCCGATTTACCAAAAGCTTTGTTTTGCCATAGATGCGATGAAGGATTCTATTCACCAGGCGTCTTGCCTTGCACTTGTGCTAGTACACCTGCGTAGGACTCTTTGGCTAAAGGGTTGGTCTGCCGAAGCACCCTGCAAAAACATACTGTCTATTTTTCCATTTCATGGGGAGCGACTATTTGACGATTTGGATAAATACATCAAAACAATTTCCAGTGTGAAGTTTTTTTTTTTTTTTTCTCCAGTCAAAGTATAAACGTTCTTTATTTAAATGGACTTTCTCCTGTGCCAAGCGCATCTGCCTCTAGGCAGTAGAGACGCCTTCCACGTCAGATTCCAGGGGTCAGGCTCAAAGGAAGACCTGGAGCCACAAGACTACAAAGCGGAATACTAAGACCTCTTCATGAAGAGGCGTCTCCCATCACCAAGGTGGGGGGGGGGGGGGGGGAAGACTTCTGCATTTCGCAGAAGTCTGGCAGAAGGAAATTCAGAACAGATGGGCTCTCTCCACAGTGACTCTATGTCACAAACTAGAGTTTCAGGAGTTCACACAATCTCACTTTCTGAGATCCAATGTTTCCAAGGATCCAGGGAAAATACAATCCCTATTTTAAGCACTGGACCGATTGTCGGGGTTATCGCGCAGATCCCTACAGAAGAACAGGGTTTGGGTTTCTATTCAGGCCTGTTTGCAGTACCAAAGCTGAATGGGGATGTCTGGCCCATTCTGGATCTAAAAAATCTAAATCGGTTCCTAAAAAAGTGTTCATTTCGAATGGAGCCGATCAGGTCAGTGGTCTCCATCCTACAAGGCAGAGAACTTTAGGCGTCAATCGACATCAGGGACGCATATCTGCATGTCCCTATATTTCCCGCTCGCCAAAAGGTTTCTGCAATTCGAAGTGGAACAGCAGCATTTTCAGTTTGTGGCCTTACCCTTCGGGCTAGCCACAGCACCACGGGTATTCACAAAAATACTGGCCCCAACTCTAGCCAGGTTGAGGGCACACAGGGCATAACGGTGTTGGCGTACCTAGACAATCTATTAATAGACCAGTCAGTGACTTGCTTAAGGCAAAGCGTACGCATTACAACCAGTTACCTGAAATCTTGGTTGGATCCTCAACCTAAAGAAGTCTTCCTTAAAACAAGAAGGCTGGATTACTTGGGCCTGGTCATGGATACAGCCCAGAAAAGGGTGTTCTTGCCTCCAGCAAAGATCAGCTCCATACAAGAGCTGGTACGGATGGTGTTAGGAATCTTCTCTTGTGATCAGTCAAAACTCCAGATGTATTGAGAAGCAGACAATTTATTTCTGATGTGGCCCACAAAAGGGAGACATGCTTACAGGACAAGCTGCAGAAAACAGTCTCACAAAAGAATGTCTCCCTCCCCCCTCATACCCTACAAGAATACCACCTCTATGCTTCTATTGGCTGAGGAAACATAAATAACGTGTCATGGCACGAACTGGTACTTTATTTTGATATTCATGTTCCCGTACAATTCTTCATATTTAGTTAAATCTAATCATGCTACAACTTACTATGGAGTTAATTAAGACAAAACAATACAACAAGTTAATACAATAATGTGCTCAGAAGTAAGTTTTTAAAAATCAGTCTCAGGAATATTGTTTTTCTAATAGTCACACAATAAACATTTAAAACTTTTTTAACAGATGGTCAGGTCAAAAGCAAATCCTTCAATTCGCCTTTGCATGAAGTTGTTGGGAAAGATGGTAGCTTCATTCAAAGCAGTCCCCTATGCCCAGTTCCATTCAAGACTGTTGCAAAACGGAATCCTCTCTGCTTGGAACAAGACAGATGCCAGCCTCTCAGGCTGGGGAGCGGTACTAGAGGAGACTGTCCAGGGACAGTGGTCAAAACTCGAAAGAGCCCTGCCCATCAACATCCCAGAGATTCGGGCAGTGTATCTGGCTCTGAAAACCTGGACATCCCAGGCTAAAGAATGCTCCAGTCTGGATTCAATCTGATGCCACGGCTGTGCGCTATATCAATCACCAAGGGGGCCCAAGAGTCTCAGCTCAGAGAGGTGAACCATGACCTAACTTGGGCAGAAAGGAATGTCCCATCCCTATCGGCAGTTTTCATTCCGGGAGTAGAACATTAGCATCCAAGTCGCCAGCAGTTATTCCCAGGGGAATTGTCTCTTCACCCCAAAGTGTTTCAGGCTGTTTGCCAAAGATGGGGGACTCCGGACATGGATCTTCTAGCGTCCAGATTCAACATGAAGTTGGTTAACTTTGTGTCCAGAACAAGGGATCCACTCGCATACGGAACAGATGTGCTGGTAACCCTGTGGGATCAAGTTTCACTGATCTACGCTTTTTTCCCCTGATTCAGTTGCCGCCTCGACTTCTTCTTTGCAGGAATAAGCTGGAAAGAGACTGTAATTCTGGTAGCACCAGCATGGCCCAGAAGGTCATGGTATGCAGAGATCATAAAGATGGCAGCGGAGGGTCCTTGGCCTCTCCCACTAAGGGCAGACCAGCTATCGCAGGGGCTGATATTCCATCCTACTTTACGAACACTAAATTTAACGGCTTGGCTATTAGAAACCCACAATCTGAAGAAGCGTGGGCTTTCCAGATCTGTTATCTCAACTTTTGATCAATGCAAAGAAATCCAGAGCTGTATATTAGTTCGGAAAGTTTACGTTTCCTAGTGTGAATCCAAGGGTTGGCACCCCCAGAGATATATTATAGGCAGAATCCTTGCCTTTCTACAATTGGGCGTAGAGATGAGTTTGGCCCTGAGTACTATTAAGGGCCAAGTCTCAGCCTTATCGGTTTTATTTCAAACACCATTTGCTACACGTTCTTTAGTCTGGGGTTTTATGGAAGGGGTGATGTGGATTAATCTGCCAATTTTAAATCACCTTTTAACCCCTTGGGACTTGAATTTAGTTTTGTCAGTGTTAACAAAAACAGCCATTTGAACCATTACAGCATATTCCCTTAGTCCTTCTGCTATATCCTCAGCAAGGAGAGTTTCAGAATTGGCTGCTCTTTCTTGTAAAGAGCCATATTTGTTTATTCATGAGGACAGAGTGGTGTTAGGCCCTCGTCCAGGCTTTTTGCCAAAAGTGGTTTCTGGCTTTCATCTGAATTAAGATATTGTCCTGACAGTTTTTCCCAAAACAATGTTTCAGGGAAGAAAAATCGCTACATTGTCTTGATGTAGTGAGAGCAGTGAAAATCTAGCTAAAACTGCTCAGATTCGTAAATATGATGTCTTATTCATTCTGCCAGAAGGTCCTAAAAAAACAGGCAGCGTCAAAATCCACTGTCGCTAAGTGAATTTGGCAATTTACCGTATATACTCGAGTATAGGCCGACCCGAATATAAGCCGAGGCCCCCAATTTACCCCCAAAAAAACTGGCAAACTTATTGACTCGTGTATAAGCCGAGGGTGAGACATGCCTGTCCATCCCTGTGTGTGTGTCCGTCCATCCCTGTGTGTCCGTCCATCCCTGTGTGTCCGTCCATCCCTGTGTGTCCGTCCATCCATCCCTGTGTGTGTGTGTGTCCATCCATCCATCCATCCCTGTGTGTGTGTGTCTCCATCCATCCATCCATCCCTGTGTGTGTGTGTCTCCATCCATCCATCCCTGTGTGTGTGTGTCTCCATCCATCCATCCATGTGTGTGTGTGTGTGTGTGTGTGTCCAGCCTACCTGTGTCCCGAGCCTTTGTCCCGAGCCTCCGTCCCGTGCCTTGCCTCCTTGCCTCCGTCCCGTGCCGTGCCTTGCCGCCGTGCCTTGCCTCCGTCCCGTGTCATGCCTTGCCTTGCCTCCGTCCCGTCCCGTGCCGTGCCTTGCCTTGCCTCCGTCCCGTGCCCTCTTCGTCGGCGCCTCGGCGGCCATTGTAAAATTCAAAAGCCTCCGCCTTCGCCTGTGATAGGCGGAACACTGAATTTCCCAGCAGCCTGTGTTCCGCCTATCACGGACATCGTATCATCCTCGTCCGTAGTACGAGGATGATACGATGTCCGTGATAGGCGGAACACAGGCTGCTGGCAAATTCAGTGTTCCGCCTATCACAGGCGAAGGCGGAGCCGGAGGCGCGGCTTTTGAATGATAGAATGGCCGCTGTCTGTCTGCTCGACACGCTGATCGAGCGGGCAGACAGCGATGACTCGAGTATAAGCCGAGGGGGGCACTTTCAGCCTCAAAAAAGAGGCTGAAAATCTCGGCTTATACTCGAGTATATACGGTATAATAAAAACTTATGATTTAAGGGGTAAGATTCCCCCTATTCAAGTTAAGGCACACTCTACCAGTGTGGTTAGTGCTTCTTGGGCAGCGTGTCACCAGGCCTCCTTTGCACAGATCTGCAAGGCTGCAACTTGGTCTTCGGTCCATACATTCACAAAATATTACCAAGTGGATGTAAGAAGGAATGAAGATGACTCCTTTGGGCACAGTGTGCTGCAGGCAGCAGTATAAGTCCTCAAGGTCTGGGGGTGCCCTACGGGTTGTCACCCTCCATTCAAGTAGCATTGCTATGGGACATCCCACTAAGTAAATGCTTAAGGCTCTATGTCCTATGATGTGCGATAAAGAAAATAGGATTTTTATAACGGCTTACCTGTAAAATCCTTTTCTTGGAGTACATCATAGGACACAGAGCTCCCGCCCCTCTTCTTCTTTTTTCTTTTTTTTTTATTTTTTTTTATTTTTTTTTATGGGGTTTTAGTATATTGCTTGACTACAAAAACTGAGGTACTCCTGAAAGGAGGCGGGGTTATATAGGGGACTCAACTTCCTGTATTGGATGTGCCGGTGTCAACACCTGAAGGTAGCTATAATCCACTAAGTAAATAAGTGTGTCCTATGATGTACTCCAAGAAAAGGATTTTACAGGTAAGCTGTTATAAAAAATCATATTTTTTGCGTCACTTCTAATCTGATTACTTTTAAGTTCCTTCCATGGGATCTGTTTTAGAAATAAGAATTGAAACCCCACTTGATTTAGATGACTGAGAGGCACCATGATACACCATCGGGAATCTGAAATGTGTCTCCTGTAGAAAAATGAGATTTAAGTCTCCCATACTTCATCTAGTAACCTAGTTTGTATCTCTAGTTTAAACCCTTTACATTATATGATGTCAAGATTACCCTAGTCATCTTATCCCCTCAGAGATAAATCGGGAGGGAGAAGGTAAGCAAACAACCAGCAATGGTTGTTTGTTATAAAGAAGTGAACGCTATGTAACGCATCACGGGGGTTAGCATGATCTAAGTTGCAGGCAGTGGGGACCCTATGTACCCGATCCAGTTCAGTCAAACTATCGGGGGGGGGGGGGGTAGGGGGAGGGTGTGTTTCCAATAACTGGTTACAAATTTCATTCCCCATTTTTCCTAAATCGGACCCCATAACAATTTCTGGGATCCCCCTTACCCGTACATTGTTCCTCCTACTTCTGTTTTTGGCATCTTCCGATTTTGTAGATGCAGACTGATCATTCTCTGCTGTTGGGTGCACAACAACTCCTTCTGCAAATGTATGTCCAATGCATCCTGCTGCGCTTCTAGGAAAGTGACTTTCTGTTATTTGACCTGTTCTAACACTGACTTCCTCTTCACTCAGTGTGACCGTTGGGTAGCTCAGGAGGGTCTGTATATCTTCCTTAGTAGGAAGAGCCTGTATCAGCTGCTGGATAGGAGTCCCATCCCTGGGATGCCCAGGTTTACAATGGATGGCCGAGGGTCCGTTTGGTCCCCTGCACAGGTACAGATGTATCCCAGCCCAACACCTCCGATCGTACAGCTGTCATTACCTTGGCTGATTGAACGCCATCATCTGATGCACGCCGAGGCGCATCCGCTTGTGGTTCCTGCAGTAGCGTCATTTCCGACCCGGCCAGACTTCCAGTATCGTTCCTTGTCATCAAGTATCTCGTAGTATAGGAGTGAGTGGGGATATATGACACTACTATGTTCTTCCCTCTTCTCGGCATGAGAAATGATTGTAGGGATTTTAACAATTCAGCCATTCTTTTGGAGGAATGCACGGTGATATTACAGAGCTCTACTCCAGCACAGCCTCACCCCATTTTGCCTGAGCTACTCCCCCGGAAACTGGAAGTCCCAGGGCGTTGCCTGCTCCCCCTTTTTTATTTATTTATTTTTTTTTTGCTATTTCTCATTGATGTCTACTTATGTGTACACTTAGAGAATTTTTGGCAAACAGAATTTGAATAAAACTTTTATGCCGTGTACACACTGTCGGACATTCCAACAATAAAATCCGTCTAGATTCTCCCCCCCCCCCCCCCCCCCCCCCCCCGACTGATTTTGGCCCAAACTTGTCTTGCATACACACAGTCACACAAGGTTGTCTGAAAATCTGATCGTTCAGAATGCAGTGATGTAGAACATGTACGACAGGACTATAAACGAGCCAGTAACCAATAGCTTTTGTCTCGTAATTTATTCTGAGCATGCGTGGCATTTTGTCCATCGGGAATTTAAATGATCGGATTTTGTTGTCGAAGATTTTAGATCCTGCGCTCGGACTGTGTGGAAAAAGTCAGATTGGAGCCCACACAGGATCGGATTTTCCAACACCATCGGATCGCACATTTTCCGTCGGAAAATCCACCGTGTATACAGGGCATCACACCTGAGTGGAATATATAGTAATGAGGAGTGTACTCTGCGGTTCCAGGAATTGTGTTGGCTTTAACCCAAATTGCCCCTTCTGTTAATGTAACTAAATCTGTTACGTCATGGTAACCTTGTATTTCGCTGTGCTTTAACGTTCTACATTTTATCTTCTAGTTTTTAACCAATAATTTAAAACTATATTTCACTTTAAAACCTCACCAATTTGCAGAAATGTTGGTTAAGTGTATATACTGTATGTATACGAACAAAGTCAGCTCAACAGCTGTTTGCAATGTTGGCAGGTTGTTGATCTGTTTTTGTTTAGCTCTTGTTGGTATATGGAAGCTGAGACTATGCAGAGGTAAGACACACCTGGCTTCACAGCCATTGTTAATTTATTTTTTATTTTTTTTAGAACATCTGAAATGATGAACTAACTTTATTACAGGTTTCTCTGTTAATTTTTAAGGCGCCGATGTGTCTGCTGAATAGTCTAGTCGTTAAAGTGGTTGTAAACCCATTACAACCTCTTGCACCTACAGGTAAGCCTTAATCTAGGCTTACCTGTAGGTTAAAGAAATATCTCCCACACCTAAAACGTTTAGGAGATATTTGCAGAAATGGCAGCACTGATGTCCATGGCACATGCAATGTAGACATAGGCGCACTGAGCGTGTCGTTTCTAACGGCCGTCATGCCGTTAGTGGCGGCACATGCGTGAGAGTGACGTTATCGTGGCTACGGCCAGTCGCAGCGCTGGAGCCGCGATACCCGGCAGTCACTCCGGGATAGATGGCGGTGTTGGAGGCGAACGAGGGCCGATGTGAGGGCTTTGATCTTGGGTAAGTAATTCATAATAGCATACTAGCTCATTATGCCTTTGTCTTTGCAGGGTGTCTCTTGTTGTTGTTCTTCTTCCTCTTCTTCCTCTTCTTCCTCTTCTTCCTCTTCTTCCTCTTCTTCCTCTTCTTCCCACAGTGACTCACATGTTGCTGATATCCTGCTAGTCAGTCCTGCCTACTTAAGCGGTCCAGATCTCCGCATTCACCTTGGTCATATCTCTAGAGATTTTCCTGTTTGCTTGCTTGGCTGACATTCTTTCTGCTTCCAGATCCTGCTTGCTGTTCTACTAAGCGCACCTCTGGCTCCCTGACATTTTTGGTTTGTCTGACTAGCCATTCTGGTTCCTCAACTCTGCCTATGTTTTGACTACGTTTTCACTTTGTTTACTTTTTTTATTATTTTAAGGTACTTGTATAGCAGGGGTTGACAAATTTGCTTGGAGTCTAGGAGCCAGGTCCGTGACGGCGATCTGGACCTGTCCCTGACATGGAGACGAGTGAGGGGAAGATAGCCCCCCACCTGTCTCCAAGTCATTGCCCATAGCTCTGAGGGACATTTTATTTTTTATTTTTTTTTAAATTGCATTTTGGTGTAAATATGTGAGGTCTCTCTGACCCCAGATCTCATATATGAGGACCTGTCATGCTTTTTTCTATTACAAGGGATTTTTTACATTCCTTGTAATAGGAATAAAAGTGACACAGTGAACAGTGAAAAAAATTAAAAGTTAAAATAAGAAAAAAATTTTTTAAATGCACCTGTCCCGCCAAGCTTGCGTGCAGAAGCGAACGCATATATGAAAGCAGTGTTCAAACCACACATGTGAGGTATCGCTGCGAGTAAGAGCAATAATTCTAGCCCTAGACCTTCTCTGCAACTCAAAACGTGCAACCTGTAGAATTTTTTAAACGTCGCCTATGGAGATTTTAAAGGGTAAAAGTTTGTCGCCATTACATGAGCGGGCGCAATTTTGAAGCATGACATGTTGGGTATCAATTTACTCAGCGTAACATTATCTTTCACAATATAAAAAAAATTGGGCTAACTTTACGGTTGTATTTTTTTTTTTTTATTAAATTATTTTCCCCCCCAAAAAAGTGCACTTGTAAGTCCGCTGTGCAAATATGGTGTGACAGACAGTATTGCAACGATCACCATTTTACTCTCTAGGGTGTTAGAATAAAAAAAAAAAGTGTGTGTGTGTGTTTAGGGGTTCTAAGTAAAGGGAAGGAGATGGCTCCATTAGCATTGTTGGTTGTAATTCCAACGGCCACCACAAGAGGGCGCCAGATTCCAGAAGGAACCATAGGATCACAGAAGGCCTCAAAGCCGGGGGCTCAATTACCGGCTACGCGGCCCGACGCGATCACGCCGGGGGGGTCCACGGAGAAAGACGCCAGGTCGCTAATTCTAGTCGCAAATGCGACCTGGCGCCCGGGTTTTGTCGAGCCCTGTTGTATAGCACTGTCAATTTACACAATGCTTTACATATACATTGTACATTCACATCGCCCCCTACCCTCAAGGAGCTTACAATCTAAGGTCCCTAACTCGCATTCATATACTAGGGCCAATTTAGACAGAAGCAAATTAACCTACCAGCATGTCTTTGGAGCATGGGAGGAAACCAAAGTACCCGGAGGAAAACCACGCAGGCACAGGGAGAACATGCAAACTCCAGGCAGAGGTAGTGTCATGGTTGGTTCTCGAACCAGCGACCCTTTTTACTGCTAGGCGAGAGTGCTACCCACTACACCACTTATTAAACAAGTGTGATTCAACTGTACTTATGTCTCAGTCTGATTCATGGTTTCTGACAGGTTGGACATATGTTGTGATTTGCTCAGCTTTCTTTTGTTTGTGAAAATAATGGGCTGCCTGATGAGGGTTTTTATTTTTTATGTTTTGCAATGGCTGTAGCAGGTATGAGTGACCTGTTCCTAGCTTAGTTGTGTGATTCTACAAAAATCCAGTCGAATGTTGTACCATGACTATGCAATAATAAAGGAAAAGTTTGGGACTTTAGATGTGATGCATGGGACCATGCACTTCCATCCCTAATTCTGTATATAAAGAGGGGTGGGTTTGGGACTTTGAATGAGGCATGGAGTCAAGACGAGCAAGCAGTCAATATGGAAAAAATAAGTTTTTATTCTACTGCCATAATTGACAAAATGTGACAGTAATTGCATATGTAAAAGGCATAGAAAAACGTAGTATGTCAAAACCATGCTGGTAATCATTAATGCATAACAAAAATGTTGTAGCACATAGCATGGTACGGTAAGAGAAACTGTCCTCCACATCAAGAGATCACTTGGAACAGAATTGTGTAGTAGTTTGGAGTAAAATATAATAGCATGTAGAGCCATCTGTGTAAGCCCAATGTGTTTTGTGGGATAATACCAACTCTTCAGGGCTGGATGCTTGGATAGTTTATAATAAAACCTAGATAAACCAATGGTCTAGTAGTTTACTCAGAGGGAGGAATAATGGATGCATAGGATGGAAATGGCATCTCTTAAAGAGGAAGTAAACCCTTCCAAACAACTTGGACCTATAGGTAAGCCTAGATTAAGGCTTACCTGTAGGTCCAAGCAATATCTCCTAAACCTATATGGTTTAGGAGATATTTGCCCGAAAATGGGCACCGCTGTCTACGGCGCATGCGCCGTAGACAGCGGCGCGCAGGCGCACTAAATGCGGCAAATCCAAGAATGGATTTGCCTAATTTGTCGACTCCCGTGCGCATGCGCGGGAGTGACGTCATCGCGGCTTCGCCGTATGGCAGCGGCGGAGCTGCGAGGCGCGACTCCCGTGCGCATGCGCGGGAGTGACGTCATCGCGGCTGCGCCGCTGTGATTCGTCGGAGCTGCGAGACGCCACCAGCAACATGGATGCGGCGGACTACAGGGGACAGCGGCGACTTCACTGGCTCCTGTGTCAGGTAAGTGACACATAATGAGCTACTATGCGATGCATAGTAGTCCATTATGCTTTACCTTTGCAGGGAAAAAAAGAGGAAGTAAACCCATTAGGGTTTACTTCCTCTTTAAATACTCACGTTGGCTAGGTGTGTGTAATTTTTTATTTTTCTCAAGTCATCTTCCAGGACGGCACACCTGAGAGATGAGAGGCTCCTCCCTACAGGAAACTCAATCAATCGACAGCTGTTTTAAGTCCCCACCCTTCCCCTTGATCCTCAGTTTTTGATTGTTTCTCCCTACACAGCGAAACTGTTTTTTGTTTTTGTTTTTTTCCACCTGGGAGCCGGACCACAAGCTTGGGAAGCCTCTGGGTCTGGTAGGATATTCTTGTCCTTCCTGGGGGGTTCCCCTATCTTTTCCTCAGGGGGGGCAGCAGAAATTGGAAGAGCCCCCCCTGAGAGCTGAAGGATCCTGGGTACAGTGGTGTACCCAGAACTTCAGGGGCCATTATCCTGTCTCCCCTCCTTACCTGTACAGGTTGCTGTTCAGACGGGGGTGCTGGCCATCGGTTCTTTCCAGAGGGATCATGTCCCCGGTAGCTCGCGTGGGCTGCCAGAGAGGGCGTGGCAACAAACACCCGCGACATTTTCAAACTTCGGGAAAATGGCGGCGGTGTTCTTACCCAGGAGGGAAGGCTGAGAGTCAGTAGGAGCAGTCGCCCACATCCTCCTTTCTCTAGAGTGAGGAGGCACCAGTTTACTATGGTGGATGTCTGCCTTAACCACCTCAGATGGGAAGATGGGAATGAGGAATGGAAGGCATTGCCCCCCCATGTATATAGACTGACTGACTGGTACAGTGCAGGACACAGCCTAACCTGGCACCTCCCTATGGGGACAGCGGGGGGGGGGCACTTTGGCGGCTATCCTCCTTGCGTGTGGACCATAAGGATGGAAAAGCAAGCCCGCTGGCTATGGCAAAAAGAGGAAGACGACAACGGTGAGTACTTTCCTTTTGCCGTGGGAATTTAGCTGCAAGATCCCCAATTCCAGCCAGAGGGTTTCTGGGCATTTGAGATCTCACCTGGGGTCTGGATTCAAATGGCCCTTAAGCTTCTGCTAAAAAAAACACCAGCTGCAGCCCCTCTTACATCAGAGAAGCTGTACGGTGGACAGGTGGTGCAGAGGAACGAGTGTGCCTAAACCACCTCAGATGAGAGAGGTAGGTAGGCCATTGCTCCCCCTTCCCCGTGTATATACTGACTGGTGCAGTGCAGAACCTGTGGTCGGGATACAAATAGCGCAGACGCCACTGCTAAAACCACCAGCCACAGCTCTCTTACAGCAGAGACACTGTGGTTATCGCAGCAGTAGGTTGCCAGCCTCTCCCTACATGCCCAGTTGTGGTACATTAGTAGGGATGAATATAGCATACAGAGGGGACCTGGTAGATACAAAGTTACTTACAGGCCAGGTATACCACTGAACAAGTTATTAATTGGGCAGTGGTTGGTGGATTCAGAAGCTCCACTGGTCAGCAGGTGCACTAGGTTACCGGCCCTATTAACCCAGCTGCTAGGAATCTGAAGTTGCTTCACGATGTTTAAAAGCTGACCTAACATTCAAGGATGGGCAGAGACAAAGCTACTGTGTGGCACAGTAGGGGTTCCCTTGTGACAGATCCTCCTTTTTGGGGGTTGCTTGCTATAGTTAACTTTCATAAGCTCCAACCTCCCACTCCACCTTTACACTGTGGTTATATTATAGTGTAGGAGGTAAGAAGAAACTTTTATTGGTTTGGGCTACAATCCACTCAGTGGTAGATCTAAAGGCAATTCACCATAGATCGCTTTCTACATCCTTTTAATTGAGGATTTTCTGTGCAAACCTATGCAAGAGCTACATAATTGCTTGTTTGAAGCCTGCAAATAGCGATTTACCCCCCCAGGCTAAATTGGTAACCACCTCTTCTTGAGGCTGTCTTAAATTGGTCTCTAGGGCTGGGCTCATTGAGACTTTAGTTGCTAATCAGCACCCACCTGGGTTTGAGCTGGCTAGCGTTTGCTCAGTCTATGGAAGTAAGGTAGGACAACTACTAATAGTGGGTGTCCAACCATTTTAGGATTTGTTCCTTCACTGGTGGTGAGGTTTAGTATCTACAGCCCAGGCTATGCCTATGAAATAAATTGCCTGTTGGTTATTTCATAAAGGGATAGACCATGACTCCTCATTGGCTGCACACCAGTAGATCAGTAGTGAAAGTTTGTCCTTGCTGGGATGTTTTTGTGGCACAGCAGAAATGCACATTGAGATTTGTGACATCTCTGCTTATAAGGGCTATATTGCTGTACATCAGAAACGCACTGCACTGAAGCTTGTTTGATGTCCTTTATATACTAAAGGTACTGCTTTGTTTGGCTACAGATCAGAAAAATACAACAGTGAAGGTGATCTGTACTTTCTGGTTTTGTGCTGCACAGCAGAAATGCAGATCTTGTGACATCTCTGCTCATAATGGTTATATTGCTGCACATCAGACATGCACAAGATTGAGGTCTGTATGTGGGGCTTTGTGTCCTGTTTTTTACTGCCTTGTTGGTTACTTATCAGAAAGGAAGCAGTGAAGTCTGATGGTCCTGATTTGCGTGGCGTTGTGCTGATTCAGACAGTGCTATTAACGGCAATGGCTGCCGAGTTTAAACATGCGATTTGACATGTTGAGTCGCATGACAAATCATTTCAATATGGATGTGCTATCTCTATTCATAGTGTTTTATTGTTGCACATCAGATATATACAGCATTAAGGTCTGTGAGGTTTTGTGTCCTGTATTACTGCCTTATCAGAAAGGCAGCAGTGAAAATTGATGGTTCGAATTTGTTGGGCTACATAGCAGAAATACAAATTGAACCCCTGCCAGGTGTAGTACATATACTGCCTTTGGTAATCCGTGTAGCACCACAAAGTGGTGTTGTGCTGATTTTAGCCAAGCGATTTGACATGTTGAGTCGCAAAGCCAAATCGCTTCAATATGGATGTGCTATCTCTGTTCAGAATTGTTTTATATTGTTGCACATCAGACATATACAAGATTGAAGGTTGTGTGTCCTCTGTCTTGCATATACTGCCTTATTGGCTGCATATCAGAAAGGACACAGCAGTGAAGATTGCTTGTCTTTTTCTGATTTTTGTTTTTGCTGCTCAGCTGAGACACATTGAGGATGGTGGCATCTCTGCTCAGTATTGGTATATTGCTACACATCAGACATACACAAAGATTGAATGTTTTGTGTCCTGTATGTCCTATATTTACTGCCTTATCGTTTGTATATCAGGCACAGCAGTGAGCAGTGTTTCTCATGAATCTACCTTTCTGCATCTTGGGGATACACAGCAGTGGTTTGTTGGCTGCAATCCTCCAGGGAGTCACAGCATTGGGGACCCCTTACTTGTTTGCCCTGAAAATTGCAATTTTTTCCCTGCGACCTGTGTAATCTTGAGGTCTGTGGATCCAGGAATCAGGGACTGCTGGTGTCGCACAGACACAAATGGTACCCATTGGAAACCATAGTATATGACTTCTCATGCGTCTTGCAGTCCCAAGTCGCAGGTTGGGTCGCACGGGTGTGGGAACCCTAAACTTATCTGTCCCTTCTGATTGAGTTTTTGCTACACAGCAGGAATACTCATCATGGCGTTATTGTTTTATTTTGCAGCAGACCAGAAAGATTGCAACTGTAAAGGCTGTCTGTCTTTTTCCTCAGTGTCTGCTTTTATGTTGTTGCACAGCAGAAATACTCAAGATTGAAGCTTGTTGGTGCTTTCTGTTTCAGAAAAACACAATGCTGCAGGTTGCTTGTGTCCTTTCTCAGTGTTGGTTCTATCTGAACTACACTACAGAAGTGCATGACAAAGGATTGTCTTGTGTTCCATATTTTTCCCTGTGGCATAGCAGAAATGCACAACACGGGAGTTGGTGTTCATATTAATCTTATAACTGTATTTGGTGGTTTGTCAGAAATACACAACATAGAAGTTTGGGTCTTTCTGTCTTTATATTTATAGCCTTGTTTTGCTGTACATGGGTAAAACACAACAGTAAAGGGGGTTCCTGTCCTTTCTGTATTTATATATCAGTTATGACCTAGCTAGCTGCACTAAAGAAATACGCAGCATTTAGGGTTTGCTTGAGTCTTAATGTTTTTACGTCTTGGCAGCACATCAGAAAACCAGACTGTGAGGACTGTTTGTCTACATTGAGGTTCAGATTTGGGTCTCTTCCCATATTTGATATATTGGTTTAGCTAGTCACACTCAGGCACACAACATTGTTGTCTATGCTTGCGTCCTTTCTGTCTAAATCTATTGTGCCGTGCCCACAATCTATGATCATTTTATTTGTGATATTAATAATACATGTATCACCTTTTTGAATTTCAGCCTTCTTTTCCATGGAGGGGCCATGAGTTCGGGCTGCAGATGCCACATGTCAGAAAACCTTGACCACTTACATTCAGGGATGCCAGAACCATTTCCTAGGGTTGAAGCCCTGTAGGGTTGTGGGACACTGGAGAAAGGGGATAATGAATCGCCCTGTTTAGTAAGAACTTGGAGAGTTCTGTTCAGAGGAGTATTAGGGTCTGGGGATGAAGTATAAAGATGTATACCCGATCGAATAGGTTTCGGCTCGGTGCATGGCCTTCATTTCGCCCTTTTAGCAAAACTAGACGTAGCAATATGGGTAGTCTACTCCTGCTAGGGACTTTAATCTCCTGAAGTAGGCTCTCAGGCGTAAGTAAGGACATAGATTGGGCATGCCTTAAACCCAGGGTTCAAGCTTCTGTTAATCTATTTCCCTTAAGTAGGCTTCCCGTTAGTCTTTTGCTGACATAAAGATAAAAAGGAACAGTTGTAGTTTTAGTTCCCTCAACAGGGTAGGGTTAAGACAGGCCCTCTTATTGATTAATGTAGTGTCCTGGTCTTACACAGGTCTCTTATTTATCTTTTTAGTGGTTCTAAGTAGCACCTACAGGCACAATAGGCCATGGTTGTTAGATGTGTGAGATGGGCAACATTGCTAACCTACAAGTTTAACATGTTTTCTGATTCCATTTTTAAGAGCCCATTTCACCTAGATACTGCATCCGAAGCGGAAAAGGCAGGAACTTCTGTGGAGCAGACCTGCAGATCAGCCGCATGATCCAGCTAAGATGCCTTCATCAAGCATATGAGCGTATGGAGTGGAGGTAAAGCTCACTGCAGAACCAAGGTTCGCCAAGAGGGTCTTGCAGTGGCCCCACCCTAAGGTAGGCCTGAGGTACTTGTTTATCCTCTCAGGTGTGCCGTCCTGGAAGATGACTTGAGAAAGGTACCAGTTACTTACCGGTAACTGTCTTTGTGGGAAATCTTCCAGGACGGCAGGCCTACTTCCCACCCGTTGGAGGAGGGAAAATTCTAGAACACTAGAAGGTGAGTACCTATGAGGAATGATTTCCCCTGTGAAACTGGTTCAGGAGTTACTTCTCTACAAACTGAGGATCAAGGGGAAGGGTGGGGACTTAAAACAGCTGTCGATTGATTGTGTTTCCTGTAGGGAGGAGCCTCTCATCTCTCAGGTGTGCCGTCCTGGAAAATTTCCCAGAAAGACAGTTACCGGTAAGTAACTGGTACCTTTTTTTCAATAAAATACATACACTGGAAGCTTTAACTGAAAAACACTTATTCTGATGGCTTGGTGTGTATTTCATGCATTACTTCCATGCATTTTATGGCTGCTCCGTCTTGATCCGTTTGCTTTTTTCAGGTTTTATAGGCAGTACTTATTTTACATCCTTACTTTTTTTTTTTTTTTGCATTTTGTTCCCATGGTCGGGGGGGGGGGGGGGGTTTGGGCTGCATAACTTGGGGGTTCCTTTTTGGGGCTCATGCGTTGTCCACTTCCCTGTTCTGGCGGGCATCTGCACCACGCTGCTGCCCTGTGCAAGTGACGTCCTGTTGGGTGTCACATTGCTGGCACGTGCTTCTTCATCTTTTCGGCTGACACTCGGGAGGTGCTGTCTAAGCCTCGGTGAGGGCTTGTCCTACCTTTTTTACTATAAACGCCATTATACATTATATACTCCCCCCACCAACCCCCCCCCCCCCCAGTGTATAGGTTGCATTCATATTTTTGCCACCCAAATGCATTATTTTACATTTTTCTAAATTGAACCTAATTTGTCATGTAGTTGCCCACCCTATTCATTCAGATTAGTTGCAAGGTTTCCACATCCTGCGGACTAGTTATTTCCCTGCTTGCCATCATCTGCAAATACAGAGATTGAATGGTTTACCCCATCCTCCAGATTGTTTATGAACAAATTAAATAGGATTGGTCCCAGCACAGAACCCTGGGGGACCCCAAGGTTTGCAAGGTTTCCACATCCTGCGGAGAAGTTATTGCCCTGCTTAGCTTAGTATCGTCTGCAAATACAGAGATTGAACTGTTTACCCTATACTCCAGGTTGTTTATGAACAAATTAAATAGGATTGGTCCCAGCACAGAACCCTGGGGGACCCCACTACCCACCCCTGACCATTTTGAGAACTCCCCATTTATCACCACCCTCTGAACTCGCCCTTGTAGCCAGTTTTCAATCAATGTACTCGCCCTATGGTCCATGCCAACAGACCTTATTTTGTACAGTAAGGGTCCTTTCACACGGGGCGGATCAGTTCTGATCCGCCCCGTGGATGTCCGTTTGCTCAGCGGGGATCACTCCGCCGATCCCCGCTGAGCAGGGAGATGACAGGTCTGTCTCCGCACACTGTGCAGGGACGGACCTGTCACAGCGCCGCTCTCCCCTATGGGAGATCGGATGACGACGGACCGCAGTGCCCGTCGTCACCCGATCCGATCCGCAGACGGATGGAAAAATAGCTTTTTCCTCCGTTACACTTTTTCGGATCGGAGCGGGTCGGATGTCAGCGGACATGTCACCGCTGACATCCGACGCTCCATAGACCTCTATGGAGCACCCGTTCAGGTCCGCCTGAAAAACTGACAGGCGGGCCTGAACGGGACGTTAGTGTGAAAGGGGCCTAAGTGTTTATGGGGAACTGTGTCAAATGCTTTTTCAAAATCCAGATATACCACATCCATGGGCCTTCATTTCTCTAGATGGCAACTCACCACCTCATAGAAGGTTTGGTTTGGCCAGAACGATTCTTCATAGTTTCATAGTTGGTAAGGTTGAATAAAGACACTATTCCATCCAGTTCAACCTGTCTACAATTGCCCCAATCCCTTTACATTGCACCCTCACATTGGTCCCTACCCTCAAGGAGCCCACAATCCAAGGTCCCCATTCATATACTAGGGCCAATTTTTGACAGATGCTAATTAACCTACCTGCATGTCTTTGGAGTGTGGGAGGAAACCAGAGCACCCAGAGGAAACCGGCACAGGGAGAACATAAAAACTCCAGGCAGGTAGTGTCGTGGTTGGGATTTGAACCAGCGACCCTTTTTACTGCTAGGTGAGAGCAGAAAACCACTCCACCACTGTGCCTTCATGAATCCATGCTAATTACTGCTAATGATACTGTTCTCATTACTAAGATCTAATAGTCCCTTATCATCCCCTTCAAGAGTTTGCATACTATTGATGTTGGGCTAACTGGTCTGTAATTCCCAGGGATGTATTTTGGGCCATTTTTAAATATTGGTGATACATTGGCTTTTCTCCAATCACTTGGAATAAATTCCAGTCGGTAGACTGTAAAAATTTTTTTAGGAACAATGGTCTGGCAATTGAGTTCTCCACGTACCCTCGGATGTAAGCCATCTGGTCTCGATTTATTAATGTTAAATTTCCCGAGTCTAATTTTAATTCTGTCCTCTGTTAAACATGGAGGTGCTTCCTGTGATGTGTCATGAGGATAAACGCTGCAGTTTTGGTTACTGAAGCCCCTTGATTCCCTTATGAAGACTGAGGAGAAGAATAAATTCAATACTGTCATAGTTTCATAGTTAGTAAGGTTGAATAAAGACACCGGTCCATCCAGTTCAACCTGAGTGAGTGTCTACAATAGACCCCATCCCTGTACATTGCACACTCACATTGGTCCCTACCCTCAAGGCGCCCACAATCCAAGGTCCCCATTCATATACTAGGGCCAATTTTGGACAGAAGCCAATTAACCTACCTGCATGTCTTTGGATTGTGGGAGTACCCGGAGGAAACCCACGCAGGCACAGGGAGAACATGCAAACTCCAGACAGGTAGTGTCGTGGTTGGGATTTGAACCAGCGACCCTTCTTACTGCTAGGTGAGAGTGCTAACCACTACACCACTGTGCCGCCTGTCGCCATCTCCCCATTTGTAAGCAGATGTCCTTCCTCATTCTTTATCTCGCCATTATGGTCTGTCATCCCTTTTTTACTGTTTACATACTTAAAGAATTTCTTGGGATTTTTTTTGCTTATCTCTGCATCTCATGTTCTATCTTAGCCATCCTTATTGCACCTTTTACATTTCTTGTGGCATTCTTTATGAAGTCTGAATGCTGATTATTCCTTAACCTGGTATTTTTGAGAGCCTTCTCCTTTGCTTGTATATGCATTTTTACATAGGAGTTAAGCTATCCAGGACTTTTAATGTTCATTGGCAAACTTCAGACGGACCTGTACATTTCCCTTTTTATGAGGGACTTTCCGGGCGCAGCAGGTTTTTAATCCATGGCAGCCTATTGTTACCAATGGATTGTTTGACTGTGATCCCAACTGCCTTGATCATTCAAATCTCCTCCTGTGTAGTTCTGGGCTTATTCCTCACTTTTCTCATGATCATCCTTACACCATGAGGCGAAATCTTGGATCATGGAGCTCCAGACCGAGGGCGATTTAATGGTTACTTTATAGTTCTTCCATTTGCGAATAATCGATCTAACAGTTGTCTCCTTCTCACCCAGCATCTTGCTGATTGTTTTGTAGCCCATTCCAGTCTTGTGCAGATCTACACTCTTGTCCCTGATGTCCTATGACAGCTCGTTGGTCTTGCCCATGATGGTGAGGTTTGAATGGAAGAGATTATGTGAATAGGTGTCTTTATACACACAACCTGTTTGGAGCGCCTTCTTAAATTGACGGGACTAATCTGTGTACCACATGAGCACATGCTGTAGCCAGTCTGTGGGAGCCAGAATTATTGTTGGTAGGAGTTCAAATTCCTTTTTATACTCACAATTTATAACGTTTGTATCATGTGGGTTTTTTTTTTTGGGGGGGGGGAGGGGGTTGATGATTTGTCTCTATCATTTAAAATATACCTATAACAATTCTAGACCGTCCATTTATTTGTGGGTTGGGAAAACCTTACAAAATTTCCAAAAAAAGGGAAAAGCCACTGCCCCCACCTATAACGGGCCTTTGCAGAAATGAGCATTGGAGGGAAACATATATGTGTTAGGAAGAAAACCAAGGATAAATCCAAAGAAAACTCTAAGCTCACTTACCAACCAGCCCATGGACAACCAAATTATTATAACTGTGCTCTTTAAAAACAGATTGCATGCATGAGCTAACATATGTTGCCCTCCAATGTTCCTGGCTGCAAGGGCCAGTTATAGATGGGGGGTCAGTGGCTTATTGTGGTGTTGGTCAGGCAATAACGCATTGACACCTTTTGCATTTATTGTGCTGGGTGTTCAGTGTGCCCCTGTACTCTTCATTTTTTAATTTTTTTTTTTTGGAGTGGGCTCCCTTCTGCCCTTTATCCAGAATGCATGTGCTTCCTCTGGAGTCACTCATAAGCTAGTGATAGGACTACAGATACCAGGGTGCCTTGGTGGGGCCTGTAGCTTGCGCATGTATTTGCAAATGTGTGCAGATTATTGTATTGTCTTGTTATGAACCTGTGTATTTAGTAGTGTCAGGAATCTAGCTGTTTTGTACAGATTATCAGTAGGTACATTGTCCGGCTGGTGTGGATGCAACCCGATGTACATCTTGTGGCATGTATGCGTTCCATGATCATCTGAGGGAAAATACTACTGTGCAAAATGCAAGAATGTTTCCCTTGAAGCCCAGGTTCTGAATCTAGGGAAGCAACTGTCAATGCTGAGAAGTCCCTCCATGCTAAAGGAGAGTTGGGTCCGTACCAGGCAGGTACAGGCAGGGGCCAGAACAGAAGCAGGTGGAGACAAAGCGAGGCAGGCACCAAAGCAGAGTAGATGGGTGACTATCAAAAAGGATGGGGGGGGGGGGGTAGGAAGAGTCAGGGAGGCCGGGCCTGGGCTGGAACATACCAATAAGTATGCCCCGTTGAGTGACATTGGTGAAACCAGTCAGGGACCAGCACTGCTGGAGCTGAGCTGCCAGTGGATTAGCTACTCCAGTGAGGTTGGGAGTAAAGCCAAGGGAAGGGAAAGGCAGTTTCTGGTGGTAGGGGACTAAATTATTAGGACAGAGAGGGCAATCTGCCACAGACCTGAACTGTATATCTACCGGATGCTCAGGTTTGGCACATCACAGATCTGGTGGAGAGATTACTGGGAGGGGCTGGGGAAGACCCACCTGTCATGGTGCACGTTGGCACCATTGACAAAGTCAGGAAGATGGAGTGTCCTAAACCATTTTAGGGACTTGGGAGCTAAATTGAGAAAAAGGACCTCCAAGGTAGTATTGTCAGAAATACTACTGGTACCTTGAGCCACACCAGAGAGGCAGATTAGTGAAGAAAGTACCTGAGGAACTGATATAAAAAGCAGTGTTTTGGGTTCCTGGAAAACTGGGGCAACTTCTTGGTCGCTTACCAGCTCTATTGAAGAGAGATACTGCACCTAAATTAGGAAGGTGCAGATCTGCTGGAGGTGAGGATGGCTGAAAAGTTGGAGGGGCTTTTAAACTAGGCGACGGGGGGGGGGGGGGGGACCTGAGGTTAGAGATGGCCAGCCCGCAACATATTCCAGAGCGTAGTATTGGGGGCATTAGTGGTAGGTTGGCTAAAGCACCAAAACCCAAGGTAAGTAAAGTAAAAAGTCCCTATTTGTGAGGAGGATTTCGATTTTGTAGGAATTACAAAGACTTGGTTTGACAGCTCACATGATTGGCTGACAACCATTTAAGGGTATTCCCTATATCACAGTGATAGAGAGGGTAAAAAAGGGGGAGCGGTATGCCTGTATAGCAAAAATTGTGTGCAAGCGAATGTGAGCTATGACATCACTAGGGGACCAAGGGAGGAGGTGGAATCCTTATGGGTAGCGCTACAAAGGGAGGAGACTGAGGTGAAAGTAATACTGGGCGTATGCTATAGGCCCCCTAACCACAGGGAGAAGGTGGACCTCCTATCACAATCTTGGATTGGTGGCAAGAGTCATTTAGAATAGGGGGACTTTAATTATCCAAACATAGACTGGAACCGTGCATCCATCTAAGGCTCGCCAGTTGCTAAATGTCTTGTATGACAATTTCCTGGGTCAGATGGTAAATGCACCACAGTGTTACTAGATTTACTGACTACCAACAATACAGACCTGATCACAGATGTGGAAATACGGGGCAATTTAGGAATTGGCAATCGCAGGTCAATTTGTTTTTAGTATAATTCACACAAATGGGAAACATAAGGGAAATACAGAGGCACTAAATTTCAAAAGGGCCAACTTCCTTAAACTACGATCCTTGCTAGAAGATAATTGGGCTAAAATCTTAGTAACACAGAGGAAAAATGGGTATGCTTTTAAGAGCATATTAAATAAGGGCATTGGCCGGTGCATCTTAATGAGAAATACATTTTAAAAGCGCTAGGAAAAGTCCTGGGTGGCTTAACTCCAATGTAAAAATGCTGGGGCTTCAGTAACCAAAACTGCAAGGTTTATCCTCATGACATATCACAGGAAGAACCCTCATGGCTAACAGAGACTTAGACTTGAAAAACTGCACCCGAGGGTCCTTAAAGCGGAGTAACACCCAAAAAAAGAACTTCCACTTTAAGTGATGGTGACCCCCTGGCATGCCACATTCAGAATGTCACCCCTTTTGGGAAGGGGAGCGGATTACCTCTTTTTTAGAGGCATCCAGCTCCCACTTCCTCCGGGGGACGCTGCGGCACCAGAAGGAAGTTCACCTCTACCACACCCACGCCCCCCCCCCCCCCCCCCCCGCAATCTTCTGGGACATGTCGCAGGTTCCAGAAGATTGCCCGGACATTCACAGCGTGCAGTACAGCTCGCACATGCGCAGTGCGTGCCTGGCTGTGAAGGCGCCCGGTTACAATGCTGGCCCTGCGGAGAGGAGGGGAAAGGTGCGGGGCTTAGTTCGCCCACTTCGCTGGACCGTGAGACAGGTGAGTATCTGATTTATTAAAATGGGTGGAATTATGCTTTAAGGAACTCAGTCAAAAAATTGCCAGACCATTGTTCCTAATTTTTATGAACAGTCTACTGACTGGAATGGTACCAGCTGATTGGAGAAAAGCCAATGTAGCACCAATACTTAAAAGGCCGAGTTGCATCTCTGGGAATTAGACCAGTTATCCTAACCTTCAATTGTATGCAAGCTCTTAGAGGTGATAAGGGACTATATACAAGATTTTAGTAATGACAACCATATCCTTGGCAGTAATCGGCAAGGATCCATAAAGAATTGTTCTTGCCAAACCAATCTATTCATCTTCTATGATGAGGTGAGCTGCCATCTAGATAAAGGAAGGCCCGTAGACATGGTGTATCTGGATTTTGCAAAAGCATTTGATCGTTCCCCATTAACGTTCACTGTACAAAGTAAGGTCCATTGGAATGGACCATAGGGTAAGTTCATGGATTGAAAACTGGCTACAGGGATGAGGTTAGTGATAAATGGAGAGTACTCTGAATGGTCCCCAGGGTTCTGTGCTGGGACCAATCCTATTTATTTTATACTTAACCTGGAGGACTGGATAAATGGCTCAATCTCTGCATTTGCAGACGATGCTAAGCAGGGCAATAACTTCTCTGCAGGATGTGGAAATCTTGCAAGAAGATCTTAACCAATTAATGGGGTGGGCAACTACATGGCAAAGGAGGTTTAATGTAGAAAAATGTAAAATAATGCAATTGGGTGGCAAAAATATGAATGCAAGCTAATCGTCTCTGGGGGAATCTAGGATGGAAAAGGACCTGGGGGTTCTGAGTAGATGACAGGCCAGGAAGCATGTGCTCAAACTGGAGAGAGTCCAGAGAAGGGCAACAAAACTAATAAAGGGACTGGAGAACCTTGGTTATGTGAATAGGTTATAAGACCACTGAACTTGTTCTCTCTGGAGAGGAGATGCTTGAGAGGCATATGATTTCATGTACAAATACCATACTGGTGACCCCAGAGAATAAGTTCAGTGCTTGTAATCTTGTCTCATAACTAAGATCCTCCAGTCCTTTTACTAGCTTTGTTGCCCTTCTCTGTACTTCATTTCCAGCACATCCTTCCTGAGGACTAGAGCCCAAAACTGGATGACATTCTCAATGTGCGGGAATGAGCACATCAGCTCCGGCCTGTGCCTTGTGTCCCGATTGGATAGATTGACAGCAGCGGGAGCCAATCAAATCCAATGATGCGGGGGGCGGATACGAGTCCTGCTTTCTGTGCCTATGGATGCAGCTGCAGGATACGGGAGCGTGTCCTGTCAGAGCACTTCTCCGGTGGTATACTTGAGAATAGGGGCCTGGAGTGCTGTGGAAGGACCCCAGAAGAGGAGGATCGGGGCATAACCAACTGCACAGCGGAGGAAAGTATGACATGTCGTGATTTCTTTTTTTTTTTACGGAACCTTTACAACCCATTTAATTCCTTTTTTTAATGCATGTCAATATTCTATTGGCTTTGCTTGCAGCAAATTGGCATTGCATGCTGTTGCTGAGCCTGTCATCTACTAGGACCCTCCGGGTCTTTTTTTTCATCTTAGATTCCCCCAGAGATTCTCCCCCTAGTGATTGCATTCATGTTTTTGCCACCTAAATGCATTATTTTACATTTTTCCCACATTAAACCCCATTCATTTGTTCAGATCTTCTTGCAAGGTGGCTACATCCTGCGGAGACACTATTGCCCTGCTTAGCTTGGTATCGTCTGTAAATACTGAGATTGAGCTGGTTATCCCACCCTCCAGGTTATTTATAAAAACATTAAATAGGCTTGGTCCCAGGACAGAACCCCCGAGGGACCCCACTTTCCACATTGGACCTAAACTCGCCCTTGTAGCCAGTTTTCAATCCATTTGTAGTCATTTGTTCTGGCAGCAAGTGCACATGGCCTTCATGATGGTAATTTTTCCTCTGTACAGGTTTAATTTATTTACACACGCTGTATTATAATGCATGTGGTTGTTGCTTGCTACCTGATTATTTTCTGTGTATGAAAGTTTTTTTGATTTACGCTACAAACCTATTGGGCCTCATGCACACTGGTTGTTAAAATAACATTATAAAAACGGCAGTAGCTTTGCAGTGAGTTTAAACTTTTTTCCACATTTTTTTTTTTTTTTTTTAAATAGCTTCTTTTTTTATTTATTATTTTTTTTTGTTTTCCCACACTATCGTTTTAGTGTGGTTCTTTTCTTTAAAAAAAAAAAAAAGGCAGGTAGTGTTATGGCTGGCATTCGAACCAACAACCCTAGTGCTGCTAGGTGGAAGTGTTAGCCACGTTTTAGAACAAGTTGATGGGTGAGTTTCATAGGGTTTACTGTTTGTTCTGACATTGTTTTCACTTCAGTCAAGCTCTACCTATGCATACACTTATTTAGTTTTTCATTCTATAATCATGATCTTTTACTTGTCTGGCCTTAAAGAGGAACTGCAGTCTGCTCACATAATTTGTAATAAACATCTTTGCCATTCTGAAGCTTCCCTCCAACCACTTTGTAGCATATTTGGCAAGTACAGAATCGCAGTATATATATAAAATATGCAGAGATCTCCCTCCACTGAATCTGGCTGCAACCATTTTAACTGTGGGCAGCTAAAGAGATGGATGTCTATCTTAAATTCAAATCTAGTGCAGTTTGTCTCCTACAATGGCTTATTGCAAGTAGTATTGTCCAGCAACCATTCCAATGCTGCAAGGAATAAGTTGCCTCAGTGTAGAGATGAGGGCTTAACATCTAGGGCGATACATGGGGTTAAATGTGTGGCCAACGTGTTACTGTGTGCATGCTGCTTTTATAAAGGTTTGCAGGACGTTAAAAAAACAAACACATTGCTCCTGTCAGAGACCCCTCCGTTTACCTACACAGGGCTCTTTGGTTGCCAGCACCTGACAAACTGCTCTGGACATTACCAATCAGTAGCCGGCAGCCGCTGATTGGTGCGATCGGGACAGAGGGTGCGCTCTCTATGGCAGCGCACAAAATCATACTAGGTACACAATCCGGCACGGAGTGCCCGCCCTGCTGCAGTATATGGGCGCTCGTATAGTCCAACTTCCACCTGACTTCAAAGAACAGAATCTGACTTTGATCCCCACAACACCAGTCCCTTTGTGTCTGGTATGAATCTTGAGGGGAATCTCCACGCCAAAATAGGGCATAAGATTCCCCCTCCAAGACCAGGCCCTTTGCACGCAGCCCTGCAGGAAAGGGGGTGGGGTTTAGTGGGTGCTTTTGGGACAGAGGGGTCCTGCGTGCCCCCCCCCCCCCCCCGAAAGCACCTTGTTCCCATGTTGAAGGGGACAAGGGCCTCTTCCTGACAACCCTGGGCGGTGGTTGTGGGGGGTCTGCGGGCAGGGGCTTTTTGGAATCTGGAAGCCCCACCCTATGTGAATGCGTATGGGGTATTCTATTTCCCAAAGACAACCTCTGGATATGATGCGGAGCATGTGCACTTCCTTGATCGACCACGACGAGGGCTGTTCTGATTGGAACCTGTCCTGGTAAACTGCTGTATGGTCTTGGCCACCGTGCTGCAGCTCAGTTTCAGGGTCTTGGCAATCTTCTAGCCTAGGCCATCTTTATGTAGAGCAACAATCCTTTTTGCAGATCCTCAGTTTTTTGCCATGAGGTGCCATGTTGAATTGCCAGTGACCAGCATGAGTGAGTGAGAGCGATTAAAACTAAATTACACACCTGAGACCTTGTAACACTAACGAGTCACATGACACTGGGGAGGAAAAATTTCTAATTGGGCCCAATTTAGACATTTTCACTTAGGGGTGTACTCTTGTTGCCAGCAGTTTAGACATTAATGGCTGTGTTAAATTATTTTGAGGGGGCAGCAAATTTACACTTGCACTGCTGTACACTCACTTTACATTGTAGCAAAGTGTCAGTTCTTCAGTGTTATCACATCAAAAGATATTTTTAAATGTGATTGTATTCTGCAAATCGCACTGCGTTTTGCAGACCGATTTTTGGGGTGTTGACATGCTCTCTTTAATTGGTTCTCATGTACGGGCTGCGATTTTTGATGCAATGGGGATTTGCAGCAAATTTGCTTTGAATTTGCACCGCATCTAGCGTGAACTGAGCCTCAAACTGTTTCTGTCCAGCACAGATTGTTTAAATAAAGGCCTGGATTCTTTCCTAAATGCACATAATATAATTGGATATTAATCGCTTCCTGAACGGTCCATAGTAAAAAGTCATTACTTTGACGTTAAATACCAGTGTTATGGCAGCAGCTAGCTACCACAACCCCCAGCATCTTTTTTTTTTTTTTTTTTTTTTTTCTTGCATTTTTTTAATCTATTGGGGATTTTGCATCAGATAAAACTGGGCCTGCGGCGCTATCGTGGAGGCAGATGTCTTTTTGACCCCAGATCTATAGATCAATAAAGAGGACTTTGTAATGGGAATATTGAAGAAATGGTTGGTATGGGAGTGCTAGGGATAGTCGCTCATGCTAGCCCTTAAAGCAGTCTCAAACCAAAATGGTGGAAATAGGACTATACCGGTACTTGAATGGTAAGGGAAGCAAAAAATATTTAAAATTTCATCTTGTTTAATAGACCTATAGAAAAATAACAAACCTCATCCATTAAAATACAATTAAATGTACATCACAATAAGAGCATCCTTGACTAATTCTCCACAAAGGGAGTTCGAACTTAATGGCGCACAGGGGTCTCCTAGTTTCGTGGGACAAACCACTTCTTCAGGAGGATATCTATACAGGACATAGTAGATATATAAATTAACAAGTGAGTGCAAATTATAATAAAATTAATCATTGATATTATAAAATACATCATATGATTGGAAAAGGGGGGGGGGTGTCGGCTCACCCCGAATTCGAAAGGATAGATTGCAGGCAAAAGGACCCCTATATATTCCCCCTCCGGTGGGAGGGGGAATATTTGTGACTTGTAATGGGAATTAAAGTGAAAAAAAACACACGGACTGTGTAAAAAAAGTAAAATTAGAAAAAAATAAAGTGCCCCATCTCTCCGTGCTCACATGCAGATGCAAGTTGCGCATACATATGTAAATGGTGTTCAAACCACACATGCAAGTATCGTCGTGATCATTGGAGCGAGAGCAATAATTCTAGAGTAAGGCCTCTGTAATTCTAAACGGATAACCTGCAAAAAATGTTTAAAGCTCTGCCTATGGAGATTGAGTACTGTAGTTAGTCGCCGTTCCACAAGCGTGTGCAATTTGGCATATTTAGTTATCTACTCGGCGTAATAGCATCTTTCACATTATACAAAACAATTGGGGTAGCTTTTGTGTTTGGATTTTTTAATTCCTTTAAAATGTATTTTTAAGAAAATTGCATTTGAAAGACCGCTGCACAAATACTGTGTGACAAAACATTGCAACGATCGCCCTTTTTATTCTCTAGTGTCCCTGCTAAAAATACAATGTTTGTTTACAGATTTAAAATAGTATTTTTTGTTAGAAAAGTCCCAGAAAAGGCCTGGCCAGCAAGTGGTTAGTATTTATAGGTAAAGTTGATCCAGGGAATATCAGAGGGGATCAGGAAGGGGTTTTTCCCTCTTTTGAAGCAGATTGAATCATGCCTTATCCACATTTTTCAATGAGATAGCGTGACTCAAAATGTGCTCTACTAAACGGTGTAGCAGAACATTATGGGGTTAAGCCCCATACACACCATCAGAAAATCTTACGGAAAATACCGCTTTCTAAACGATCATACAATAATCGGATCCTTTGTACAGAGCTTTTGAGAGCCGATCAGGACAGTTCAGCCAATCAGATTCTATCTGACATGCACAAAAAATGTTTTTCGTACGATGCCAGGTCATACCATTTTCGTTTAACCACTTCAGCCCCGGACCATTTTGCTGGCTTAAGACCAGACCACTTTTTGCGATTCAGCACTGTCGCTTTAACTGACAATTGCGCGGTCGTGTGACGAGGCTCCCAAACAAAATTGACTCCCTCCCCCCCACACAAATAGAGATTTCTTTTGGTGGCATTTGATCACCCCTGAGGTTTTTATTTTTTGAGCTATAAACAAAAATAGAGCGACAATTTTGAAAATAACGCATACTTTTTTACTTTTTGTTATAATAAATATCCCCCAAAAATATATAAAAAAACTTTTTTCCCCTCAGTTTAGGCCGATATGTATTCGTCTACATATTTTTGGTAAAAGAAATCGCAATAAGCGATTGATTGGTTTGCGCAAAAGTTATAGCGTTTACAAAATAGGGGATGGTTTGTCTTTTTTTTTTTTTTTTTTAATAGTAATGGCGGCGATCAGCTTTTTTTTATTGTGACTGCGACATTATGGCGGACACATTGGACATTTTTGACAAATTTTTGGGACCCTTGTCATTTATAGAGCAATCACTGCTATACAAATGCAGTGATTCCTGTGTAAATGACACTGGCAGTGAAGAGGTTAACCAGTGGGTGGCAGTGTAGGGGTTAAGTGTTCCTAGGGGCATATTACTAACTGTTGGGGGCTGGGCTTTCTTTTAGTGAACACTGATCTCTGCTCCAATCACATGGAGCAGAGATCAGCATCACTTGTTGCTAGGCAGAACTGGGAGATGCTGTTTACAATGGCATCTCCTAGTTCAGCCACCCCGTGAGACGATCGCGGGTAGGCCCGCGGCGATCGAGTCCACGGGACCCACGACCGGGCTCGCGGGGGTCCTGACCGGCACATGAGCACGCTCGCGATGACAGGGCGGCAAATTTAAAGGGATGTACGGGTATGCCCATTTGCCTGCCTGTGCCATTCTGCCGACTTGCATCGGCTTGCGCCGGTCAGGAAGTGGTTAATCAGTACAGCTATCGTTCGAAAATGCAATACAAATGCATTATAACACATTACATCACTTCCAGATTTTAGGTCTGTTGTGCGGGAATTTTCATGACTTTTTAGTAAACATCAGATTCGATCTAAGATTAGCATGCAATAAAAGACAATCATTTGCCCGATAATCTCATCGTGTGTATGGGGAATTACTGCTTATTGGTGTATTTTTAGTTTTATTTTTTCTCTGGTTGAACTGGATGGTCTTGCATAATCCCTTTTTGTCTGTCTTTGGTGCTATGCAGACCAGTTTTTTATTTGATTTAATATTACACGTATAGTGCCATCTGTTTAAAATCCTAAGGGAAATCATTAGGACCTATCCTTGAGAATGTAGGTGTGGTGTCCATAGCACAATAAATGATTTTCAGAATAAATTGTGCAAACATGAATGATGACACACATGCAAGGTGTCTTGAGTATTATCTTGTGTAAATTCTGTAGTGACTTGAATTAAAATTTTTAGTACAAGTTCATTCTAGAGTTCTGGGTGTAGCCCATTCCCGGCCATAGGAAAATTGGGGTTTTTGTCCTGACATGCATCAAAGAAAAACGTGTTTTAATAGGTACGCCTGGTAAGTTAAAGTTGGAAATGTAATTTTATTTTGAGGTGGTTGTGCACAGAGTAGAGAATGTATGTTCCTGTCTGTACAGATCCTTGCATGCTATAGATTGGGCAGGATGGATGAATGTTTGAGATTAAAGAGGAAGTAAACCCTGATGAGTTTACTTCCTCTTTCATTCCCTGCAAAGCATAATGGACTACTATGCATCGCATAGTAGCCCATTATGTGTCACTTACCTGACACAGGAGCCAGCGAAGTCACTGCTGTCCCCTGTAGTCCGGCGCATCCATCTTCTCGGTGGGTCTCGCAGCTCCGCCGCCGTCATTCAGCGAAGCCGCGATGACGTCACTCCCGCGCATGCGCACGGGAGCCGAGACGCGCGGCATCTTCGTTATCGAGAATGCCACGCTCAGTGCGCCTGCGCACCGCTGTCTACGGCGCATGCGCTGTAGACAGTGGTGCTTGTCTTCGGGCAAATATCTCCTAAACCGTATAGGTTTGGGAGATATTTCTTGGACCTACAGGTAAGCCTTAATCTAGGCTTACCTGTAGGTCATAGTGGTTTGTAAGGGTTTACAACCACTTTAATAGCATCTCTTTACACAGCCCTAGCGGTGAGGGCCACCTATCCTGAGGACAAAAGCACACACTATATACCACTTTTGACAATCTGTTCCAGAAGGTCCTTTAACCCCTCTTGGAAGGCTTGACAATCTGTTTCAAAGAGACCTTCATAAATTGGCATTAGACTTTAGGAGGTTGTGAAACTTGCAGTCACAATCTGGTCACTTTCAGGTTACAGCATCTTCAGAGTGCTGGCAAGCGGTCTATGAACTACACTTGGTACTTTTTAAGGCCTCATGTGCACTAGACTTAAAGCGGGAGTCCGCCGGGACTCCGCGTTTTTTTATTTATTTTTTATTTTTTTATTTTTTTTTTATTTATTTTTTTTAAAAGCCAGCAGCTACAAATACTGCAGCTGCTGACTTTTAAAATAGTGACACTTACCTGTCCAGTGCGCCCGCGATGTCGGCACCCGAAGCTGATCTGTAGATCGTTTCTCGGGTGCTGCCGCCGCCATCTTGGGTATGGGAATCAGGAAATGGAGCCTTTCGGCTTCATTTCCCGGTTCCCTACTGCGCATGCGCGAGCCACGCTGCGCAATAAGGACGGTCCCCGCTGCCTCTGGGATCTGTGTGTTTTCCCAGCAGGCAGCGGGGCACTTGCGGAAAGGGGCGGGACTTGCGGAAAGGGGCGTAATATACGCCCCTTTCTGCAGAGACCTATCCCGGAAGTGGGTGCAGATACCTGTACTGTACAGGTATCTGTACCCCCCTCCCCCCCTGAAAGGTGCCAATTGTGGTGCCGGAGGGGGGGAGGGTTCCGATGAGCAGAAGGTCCACTTTAGGGTGGACCTCCGCTTTAAATAAAAAAAAAAAAAAAAAAAAAAGCCAGTAACGTTGGCTGTAGAAAGCTGTAGAGTTTTTCTGCATCCTTGCTCTAGCGTTTTTTTTTTTCTTGTCACGCGTGAAGTTGTGCTCTGAAGGAGGAATCCATGCTGGATTTAAAAAAACCTCCACAACCGGATCCATCCACACCACAGCTGCCACAGGATGGTACCCGGGCCTCGAATAGAAGAACGAGGTTTTGCCTGTAGCGCGCCTTCTCTTTGAGGGCTGGACCCTAGGAACCAGGACTCTTTTTAGTCTTGCTACATTATCGAAAGTTGTCCTGAGGGGTCCTTTACAGGTCCAGAGGAGTGCAACCCCTATTAAAAGGGACCCGGTCTTTGAAGGTTTAACTACGCTGCCCGCTGTGATGGGTGAAGTTTCGATCTGTCTGTTTTCAGTAGTATCCTGCAGTGAGGAAAAAATAAGAGAAAAGCTAGGAACTGCAAAGTCCACCTATTCCTTTTCTTTTATATTATATTGTAATGCCTTTCTCTTGAGGGGGGGTAAAAATGCACATACCCTTTCAAACTCCTTCCCCAAGCCCCCAAAACCCCCCCCCCCCCCCCCGATAGGTTTTAAAAGCTGACGCTCTCATCACTGAATGTCTTACTGGAGCAGCTGAATGAGGAGTCTGCCACAGGACACAGGAGCACTGGAACATGAGGGGTGTACACAGGCATTTCTTTTCTTTTTACATTTTTGTAAATTTTTATTAAGTTTTATCAACACATACAGTACAACACATACAGTACAACACATGTACCAAAACAATTAAACCATTTTTTTGGGACATTCCCTACTTAAGTATGTAGCTTTATATAGAGGTAGTGTTTTTTTTGTTTAATATACTTTCCAGTATGACACTGTAGGTGGTTCGGGTTTTTTCCAACACAACAGAATAGCCTTGTGGGCATAAAACAAAGGGATCATAATTTGTGCCTTCCGTGGTGCCAACTCCTCCACCAGCCCAAGCAAACATGTTGCGACAGTGACATGAATTGGCACCAAGAGCACTGTCTGTATAGTGTGTGTGTGTGTGTTACCCCCCTCCAGAAATCCTTTATCTGCCGGCACTGCCAAAACACATGGTCAAAGTCGGCACGATTGTCCGCGCAGAGCCAGCATACTGCCGCACCCATGCCATATATCCCAGCTATCCTTGCCGGGGTATAGTACACCCTGTGTAAAATTTTGAATGGAATTGGTCTGTCTCTGGCTGACACCAACGTCTTGAATGGATAATCCCACATATCATCCCAATCCCCCCCCCCCCCCCCCCGAAATCTGTTACTAATGCACTCCATGTCGCTCTACACTTTTTAAGCATGTTCGGCCTTCCTACAAATCTTTATAAACTGCAGAGAGGGGTTTTAGCGGGTCCTCTGTCCTCAGCATGCTCTCCAGGGGGGACACGCCCAGCTCCAGAGTAACCAAACTGAGTGAGGAAGGAGTGTCAACTGGAGGTAGCGAAATAGTTGTATTTAACTTTCAGTTGGTCAAACGTGTATAACCTTCTCTCCCCCCCCCCCCCCCCCCCCCCACTACATGCTTTAATTGTTTGGTGCAATTCCTGATCCAGCAATATGGGCCAGGGTCGGCATCAAAGTTTGGCAGTCTGGGATTAAACCAGAGAGGGGTGTCCTGTGACCAGCTCCCCACTTCGGTTTTCATCAGTCTGTGCCTTGTCCCACGCGCACACTGTCATTCGCATTGAGGCAGTCAAAGGTGAGCAAGTTTGTGGGCCCCTATATACTAAGTAAGACAAGCTCTCCTACGAACCCAGAAGGGCTGCCTTTAGTACCGTTGCTGAGTCCCCCTCGTCCCTTGTCAGCCAGCGCCTAGCAATCAACATCTGCCCCGCTATAAAATATTTGAAAAGGTCCAGGAGCGCCAATCCACCCTGACCCCAGGGCTCCTGTAAGGTACGAAGACTTATCCTGGGGTGTCCGGCGGCCCATAAAAGGAGCTAAAAAACAGGGGATCCAAATTGGCGTGTTCGTAGGAGGTAAAGAAAAACCGGCAGAACTTTCATTTTGAGTAGGTTAACCCTACCAATAAGGGACAGTGGCAGATGTTTCCACGCCTCAAGTTGCACTTTGACCCTGGCCAGCAATGGAAGAAGATTAAGGGACATAAAGTCACCAACTCGGGGCAATATACGTATACCCAAATACTTAAATTCCTCCACCCATGCTATGGGCACCCTGTTGGTTGCCAGAGCCCGGGCATCCGAGTCAATAGCCATCACAGTGGACTTCTCCCAGTTGACTCGGAGACCGGAGAACTTGGCAAATTTGTCAAGCACCCTGAACACCGCCTCCAAGGATGGCCCTACATCTCGTAAAAAAGTATGTCGTCCGCGTAAAATGCGATGCATTCCCGGATGCCCCCTACCTCCAACACTCCCACTTCAGGTGACCTCCGCAGAGCTATAGCCAAGGGCTCTATTGCTAGAGAAAATAAGGATGGGGACATCGGGCACCCCTGGCGCATGCCCCTGCTCACTGGAAACTGGGAGGAAACCGAGGTGCCTATCTTTATGGCCGCTTGGGGTTTACTATATAGTAGAGATCCAGGTCATGAAGACTTCTCCAAAGCCCACGTGCCAACATATACTGCCAGTCCACAGAATCAAAGGCATTGGCCATGTCAAGAGACACCACCACCCTAGTTCCCGTCCTGTCATGTTCAATCTGTAAGTGAGCAAATAGTCTACGAAAGTTAGTGTCAATAGATTTTTGCGGTATAAAGCCCGTCTGATCTATGTCTACTAGAGTAGTAATGACTTGGGAGAGTCTGGTAGCCAGCACCTTTGTTTAATATTTTTAGATCCTGATTCAACAAAGCTATGGGTCTATAGGACGAGCATGACAAGGTGTCCTTGCCTGGCCTTGGCAGAAGAATCACCTGCGCTTCAGCTAAGGAGTCAGGGAGGCATTTGTGTTTAAGACAATAGCAGAACAGGGCTTTAAGTCTAGGAACCAGGTCCTCCACATGTAGCCTATACCATTCAATACTGAAACCGTCAGGTCCGGGAGATTTGTGAGGGGGGGGGGGGGGAGCCCTTATGGGCACTTCAATTTCTTTTTCAGTTATGTCAGCCTCCAACATTTCCCTATCCCTCTCGGATAGCACCGGGACCTCTAGGGATGTCAACAGCTCATCTAATTCTTGAGAATCATAGACCAGAATGGGAGCATACAAAGCCTTGTAGTACTCCACAAACGTGTCCATAATATCAGTAGGGTTTGTGAGGACATCCCCTAGCCCCCCCCCCCCCAAGATTCCTAATGCAGGGTATATTGGTTTGTATTCTCTGTTCTGCCACCAACATTGCCAACAGCTTGCAAGGGAGTCTGCAGATTTTGTCCTAGAGGTATGTGTCAAGTCAGCGAAGTGGAGTGCAAGCGTGCGTCTTGCCTCTAGTAATTCCTTTTGTGACATCAGACTGATTGTTGGCGTGAGCCTGTGCACAAACCCTTTCCCTTTCCTGAAGCTCCTGCTCTTTCCGATTATGGGACCTGCGTGCCTGCTTAATGGCTGAAATGTAGTGGCCTCGCATACAGGCCTTAAATGCATCCCATACCATTGTGGGGTCAGCAGACCCTATATTATTCCAATAATAAAATGTGGCGCCGCCTGGGATGAAACCTCTTCTACCTCCAACCAACCCGGGTTTAATCTCCATGCGCCCCCTCTAAAAGCCGAAGGGGGGAACAAAATGTACTGATAGTGGCGTATGATCTGAAATTCCCCCTGCCAAATATTTTGGCTCCACCCACCAACTGCAGCATTGATGCATTAGCAAAAGCCAAATCAATCCTCGAAGAGGATATATGCGTTTTGGACAGATAACATCTAGTGGTGGGATTCTTCCATCGCCACAGTTCTGTTAGAGAGGCCGTAGCTGCCCACGCAGAAAGGTCGGCTGATGCCACCCTAGATATTAGAGTAATCTAGTGCAGCGGAGAGTATGGCATTAAAATCCCCCGCTATCAGAAGCAGAAGATGCATGTAAGGTGCCAATTTTACCTAGGAGATTGTACAAGATCTGTACCTGAAAAGGAGGGGGTATGTAAACGTTAACCAAAACCATCTTGCAAGTACTTATATCAGCAACAACAATCAGAAACCTGCCTCCCGGGTCTAAATTGACATGATGGCATAAGTGGAGTACACAGGCATTTCTAGTACAGGAAAATACTTTGTTTAGCAATTGGCTTAATCTTTATGCTGCCATTTGTTTTTTGTTCTACCTGCTCAGCAAATAGTACATTTCTAGAGTGCCTCTGCTCTTGTGCTTAGCACTATGGCGCCAAAGGTTACACCCCCAGGTGCTGGGAACCCCAGTTATGCCTCCATACTGTCATCCTCTCTGGAGATGCCAGATATGGCAAGCCAGGGTGAGTCATTGGAACTGACTAGTACAACTGCTTTTCACACTTCGGCCCCTGCCTGTATATGTGACTGAAAATGCAAGATTAGCTGCTTTAATCGCATCCTCCATTCAAGAGGATAGGAAGCATGCTAGATCCACTTCCACCCCAAACCCTTTACCAAGGGAACAGTGGGGACAGGATGAGGTATTGCCCTCCGACGATCCATAGGAAAGACTAGCTGAATATTCATCTGCAGAGGAAACGGTTGTTTCAGCTTTGCAATCTGAGGTACAAATCCTTACGGAAATGGTTCGTTCTGCTTTCTCGTTCAAAAGTTTTTATTTTATGTTAAAATAAATTTACATGTACAGAATATAAGACAAATTATTTGATGCCAGAAATAACATATTGAAGTACGGATGATATAAAGCAAAGAAGAATTTCAAGATATTCTCGTGGGAATGACAATAAATGGCCTTATATATTTTAGAATTTGAAAACATTCTTATAGCTGAGTTTTAAACATTTTAATCCCAAGAAAATATAAATGTCTAAAAGAAAATATGATTTTAAAGTTTTGACCATAACTTCTAAAGTATGTTTATAGTAAGTATTATATAGTAAGGGAGGAACATAAAAGGTATATAGGAGGGGAAGGGGAGGGAATAATTCTCTGGAGGAGGTTTTATATATCAGCTAATGTAATTCTATAAAACATCTTAATCACCATAACAATAAAACTCTTATCAATATTATCTGACGTATAATATTTAATTCAGGGTTTCCATATATCAAACTTTGTCATCTGGTTTTTATCTATAGCGTCTACGTTTGGTTTCTGCAATATTCACCACATCTGTTTTCCACGCATTGGCTATAGTCTGCTTTGCGGCTATCAGGAGTGTAAGAACTAATTTGAGTTGTTTCTGATTCAGAAAGGCTGGTTTTAAATTAAGGAGAGCTATAATTGGGTCTGGAAAAATTGTATCAAAACATTTTGTAATTATCAGATCTTTTTCCAAAATGATTGTACAATTGGGCAATGCCACCAGGTATGTATATAGGTACCTTTTTCTGGACAGCCACGAAAGCAGAGGCCAGTGTTGTCTGTTGAGAGTTTGGCGATTCTCGCAGGAACCAAATACCAGCGTGTGAACTTTATGATGATTCAGACGCCAATATATTTATAGATGAAGATTTTGTGAAAGACCATATGTTGGACCAAGACCTAGAATCAATCGTACAATCCAAATCTTTTTCCCACTTGGCCACATATTTAGGTATAACCGTATTGGAATTGGATATCAATTGTGTATACAATGATGTAATACGACCTTTAGCATGTGGTTCCTTGAGACAAAATATTTCAAATTGAGAAATATTATGTAAGTTTACATTTAAATTGAGTATAAAAAATTTTGATTTGGAGATATCTGAATATTTCTGATTGTGGAAGCTTATATAATTTACATAGATCTGTAAAAGATTTTATTGATGTAGTTGAAGTTAAATTGTATAGACAAGTGATACCAGCCTTAGACCAAGCTTTAAAGGTTTTGGGATATTTCCAGGCTGGGTAAAAAGTCGGATTCTTGTGGAAAGATAATAGCGGATTTTGTGGAGATTGCAGACCATGTGAATTTCTATACCTATCCCATATAGATGGAGAGTGCTTAGAAATGGGGTTATTTATAGACTTACGATCCGCAGGTTGTAACCATAATATATTGTTATAGGAAGAGGATCAACGTCTACAGCTTCAATGAGGACCCATAAAGGAATCTCTTTAGAAGAGTGATATTTTGTTAATTGAGATAATTGAGCTGCCTTGTAATATGTGTTAAAGTCTGGAAATCCCAAACCACCCAAAGCTTTGGGGAGAACAAGTGTTTTTTTTTTTTTTTTTTTTTGTGAAGTCTGTGTTTTATTTTCCCCCAAGTGAATTTCGTTACTTTTTGTTGGATCAGCCTAAGAAAATATGCAGGAATATGAATCGAGTTCTGAATAAATATAAAAATTTCGCAAGGACAGACATTTTTATGATATTGATTTTCCCAAACCATGATATCGGCATTGATGACCAATTAGATAACGACCTTGTAATATTTTTTTTATAGAGCTGGGTAGTTGGCTGCAAATAAATCGGAGGGGTATGGATATGGGAGGCTATGATCTACCCACTTAAAGGGTAGTGAATTTTGAGCTTATGATGAAAGCCACCCATTTCAATACCTGTTATAGTGGTTTCCATCCTAATTCTTTGTGCTAAAGGTTCAATGAGAAAAGCAAAAAATAATGGTGAAAGTGGACATCCTTGACGAGTCCCCCTCAGTATATTAAACTCGTCCAATTTGTACCCTGCATATCTGATATAAGCTTTGGGATCTTGATACAAATTGGAGATCCAGCGTAAAAAGTTAGGGCCAAATCCCCCATTTGGAAAGGGTATAGTTCATATATGACCATAATACTGTGTCAAAAGCTTTCATAATATCTAAAGAAAGGAAAACAAGTGGGACTACTTTTTTTTTTATTTTTTTTTTAAGCGGCATGTGACAGGGGTGTTGCACGTCTAATATTATCTCCTGCTTGACGTAATGGAATGAAGCCCACTTGATCACGATGTATAAGATTGGCTATAATAGTATTTAATCTGTTAGCTAGAATTTTGGCTAAAATTATGTCCAAATTTAGTAACGAAATGGGGCGATAATTGGACAATATTGAATCGTTTGTGGGAGGTTTAGGGAGCATACAGATGATTGCAGTCAGGGTTTCTCTTCTAAAAGAATGACCTTCCAAAAGGGAATTAAAAATGTTTGTCAAGACTGGAGATAGGGTGTCTACAAACTTTTTGCAATGCAGCGCAGAAAAACCATCAGGACCTGGCCTTTTATTTCGTTTCAGATTTTTGATAACTTCAGATACCTCCTATAATTGACACTGATTCCTCAATTTCCATTTGTGTTTTAGATAGTTTCGGTAGAGATATACGAGAGAAAAAAATCATTCGCTCGAGAAGGGTCCAACTCATTAGAAGAGTATACATTTTTAATTGTTTTGAATTTTTGTAATATTTTAGTATTTGTGTATACCCCCCTAGAGATTTTCAGACGTATCAGTTTCGTTGGGTTCTGGCAGGATTTTAATGCCCTTGCTAATAGTGTGTGAGGTTTATTCGCATTGATATAGAAATTGTGTTGTGATCTCTTGATGGTTTTATCCGCTGCTTCAGTAAGGAATAGATCAAATTCCAATTTAGCTTTGTTAAGATTTATTTTAGATAAAGAAGGGTTACTTTGGAATGCTGTGACATTTTATTGAAATTTGTTTCTAAAGTCTGACAAAGGATTTTCCGCTCTGTTGAATGTTTGCTTGCTGTAGACCTATGCCACGGAGAACAGGTTTGTGTGCTTCCCATAATGTAGTTGGAGAGATGTCAGGTGTGGAGTTATATTTTATATAATCTTTGAGCGCAATTTCAATATTTTTATGAGCTGGATTTTTGAGTAGGAAATCTCTTTATCCATGTTATATCCTTCTTCTTCTTCTTCTTCTTCTTCTTCTTCTTCTTCTTCTTCTTCTTCTTTTTTTTTTTGGAATTATAGAGGCAACAGTAATGTAGAGTGCACTATGGTCGGACCATGGGATGGGAATCATTTTTGTAGATGGATATTATTTCTGGAATTAGCCCTATGGACATAAATATATGATCTGTCCTAGAGAATGAGGGAACGAGTAATGTGTGTATTGTCTCTTGGTTGGATTCAATTCTCTCCAAGTATCTACTAGGTTATGTTTTGTAATTCGTGTTGATAAGTTTGTCTGCTGTATGACTGTGGGATTGGTGATTTATCCAAAAATGGAAATATGGTCTGATTTAGAATCTCCACATAGAATTGTAGTACCTATTTTGTGGTGTTCTATAGTTTGAAATAAATGAGAGAGAAAAGAAATAGGATTTTTGTTAGGAGCGTAGTATGATGTAATAGTGATAGCGGTATCAAGTAGGTGTTCTTTAAGAATCAAGTAACGACCTTCTGGATCCTTAATTTCCTTCATTGGTGAAAATGGTGTATTGCGATGGAAAGCTATAAGCATGCCTCGTTTTTTAGAGGCTGAAGCTGTGTATACTTGGGGGTAGTCTTTACTGAAAAATTTGGGAGTGGATTGTGACGCAAAATGAGTCTCTTGGAGTGCTTTTTTGGATGAAAATGTGCGGAAGGCTTTAGTGCGTTTGTGTGGAACTTTTAGTCCGAGTATTTAATGATATGATGTTTAATGGGGCCATGGAGTTGGGGAAAAGTAAATATATGTTGGTGTTTGTTAGAACGTGTGTCATATAAGAAATTATTTGTCTCCAGAGTATAGGGGTGGAGGGAGGGAGGAGAAAGGAGATAATGAAATATATCTAACATATCTATGTTCTTAATGTGTCCATTGGGAGGAGAAAAACTCTCCCTCCAAGGGTACATGAGCCACTGTCAACTGCCTGGTGTACACTGATCTGCTGAGGGTAGCAAGAGGGTGCAAGGAACTTACCTGCAGAACACCAAGAGACAATCATATAATTTCATTTTTCAAGATAAAAATGTAAGATTAACCGGTTCCCGACCAGCACACGACAATGTACATCGACAGAATGGCACGGGCAGGCATATTGGCGTACAGGTACGTCCAATATTCAATGCCGCCCTGCCATCGGGAGCGCGCCGCCCGCGCTGGTCGGGACCCCCGTGAGTCCGGTCGCGGGACCCGCGGACTCGATCGCCGCGGGCATCCCCGCGATCGTCTTGCGGGGCGGCTGAATGGAGGAAATGCCGTGTAAACAGCATTTCTCCATTCTGCCTAGCAACTAGTGACGCTGATCTCTGCTCCATGTGATTGGAGCAGAGATCAGTGTTCACTAAATGAAAGCCCAACCCCCCCCCCCCCCCACAGTTAGTAACGCACCCCTAGGAACACTTAACCCCTACACTGCCACCCACTGGTTAACCCCTTCACTGCCAGTGTCATTTACACAGGAATCACTGCATTTATATAGCAGTGATTACTGTATAAACGACAATGGTCCCAAAAATGTGTCAAATGTCCGATGGGTCCCCCACAATGTCAGTCACAATAAAAATCGCTTATCACCGCCATTACTATTAAATAAAAATGCTATAAAACTATCCCTATTTTGTAAACACTAACTTTTGCGCAAACCAATCAATAATCGCTTATTGCGACTTTTTTTTTACCAAAAATATGTAGAAGAATATGTATCGGCCTAAACTGAGGGGAAAAAAATGTTTTTTTTTATATATTTTATTATAACAAAAAGTAAAAAATGATTTTTTTTTCAAAATTGTCACTCTATTTTTGTTTATAGCGCAAAAAATAAAAACCGCAGGGGTGATCAAATACCACCAAAAGAAAGCTCTATTTGTGGGAAAAAAGACGTCAATTTTGTTTGGGAGCCACATCGCACTTGTCAGTTAAAGCGATGCAGTGCCGAATCGCAAAAAGTGGTCTGGTCTTTGACCAGCAAAATGGTCCAGTCTGTAAGTGGTTAAGGCAACCTCAGAGATAAAGAGGAAAAAAAAGTTAGAATAAGGTGCCTAAATTATTAGTAACATTACTTAAATAAGATTATGATAAAAATATTCACTGGAAGTCGGAGAAAAAACTCGGCAGTAGCCATTCTGTTGAAAAGGCAAGATAGTAGCTTCAGTACAGGTGTTTATCAGTCCATAGTGTCAGCCAGATCTGGATCCGGAGGTGGAGATTGTATGCGACTTCTTTAATGTGGATTGTAGTCTTCTTCTCTTCTGGAAGCAGAGGAGGGATTATCAGCATATGAGGATGATTTTTGACGAGTGTCCGCAGCATCTCTTGATGTGTTTATCATCCCTAGTTTCTGTAAAGTAGTTTGCGGGTCCTTAGCTGTTTGGCACATATATTTGCGACTTTGGAAAGTAAAACGCACTGAGAAAGAAAAGCCCCATTGGTAGATTGTCATTTCGCTGTAATATTTGCAGTTGTGGTTTCAGGGTCCTTCTTTTGTTTGTGATTTGTGAGAGGTCTGTGAATAATTGATATTTATGACCCTGGAAAATTAGGGGATCTTTTTTTCTAGCTGTATTTAGCAGTAGTTCCTTAGTGCGGTAGAAATGCAATTTTGCGATAATGTCACGGGGAGGACCATCTGTTTTCTTTGGTGCTAGGGCTCTATGAACCCAGTCCATTTCAAGACGCTCTAGTGGGATAGCTGGTTGTAATTCTTGAAAGTGCAGTAATGGCACCGTTTAAATCAGTCACAGATTTGGGTATTCCTCTAATACGTATATTGGAGCGTCTTGCACGATTTTCGAAATCCTCCAATTTGGATTGTAATATGTCATTTTCCTCTTTAAGAAAATCAATTTCTGAGGCAATGTTAGATGTAGAATTTTCCAGATCATCTGCTCTAATTTCCAGTGCTGATGTACGCTGACCAAGTATTCTAATTTCTTTAGTAAGGTTTGTGGTGATGGTATCTGCAGTGGATTTTTGTGATTTTTGAAGCAGATTTTCTATTTTTCAGCGTTACAGGAGGGGGGGGGGGGGGTGTGTAAGTCTTTTTGTGTGGAAAGTTTCTAAATTCTCCAGAACTGACATTTTTCTCAGGTATTTGATTAGAGAGACTTATGCGCCTTTAACGAGAGAACATCTTTATGTAAAGCAGCAGAAGGGGCTGTCTGTTTGTTCTCTTCACTGTGTCTCCCCTCAGAGGGGGGAGGGTTTCAGTGGCATACTGCTGTATGTGTGAGGCGGTGCTTTCTTGTTAATTTTCTGCCTCATGAGTCTCCTCTGACCCCTCCGAATGTTACCTATGTAAGGTAGGGATATTTATCTACCGTTGGGTATGATATATGTGCGGAGGGACAAGTTGCCTCCGCCGTTATATGGCTCTGTTGTCCTGCTGAGAATGGAGCTCTAAGCCAGCATTACCGTTCGGCTCCGCCTCCTCCTCTTCCAGGTTCGCTCTGCTTTAATGCTACTCCTAACAGAGTTGGCTGAATGTTAGGTTTCTTCCTTAGGGTCATTAAAAAACCTTTACACCTTTAAACCTTTGTCGATACGTTACTGGAAAAACTTATTTATGCTGAATGGGATCATCCGGATAAACCTTTTCTCCTTCCAAAGATTTTCAGTTCTCTATCCCGTGGAAGAGAAATTCACCAAAAAGTGGAAGGTTCCAGTGATTGACGCTGCGTTTTCCAGTGTGAATAAAAGTTTAACTTGTCCAGTAGACTATGCACAAATGCTTAAAGATCCAACGGATAAGTTGGAATTCCTGTTAAAAAAAAAAAATGTTTTCCCCTTGGCAAGGACCGTTGCTCATCTGTCAGGACCAGTTCACAGATGAAGGACTCTATTCACCAGGCATCTCTCCTTGCGCTAGTACATATGCATAGGACGCTTAGTTTAAAAAATTGGTCAGCCGAAGCTCCTTGCAAAAAGCTTCTGACTAGCTTTCCTTTTCATGAGGAGCAACTATTTGGTGATGATTTGGATGAATACATCCAAACGATTTCTAGTGGGAAGAGTACTCTTTTGCCAGTCGAAAGTATAAATGTCCTTAGTTTAATCTGAGTTTCTCCTGCGCTAGGGGCATCTGCCTCCTAGGCAGCGGCGATGGCCTCCGCCATCAGACTCTAGAGGAAAATCTCAGGGTCAGGCCCAGGCCCAAAAGAAGACCTGGGGCTGGGAACCCACAAAGCAGAATACGAAGGCCTCATCATAAAGAGGTGTTCCCCCCCCCCCCCCCCCCCCAACCTCACCAAGGTGGGGGGAAGACTTCTGCATTTCTCAGAAGTCTGGAAAAGGTAAATTCAGGACAGATGGGCTCTCTCCACAGGGTCTCTAGGATACAAACTAGAGTTTTGGGAGTTTCCACCATTTTGTTTTGAGACCAAACGTTCCCAAGAATCCAGGGAAAAGACCGATTTTTATTGACTCAGGGGATGATCATACAGATCTCCACAGAAGAGCAAGGTTTGGGGGAGATGTCAGACCCATCTTAGAGCTAAGGAATCGAAAATCTGTTGCTGACAATCCGCTCCTTTGCATGGAGTCAATCAGGTCAGTGGTCTCCATCCTACATGGAGAACTTCTGGCATCCATTAACATCAAGGATGCAAGTCCCTATATTTCTCGCTCACCAAAGGTTTCTACAAATCAAAGTAGAAAAATTTGTTTGCAGCCTTGCCCTTTGGGCTAGCCACAGCACCCAGGTATTCTCAAAGTACTGGCCCCACCTCTAGCCAGGTTCAGGGCACAGGACATAACAGTCTTGGCATACCTAGCCAATCTATTGTTAATAGACCAGTCCATGACTCGCTTAGAGCAAAGTGAACTCATTACAACCAGTTACCTGGAAAGTCTGGGTTGAATTCTCAACCTAGAGATGTCTACCTTAAAATCCAGTAAGAAGACTGGAGTATTCGGGCCTGATCATAGACACGGCCCAGAAAAGGGTGTTCTTGCCTTCGGCAAAGATCCGCTCCATGCGAGAGCTGGTGCAGATGGTCTGGTCGAAGGCAAACCCCCTCAATTGGCCTTTGCATGAGGTTGTTAGGAAAGATGGTAGCTTCATTTGAAGCAGTCCCCTATGCCCAGTTCCATTCAAGACTGTATCCTGTCTGTTTGGAACAAAACGATCCAAGCTTTGGACTTGCCAATGTGGCTGTCCCCAAGAGTGTCCCAAAGCCTCAGTTGGTGGTTACTAACCCAGAATCTGCTGAAAGGAAAATCCTTCAGACCAATTATCTGGAAAGTAGTAATGACAGACGCCAGCCTCTCAGGCTGGGGAGCAGTACTAGAGAAAACTACTGTCCAGGGACAGTGGTCAAGATGCAAAAGAGCCCTGTCCATCAACATCCTAGAGATTCGGGCAGTGTCTCGCTCTGAAAACCTGGACCTCTAGGTTAAAGAATTGTCCTGTCAGGATACAATCCGACAATGCCATGGTTGTGGCCTATATATCGATCACCAACGGGGCACCAAGAATTTCTCAGCTCAGAGAGGTGAACCATATTCTAACTTAAACAGGGGACATTCTTTTCTGCCAATCGGCCGTTTTCATTCCAGGTGTAGAGAATTGGCAGGCGGACTAAAGTCGCTAGCAGTTATTCCTGGGGGAATGGTCTCTACACCCAGGCGTTTTTTGGGCTGTTTGCCAAAAATGGGGGGACTCTGGACTATATTTTTAGCGTCCAGATTCAACATTAATTTGGTCAACTTTTGTGTCTAGGACAAGGAATCCACTCGCATGTGGAACAGATGCACTGGTAACCCCTTGGATCAGTTCTCACTGATTTATGCAGGTAATTCTGGTAGCACCAGCATGGCCCAGAAAGTCATGGTGCGCAGAAATCGTAAAGATGGCAGTGGAGGGTTCATGGTTCATGGCCCCTCCCACTAAGGCCAGACCTGCTCTCACAGGGGCTGATGTTCCATCCTACTTTACAAACACTAAATTTAACGGCTCAGCTATTGAAACCCACATTCTGAAGAAACGTGGGCTTTCCAGGTCAGGTATTTCTACTTTGGTTAATGAAAGGAAACCAGCTTCCAGAGCTATATATCAGGTGTCTTCAAACTACGGCCCTCCAGTTGTTCAGGAACTACAATCATCATGCCTAGTCATGTCTGTGAATGTCAGAACTTTACAATGCCTCATGGGATGTGTAGTTTTGCAACAGCTGGAGGGCCGTAGTTTGAGGATCCCTACTATATGTTAGAGTTTGGAAGGCTTCTGTTTCCTGGTGTGAATCCAAGGGTTGGTGCCCTTGGAGATGTATCATAGGCAGAATTCTTGACTTTCTACACTTAGCCATAGAGCTGAAATTGGCCCGGAGTACTATTAAGGGCCAAGTCTCAGCCTTATGGATTTTATTTCAAAGACCGATTGCTTCACATGCTTTAGTCCGGGGTTTTATACAAGGGGTGATGCGGATTAATCCACCAGTTAAATCACCCTTGAGCCCCTGGGAATTGAACTTTGTTTTGTCAGTGTTACAAAAACAGCCATTTGAACCGATACATCCTATTCCCTTAGTTCTTCTGACAAGGAAGCTGGTACTTTTGGTTGCTATATCCTCAGCAAGGAGGGTTTCGGAAATGGCTGCTCTCTTGTAAAGAGCCATATTTGATTATTCATGAGGACAGAGTGGTGTTATGCCCTTGTCCAGGCTTTTTGCCAAGTGGTTTCAGGTTTTCACTTGACCCAAGATATTGTCCTGCCATAGTTTTTTTTTATTTATTTTTTATTTTTTTTTCAAAACCATGTTCCAGGGAAAGTCACTACATTGTCTTGATGTGGGGTGAGCAGTGACAATCTATTTAAAGGCAACTGCTCCGATTCGTAAGACTGATGTCTCATTTAGCCCCTCTGGTATTGCTATGGGGGGTCCCATTAAGTAATTAAGGCTCTGTGTCCCATGATGTACAATAAAGAAAATAGGATTTTTATAATGGCTTACCTGTAAAAGCCTTTTCTTGGAGTACATCATGGAACACAGATGTCCCGCCCCTCTTATGGGGTTTAAGTATATTGCTTGGCTACAAAAACTGAGGTACTCCTGGAGGGAGGAGGAGTTGTATAGGAGGGAGTCCACTTTCTGTATTGGGTATACCAGTGTCGACACCTGAAGGTGGCCATAACCCATGAAGTAATTAAGGCTCTGTGTCCCATGATGTACTCCAAGAAAGGATTTTACAGGTAAGCGGTTTAAAAGACACTGTTTGGCTGGGAGTAGGGGGTGCGGAGCACTTACCTGGCCCGGGGGTCCTCCGGGCAGGCTCTGGGTCTGGCTGGGGGTTGAGCGGCCATTTTGTTTTTTTTGCCTTTGCCATGTAGGCGGAATGGTTGCTGCGGGAACCGTGGCCATTTTCTTGGGGCGCAGAGGCCATTTTCTAGGTGTTTTCAGGCGCTTTTGTCTGAGGCACCCATTTTTTTGTGGCCACAGGACCGTTTCTTTTTGTTCTCTAGTGCTGGGCGGCTGTTTATGCCAGGAACAGTGCAAAGCTGCCACAGTCTGGCTCCTTAGTCTGTGGCAGCTAGGAGGGCAGGCATTTTTTCTCTTGCCTTAGGTCCCGGGTGACAGGCGAGAGTGGGTCAGACATGGCATTGATTGCTATCGCTCCTTCCCCAGACACCCCTGTGATGGCAACCGGTGCTCCTGTGCCTGTATCGATGTCGGAAAGGTTTCAAGGATTCTACTCCTAATCAGTTTGTAATCCCGAAGAAGGAAGGGATCCGTCCAGTCCTGGATCTCAAGGCCCTGAATTGTTTTGTGAAGGTTCAGGATAGAATCGGTTTGCTCCGTGTTCGCTGCACTTCATCAGGGCGATTCCCTAGCATCTTTGGACATCAAGGACACATATTTGCATGTCCACATATGCGTCAGACACCAGAGGTTCCTGAGATTTGCGGTCAGTGTCAAGCACTATCAATTTGTAGCTCTTCCCTTTGGCTTAGCATTGGCACCAAAGGTCTTCACCCAGGTGCTGGCTGCAATTCGGCTTTGAGGGGGGGGGGGGGGTGTTGGGTGTCACCATGGAGGGTTGAGTGCCTGTAATGCGCCTGAAAAAAGCCTCATCTGCAATCCCAGTGTGAAAGTCTGAGTGCTTTCACACTGGGGCGCTGCGCTGGCAGGATGTCCAAAAGAGTTGTGCAAGCAGCTTCTTTGAGGCGCTTTGGTAGCGGTATGTAAGCCGCTCCTTAAGCTCCTCTACCCATTAAAATCACTTTGCAGTCGCTTTTCCGCTCATGCCCGGGCGCTGGCGATGTAAAAAGGTTCTTTGATTCATTCAAGACTGCTGCAAAACAGTATCCTGTTAACTTGGCACAAAAGGGTCCAACCTCTGGACTTTCCAATGCATTTATCCCCCGATGTGCAGCAGAGCCTCAATTGGTGGTTGATATCCAAGAATCTTCAAAAAGGAAAAATACTTTCTTCCAGTTACCTGGAAAGTGGTAACAGATGCCAGCCTTCTGGGCTGAGGAGCAATCCTGGAAGAGGCATCTGTCCAAATGGAATGGTCCAAGTAAGAGATGACCTTGCCCATCAATATTCTAGAGCTTTGGGCAGAACGCCTGGCCCTTGAGGCCTGGCTGCCTAGACTACGGAATTGTCCTGTCGGGGTCAATTCCGACAATACCACAGCTGTGGCCTTTATCAATTGCCAAGGGGGCACGAGAAGTCGTGCGGCCCAGAAAAAGGGGACTCTCATTCTATCTTGGGCAGAAAACGACATTCCTTGCCTATCTGCAATCTTTCATTCCAGGGATGGAGAATTGACAGGCGGACTACTTAAGTCACCAGCAGTTGTTGCCGGGAGAATGGTCCCTTCACCCCAACATCTTTCTGTCAATATGTAAAAGATGGGCAATTCCGGATGTGGATCTGTTTACGTCCCAGGTTCAACAGGATCAACAACTTTGGGTCAATGACAAGGGATCCAAAAGCATACGGAACAGATGCCTCGGTTTTTCCGTGGGATCAGTTTTTCCTATGCGTTCCCTCCTGTTCAGGATCAAGCAAGGAGGGGATTCTTGTGGCCCTGGAGATCTTGGTTTTCCGAGATCATAAAGATGGAGGTAGGGGACCCTTGGACCCTACCACTATTGCCAGACCTTCTCTCGCAAGGTCTGTTATTCCATCCTACCATACAAACTTGTTTTGGCTATTGAGACCCACATCCTAAAATTAACGTGGGCAGTTAGCGTCAGTTTCTATTTGGTTAATGCTGGGAAGCTGGCATCCAGAGTCCTATACTATAGACTTTGGAAAGCATGTCTCCTAGAGTGAATCCAGGGGTTGGCACCCCAGGAAATATGTCCTAGGTAGGATCCTTGAATTCCTACACATGGGATTTAAAAATGAAGCTGGCTTTGAGTACCATCAAAGGCCAGGTGTTGGCCTTATCAGTGTTTAATGACCTCTTGCTTCACACTCTCTGGTTCGTAACTTTATTCAGAGGGCAACGTGGATTAATCCCCCAGTTAGGTCACCCCTAAACCCTTGGGGCTTAATTTTAGCATCAGAGTTGGCTGCTCTTTCTTGGAAAGAGCCATATTTGATTATTCATTAGGATGAGGTAGTTTCAGGTTTTCATTTAAACCAGGATATTTTTCTGTCTTCGTTTTTTGCAGAACCTCATTCTGTGGAAGAAAGGCCTCTACATTCTCTTGATATGGTGAGCAGTCAAGGTATATTTAACCACTTTAGCCCCGGATCAATTTTCAGCCTAAGGACAATTTTACAATTTCGCACTGCTTTAACTGGTAATTGCGCGGTCATGCAATGTTGTACCCAAACGAAATTTGCGTCCTTTTCTTCCCACAAATAGAGCTTTCTTTTGATGGTATTTGATTGCCTCTGCGATTTTTTATTTTTTGCGATATAAATGGAAAAAGACCGAAAATTTTGAGGAAAAATATATTTTCTACTTTTTTGTTATAAGAAAAATCGAATAAACTCAATTTTAGTCATACATTTAGGGCAAAATTTATTCAGCCACATGTCTTTAGTAAAAAAAAAAAGTCAATAAGCGTATATTTATTGGTTTGCGCAAAAGTTATAGCGTCTACTAACTAGTACATTTTCTGGAATTTACACAGCTTTTAATTTATGACTGCCTATCATTTCTTGAGGTGCTTAAATGGCAGGGCAGTACAACCCCCCCCCCCCCCCCCAAATGACCCCATTTTGGAAAGTAGACACCCCAAGGAAATTGCTGAGGGGCATGTTGAGCCCATAGAATATTTATTTTTGTCCCAAGTGATTGAATGACACAAAAACCGCTAACCGCTAACACCCATACGCAAAGCATACACCTCCCGTAGTGGTATAGAATCTGAACAGATCAATATCTGATCTGATCTATACTAGCGTCCCCAGCAGTTTAGGGTTCCAAAAAAACGCATTGTTAGCGGGATCAGCCCAAATACCTGCTAGCACCTGCGTTTTGCCCCTCTGCCCAGCCCACCCAAGTGCAGTATCGATCGATCACTGTCACTTACAAAACACTAAACACATAACTGCAGCGATCGCAGAGTCAGGCCTGATCCCTGCGATCGCTAACAGTTTTTTGGTAGCATTTTATATTCAAATCCGGAAGGCAGTGCTTGGTTTTCGGGGTCCCGTACGTGGCTAGGCTCCCAAAAAGTCCCCCACATGTGGTATCCCCGTACTCGGGAGAAGCAGCAGAATTTATTTTGGGGGTGTAATTTGACTTCTGCCCATAGCATGTGTGAGCAATATATCATTTAGTGACAACTTTGTGCAAAAAAAAAAAAAAGTTTGTAATATTCCCGCAACTTTTGGCAAAATATAAAATATTCCATGGACTCAACATGCCTCTCAGTAAATAGCTTGGGGTGTCTACTTTCCAAAATGGGGTCATTTGGGGGGGTTTTGTGCTATTTTGGCATTTTATGGCCTTTGAAACTGTGATAGGTAGTGAGGAGTTAAATCAAAAATTTGCACCCTTAGAAATCCTGAAGGTGGTGATTGGTTTTCGGGGTGCCGTGCGCGACTAGACTCCCAAAAAGTCCCACACATGTGGTATCCCCATACTCGGGAGAAGTAGCGGAATATATTTTGGGGTGCAATTCCACATATAACCATGGCATGTGTGAGCAATATATCATTTAGTGACAATCTTTTTGTAAAAAAAATTTTTTTTTTAATTTTTTGTCATTATTCAATCCCTTAGGACAAAAAAAATATTCAATGGGCTCAACATACCCATCAGCAATTTCCTTGGGGTGTCTACTTTCCAAAATGGGGTCATTTGGGGGGGATTTGTACTGCCCTGCCATTTTAGCACCTCAAGAAATGAGATCGGCAGTCATAAATTAAAAGCTGTGTAAATTCCAGAAAATGTACTCTAGTTTGTAGACGCTATAACTTTTGCGCAAACCAAAAAATATACGCTTATTGACATTTTTTTTTTACTAAAGACATGTGGCTGAATAAATTTTGCCCTCAATGTATGACTAAAATTTAGTTTATTCGATTTTTCTTATAACAAAAAGAAGAAAATATATCTTTTTTTTTCAAAATTTTCGCTCTTTTTCCATTTTATATTGCAAAAAAAAAAAAAATCGCAGAGGCAATCAAATACCATCAAAAGAAAGCTCTATTTGTGGGAAGAAAAGGACGCAAATTTCGTTTGGGTGCAATATTGCATGACCGCGCAATTACCAGTTAAAGCAGCGCAGTGCGAAATTGCAAAAAGACCTCTGGTCCTTAAGGTGTTTATTGGTCCGGAGCTGAAGTGGTTAAAGCGCACGCCACCCGGGCTGTTGGTGCTTCTTGGGCAATGCATCACCAAGCCTCCATGGCTCAGATCTGCAAGGCCGCAACTTGGTCTTCAGTCCATTAATTTACCAGATTCTATCAAGTAGAAAATGTTAAAAAAATAAAAAAAATAAATAAATGAGGCAGTACAGTGTACTGCAGGCTGCAGTATGAGTCCTCTAGTCTCTTGGTGCATTACTTTTGTTGTCTCCCTACCTTCAGTTGGCATTTCTATGGGACATCCCACAAACTACTATGGCTCTCTGTCCCCTGATGTACGATAAGAAAATTAAATTTTTATGACCGCTTACCTGTAAAATCCTTTTCTTTGAAGTACATCACGGGGCGCAGAGATCCCCTCCCTCCTTTGGGTATACACGTGTACTGCTTTGCTACAAAAGGTACCACCAGTGGGAGGGGTTATATAGGGAGTGCATTTTTTTAGTTTAGGGTTTGCCAGTGTCCATCACCTGAATGTGGCCTATATGTACTTCAAAGAAAAGGATTTTACAGGTAAGCTGTTATAAAAATCCCCACTACATGGGTCAGCTGCACATTTTTTCTAGGGTTGAGGAGAAAGCTCATTACCTCAGCCAGTATTTCACTGGAAAACTGCTCCTCCACTGTCCAGCAGTGAACTGTTTCTGGTCTATGGAGCCTGCTCTGGGCTTGATGTGCACAATTCAAGATATTCAAAATCGTTGGCGGGGGGGGGGGGGGGGTGTTCACTGGTCTGGTCTTGTGCTGGTAGGACTGGAGGATTAGGTAGGTGTGTCCTCTCCTCTCCTAGACAAAACTGAGCAGTTAACCTGTGCAGTGCCTAGAGATAGGCTTTAGGCCTCATGCACACGAGACGCAGATGAAACATCTGTTAAAAAAAAGCTGAAACGCGCGTTTAGAAACGCGCGTTTTGCCGCGTTTGCATGTCGCGTTTAGACGCGTTTGCGTTTAGACGCGTTTATAAAGATAACATCATGTAGACCCTCCCCAAGCTCTCAAAGCATTTTTTTTAACTATTTCTGCTATTTTGATCAGAGTGAGCAGCAGCAGCATAGAGAGCAGTTGTACACTTGCATTTGCCGTGTCACTTGCCACGGCACCTGCCACAAGTTGTGGATTGTCCACTTGCCACGTCACTTGCCACAAGTTGGGGATTGTCCACTTGCCACATCGCCTGCCACGTCACCTGCCACAAATTGTGGATTGTCCACTTGCCACGTCACTTGCCACATCACCTGCCACGTCACTTGCCACGAGATGTGGATTGTCCACTTTCCACGTCACCAGCCACATCACCTGCCACAAGTTGTGGATTGTCTACTTGCCGCGTCACTTGCCACATCACCTGCCACGTCACTTGCCACGTCACCTGCCACAAGTTGTGGATTGTTCACTTGCCACGTCACCTGCCACAAGTTGTGGATTGTCCACTTGCCACGTCACTTGCCACAAGCTGTGGATTGTCCACTTGCCACATCACTTGCCACAAGCTGTGGGTTGTCCACTTGCCACATCACTTGCCACGTCACCTGCCACATCACTTGCCACCTCACCTGCCACAAGTTTTGGATTGTCCACTTGCCACGTCACTTGTCACGTCAGCTGCCACGTCACTTGCCACGAGATGTGGATTGTCCACTTTCCACGTCATCTGCCATGCCACCTGCCACAAGCTGTGGATTGTCCACTTGACACGTCACCAGCCACATCACCTGCCACAAGTTGTGGATTGTCCACTTGCCACGTCACTTGCCACAAGTTGGGGATTGTCCACTTGCCACATCACCTGCCACGTCACCTGCCACAAATTGTGGATTGTCCACTTGCCACGTCACTTGCCACATCACCTGCCACGTCACTTGCCACGAGATGTGGATTGTCCACTTTCCACGTCATCTGCCATGCCACCTGCCACAAGCTGTGGATTGTCCACTTGCCACGTCACCAGCCACATCACCTGCCACAAGTTGTGGATTGTCTACTTGCCGCGTCACTTGCCACATCACCTGCCACGTCACTTGCCACGTCACCTGCCACAAGTTGTGGATTGTTCACTTGCCACGTCACCTGCCACGTCACCTGCCACAAGTTGTGGATTGTCCACTTGCCACGTCACTTGCCACAAGCTGTGGATTGTCCACTTGCCACGTCACCTGCCACATCACTTGCCACGTCACCTGCCACAAGTTTTGGATTGTCCACTTGCCACGTCACTTGTCACGTCAGCTGCCATGTCACTTGCCACGAGATGTGGATTGTCCACTTTCCACGTCATCTGCCATGCCACCTGCCACAAGCTGTGGATTGTCCACTTGCCACGTCACCAGCCACATCACCTGCCACAAGTTGTGGATTGTCTACTTGCCGCGTCACTTGCCACATCACCTGCCACGTCACTTGCCACGTCACCTGCCACAAGTTGTGGATTGTTCACTTGCCACGTCACCTGCCACGTCACCTGCCACAAGTTGTGGATTGTCCACTTGCCACGTCACTTGCCACAAGCTGTGGATTGTCCACTTGCCACATCACTTGCCACGTCACCTGCCACGTCACTTGCCACGTCACCTGCCACAAGTTTTGGATTGTCCACTTGCCACGTCAGCTGCCACGTCACTTGCCACATCACCTGCCACGTCACCTGCCACAAGTTGTGGATTGTCCACTTGCCACGTCACTTGCCACATCACCTGCCACGTCACTTGCCACGAGATGTGGATTGTCCACTTGCCATGTCACTTGCCACGTCACCTGCCACGTCACCTGCCACGTCACTTGCCACGTCAGCTGCCACGTCACTTGCCACAAGATGTGGATTGTCCACTTGTCACATCACCTGCCACATCACTTGCCACATCACCTGCCACAAGTTGTGGATTGTCCACTTGCCACGTCACTTGCCACATCACCTGCCACGTCACTTGCCACAAGATGTGGATTGTCCACTTTCCACGTCACCTGCCATGCCATCTGCCACAAGTTGTGGATTGTCCACTTGCCACGTCACTTGCCACGTCCCCTGCCACGTCCCCTGCCACAAGTGGATTGTCCACTTGCCACTTCACTTGCCACGTCACCTGCCACAAGTTATGGATTGTCCACTTGCCACGTCACATGCCAGTCACCTGCCACAAGTTGTTGTTTTTCCACTTGCCACGTCACCTGCCAAGTCACTTGCCGCGTCACCTGCCAGGTCACTTGCCACGTCACCTGCCACAAGTTGTCTATTGTCCACTTTCCACGTCACTTGCCACTTCACCTGCCACGTCACTTGCCACAAGTTGTGGATTGTCCACTTGCCACATCACTTGCCACCTGCCATGTCACTTGCCACAAGTTGTGGATTGTCCACTTGCTACGTCACTTGCCACAAGTTGTGGATTGTCCACTTGCAATTGCAATTGTTTAAAATATTTTTCTAATGGTTTTTCATCATTTGCAATCATTTTTGAGATTTTTAATGTAAAAAAAAGGTCACCTTTAAAAACGCATATAAACGCAAACGCGGCTAAACGCGGTAGCGGCGTTTTGCCGCGTTTTACCGCGTTTTGCCGCGTTTTGCGTCTGAAACGCAGAAATTTTTGTTTCTGAACGCATTTTTTTGCTTCTGGAAAAACGAGATTAAACGCAACTGCATATAAACGGAAAAAAACGAGACTGTGTGTGCATGGACACATAGGATAACATTGAATGAGTTCAGGTGCAGTTGAAAAAACTGTCCAACTGCATCTGAACGCGCGTTTAACTGCGTCTCGTGTGCATGAGGCTTTAGAATGTTTGTTTTTCTCTTTTCAGCTCACAGGAAGGGATCAAGATCCGCAAATATTTTATTCACTTGCTGAAAAAGCTCTTGTCATGAGAAATTTATGCAGCCGCTACATCAAAGTACTAGTAGCCAGTTTTATGCTTCCACGTGGGTGGACTTTGTGAACACTACTATGCATGCGTTTATTCCACATGCAGTTTATGGGTTTGAGTAGTGTTTCTAAAACAAACTAAAATTTGCACTATTAAACCATGGTTCAGACAATATAATGGCAAAGGCAATTTAAACTTGATAATTTAAAGCAGCGCTCCTCCCAAAAGGGGAAGCATTGCTTGATTGCTCGTGCAACCCCCCCCCCCCCAACTTCCACATTTGGCACCTTTCGGGGGAGGGGGAATGGATACCGCAGCGAGGTATCCTGGAAGCTTGGCCCCCACCGCTGGGCCATTCAGAAAGTGCAGCGCGATTTGCATGCGCAGTAGAGAACTGACAGCACCTGAGAGCCGATTGAAAAATCGGCTCGGGTGCCAACATTGCGGGATCCCTGGGCAGGTAAGCGTCCTAATACTAAAAGTCAACAGCTACAATATTTGTAAGCTGCTTACTTTTAATTTTTGGAGGGGGGGATGGAGCTCCGTTTTTAAGGTTTCCATTTTCAGAGCCCTTTCATGCTTGGGTGAGCATCAGCTGTAAAGCTATTTTTAGCATGCTTTACTGTCTTAGCGGCTCTGTTCGGTCGCTAGTGGGGCGGCTCGTATAAACCGCTGCACAGATGTGGCTTGCAGGATTTTTTATATATATATATATATATATATATATATATATATATATATATATATATATATATATATATATATATATATATATATATATATATACATACAGTGGTGTGAAAAAGTGTTTGCCCCCTTCCTCATTTCCTGTTCCTTTGCATGTTTGTCACACTTAAGTGTTTCGGAACATCAAACCAATTTAAACAATAGTCAAGGACAACACACGTAAACACAAAATGCAATTTGTAAATGAAGGTGTTTATTATTAAAGGTGAAAAAAAATCCAAACCATCATGGCCCTGTGTGAAAAAGTGATTGCCCCCTAAACCTAATAACTGGTTGGGCCACCCTTAGCAGCAACCACTGCAACCAAGCGTTAGCGATAACGTGCAATGAGGCTTTTACAGCATCCTGGAGGAATTTTGGCCCACTCATCATTGCAGAATTGTCCTAATTCAGTTACATTAGAGGGTTTTCGAGCATGAACGGCCTTTTTAAGGTCATACCACAACATCTCAATAGGATTCAGGTCAGGACTTTGGCTAGGCCACTGCAAAGTCTTCATTTTGTTTTTCTTCAGCCATTCGGTGGTGGACTTGCTGGTGTGTTTAGGATCATTGTCCTGCTGCAGAACCCAAGTTCGTTTCAGCTTGAGTACACGAACAGATGGTCGGACATTCTCCTTCAGGATCTCTTGGTAGACAGCAGAATTCATAGTTCCTTTTATCACGGCAAGTCTTCCAGGTCCTGAAGCAGCAAAACAGCCCCAGACCATCACACTACCACCACCATATTTTACTGTTGGTATAATGTTCTTTTTATGAAATGCAGTGTTCCTTCTACGCCAGATATACTTGGACACACACCTTCCAAAGAGTTCCACTTTTGTCTCATCGGTCCACAGAATGTTGTCCCAAAAGTCTTGGGGATCATCAAGATGTGTTGTGGAGAAATTGAGACGAGCTTTGATGTTGTTTTTGCTCAGCAGTGGTTTTCTCCTTGGAACTCTGCCATGCAGGCCATTTTTGCCCAGTCTTTTCCTGATGGTGGAGGCATGAACGCTGACCTTAACTGAGGCAAGTGAGGCCTGCAGTTCCTTGGACGTTGTTGTGGGGTCTTTTGTGACCTCTTGGATGAGTCGTCGCTGCGCTCTTGGGGTAATTTTGGGCGGCCGGCCACTCCTGGGAAGGTTCACCACTGTTCCATGTCTTCGCCATTTGTGGATAATGGCTCTCACTGTGGTTCGCTGGATTCCCAAAGCTTTGGAAATGGCTTTATAACCCTTTCCAGACTGATAGATCTCAATTACTTTCTTTCTCAATTGTTCCTGAATTTCTTTGGGTCTCGGCATGATGTGTAGCTTTTAAGGATCTTCTGGTGGACCTTACTGTGTCAAGCAGCTCCTATTTAAGTGATGCCTTGATTGTGAACAGGTGTGGCAATAATCAGGCCTGGGTGTGGCTAGAGAAATTGAACTCAGGTGTGGACAACCACAGTTATAGTATGTTTTAACAAGGGGGGCAATCACTTTTTCACACAGGGCCATGATGGTTTGGATTTTTTTTTCACCTTTTAATAAACACCTTCATTTACAAATTGCATTTTGTGTTTACTTGTGTTGTCCTTGACTATTGTTTAAATTGGTTTGATGTTCCGAAACACTTAAGTGTGACAAACATGCAAAGGAACAGGAAATGAGGAAGGGGGCAAACACTTTTTCACACCACTGTAGTCCTGCAAGTGCACCACTCCAGTGTGAAAGCCCTCGGGCTTTCAGTGTGAAAGTGTGAAGCCCTTGGGCTTTCACACTGGAGAGACAGGAGAGGCTCTTTACAGGCGCTGTGCATGCGCTATTTTTAGCACTGTAGCGCTTGTAAAGCACCTCACTAAGCTGAGGCAAACCCATGCAAAGTGAACCGCCGCCCATTTACCTTTTAGTAAATTGACTCCAATGTCAGATTTTTCTGTCTTCATTGCTGTCTGATTTTGAAATGGCTTTGACATTCACAATTATGATCAAGTAGATATGGAGTTGTTTACATCATTTAGGTGATAGCTTCTAGCTACAGAATTTTTGGTGGGCAGAGGTGGGTGTTAACATTTCTGTGCAATCTAATGAAAGTGTTTTTTTGTTTTTGCGTAAGTAGCCCCCACCAATGTCCTCATTTATTTTAATTCCTTGTCATATATTTTTGTTTGCTACTTTGGTTGTGATCTCTGTGAAGCTGTGTGTTGCATTTAATTTGGCATGTTGTTTTGAGTAGTTCTCGGTCAGTGTGCATTCATGACTGTCACACTTTTTACAATGAGCTATTCAGGTAATCGCTCTGTGCTTTCGCAATCATTTACACCTTCAACCACCCATCCCCATATGCTAGTATCATATGCTTCCTCCTGATGTTCATGTCGACTGTTTACTAAGGGTGTGTTTGTGTGTGATGTCATGTTTAATTATGACATTTTATGCCACCCTGTGAAAAATCTTCCCCTTCTGCCATTGTAAATAGAGGTTACAGGCTTTCCTAATGCTTACAATATAATTTTCTTTATTCCACCACTACCCATCCCCCTACCCCTATGGCCTCTCCCTGTAAAATGAGACATGTGATTTGATGGAACCTGTATTTCTGGTTTTTGTAACGTGGCTTATGCAATTTAGTTTGGCTGTATGGGTGTTATGCATGGTTAGTTTCTGTGAGATTCAAATTTATATTGGCTGTGTCCTGTTCAAGTAAAGATGCATATATTGGCTGTGTCCCTGTTCAAGTAAAGATGCAGTCTGCATAGTGGCCACAGTTAGCCCAAGCTTTATGTATTCTGCGGGAACACATTACTGTTTCTTCTGAGTACTTGGAGAATAATTGATGATATGGGCAACTTGTAAATATTTTCTTAGGCCTCTCACATGAGGCGAATCCACTCAGCGGAGTCCGCCAGCTCAGCAGGAGATCTCTCCATTGATCATTGCTGAGCCGGCGGATGACAGGTCCGCCAAGACAGATGGCAAATGCATCGCCATACATCTGATTTTAGTGTATCGGATGGCAGGCAGGTGTCAGCGCATACATCCCCGCTGACATCAGTTTCCCCATAGTAGTCAATGGATGGCCTGCTGACTGGTGGATCCAAGCGGGCTTACAGTGTGAAAGGGGCTTTAGGGTGCACTCATTTAAGCTTGGGGCATAATGCACATGTGTTGGCATGAAGTTGTACATTGTCTTTTTAACATGCGTTGCAGTTGCTGTTTTTTCTTTAAAGCGCGTGAAGCTTCAGTGTGTAAACACAGATCCTAAGGCAGCTTGTTTAAAGAGGAAGTAAACTCTCCCACTCTGATGCTGCTTTTCATTTAGTCCATTATAATAAGTAAATATCAAAGTATAGCCACTGTAATCCAGCCCAAATTGCATATTACTTTTTAAAGAAACTTTAAAAAAACTTGTTTCCAGGGGTTATGCAGTGCCATCTTAAGTATTGTTTTCTGAGTCCACAGTGGAGTGTATTTCCGCCCCCTTACATTTAGCACTTCCTGTACTGTTAACCAAGCTTCCTTCTCAATCCAACATTTCTATGGCAACCTGGCTTCCCTGTTCATAGCTGACTTGTTTTATTTCATAGTATTTACTTGTGCTGATTACCTAGTGTTTGCCTGTGTGAAGCATATCAGCTTTAGCTGATAAGACTGCAGTACTGCTGTCCCATTCCCTGGTTTACACTCATGTCACATGGTGTGTAGAAGGAAGCTCTAAGTGATTAGCAGCCTTCTGGGAGTTCAGTGCTGTGTGCCATAAGAAGTCCTGATAACAGATAGATAAGACAGAGTGTGCCGTAAATCAGAGGAGCTCTGGGTATGTACAGTGACGTTTTTCTAAAGAACAAAAAGGATTACAACAATACTAAGCAAGTAAGGAGATATCTACAAGCAGTGTTTATTAGGGTTTTTTTTTAATGCTGATTTACATGGGACAAAGTTGTGGGGGAGGGTTTACAACCACTTTAAAGTGGCAATCAACGTGTTCAATTAGCCAGTTCACGCAGATTTACTGCGGCAGAATGTCTCCCCTGGGCGACATCCCGTATGAGTACATCCTACCCTTTTTCTCAACCCTGTCCTCAAGTACCCCCAACAGGCCATGCTTTGGGACTTCCTCTTGGATAAAATAGCTGTCCAAAATACCAAGCCATTGACTGATTTAAAGCACCTGGGCAAGATAAAGGAAAACCTGTGAACATGGCCAGTTGAGGGTACTTGAGGACAGGGTTGAGAACCACTGTTCTACAGCATAAGACACAACTGAGCATGTGCAGGTCCGCTACTCTGCCTGTGTTAGCTGGCCTTCCTTGCAGGATAAAAAAACTTTTTATACAATGCAGAGGATTAACCCCTTAAGTTCCACAGCAAGTATAACCAGCATGCTATGCTGCATATACAGACTTATTTTACTGTTGTGGGTTTAGTAACACTTTAACCACTTAAGGACCGCCTCACGCCGATATGTCGGCAGAATGGCACGGCTGGGCACAAGCACGTAGAGGTACTGTGCCCTTTATGTGTCCAGGTGTGGGTTGTGTGCCGGCGCATTCACAACCCGGGCCTGAGCTCCGTGGGAACCGATCGCTGCCGGTGTCCCATGATCGGGTCACAGAGCTGAAGAACGGGGAGAGGTAAGTGTAAACAAACCTCTCCTGCTTCCTAGTGAGCCTGTCACTGATAGTATTTCCCTATGACAGGGAACAGACGATCAGTGACATCACACACCAAACTACGCCCCCCTACAGTTAAAAAAAACACACACACTTAACGCCTACACTGCCCCCTAGTGGTTAACCCCTTCACTGCCAGTGAAATTTTTACAGTAATCAGTGCATTTTTAACCACACTGATTGCTGTATTAAGGCCAATGGTCCCAAAAATGTGTCAAAATTGTCTGTGGCTGCCATAATGTCGCAGTCACAATAAAAATCACTGATCACCGCCATTACTAGTAAAAAAAAAAAAAAAAAAAAAAATGCCATAAAACTATCCCCTATTTTGTAGATGCTATAACTTTTTGCGCAAGCCTATCAATAAATGCATATTGCAATTTTTTTTTTTTTTTTGAGAGAAAAACAACTTGGAATACGTATCGGCCTAAACTGAGGAACATTTTTTTTGGGCAATATTTATTATAGCAAAATAAAATTTTTATTTTTTTTTCAAAATTGTCGCTCTATTTTTGTTTATAGCGCAAAAAATAGAAACCACAGATGATCAAATACCACCAAAAGAAAGCTTTGTGGGGGGGAAAAAAGGGCGCCAATTTTGTTTGGGGAGCCACGTTGCATGACTGCGCAATTGTCGGTTAAAGCAATGCAGTGCCGAATCGCAAAAAGGGGCTTGGTCCTTTTAGCTGCAAAATGGTCTGGGGTTTAAGTGGTTAATATAACATGTTCGTTATGTTTAAACAATTTTTTTTTTATTTCAGGTAAAGGGCATTGTGCAATTTACTAAAGCCTATAATGACACAAATGCAAATTCACTGGGCTAACCTTTCTGTGTTATAAAGTGCGGCGCTAGGATTATACGTGTGATAATGTCAATATAATCTTACACCAGTGAAAAAGATTATAATAAATATATAATCAACTTCAATAGTGATCTTTGTAACTCCTCATAAATCAAATTTTAAACCATTCGATAATCGTATAATATGGCAACACTGTGCTAAATAACCAAATATATACATATATCCACCAAAGTGACCGTACTAAAGTCCATAGACATCAAAATGTCAAAATTAGTGGCGAAGTATCTTGAAAATTATAGTGACTTCTGTGAGTGATTTGCAGATATCCACCACCACTTGGAGAGGCTTACCAGATGTTATGGACCCAACTAGGTGTACACCTAATGAGTCACACGTGTTTGTTGGTGTAGGTACACTCAAGGAAATGGTTAACAAACTTGCAACTTGTCATGGATAGCTGAGCAGATAGAGATGACCCGAAGTGGATGATGTAGATATCCACCATATGGGGTGACTAGGGACAGGGGGTTCTTCCACGTATATTATAGACCAAAGAGAGCATACAACCTCGTAGTATATCGTTTAAAACTTTTATTGCATACAAAAAGCATAAATGGGTACTCGCATAATTGGAGGCAAGCCCTTCCCAACGCGTTTATCCTAAACGGGTTTTTACACTTATCTAGGTGGATGCAGCAAGGGGCCGCTGCTGCATCTGTCCCCCGGCATCTCTACACTGAGAACCGAGACGGTTCTCACAGATCCCCCGAGAGGAGAGCTGCTGTCAACCAGCATCTCTCCTCTCTGCTCCTCCATACTCACTGGAGCACTGAGCTGTGGAGGGACCGTGATCGGCAGTCTGTCTCTCAGCGGCTCACTGAGAGGCTGAGACGTGCATCAGTCCGGGCACCTGGCAGATACAAACTTCATTGTCATGATGCTGTGGTGCCTGGACTGATTCCCATGACGCCCCTCGGCATGCGTTTTTATATATTCTCTAAGCACAAACTCAAGTGCACATGAATGCAGGTAAATGCAGAGTGTCATTTATACTGTTTAGAAATGTCCTATAAACGCATGTATGGAACTGCCAGTGTGTAGACAAGTGGTCAAAACAAAGCAAGTGGCTATGAATGGACAATATTCCTTGCAACTGAAATCCTTTTAAAGCTGTTAACCACTGGGCTTTTTTTTTTTTTACCCTGCAAAATAAAGCCATAATGTGCTAGTATCCATCGCAAACTGGCACGTTACGTTAAACTTGGCTTAAAACTAAGCCCTCCCGTGCCAAGATGTTGGAGGTGGAGGCTGCTTCCATCTTCACCCGTCTTGCTTCTGGGTTCGCAGACTGTCTTTGGGACTGGCCAGAGCCACGGGATCCAGCAGTCATGGCATAGGGCTCTGAAAGAACAGCACGGGTGGCCGTTCCTTCAGAGTGCATATACCAGCGATGTCACTGGCTGCATGTACAGTAAGTGTCTACTAAACGGGGCACATTTTGTAGATGTTCACACTACTTGGCGGTAAGCCTTATTATAGGCTTGCCTATAGGTAAATGTCGGAGATGGAAGTTAACGTCCACTTTAAGCTGATATGTTCTGATCTATTAAGGTTAGCGCCCCAAGGCAATGATGGTCAGGTCGGCCAGAAACTTCCATTAGATGACAAAGTAGTAGAAGACCCCTTTCACACCAGGGCGTTTTGCAGGCGCTATAGCGTTAGAAATAGCGCCTGCTATCCGCCCTAAAGAAGCTGCACCATTATGTGTAGTGTGAAAGCCCGAGGGCTTTCACACTACAGTGGTGCGCTGGCAGGACGTCAGGAAAAAGTCCTTCAGCAGCTTCTTTGGAGCGGTGTGTTTACCGCTCCTCCACTGCTGCTCCCCATTGAAATCAATGGGGCAGCGCTGTAATACCGCCGGAAAAACGCCGCTATTGCTGCGGTTCTAACCCTTGGCCGCTAGCGGGGGTAAAAGCGCTCCGCTAGCGGCTGAAATGCGTCGCAGATCTGGCGGTAAAACACCGCTAAAAATAGCAGCGTTTTACCACCCACGTTATGGGCGGTGTGGTGTGAAAGGGGTCTAAAAGCATATAGCCCCAGTATCCATTGCTCTTGGCTGTAGGTTTTCAATGATTACTTTCTGCTATGCTTAGGGATATAAATAAAATAAGTTGATATCCTTTATACAAAATCATACAACTTGAGACAGCTTTCATACTGAGCCGGGGTGGGGAGGGCATGTGGTGGTAAAATGGCGCTCTTTTTAGTGCTGCTTTACCGTTGTTTTAGTGGCGATATTTGCCCGCTAGCGGGCAGTTTTAACCCCCCCCCCCCTGCTAGTGGCCGAAAAGGGGTTAAAACCACCCTCAAAACACCATTGGAGCAGAGTTTTGCCAGCAGTATCACAGCGCTGCCCCATTGATTTAAATGGGGAACAGCGGTGGATTCACCGCTCCAAAGAAGCTGCTGGCAAGACTTTTTTTGATGCCTTGCCAGCGCAACAGCCCTCGGGCTTTCACGCTGGAGTGAATGGAGCAGCTTTTTTCAGGCACGATTTTTAGTGCTGTAGCGCCTGAAAAACGCTGGCAATGGGAAAGGGGGGTCTGAGTTCCAGTTTTAGTCACTCTGCCTTGAAAGACCAAAGTGAGTCTTGAACCCGTTGGCTTTGTACTCACACACTCTAACGCTCACACTCTCTATTACTCCCAGCACAGTAACCGGCAACCAGCGGAAAGCTCACAATTGGTTGCGATCGGGAGCTTTCTGATCATGTGACCCTGTGACAGCCAATCATGGTGGTCACATGATCATAATCCCTACTCCTCCTTCCGGCATCTTAAACCTCTTAAGGGGCTGGCAGGCATCTGCTCTAATGGGGTTGAACTTTATCACAGATCAGTTTACGCCATGGATGTCCATCTTGCGGCCCTCCAGCTGTTGCAGAGCTGCAAGCCCCATCATAACTCTGCCTTTGGGAGTCATGTGTGCAAAGGTCAGCCTGCAATACATTATGGGTCCTTTAGTTCCGCAACAGCTGGAGGGCCACAGGTTGAACACCCATGATTTATGCTTGCCTTCCATTTTGCAGTCTGTTGAAATCTCATCAATATACCCAGTGGTTCTGGTTATGGGGGTGCGTTTGCTCTCCTCCCATGATGCATGTCTTGGGACCAGTGAGCAAGCTGCTAGGTCTGAACACTATTCTGTGAGGAAGAAGGCACATCAACCCCATGTAACCTTTAACACTGTTCAACAAAGAGCTTATGCAGAGTTCCGAAGAGGATTATAAGTAGGTGAGATAGTAAGACTTTACTCTGAATGTACAAAGTGACAGTCCCTTTACAGAAAATCCCAATAATGAAACCTCTGCCAAAAAATGTGTATGCATTAAGATAAAAAGCCTCCTGTGTGCAGCAGCCCCCTTAATACACACCCAAGAATCTCGATCCAGCGATGTTGCAGGAGAGACTCGGCTGTCCGGGACTCACTCCTCGTTGGTTGAGACAGCAGCAAAGCGCCATTAGCTCCCCCTGTTTACAATCAAAGTAAGTGGGCCGGGCCACAGCTCTGTGTCTGAATTTACACCCACGCAGCGTCTTGGCTCGGGTGCCCCCATAGCAAGCTGCTTGCTGTTGGGACACTCAGCAGGGGGGGAGGGCCAGGAGCGCTGAAGAGGGACCAGAGAAGAGGAGGATCTTGACTGCTCTGTGCAAAACTATATAGAGCAGGTAAGTTAAACATGTTTTGCATGAAAAAAAAAAAATTACTTTAGTATCGCTCGTTCCCAAATCCTGGTACAAATCAAAGGGGGAACGGAGATTCGCTGTCCAAGGACCTCAGCTATGAAACATTCTACCCATCAACATCCTCTTGGAAGAAAACCACCTGGCCTTCAGAAAAAAAAACTCAAGACCTTACTCTTCTAGAAGCTGGACAACAAAAGCTCTTTGCAGCGTCTTGTGGCGATTCAGTTCGCTTTGTGCGCTATACAAATTATTTCATTCATTCATTGCTTTTAAATCCATTTTTTTTTTTTTTTTTTTTTTTACAATAAAGTTTTATTGAGCAAATTCAGAAAACAGAGAACAGCAGTGTGCAAAACAATAATCAGCCAATACAGGGCACGAAATGATCAGTAACAGAATGCAGAAACGAAGACAGATCAAAGCCCAACATAACACAAAGTACCACAAATCTTGTATAGGCTGTCTGGTCATGTTTGTTTCGTTTTTATTTAATTGTAGTTTATTTTGTATTGTGTTAGTGTCTTCCTTTCAAAAAGGAATAATTGAGGGGTTAGGTGGGGGATGGGAAAGTTGGGGAAAGGGAAACGCAAAGAGAAACAAAGGGAGATAGAAAAGAGAAACAGGGTAAAAGAGCAGAAAGAGGCGTAGTACAGTAGACAGAGTTTACAGACTGGGCCGCCCCACGGCCCTGCGAACCATCTTAGTTATACCAACCAGGGGTGAGATTCCATGCCTTGAGGCACGTCTCAATCTCAACCGCTGAGCATTCACCCAGTACTCAATTCCGGAAAAGCATCAGAATACTTAAACTGGACCCATGGGGACCATGTCTTGTGAAATTTATCAGCCGTATCTTTAGCTGTAGCGAGCATCTCCTCCAGAGAGAAAATATGGTTAACTGAGTGTACCCATTCCCTGACCGAGGGTACCGTAGTTAGTTTCCAGTATTTAGGAATCAGGGATTTGGCCGCTATCAGCAGGTACTTAGACAAAGATCTGTTGTATCTGCCCAGCGGCATGTCTGATATGTGCAAGAGACAACACTCCGGTGAAAGATTTAGTGTGGTGTTAGTTATATTGAGAATTAAATTGCAGATCTCGCCTCAGAAGCTAGCTATCCGGGGGCAACTCCACCAGAGGATGTCGGATACCATCTCTTAACTTGGGTCGGGGTGGCGTACCAATGTGAAAGTAATTTGTATGTGTTTTCCTGTAGCCTGGTGCTTATAGTGCCTTTGTGGGCGAGGATACATGCATTGTGCCACTGTGCATCCGTAAAGCGAGTCAGGAGGGCCCTCTCCCATGCATCCCTAAATCTGTCCGACTCTGTGTGGATCAACTGCTGGAGACACGCATACATAAAGGAGGTCGCCTTCTCCAAGGGGGGCACCCTGGAGGCAAATCTTCTCAAAGGGTGTAGGGTCCCTAAGCACAGCCTCTTTCCGAATAGGCGCCAGAAGATAATGGCACGCCTGCCTGTATTTCCAGAATGATAATGTTGCAGGAGGGAGGCTACCTATAAGGTCATCAAAGGGAAGAATCTTTCCCGGTCGTACCAGGTGTGAGGCTAACAACGGGGAGTTAGCAGTGCGTGAGAAGTCATTTGTGGACAGTCCCGGGGGAAAATCCGGATTGCCCCGGAGAGGTGTTAGAGGGCTAGGGGAAGAAGTAAAGTCGTGGTGTGAGGTCAGCTTATGAAAAATCCGCAACGAAGCCCCAATGAGAGGGTGTTGTGATAGTTCCCTAGGACATCTGGCCCACGGGATCCAAGGGGAGAATCGCAATGGAGATCTAGACACTCCTTCTAATGAGATCCAGTCTTTGCTATCTGCATGACAGTTCCAGTCAACTATTCTAGCCAGGTGGGTAGCATAGTAATAGTTTGAAATTTGGGAACCCCATCCCGCCTGGTGCCTTCAGTTTCGTCAATAGGTGTAAACTAATGCGCGGTCGTTTTTGGGCCCATAGGAATTTCCAAAGTAAGGATTGTAACTGTTTAAAAAAGGTGGCTGGGAGTTCGATGGGTAAAGTGTGGAATAGATAAAGAAGTCGTGGGAGTGTTATCATTTTAACGAGTGCGGCCCTTCCAAACCATGAAAAGAGGCCCCGAGACCACCTAGTCAGGTCTAGTTCAATCTGCCTCAACATGGGCTTAAAATTAAAAGAGAAGATCTTGCTTAACTGCGGGGTAAGTTTGATGCCCAAATATGTCAAGGCGTCCGCCACCCATTTAAATGAGGTATTCGATTGTGCCTGTGCCAACACATCAGGGGGGGAGCGTTAGATTCATGGCCTCAGACTTAGTATAGTTAATCTTGAGGTTTGAGATGTAACCGTATACCAAAAAGGCCTGTAACAGGTTTGGGATCGAGGTATGCGGGTGGGTCAGAAAGGGTGTGTTAATCGTGCGAATGAATGGCTCTAGGGTGAGAATAAACAGGAGCGGGGAGAGAGGGCACCCCTGCCTCGTCCCGTTCCTAATCTGCACCGGATCAGACAGGGTCCCATTGATCTTCAATTGGGCAGTCGGATTTTGATAGAGGGAGGAAATCCAGGAGAGCATGTGGGGGCGTAACCCCACATGAGTGCATGTGGCAAATAGAAAATCCCAAGCCACTCTATCGAAGGCCTTCTCCGCGTCCGTGGACAGGAGAAGGCCCCCAAACCGAGCATTCTGACAGTGGTGGATTAGATTCAAAGCCTTCGTTACGTTGTCCCTGGATTCCCTCCTCGGCATAAACCCTGCCTGATCCGGGCCGATCAATTGGGGCAAAAAGTATCTCAATCGGTTTGCGATAATTTTGGACAAGATTTTTAAATCCAAATTAAGTAAGGAAATGGGACGGTAGCTAGCACAAACCGTGGGGTCCTTCCCCGGCTTGGGGAGCACCGTTATATAAGCTCCCAGGAAGGTCGCAGGAAGTTGATGGAGCTCTCTCAGTGAATTGAGAGTTCTCAAGAGTGGCTTTTCTAACAGATCTGAAAAAGCCTTGTAGTAGTGCGCCGTCAGCCCATCGGGGCCAGGGCTCTTACCCGGTTTAAGGCTCTTTATCGTCCCCAATAATTCCTCCGAGGTGACCGGACCCTCTAAGGAATCTGCGTCGTCAGGAGAGAGTGTAGGCATGCCACTCCGAGACAGGTAATCCCGGATGATATGGCCTCTCTCTCCGAGCAGCCCCCCAGGTTTATGCTGAGAAGGGATGTTGTAGAGGTCACTATAAAACCGGTGAAAGCTGTCAGCAATCTGATCCACCCGGTTCGTCAAAGAACCGTCCGCCTTCTTAATTGCCAAAATGTTATTGGCGAGGGCAGCATCTTTAACCGCCCTGGCCAATAGCCTACCCCCCTTGTCGCCATGTTCGTAGTAAATTTTTTGTTTTAGAAAAAGGGTGCGTTTACTTTTGGTCTCCAGGATACTTCTCAGCTCTGACCTCGCCTCAAGCAATTCCTGGGTTACTGAAGCAGCCCGGGACTGCTTATGTTGGGACTCAAGCCGTGCAATTCTTGAGGTTAGGGTGGCTATCTGAGATTCCGCCTTCCGTTTACGGGACGCCCCTGCTCTGATAAACTCTCCCCTCATTACACATTTGTGGGCTTCCCAAATAGTCAGGGGTGAAAGCTCATCCGAGACATTTTCTCGGAAATAATTACGGAGGGCATCCGTTAGGGTCGGGAGTAGTTCAATGTCAGTCAGTAGCGAGGGGTTCAGTCTCCACGTGCAGGGTCTAGGCCTCAAGTCGGAGCGCGTCAGGGAAACCGAAACCGTTGCATGGTCAGAGGGTCTGGAGACCAATATAACTCTTGGCATTTAACAGGTCCCGCTGCGTAATAAAAATTTAGTCAATGCGAGTGTACTTATCATGAGGTGCCGAATAGCAAGTAAAGTCCCTACCATTAGGGTTGAAAGTGCGCCAAGTGTCTATTAAAGTCAGAGAATGCAACGCCTGTTTCACCTGTTTCAAAGTACGGTAAGTTAAGCTAGATTTACCTGTGGAAGTGTCCTGAATCGGGTTAAGTGGAACATTAAAGTCCCCCCCCCCCAGTAAAATGCAGCCCGTAGCAAAGCTCTTTAATTCATCTACCACTTGCCTACAAAAGGGTACATGTGCACTATTGGGGAAATAGACGTTGGCTAATGTTAAGGGCGTAGAGCCCCACATGCCCTTTAGGAACAGGTATCTGCCGTCGGGATCCGACAGCTGCTGAGTGACCTCAAAACCCGCCGACTTGTGGAGGAGAATCGAGACTCCTTTCGTTTTTGCTTACGGGTTTGTTGCATGAAACACCCGTGGGAAATTTTTGTTAAATAACCTAGGAATTTGACTAGATCGGAAGTGTGTCTCCTGCAAATATACAAACATGGGTTTTACCTTATTCAACTCCCGGAGGATGGAGATGCGCTTTTCAGGCGTATTCAAGCCGCGAACATTGTGTGATATCAAAGTCGGGCAGGGGCCCAGCATCGAGTATGTCATGGTCGAGAAATCAAAACCCTCCGAGGGCGGCTCACTCTGCGGAGATAAATAAGAATAAGAAGCAGTGAAAGGGAGATGACAGTAGAGAGAGAGAAGGAAAGGTGGGGAGAAATCAGGAGAAGAGAGAGGTACAAGGACAAAAGTGAGGGTAGGATAAGGTGGGAGTACGTCCTGTACTCAGGGCGTATCAATTGGGCTGAGTTCTTGCCTGCAGATCTCTGAGCTGCAAGCCAAGAGAAGAGCAGGGAGCGGTATACACAACAAACTCCTAGCTATACCGCTATGCCCTGTTTGTGGGGTACGTGGGAGGAACACCACAGAAGGGGTAAGTGTTCACATTAATACCATGAAAATGGCCACAAATGTAACAATAAACATAATAAAAAAAAAAGGAAAAAAGAAATCGGCGAGGAGAATCCCTTAACGAAAGTGCATAAAAAAAAAAAAGGGGGAAAAAAAGAATAATAGTACAAAAACACAGAGTCACCATAAGGGAGACTCACAGACCCTAATTTAAAGCATAACAAGGCAAGAAAATATTTCCTGGCCGGAAAATAGCAGCCACTAAGTGGCGGGACATACAACCTAGAACTGTTGACTCAGAACAAAAAAAAGGAAAGAAAACACATCATGTTCCTGAAAAACCTCCGGGCAATAACCCGCCAAAACAATCAAAAAATTGGGCAAAATTAATGGCGGCCCACCAGCCCCTCAAGCAAGATCCCGGCTCCTGGACTGCCGCGCAGGAAACTGAAGGCGCCCCCCCGTTCCAGCGCCCATCCTGCCGCCTCTGCTCTTCTTCGTGGGGGGTTTGGCAGGGGAAGAGTGGGGAGAGCTATCCGGGCTAGCGTCTTGTGGGGGGTTCCAGAACTCCGCATACCAGTCAGGGAGATGAACGCAGGGGATGTTCAGTGCTGCGCAGAAATCCGGAAGCTCCTCCGGGAGCCTGAGTAAGAGTTGTCTCCCATTAAAAGTAACCTGTAGGGCAAACGGAAAGCGCCATTTGTAAACAATGCCTCTCTCTCTCGTAGCACTTCCAAAAGAGGACGTAGAGCCCTCCTGTTTTGCAGGGTGATGGGTGACAAATCCTGAAAGTGCCAGATCACTATCATTGAACTGGATACGGTCATTTTTCCGTGCTTGGCTGAGAATCTCCTCCTTCAGAGGAAAGTTCTGGAGGCAGCATATAATGTCTCTCGGTGGGGCTGTGTCTGATGGTCTCGCTCGGAGGGCCCTGTGCGCTCGTACAAATTCAATAGGGGTATCGGCCGGGTTCTCCAGCAGGTTGAATATGGAGCGTAGGGCAGAGGGTATCTGGTCGGGGGCCACCGCCTCTGGAACCCCCCTCACTCGAATGTTACACCACCGACCCCTATTATCGAGATCTTCTAGGTGCCTGTTAATGGAGATTAAATGCGCAGTATGTGAGGCTGTTGTCGCTTCCAGTCTATGTACCGCCTTATCTCTCCTATCCTCAGCCCTCTCCATGGTGGCCATTTTTTCGTTCAGTGAGAGGAGGTCAGCTTTAAGGTCGGTAATGGCAGAGAATAGGGTATTCTTGATGTCTGAGGCTATGGCGGTCATATCGCCCAGCGTTAGAGGGTGGTCAGGGTTGCCGTTCCCGCTTACCAGGTCGTCCGCGGTACCTTGGGATCCGTCGCTCATCTCCTCCTCGTCGCCTCGTGGCTGCGCCATCTTGCGCGGAGTGGAGCGGTCAGAGCGGGCCTGCATAAGGAACAAGTCCTGTATATTGCGGGTCTGGGACGAAGCGGATTGTCGCCGCGATCTGGTCCCCGGGTTGTGCCGAGCTTGCTTGCTCATTTTCAGCTTCTGATTCGGCCAGGAAAGACGCTAACGGGCTGTGAGTCTCCGGGAGCTCCTCTCTAAGCAACCATTCCTTCCGCGCGCCAAGCCACGCCCCAAAATCCATTTTTTTTTTTTAAGGAATTTTTATGCAAAAGGAAACCCATGCATAACCAAATTTTAAGTTGGTAAAATTATAAAAGATGTTATACTGAGTAGTTAATGAACAAGTCGTGTTTTCAAATGGTGCAAGCTCGTGGAATGGTGACAAACTGATACTTAATGTCCATAGACATAACTTTAAAAATGTTTACAGGTTACCGGTTTAGAGTTGCAGAGGAGGTCTAGCGCCAGAATTATTGCTCACTCCAACGTTCCTCGTGATACCTCACGTGTGGTGCGAACAGTTTTACATATACATGCGTGTTTTTCTTCTGCACAAGGGGGTACGTAGGGATGGAGGCTCTTTAAAAGATGTGTTTTTTTATTTTATTTTAATATTTTGACACTGTCCCTTTCATTTATTTTTATTTCTCATGTTTTTCTTTTCCTATTACAAGGCATATAAACATGACTTGTATCAGAAATAAGGGATGACGTCATCTTTATGGAGAGATCTGGCTTTAATAAGAAATGTTATCTCTTGCGTTTAAAGAAAAGTTTTACTTCTGCCCTAGACTGGAACTGACGATGGGACCTAGCTCCAGTCCTCCAAGAACATAGAGGTGATCGGAGACTATCTGTTCTCTGGTATGGCCAGCCACACGACAGTAAAAACGGTAGACCAGAGAAACACTGCCAGGCTAAGGCTGGCGGTGTATGCATCCCCTCCAGCTGCTTCGGAAAGCAATCCAGCAGCTATTTTGCTGCTTAGACCACTTTCATAAGAGAGCCAATCACCGGCTGAAAAAAAATACTGGGGTTGTGGCCGATGGCTTCAGCCATAACTCTGGCAAACCATTAGCAAAACGCAATGTGTGTGTCGCTATCATCTCTATCTCGCGGCTGGCGATTGTGGTGGCAGCAGGTGAGTGGATGCCTGCTAATAGGCGCTGCCACAATCGATCTGAAATGACAGAGGCTCTTTAAATGTAAGGACTTATTCTCGCTGGTAGTTAGAATCTTTAATAATTGCAAACAAAATGAAGGTTTCCTATTTAGAATAAGCTGGCAGGTTAGTAACATGGCGATGATATAACAGATTCAATTATACAGTTTTTTTAGTGTACATTCAAAAATAACTGGATAAAAGAATATTCCTGAACGTATCTCATGTTTACGGCGAAGTGTGACTGCATCAATGTACTGCATGTTATTAGCTAGCAGAGTTTGGATTCATTGACTGATTTTACCAAAAATCTAAATATTGCAGAATATACAACCTCATGCTATATGACTAGGCTCCATTTCATGCTGAGTAAACTAAATCCTTAATGCATCTTAAATGGAAACCATCTTTGGATAACATTTTATTAAAATATATATATATATATTTTTTTTTTAATGCGTATTTCAATCTGTGTTTCTGCAGATGAGCGAGAAGCTGTCCAAAAGAAAACCTTTACAAAATGGGTTAATTCCCACCTTGCTCGGGTCACGTGTAGAATTTCTGATCTGTATAATGACCTGAGAGATGGAAGGATGCTCATTCGACTGCTGGAAGTGCTCTCAGGGGAACAGCTGGTAAGAGACATGCATTCGATTTGTTATTGATGAACGCTGGACAAATGTAGAAAAACATTTTTTGCATAAATGTCTGTCCATTAAGCAATTACTAAAGTTCTGTTTTAAATGGTTTGGTTTAGGGCTGTAATGATATTTTATATGAAATATGGGCTCAGTGTTCCCCTAGCTGTGGGGTGAAAAGTGTAAAATTAAGAAATGAAAACCTTGCACAATTGCTTAAACTTTAAAGTGACTGTAAATGACCACCTTGTAAAACAACCCATGCAGATTGAAATGAAAGGCAAACATTTGTGTATGTATATTATAATATATTATATATAATATATTTATACATAGGCAAACATTTGTGTATGTGTGTATGTATATTATATATTATAATATACATACACATATATACATACACAAATGTTTGCCTTTCATTTCAATCTGCATGGGTTGTTTTACAAGGTGGTCATTTACAGTCACTTTAAAGAGGAAGTAAACCCTGATGAGTTTACTTCCTCTTTCATTCCCTGCAAAGGCAAAGCATAATGGACTACTATGCATCGCATAGTAGCCCATTATGTGTCACTTACCTGACACAGGAGCCATCTTGTTGGTGGGGTCTCGCAGCTCCGCTGCTGTCATTCGGCGAAGCCGTCACTCCCGCGCATGCAAATATCTCCATACCATATAGGTTTAGGAGATATTGCTTGGACCTACAGGTAAGCCTTAATCTAGGTCAAAGTGGTTTGTAAGGGTTTACAACCACTTTAAAGTTTCATAAGCAATTGTGCAAGGTTTTCTTAATGATTTTACACTTTTCACCCCACAGCTAGGGGAACACTGAGCCCATATTTCATATAAAATATCATTACAGCCCTAAACTTAGAGAGATATATATATATATATATATATATATATATATATATATATATATATATATATATATATATATATATATATATATAATATCTCTATATATAATATCTCTAGCTCTCTCACGTGATCACATTTCCACTTTTCCCTCTGTTCTTGGCTGCATACGATCTAGAGGGAGAAGCAACAGCACACTGCTCTTCCCAGTGAAAGGCTGGGGGGGGTTGTGTCAGGACATGTCTGATCATTGGCAGAGAGCAGCACAGCTAGGGAACTAGATTAATGTAGTAATGCACTAAAATCAACTTTCCAATATTACATAAATTTATACACATTCTAATGGCATAAAAACAATGGGTGTAAAATAGCAGCTGTGAAAGTCCAATATGTGAACAACTAGTCACTACCACCAGTTAGTGGGTGTACTGCTCACCCAATGGTTAATTAGGTGATTGCCAGGAGAGGAAAAACACGCACATCTATCTTGATTAAAAGATCCCTGGAGTATTATCCAGATAGAAGCTCGCATCAGAGACTGAGAGACTGATGAGCTTCATATACAGTGGATAATTATATCATAACTTCTCCAAATATACGTTCAAGCACCGTGCGAGGAGCCAGTGACACTACCCACGGTGCTTGAATGTGCTGGATGTGGAGGGAGAAGGGTTCTGCTGTCTGCACTGACCGCTCTATATGCGTTACACTATCAAGTTAAAGGTGAGTGTAGCTATCCAAAGCTCTTGTTCTACTATCCCATAGCAAACTTGCGCAATGATGATGTCTTAATTTTCTCTTTCGTTCATTGATGGACACAGCTCCTTTAAATCTTGACTTTAGGTTATATCGGCTCCTTCAGGAGAGGACTAGACAGAATGTGTAAAAACAGCAAAACTGCATAGCATCGCCCAGGGGGCAATCCCACTGGCTAGAATACCTCCCCCTGCTTCCTGCAGCTCAGTTTTTTCTGCCTAGTGTAGAAGGACCTGGCTCCCTGAGGGGACCATTGGTCCTGGGAATTTTTCATTTTTTTTTCCTGCATTTTTTTTGATCCTGTGATCTACAATCAACAGCCGGGCTGGGTGACAGGCTGGATAACATAGATCCTTGTCTCCCCAGCCTGGCCATCGAGCGTGAACAGACCCTAGCTACGCGCTGGGTCGACCACGACATGTCCCTTTCTGGTCCAGGGGCGATCGGTGAGCTATACGCTCCGGGGCACACATGACTGGGCTACTGCTGTCCGTGTCATTGTGCCGTGGCCGACAGCCACCCCGTACTGCTCGGGTTATCTGTCTGTGGTGGAATTCATCCAGTGGTCCTGACAGGAGGGGTAAGTATGGCTCCACCTATCTCGGCAGGTTGGAGCAGCTGGGCATTACCTGGAAGGTCGACTGGGGGGGTCTGGCTTCCTTTCTTCTCTCCCTGTCCCTCTTTCCCTCCTCCCCATACTGGGCTCCTGTGTGACTGGGCATGAGGTGCGGTGTACGTACCTGGCTGGGGGGGGGGGGCGGCTACGGGCCTTGGCGGGGGGCTGCGCTGGCTGTTAGGGTCTGCTCCTCCTTTCCCTGTTTTTTCTGGTCACAGTGAGGTGTTCACCATTTTCCTGTAGCCTTAGCCAGTGTATTACTGTCGGCCATTTTCTTGGAATTTTCTTTGCTAGGACGGCTGGCTGCCATTTTCTTGTAGCCTCAGCTTGTTTTTACCCCAGTGCTGGTAACTGTATGCATTTAGAATGCCGCGTTTTTTTTTTTTTTTTTTAACTCTGAACACCTCAAGCCTGGCGCAGGGGAGAGCAGACAGCAATGGCACGGCGCAGTATCTGGGTCAGGGTGGTGAGTTCTGCGGGGGGTCCTTCAGTCTGTGAAGCAGCTTGGGGGGGGGGGGGTGTATTTTGTGTGCCTTGCTTAGATCCCTGAGTGATGACAGGCAAGTGAAGGTCAGCGCTTCTTCCCCAGACATCACTGTTGCAACTGGCTCACTTGCAGCTGCGGTGCCCATGGATGCTTTGTCAGCGGTCCTGGAGATTTTTGTTGCCAGGGTGGAAGTGGGGTGTGGGCCCAAAATAACGCCCCTACCCCCCCCCCCCCATCTTCTGGGGAAAGCTCTGATTCAGACTCGGTGCTCCGCGGTGACAGGCGGCCCCTGTTCTTGCGCGGCAGAGGATGCGGACCAGAACTTATTTTGATAAGCTTATATACAAGGAATGGGGGAGCCGCAATGGCCCTTTTCAGTCCCGAGAAGGATGGCGGTGTGTTACCCCTTTAAGGAGAGCCTCCTGAAAAAATGGGTATTTCCTCTGGTCATTGTCCCCCCCCCCCCCGCCCCCCAGTATCCAGGTTAAATAAAGTAACCACGATTCCGGTAGAAGGGACTCCTGTCTCCAAGGACCCTACCAATAGAAGGGCCGAGGCAGTGGCCCGGTCCATGTGTACGGTAGTGGGGTCAGCAATAGGACCAGTGTTGGCCGCTGCCTTGGTGTCGCAGGCATTTTACTGAATGGGCAAAATTGCTGCACCAGAAATTTGTGAAGAAGCAGACTTCCCCAGTCTACGTAGAACTAGCAGACCTGTTGGTGCATGGCCTTAAGTATGTCTGTGATGCCGTCCTGGATACGGTCCCCCTGCTCTCTAGAGCATCAGTATCAACAGTGGTGCTACGGTGCCTGATGGCTGAAATGCTGGTCTGCGGAGCAGGCACCCAAAAAAAACCACTGGTGGATTTGCCCTTCCAAGGTAAGAGGCTATTTGGAACCGCGCTGGGTGACGTTCTTAAGAATGCCACCGGTGGGAAGTGCACGTTGCTTCCACAGTCCAGGAAGGGTAAGGAGTCACACCGTAGGCATGGACCCTCTTTGCGCTCTGAAGTGGCTTTTTCGCCCGTCTGGGTCGGCAGGTAAGCACTCCCAGTCCGACAAGGCGCATGTGGAGGGACGAAAGCAGGCCAAACAAATTCTGCAAGCAAAGATGTTACCACATGAAGGTTGCCCCTGCCTGACTCTCGTGAGGGTTCAACTTTGGGAGTTTGTAGCTCCAGTACAAACTGGTTTCATCGGTATACAAGAGTTTCTTTCTTGTCCACCAAAAAGATTCTTTCCCGCCAACCTTCATCTGCTTCCTGCTCTTCGGGAGGCCCTGTTTAGTTCCTGTACCGACTCTGGAAAGGTTTTGGTGATTCTACTCCTATCTGTTTGTAGTCCCGAAAAAGGAAGGGGGTCCGTCCAATACTGAACCTTAAAGCCCTCAACAGCTTTGTGAAAGTGCAAGGCTCAGGATGGAATCAATTCGCTCCGTGGTCACTGCATTCCATCAGGGGGACTTCCTGGCGTCCATGGACATCAAAGACTCATACTTGAATATACCCATATGCCTCAGCATCAGAGGTTTCTGTGATTTGCAGTCAGGGAAGAGCATTACCAGTTGGTGGCTCTCCCTTTTGGTCTGGCGTCAGCGCCCAGGGTCTTCACTAAGGTGTTAACCCCCAGTTCTGGCATTAAGGCAACTCAGGTTCACAATCCTAGGTTACCTGGGCGACCTATTTCTGAGAGCAGCTTCCACCTCAGAATTAAGGGAGGATGTGTGATCATCATGCACCTTGAGTTTGGTTGGGTACTGAACCTAAAGAGTCAGGGTTGGTGCTAACTCAACGCCTGGAGTACCTGGGCTTACTGCTGGACTCCTCAGAAGCGAGAGTCTTCTTGCTTTGGACAAGCTGCACACTCTTCAAGCTGCTGCGAAGTTGTTGGTGTCCCGCAGGTGGTCGTCACTGCGTTTTCTGCATGTGAGTTCTGGGTCTTGTGGTAGCCACTTTTGAGGCGGTACCGTATGCTCAATTCCACACTTGAGTCTTGCAGAGGGAGATCCTGTCAATATGGGACAAATCTGCTCTGGTGGCTGAAGTCTCTGACCCTCCGGTCCGGAAAAATCGTTCCTTCCTCTCCATTGGATGGTGATCACAACGGATGCCAACCAGACCGGTTGGGGGGGGGAGTTTTGGCATACAGTTGGCCTTGGGCCTCTAATTGCATGAAGAATCCCACCTGCCGATCAATGTGATCGAGCGATAAGACTGTGCCTCTCCACATGGTCAGAGGCTGCAGGGTCAGGATCCAGTTGGACAATGCTACGGCAGTGGCGTATGTCAACCATCAAGGAGGCACAAGGAGCTTGGCTGCAGCGTGGGAGGTTGCTCACATACTACAGTGGGCATAGCGATGCGTGCTGGCCTTGTCGGCCGTATACATTCCGGGTGTAGAAAACTGGCATGCGGACTACCTGAGTCATCAGATGCTGGACCAGGGGGAATGGTTTTTTGCATCTGGATATATTCTGGCTCATTCACCTAAGGTGGGGCACACCAGATGTGGATCTCTTGGCTCAATCATAAGGTACAGAGGTTTGTCCCCAGGGCAAGAGACCGCTGGGGGGATGCATGAGACTTGTTTGGCTCCATGGGGGCATTATCAGCGGATTATGCCTTCACCCCCACCCAAAAAAAAAACTACTGCCACGCCTGCTATGCAGAGTGGAGGCCGTGGGGATTCCGATGATTCAGATTACCCCAGATGGCTTCGGCATCCTTGGTACGCCGACCTAATATGACTGGTGGCGGATGTCCCTTGGTGGCTGCCGATGTGAGGACTTTCTGTTGTAAGGTCTGGTACTTCATCCTGCTTTACCATCACTATTTTTAATGACATGGCTGTTAAAAACCAGGTGTTAAGGGACCGAGGTCTGTCAGACTCGGTAATTACTACTATGCTGAGGACACGGAAGTCATCTTCTCTGAAGATTTATCATCGTATGTGGAAGACCTACATTTCCATGTGTTAGGAGATGGGTTGGCGTCCACGCACATATTCTGTTTTCAGAGTCCTGCTATTTTTGCAGCGAGGAGTGGATTAGAAACTTGCCTTGGGCACCATTAAGGGGCAAATGTCAGCCTTGGCTGTCTTCTTTAAACATCCCTTGGCGACGCACTCATTGGTGAGTAAATTTGTGCAAAGGGTTTTGACACGTAGCGCCTCCGGGCCAACCACTGCTACCTCCGTGGGATCTGAATCTGGTACGATCAGTTCTTGAACTGCCTTTGAAAATATTATAGAAAATCCCTTGCTGACTTTTTTTTTTTTTTTCTCAGAAAGTAGTCTTTCTAGTGGCAATTACAGCTTCCAGGAGACTTTGTATTGGCGGCTTTGCCGTGTAAGCCTCCCTACCTGGTTCTCCACAAGGATAAGTCTGTGCTACGCCTGCTGCCCTCCTTTCTTCAAAAGATGGGTTCGGCCTTTTGTCTAAATGAAGATGTCGTGTTGCCATCCCTATGTCCTAAGCCGGCACATCCAAAAGAAGTTTCTTTACATTCCCGGGTTGTGGTCTGGGCTCTACGGGTGTATCTGTTTGCTACAGCTCCCTTCCGGAGGTTTAGACTGTCTAGGTGGCTGGTCTGAAAAAGGGTCTGGCGGTCTCTGCGACCACCGTCTTTCGGTGACCATAGTCTCTCAGCGGAGCAGACAGGTCGTGGTTCAGGCTTATGTCTTAAAAGGGGGCGGGCCTCCCCCTTTCTTGTCCCGGCTCGTTCCACCGAGGCCGTGCTTCCTAAAATCAGGTGTCTCCCAGGTGTGTAAGGCGGCGACTTGGTCGTCCGTTTAAGGAGGTTTTAAGGAGCTGTGTACGTCAATGAACGAAAGAGAAAATAGGATTTTTGTATTTACCATAAAATCCTTTTCTCTGAAGTTCATTGACGGACACAGCACCCACCCCTCCTATTTCTGGTTGTACTGCTTTTTGACGAACTGAGAAGACTTATAACCAGTGCAGTTTTTTTTTTTTTTTATTCCTTTATTTATTTTCCAAAATAAAACAATTTCACAGACCATAAAGAAAACTGAAAGCGATTAAGATAAGAACAGAGACAGGAAGTGGACACAGTTTGGCGTAATAACAGCATCATCAAATATTAAACAGCCAATATCAATGATCAAATCCCGGATTTGTGCACTCATTAATTTGCAGAGGTGGTTAAGACTATGTATCGTGGCTGGCTGTGTGCCACTCCGGGGGGAACCATCTGACCGTTATCCTCGCGGCCTCCTACCGCCAGTTGAGTCACCAGGACTACACTGTAATAGACTCACTGATACCTGTCGCGGAGAGCCGTCCCACAACCAGCTAGGCCTAGCCGTGCGGCGCAACTGATGAGTTAAAAAAAGCAGGATATTCAAAGTATCTGGATGGGCCGGCCTAGGGCGGGGAGCGAATCGGGGAAAGAAGGGAACAAGGAGTGGAAAGGCAGGATGGTAGGGATGTAAGAGAAAACAGAGAAGTAAAGTAAAGCGGGGTGGTGATGCCTCCCGACCAGAGGACGATTTACACTGCAAAGACTAATCAGGTAGAGCAACCTCGCGGAGGTAGGCTTCCGTGTAGATGTAGTGTTGCCATGGGCGCCATGTCTCCCGGAAGGCCTCCCCCCCCCCCACGCAGAGTGGCAGTAAGATCTTCCATGTTTCTTATGTCATTCACCTTGGCAAACCACAGGGATTTAGTTGGCGGAATCTCCGACCTCCAGCACAAGGGAATGCATGCCTTGGCAGCATTCAAAAGATGAATGGTAAGAGAGGCTTTGTATTTCTTGATGGATCGCTTAGAGAGATGCAGTAGGCAGGCCGCGGGGTCTCCCTCCAGGGCAACACCAGTCAGGTGCTTGACCGTGCGTGCCACCTCCGTCCAGTAGGGTTTAATTTTGGGGCAGTCCCAGAAAATGTGCAGCATCGTCCCCTCCCCCACATTACAACGCCAACAGACTGGGGACCCGCGGGAAGAAACGGTGTAAAGAGGTGGGCACTCTATACCATCGGGTCAAAATTTTATAGCAGGATTCCTGGACCCTGGTGGCAATGGAGGACTTCTGGGCAAAGTAAAGGATCTTCTCCCGCTGTGAGCCACTAAATTGGACGCCTAGGTCCGACTCCCATTTAGGAAAAGGGGGGATGAACCCTTCAGCTGGAGAGATCAGGGAGGAGTAGAGCAGAGATAGACAATGGCAAATCGGTTCCCTGCGGTGGCAGATTCGCTCCAGCTCCGTGAGTGGGTGCGATATGCCAGGCGTCCTCGCGCATCTGCGCAAGAAATTACGGAGTTGAAGACTGCTCCAGAAGTCCAACGGGGGGTCTAAAGTGGACATCCCTGCTTCTATTTCAAGGCGGCCGTCCGGACCCAAGAAGTCGTAAAAATGAGACCGCCCCGTCGATGCCAACCCCCCAAAAGTGGGGTTCAGCCTGCCAGGCGGAAAGTCTGGATTACACAGAATTTGCGCCATGGGGGAAGGCATCGGGGAGATCGAGGAATGTCGGAGGGCGTCCCTGATCACCCGTAAGGTACTGCCTAGCGTAGGATGGTCATTTAAGTCCTTAGGCAGCGGGGTAGCGACCCACGGCCAGCTCCTGGCCATACCCTCAGAATCCTCCAGTTCCATTGCCACCCACTGCTTGGCCTCCGCATGACAATACCAGTCTAGTAAGGTGGGCCGCCCTGTAATACGCCTTGATGTCTGGAAGACCGACTCCTCCCCTGTGCTTGGCCATATGGAGAATTTGCAGTCTGATACGTGGTTTTTGATGGGACCAAATGAAGTCACGGAACAGCGAGTCAACTCGCTTGAAGAAAGACGGAGGGAGACGGATGGGGAGGGCTTGTAGTAGGTATAATATCCTAGGCAATATGGTCATCTTAATGGCGTTGCAACGGCCGAACCAGGTTAAAGTAAGGGAGTGCCATTGGTGGAGATCGGATTTGAGACGGAGAAGGAATGGAACAAAGTTCGCCTGGTACAAGTTAGAGGGATCCGCACTGATGTCGACACCCAAGTAATGAATAGTATTGGCCGCCCAGCGCAGCTGATGGGCCGAGCGCAAGCGGCCGACAATGGCCTTATCTACGGTGATGTTCAGGAGGGATGATTTAGTCAAATTAATCGAAAACATAGAGAGAGCTCCGTAGTGCTGCAGGGACTGGAGAAGGTTGGGGAGTGAATTTAGGGGATCCGTTAGGAAAAAGATTAGGTCGTCCGCAAAAGCGGCCACCTTGTGTGACCCAGAGGATTTATGAAAACCTGCAATGCCACGGTCTTCCCGAATCCTACACAGGAGGGGTTCCAGCGAGAGTATAAAAATCAATGGGGACAGGGGGCAACCCTGCCGAGTGCCGTTACGGATGTTGAAGAAACCGGACCTCGTTTCATTCACTTTGACCGCAGCCGTGGGATGAGAGTAGAGGGAAAGGATCCACCCAAGCATCGAGGAACGAAGACCTATGTGTTCTAGGGTGGCCTGAATAAAGGTCCAGTCCACGCGGTCAAAAGCCTTCTCCGCGTCAGTGGACAGCAGGAGAAGGGGTCGTGCAGAGGACCTGGCCGCGTGGACTAGGTTCACCACCCTAATGGTGTTATCCCGGGGTTCTCTATGTGGGACAAAACCCGCTTGGTCCCTGTGAATCAGAGCTGGTATATGTGGGAGCAGTCTATTGGCCAAGATCTTGGCGAACAATTTAAGGTCAGTGTTCAGGAGGGCTATCGGGCGGTAACTCCCGCACTGAAGTGGATCCTTCCCCTCTTTAGGAATGAGGGATATGTAGGCCCGCAGGGTGTCTATCGGGAAGGAATTACCACCCGTAATCGAGTTGAGGGCCGAGACCAATGGATGGGAAAGCGTCTCAAAGAAGGTTTTATAGTAGGTTGGGGTGAGACCGTCGGGGCCAGGGGCCTTCTTAGGCTTTGAGCTTGCTAGCGCAGCCCCCAACTCCGCAGTCGTGATAGGCTCCTCCAGCTCCACCTGCACCTCAGCCGGTAGTGAGGGCATGCCGGACGTGGCCACATAGGACTGTGGGGTAAACCCACTGGCGGAGTCGGGAGCGGCCGAATGCGGCCTGCCCAAATTGTAGAGGCCTTCAAAAAAATGATCGGAACTCCGACGCTGTCAGAAGATGTAGTCGCTTTTTGGCCAGTGGAAGTCAGGATATGAGAAATGTAGGTTTGGGTGCGGGGGCCTCACAGTGCCCTAGCCAGCATGGTGCCAGGTTTATTGCTGAATTCATACATCGAACGGTGAGCCCAAGCCAATTTTTGCTTTGTTTTATGGAACATGAGTAAGCGAAGCTCTTCGCGTGCTTTAAGAAGTTCCTGATGGGTGGACCGCGCAAGACTGGCTTTGTGGGTACATTCTAAAGAGCGGATCAGGGCAAGTAACTCATCCGCACGACGTGTTCTCTCCCGTTTTAATCGAGCCCCTATTCGGATTAAGGTGCCCCTCACCACCGTCTTGTGAGCCTCCCATACCACCAGAGGGTTGGCAACTGAGGCCACGTTTACATTGAAGTACTCCCGTATCGAGGCCAAAACCTCTGCACGTATCTCCTCCGTTTGCAACAGGGCCTCATTTAGTCTCCACGACGGGGGGGTCCGAGTCACAGGGCCCAACTGAAGTGTCAGATGGATCGGAGCATGGTCCGAGAAGGAGATAACATCGATGGCAGTAGAAACTACCCGAGGTAAGTCCTTGTGGGATAGCAGCAAGTAGTCTAACCGCGTGTAGGAATGATGAACTTGGGGAAAAATAGGAATAGTCTCGGTCCTGGGGATGTAGTAAACGCCAGGGATCAACCAAGCGCAGGGTATGGAGATCCGCTTTCATCCGCTTGAGACGAGCGTATGAAAGATGGGAAGCGCCATGAGAAGCATCCAGTAAAGGGTCCATAGCAAAATTGAGGTCACCCCCAAAGATGAGTATACCTTCCGAAAACTCTAACAGTTGGGGCAGCAACTTCCGTAAAAATTGCGGATGGTCAACATTAGGGAAATAGACATTGGCGAAAGTGACCTGCACATCGCACACCCTCCCTTTGAGAAGGAGGAAACGGCCCTGAGAGTCTACCCGCTGTGCCTCATAGACCCACGGCAGCGACTTGGCCAAAAGGATGCTGACCCCCTTGGACTTGGAGATAGGCGATATGCTGTGGTATGCCGTCGGGAAGGCCCCGTTCGTCAATTTCGGGATACGCTCACCATGGAAATGCGTTTCCTGTAAGAAGGCAACGTGAGTTCTGCTTTTGCGCAAGCTAGCCAGGAGCTGCGAGCGCTTTTCCGGGACGTTAAGGCCACGCGCATTGAGGTGACCTTCAGGAGACCCATATTGCCGTTAAATGAGGCAGCAATCACTACGTGGCGGGCAAAAAGGATGGCACGTCCTCGCCGGAGACCTCACTAAGAGGCACCACCACCTAGGGAGGAGGAGAGTAGAGGATGAGAGAGGAGGGAGAGAGGTAGGGGGGGGGGGGGGGGGGTAAGAGGGGAGAGGAAGGGAGGGGTAATAGGGAAGAGTGGGGATGGGGAAAGCTGATTACTAAGTGCGATAGCTCAATAAACCCCCGCTAAGCACCGGCAGTGCCCAAGCAGGGAGTTGCCCTAATTGGGGGTGGACAACGGAACTAAAGTAGCAACAGACTAAACAATGGTTTAACAGATAAATATAAGCAAATGCGAAAAATGTGTCAGGAGATACACAGGAGAAGAGCAACGAGAACCATATGAGAAACAATAAGATTGAGAGAAGACATATGAGCCAACATTTTAGTCAACTAAACAAAAGAAAAGAACCGTGGTGACTGAGATCAAATGCCCGTCAGGCGAGCGGGCAGGACAGGCCCCCCCCCATAAAACCCAGAACAATCAACAATACCAACCCAGAACCCCACCGCCCCACCCATCAAGTGTCAGGGCCAGAGCGCGGCCCCCCCAGAAATGCCCACACTCACTGTACATGGGAGAGCTATAGGGTTTCGGACCTGAGAACATGTCTAAATATAGAGACATAACACCATCAGTTATCCCACATAGGGCCCATCCGCCCAACCAGCCCCGCCACCCCCCGCCACAAGCCCCGTAAGACGGGGGGGAGGAGCACGGCCCAGCGGATACACCCATGACCAGCATAGCAGTCCCCCCACCCCCCAAATAGACATGAGCATCCAAACATGGGGAACATAACAAGGGGTGTCTCCCAAAGCAAGAGGCCCGCCCCCCCCCCCCGGCCCACCGGACAAAACGCCCATCCCCTGTCAGGGAGAAATGTAGGCCGAGAGAGGACGGCACGCCCACACACGGGAGCCAGCACTGGCCCATCTAAAATGAAAAACAAAGTACATAGAGGGAGAGAGACACACAGCTCCTCCGACAGAGTTCTGGACAGGCAGGGGGGTCCGCCACACCCTGAGGCATGGTAAGCTAGACAGTCAGGAGAGGCTGGGTAGATGGGGTCCCGAGACAAGACCAGGATGTTGCAGGCGGGCCATCAATACGGGAAAAGGCAAAGTCTTACCAGGCCATGAGGTAGGCATCACGGTCACGCCTCAGAGGATGTTGGATGTGGCCTGGTGGCCTCGCGAGTCGGTGAACGAGACCGCCGTACCCGCTGCCGTCTGGGCAAGGGTGGGCCAGATGAGTCCTGGGTGAGTAGATAGTCAAACCAGTTCGGGACAGTGATGGCCGCCCCGTCGATGAAACCGAACAAATCAGGTAGTTGGTCAGGCGAATAAAGATGAAACTCCGCACCATGCTTCCGGACAATCAGATGGAAGGGATGGCCCCATCGGTACGTGGCGTCAGCTTCCCGTATCAAGTCCAGCAGCGGCCTCAACATTCCCCGCATGACACGGGTTTGCCTGGAGACATCAGGGAAGATTCGTATGGAGGCACCGTCGAAATCAATCGAGCCCCTTATCCCAGGCCAGGTGCAGGATCTCTTCCTTAATGGTGAATAAATGCACCCTGCAGAGGACATCACACAGGTAGTCCAGGGGAGCAGGGGGCGCCGATGCTGCAGGGGGAGCCCTGGAACCCGGCACAGGGTGGACCCTGTCCAATTCCACCAGTGCAGTTTTTTGCCTCTTTTTTTATTATTATTATTATTTTTTTACATGTTCTGCCTAGTCCTTTCCTGAAGGTGGCGACATAACCCAGGGTCAAGATTTATAGGAGCTGTGTCCGTCAATGAACTTCAGAGAAAAGGATTTTATGAGTACAAAAATCCTATATATTTTTTTTTTCTTTGAGAATTGATGTATTTAGAAGTTGATATAATTATCCACTACATATGAAGATTATCAGTCTCTGTGAGCTTCTATCTGGATAATTCTCCAGGGATCTTTCTCTCAATCGAGATAGGGGTGTGTGTGTGTGTGTGTGTGTGTGTCCCCTCCTTTCTCTTGTCAGTCGACGAATTAACAGGTGAGCAGTACACGCACTAATTGGTGGTGGTGACTAATTGTTCACATTTTGGACTTTCACGGGTGCTATTTTATATTTTACACCTATTGGTTTTATGCCGTTGGAATGTGTATAAATGTAATACTGGAAAATTGATTTTAGCGCATTACTTAATCTAGCACTATATGGTGATATCAGTACACTTTTTTTTAAAATAGCTGCAGCTTTAATCATTTATCTTTTTAATATTTTTCTTACATCAGGGGACATGGAGCCATAGTAACTGTGTGGGACATATCGGCGTATCAGGTGCTGGACACTGGCACGCCCCTTAAGGCGTGCACTTCCCCATATAACCCCTCCCACTACTGAGTCTTTTTTTATTTATTTTTTTTCCCCTGCCAGTGTCTAAGGTGTTGGGCATGTGTAAGGATGTGTGTACTGAGCTCAACGGGCAGTAATCCTTTGAGAGCCAGCCATCCTGACCAGATCCATTCTGATGTCTCCTTAATGGACTAAATGAACGGTACCCGGGCCCCGTCATATGAAGACACGAGGTTTTGCTTGCGATTGCTTTTAAAGCTGGACCCTGGGATCCAGCACTTTTTGGTAGTGAGGCCAATAAGTTTACTGGCAGGGTCGTCTTGCAGGTCCAGGATTGCGGGATTACCTGAGTGTACCCCTGTTCCTGAAGGTTTCCTTTCAAGGTCTCAGAACCTACTGTGAAGGGCGAATATTTTTTTTTATTTTTTATCCCTGATAAAACCCTGCGACGAGGAAAGGTAGGGGAGATTTTCTGCAAGGAATCTCTCCTTCCATGTATTGTGTAGTCATGTCAGGTATGTCACCACTGGAGGCTGTATTGAGCACTCACCATTCTGACGCTGGAAACAGCAGAAGCTTTCACTCTCCTCTCTGTTCAAGCCAGCTCAGGCCCTCAGGTATGAAGGGGGATTCTGATCACTTCCTGGGCCCCCAGATTGGCGGTTTTTGACTCCTTGAATGTCAGCCAGCTGCCTCTTTTTAAAGAAAAAAAATGTGGCAAATCGCGGCAGTTTTACCCCCCCAACCTCCTCCACCACCCCCCCGCCGCTGGCCTTCATGATTCCGGCACTCACACTTCCCTGAGGAAGGGGTGGCCGTTTTCACGCGGGGGGCATGGCTAAATGGCGTCAGATGCCGGACACTTGTGGAGGAAGTAATTTAAGCTACACAGTCAGAGCTGCAGTCTGGCGGTGGAGGGACAGCAGAGTGGTTTGGTGACACAGGCATCTCCCTTTTGTTGACAACATTGCACTGTATAGCTAGGACTAATAGCAGTTATTGTACTGTACTATAGCCTAGCAAGTGAAACCTTTTGCTGGTACTGTCTGTTTTGTACTGTAAGCTATGAGTGACAAAGGGACCAGGAACTGCTCTAAGGGTTCTAAGGGGTTAATGGTATACAATAAACTAAATGCTTCCAAAAGAATGTCGGTCTTCCTTTCCTGAGAGGTAAAAAGAAAAATACGGCCAGTCAGATGAGCCGTCAAGGGTAGAACACTTCTGTCTGTGTATTTCATACGAACAGATTTTTTTCTTCTACTATTTAAGATTGCTATGATGTCTCTCCATAGTAGGACTAAACATGGCAGATCTAGTCCTCTGGGCCCTTTTGTTGAGGTGCAGGATGCTGGGGATCGGGTAGATCTTCCCAAATATTGAAAGATGCTTATTTTTCCTCTTCTGAGTAGCCGCACAAGTCAGGTGTTTGTCTACTCCCTTACTTAACCCTTTTGTTGCCTGTAGTACAGGTTCTTGAGGTATCTACCTCTAATGAATTCATTTGAACCTCCCTCACCTGGGGATGTTTTAACTATTCATGCATAGCTATGTATTCTGAATGGGAACATTTCTATGAAATAGGGGCTTCCAGCTATTAATGCTGCAAACACCTCAGTGAGCAGTCTCACATGTACAGTGGATAATGCACTGATGTTAAAGGATCCAGTAAGTTGAGGTTGAATTTTCATTTTAAAGACGAGATGTCTTTTGCAGTTCTGGCTGCAATTGGAGTAGCTCAGGCCATTAACCCTTTAACGTCTGCTCCACTATTTTGGTGGAGCACATTTTGAGTCACGCCAATGCATTGGAATATTGACTCCAAGGAGTTAATCAGTTCCCGACCAGCACGCGCCGAAGTACATCGGCAGAATGGCACGGACAGGAATATTGGCGTACAGGTACGTCCAATCTTAAATGCCGCCCTGCCATCACCCCCGTGAGTCCGGTCGCGGGTCCAGCGGACTCTATCGCCGCGGGCATACCCGCGATGGTCTCACGGGACAGCTGAATGGAGAAATGCTGTTTGTAAACAGCATTTCTCCATTCTGCCTAGCAACTAGTGACTGATCTCTGCTCCATGTGATTGGAGCAGAGATCAGTGTTCACTAAATGAACGCCCAACCCCCCCACAATTAGTAACACACCCCTAGGAACACTTAATCCCTACACTGCCACCCACTGGTTAACCCCTTCACTGCCAGTGTCATTTACACAGGAATCGCTGCATTTTATATAGCAGTGATTGCTGTATAACTGACAATGGTCCCAAAAATGTCTGATGCGTCCGCCATAATGTCAGTCACAATAAAAATCACTGATCGCCGCCTTTACTAATAAATAATAAAAAATTTATAAAATGCCATAAAACTATGCCTATTTTGTAAACACTGTAACTTTTGCGCAAACCAATCAATCGCTTATTGCGTTTTTTTTTGTTTTGTTTTTTACAAAAAATAGAAGAATATGTATTGGCCTAAACTGAGGGGGAAAAAATGTTTTTATATATTTTTGGGGAATATTTATTATAACAAAAAGTAAAAAAATAATGCGTTTTTTTTTTTTTTCAAATTTGTTGCTCTATTTTTGTTTGTAGCGCAAAAAATAAAAACGCACCAAAAAGCTATTTGTGGGGGGGAAAAAGACGTCAATTTTGTTCGGGAGCCACGTCACACGACTGCGCAATTGTCAGTTAAAGCGACGCAGTGCTGAATCGCAAAAAGTGGTCTGGTCTTTGACCAGCAAAATGGTCCGGTCTGTAAGTGGTTAAGGAACAGGTGCGAGATACCTGAAAGTTCTGCTTGATCAGCAGGCCCGGCAAGGGGTTGGTGTATTTGATGCAGATGTCTCTCAGATGCTATGAAGGACTCGGCCGTTTAAGCCCTATGGCTTATACTTGGACTAGTGCATTTTTGCAGAGGTCCGTGGCTGAAATATTAATCGGCCGAAGCACCTGGTGAAAACCCTTAGCCATTCTGTGTCCCTTTCTGGGATATGACTATTTTAGAATGGATAAGTACATCCAAAAGGGGTAAAGCTCTCTTTACCAATAAAAGGAGGTTCAGACAGTTCTCCTTTTTAATCGTGTAGCCTCTCCTATGCCTTAGTTTCCAGGGGCAGCACCAGGATCTTGGGGCAGAAAGCCCATAAAGCAGAATGCTAAGGGCTTCTCATGAAGGAGCACCCCCACTCGTTCGGGTGAGGGGAAGGGTCCTGCGATTCTCAAAGTCTGGCAGGAACAATGTTAAGAGCAGAGGGATTTCTGTGCTTTTCTTTAGGTTACATCTAGAGTTTCAAGAGCCTGGATGGCCCTGCCGGCTTTCGATCTGAGGGTCTGGGTCCTGTTTGGGTGCTGCCTGTGGGGTCCTTGGGGCTGCTGATGTGGCAGTCTCTATGCAGAGTGTCTGTCTCCTCAAAGAATGCTCCTAAGGTTCCAGAGGAAAAAAAAAAAAGGAAAGAAGTCTTTCTGGCCTCTGGATTAGCTGTTATCCCAGTCTGTGATATCAGATTCCCTTGGTGGAACAGGGTTTTTTTGGCGGAAACCTTTTAACCACTTAAGGACCAGGCCTCTTTTTCAGATTTGGTGTTTACATGTTTAAAACAGTTTTTCCCCAATCGTCTTTCAGGACAGCCACCTTAGAGAGACACCGGCTCCTCCCCTCTGAGGAAACACCGCCTTCAATTTCATAATTTAAGCCTCCTCCTCCCTTCGTTCCTCAGTTATGGTGTTTCCTCCGGCGGGGAGACATCGCCAAGGAACCTTAGGCTAAATTCGGTTGGTGAAACTGAAGCCACCCGAGCGGAGCCCTGGCCCCGTTCGGCTATCCGACCGTTCATCGGTCGGTCCAGGACAGTCCTATCAGCGGGGAGCTGAAGTGTTCGTACTGTCCATATACCCTAAACTCCGCTTGGGGAAAGCGGGAAGTTTATGGGGTCGTCCGTTCGTTCACCCGCGGGGGTTTCAACGGAACAAACAGTCCAGTCGGCTGGGGAAGCTGAATACTCGACTGACCTTTACACGCACTCCAATCTTCGCTTGGGGAAAGCAGGAAGTCTTTGGAGAGGTTCATCCTTGCGTTTCGCCCAGTGGGGTGCTGAACGAAGGCGTCCAGGGCCCCCCTGTGTACGCAGCCGGCTGGGAGCTGGAAGCCGGACCGGTAGGCGGGCGACGTCAGTTCCGGTGGGGGCGGACCCCTTCGTTCGATCCGCGTCTTCCGGTTCCGGACGCGGCACGTGAAAGGGAACCTAGCGTTCGGCTGGTGCGGCCTCTCTTTTCACAGTTGCACAGGTAGCTGTTAGAGGCGCATTCGTACCACGCTTCCTCAACGGGAGAATGTCCGAGGCAGAGGCTTCAAAAACTCCTGGAGATAATAGCACCAGCCACTCGAAGGTAAGAGGAAACCTGGGGAGGTGTTCCCTTACTTGTATCCAGTAGCTCCACTGGTGTTCCTCCTTGGTGGTCGGGGGGAAGGGTAGTGTGTCTGGGATCCTGGTGATGGTTGATCCTAGGGGGGGCACTCCCGGTGGTCCTCTATGTAGCGCTGGTGTTGCTGTTTTTTAGGCTCATGCTGCCCCTTCCTGTATTTTGTGTCTTTCAGAAAGCCACGAGCAAGTCCCCCCATGGTTCTAAGAAGAAGTGCCCTTCGTGTAGAACGTCTATGGGAGACTCTTGGTCTAAAGCTATTTGCAAACAATGTATTGGTACCTTTCAGTCCTTCCAAAACTTTTTTTCCAGTTTTCAGTGGCCCCAGCCTCCGAGCACTCCTACACCAGCGCAGCAGAGTGTACCATCCAGCCCTGTGGATGTTCCTCCTGCAAGGGGAGAGAATTCAGAGGGTCCCAGGGAGGAAGCTGAGGAGGAAATTGACAGTGTCGTTTCAGACTCCCAGGGGGAGTCTGACGCAGAGATGCTGGATGGGGAATCCAGCAGAATCTCGCGGTATAAGCTTTCCCTGGAGGATGTGGATGAGCTCTTGGGAGCGATTCATACCACTTTAGGTATTCAAGAAGAAACTAAGACATTGTCACTCCATGATCGGATGTACAAGGGCATGGGGGAACAAAAGAAGCGGGTGTTCCCAGTGCATGACGTCTTGATCGATACCATCAAGAAGGAATGGCGGGATCCCGAAAGGAAACCTTTCTTTTCTGGGGCATTAAGACGTAGGTTTCCTTTTTCGGAGGAAGAGACTCTCGTCTGGAATAAATCTCCCAGACTAGACGCTGCTTTTTCCCAGGTGTCCAGACACACTGATCTATCTTTTGAGGATATGGGGGTACTGTCTAACCCTATGGATCGAAGGATGGATTACCTTCTTAAGAAGGCCTGGGATTCGTCACAGGGAAATCTTAAGCCAGCCATGGCATCCACGGTGGTGGCCCGTAACATGGAGTATTGGCTCACCCAGATTAGCGCACACATTGAAGCAGGGACAGCAAAGGAGACTATTCTATCCTCCTTTCCCATGCTTCTTAAAGGGATAGCCTACATAGCGGACGCTTCGGCGGAATCCGTGAGGATGTCGGCAAGGTCCTTGGCCCTGACCAACTCTGCCAGGAGAGCCTTATGGTTGAAGACCTGGCCTGGAGACAATGCATCCAAACTTAAACTTTGTGGAATCCCCTTTACAGGAGATCTACTGTTTGGACCAGGCCTTGAAGCGGTGCTAGATCGCACAGCAGACAAAAGAAAGGCCTTTCCTGTTAAAAGGAAAATTGGGGAACAAGCCAAAAGAAAGACTCGTCCCCAGAAAAGGGTTGTACCACCCCGTACGGTTCAGCAGAAGAAAAGTTGGGGACTCAAAAGCAAGGGACCCGGGGGAGCAATTTTTCGCCCTCCTGAACAGCCCAAAAAAATCTCAGTGACAGGGTCACGGTGGGAGGAAGATTGGGGGCCTTCCTCCCACAGTGGGAAATGATTTCCTCCAATCAGTTTGTCTTGGGGATCGTCAGAGGGGGTTACCATTTGGAGTTTTCGGAACTCCCTCCTCTGAGGTTCCTTGTCACCGAGCTGCCAAAATGCGCAGAAAAATCATCTGCCCTTCTTTCCTCTCTTCAGGAGTTGGAAGAACAGGAGGTGGTAGTACGGGTTCCAGAAGGAGAGACAAGCAGAGGCTTCTACTCTCACGTCTTCGTGATTCGCAAGCCTTCGGGAAAGTTCAGGCTCATCCTGAACCTGAAGCCCCTGAATGTCTCAGTTACCTACAGAAGGTTTCGGATGGATTCGGTTTACTCAGTAAAAGCACTCCTACCTCCGAACTGCTTCATGGCATCAATAGATCTGAAAGATGCATACCTGCATATTCCAATCGCAGAGTCCCACCAGCGTTTTCTCAGACTGGCAGTGAGAACTCCAATGGAAGTACTACACCTTCAGTTCAGAGCGCTTCCTTTCGGACTATCCTCTTCCCCCCGAATCTTCACCAAAGTGATGGCAGAAGTTCTGGCATTTCTGCGTCTCAGGGGAATCTCGGTGATCGCATATCTCGACGATCTCCTTCTGTTTGCCCCTTCCCCAGCACAATTAATTCAGGATTTACAGGTCACAAGAAACCTGTTAATAAGCCTGGGTTGGCTCCTGAACCTGGAGAAATCCAACTTAATCCCTTCCCAGAGGGTCACTTTCCTAGGGTACGAGTTGGACTCAACAGTACAAAGGGTCTTTCTTCCTTTGGAAAAAATTCAAAAGATAGACAGGGCTCTGTTGTGTCTTCAGGGCAACCACCAGATCTCCATAAGGAAGATCATGTCAGCGCTAGGGTTGCTGACATCCGCTCTTCCAGCGGTTCAGTGGGCAGGGTTACATTACCGCCCTCTACAATTATTTGTGCTGAAGGTTTGGGATCACAGCCAGGAATCTTTGGATTCTCTGGTTTCGATTCCAGATCAGGTAAAGAGGTCCCTCTGGTGGTGGAGGAAGGGAGCAAATTTGTCCCAAGGTCTAGAGTGGGTCATGCCAACCTCCAGGGTGGTCACGACCGATGCAAGCAGCTCAGGTTGGGGGGCACACCTAGACTCCCAATTAATACAGGGTATTTGGGAAAAGAGGGACTCGAGGAGATCCTCGAATTGGAGGGAGCTGAGGGCAGTAGATCTAGCTCTCAGAACCTTTCAGAAGGAGCTTCGGGGGAATCACGTAAGGGTAAGGTCGGACAACTCCTCGGTGGTAGCTTACATCAACAGACAGGGGGGCACCAGGAGCAAGTCCTTATGGGCCCTAGCGGAAGCCATCCTCAGATGGGCCGAAGCAAATATCCTGTCCCTTTCAGCAGTCCACTTGAAGGGAGAACAAAATCAGGTGGCAGATTTTCTCAGCAGGAGAACTCTGAGAGAAGGCAATTGGGTTCTCAAGCAGGAAATATTCGAAATGATCACCCGGAGATGGGGGATTCCTGCAATAGATCTCTTTGCCGCAAGGGAAAATGCGAAGGTAGCAACGTTCTTCTCCATAAACAGGGGGGACGGGGCATTGGCGGTGGACGCACTAGCACAGAGTTGGGGTTTCTCCAGGTGCTATGCTTTCCCCCCTCCAGTGCTCATTCCAGCAGTATTAAGGAAATTTCAAGTGGAGAACACTACCCTCATTCTAATTGCACCTCACTGGCCCAGGAGGCCGTGGTTCTCGATCTTGAAGGGCCTGTCTGTAGAACCCCCCTGGATTCTCCCAGTGCAGGAGGATCTCCTGTCTCAAGGTCCGGTGTTCTGCCCTCAGGTAGGACGATGGAACCTGGCAGCGTGGCTTCTGAGGAAGAATTGCTAAAAGCCAAGGGCTTCTCAGACCGGTTGGTAGCCACTCTTCTAAACTGTAGGAAAAAGGAAACCCAGTCCATTTACTTAAAGGTATGGAAACGGTTTAACAGCTGGTGTTCAGAGGGTTCCTTCAACGTGCATAGCCCTATAGCCGTTCTAGAGTTCCTACAGGCAGGGGCGGATAAGGGGTTAGCGCTTGGAACACTAAAAGCTCAGGTTTCCGCTTTGAGCGTGTTTTTAGAGAAACATCTAGCGTCAGATCCTTGGGTCGTAAGGTTCTTCAGGGCCCTAGGTAGGCAAAGACCAGCTTCAAGCTCCCCCTTCCCGGTTTGGGATCTTTCTTTAGTTTTACAGGTTCTCACAGGGGAACCTTTTGAGCCGTTAGAATCTTGCTCATTAAAGCTGATCACTCTCAAAACGGTGTTTTTGGTAGCGATCACTACAGCAAGAAGAGTAAGTGAACTCGAAGCCCTTTCTGTCAGGGCTCCCTTTTTTCAGGCTTTTCCGGATCGTCTGGTTTTGAAGATAGATCCGGCCTTTTTGCCTAAGGTAGCTTCTAGTTTCCACAGGATGCAGGAGATCGTGCTACCTACATTTTGTTCAAATCCAGTTAGAGAACAGGAACACATGTTTCACAGACTAGATGTTAGAAGATGTGTTCTTTATTATTTAGACTGCACAAGTCAGTTCAGAAAGACAGATTCACTTTTTGTTTTATTTTCAGGGGCCAGGAAGGGTTCCAAAGCCTCTAGACGTACCATAGCTAGATGGTTAAGGTTAGCCATTGGGCAGGCATACGTGGCAGGGGGATTAGATCCTCCAGCGGGCATTAGAGCACACTCAACCAGGGCCGTGGCAACTTCTCAGGCAGAGTGGGCTGGTGCGTCTCCGGAACAGATCTGTAGAGCTGCAACGTGGTCCAGTTTTTCTACGTTTGTGAGACACTATAGACTGGATCTTCTGTCAGCCAAAGACCAAGCCTTTGGTCGAAAGGTGCTACAGGCAGTAGTCCCACCCTAAGGTAATATACTCGCTTATCCTCTCTAAGGTGGCTGTCCTGAAAGACGATTGGGGAAAAATGGAATTACGTACCGGTAATGTCCTTTTCCAGGAGTCTTTCAGGACAGCACCGGTTCCCACCCAAATTGTTGCAGATCATCGGGAACTCATTGCATGAGATCGTCAGGTAAGACTTAAAAAGTTTATTTGTTTGACGTGTTCTTGTGTCTCCCCAGTTTGGCCGGAGGTACTCTGGAAGAACTGAGGAACGAAGGGAGGAGGAGGCTTAAATTATGAAATTGAAGGCGGTGTTTCCTCAGAGGGGAGGAGCCGGTGTCTCTCTAAGGTGGCTGTCCTGAAAGACTCCTGGAAAAGGACATTACCGGTACGTAATTCCATTTTTTTTGCTAGAAAATTGCTTAGAACCCCCAAACATTTTATATTGTTTTTTTTTCTAACACCCTAGAGAATAAAATGGTGGCCATTGAAATACTTTTTTTCACACCGTATTTGCGCAGCAGTCTTGCAAGCGCACTTTTTTGGGAACCGTTTTCATATGCAGGCGCTACTCACGTATGCGCTCGCTTCTGTGCGCAAGCTCGTCGCGACGGGGTGTTTTTAAACTTTTTTTTTTTTCTTATTTATTTTAATTTGATTTTACTTTTACACTGTTTAAAAAATAAAAATGGGAATAAAAGTGATCCATTTTTTTTTTTATTACAAGAAATGTATACATCCCTTGTAATAGAAAAAAGCATGACAGGTCCTCTTAAATATGAGATCTGGGGTCAAAAAGTCCTCAGATCTTATATTTGGACTAAATATAAATAAATATACCTTTTTAAGAGGTATGGGCGGAAGTGACGTTTTGACGTCGCTTCCACCCTCCTATGGTATAGAGACGAGCGGGGGCCATCTTAGCCTCACTTGTCTCCATACCCAGCTAGTGAAAGGACCCGATCGCCTCCGCCGCTACCGACGGCTCTGGTAAGCGGAGGGAGGGGGGGTGGCACCTCTCCCGCCGCCGATGGCGGTGATCTTGTGGCGAATCCACTGCGGGGACCACCGTTATCGTACAGCCGACCGGCGCCTGAAGAGATGGATGTCTCGGTTGTGGCAGCAGCTGCTGCCGTTACCGAGATATCCCTCTTCAAAAATAGGACTTACATCGCCGTGCGCTGGTCGGTAAGTGGTTAAGGTCTCGGAGCCAAATAGAGAGGTAAGACCCATTCTAGATCTCGGAGATCTGAATCTGCACTTGAACATCCGATCCTTTCATAATTCTATCAGCTGTATCAATCCTGCAAGGAGGGGAGTTGTATATCTCCATGTGCCAAAGATACCCGCTTACCAGAAATGTCTACGGTTTGAAATATAACTTTTTTTAATTGTGCCACTGCCATCCGGCTTAGCCACAGCACTAGGAGTCTTCTGAAAGATTCTGGCATCTCCTTTAGCCAGATTAAGGGCTCAAGGCATGAATGTCCTAGCCTATTAAAAGGATCTACTTTTTAATAGATGATTCAGTCTCAGGTCTAAAACCAGAGTCTGATCTCAGCTGTAGATATCTGAAATCTCTCTAGGTTGGATTCTCAGCCTAGGAAGATTCTCCTTAAAACCATCAAGGAGGTTACTTTGGGGCTGGTTAGATACTAGAGGTCGACCGATATGGGTTTTTCTCTGGCCGATGGCGATATTTAGAAATCATGGCGGCCGATGGCCGACATATGATGCCGATTTTTTTTTTTTTTTTTTTTTTTTTTTTTTGGGCCGATATGTTAGGCCGATTATTTTTTTTTATATTTTTTTTTATTTTTTTATCCCCCTTCATCTCATAAAACCTAACAGACACCTTTCCCATTGGGGCGTTTTTTTAGGCGCTTTTGGGCTAAAAATAGCGCCTGTAAAGTGCCTGCAAAACGGCTCCCCTGCAGTCTGTGTGAAAGACAGAGTGCTTTCACACTGAGGCGCTGCAAGCAGCACGTTTGGAGTGGTGTATACCGCTTCTCCACCACTCCTACCCATTGATATTAATGGGCACCACTGCCCAAGTGCATGCAATGCGATTTGGCAGCGGTGCTTCACGGGCGCATTTAACCTCTTCTTCGGCCGCTAGCTAGGATTAGATGCGCCCCACTAGCAGCCGAATAGCACCGCTAAAATGATGGTAAAGCACTGCTAAAACTAGCAACATTTTACCATCGACGTCTGCCCGCTCCAGTGTGCAAGCAGCCTATAAAATAAAAACAAGTACCCAAAACTTTTGGACGAAAAAAAAAAATGGACTAACTTTACTGTTTTTATTTTTTATCATTTAGTGTAAATCCCCCCCCCCCCCCCCCCCAAAAAAAATGCATTTGAAAGACCTCTGCGCAAATGCCGTGTGACATAAAATGTTGCAACAACCCTATTTTATTCCCTAGGATCTCTGCTAAATTATATATAATATACTTTTTGGGGGGTCTAAGTGATTTTCTGGCAGAAAATACAGGACTTACTTGTAAGCAACAAGTGTCAGAAAAGATTTAGTCTTTAAATGGTTAAACTGAGAACTCTACACACTGAGATGACTTCATTCATTCAAGTGTAAACATTGTATCTTTCTGTTCTTTTCTTGGCAGGCTGCCCAGAGAGGAGGAAAGATGTTTCTATGACTCAGGCAACTTGCACTGACTTCTATTACAGAAGTCATTTCCAAGTCCCACTGTTCTAAATCGGCCTTTTTATCAGCTCAATCGGCCAATGCCGATTAATTAAACAACGGCAAATATCGGCCGATATATCTGTCGACCTCTATTAGATACCATACAGAAGAAGGTATTCTTACCCCAGACGTGAATCCGTTCCATTGTAGGACTAATTCAACTTATCAGGATAAAGGAAAATTCCTTCATTCGGCTGCAGGAGATTTTTAGGGGAAATGGTGGCCTCCTTCAGGGGGCCATCCCTTACGCACAGTTTTATTCAGACTGCTTCAAGACACCATCCTGTCGGTCTGTAATAAAGAGGATTCAGGCCTTGTTTGTTTCCAATAAGCTTGGTTTCCAACATAGGTCAGAGCCTAAATTGGTGGTTTTTATCCAGCAGGAGGGAAAATCTTTATCCTGCAAGGTGTTAACAGCATATGCCGGCCTAGGCTGGGGAGCAGCCCTGGAAGAAGATTCTGTCCAGGGGAGATAGGCAAGGTCCTCTAACCTGGACCATCAACTTTGTTTGAAGTTTCAGGCAGTACATCTGGCCATAGAATCTTGGCGGTCAGATTACGGGATTGTTCTGACAGTATTCAGTCTGACAGAGCCACAGCAGTGGTTTACATCGATCACCAGGGGAGGCACGAGAAGTTGTGCAGCCCAAAAAAAGAGGTGAATAATGTTCTAGTTTTGGCAGAACACAACACTCCTTGCCTATTGGCAATTTTAATATTTCAGGCGTACTACTTGAGACACCAACAATTATTTCTAGGAGAATGTTCTCTTCACTATGCATTCCCTCCAGCTCTGCTAATTCCGTGCCTCCTCCGCAGGATTAAGTAGGAACAGGAGGAGGTCATTCTGGTGGCCCCAGCCGGGTTCCAGAAGATCTTAATTTATTGAGATCATAAAGAGGGCAGTAGAAGTCCTTTGGACTCTGCCATTATAGCCAGACCTTCTTGCACAAGGTCGGTATTTCATCCTACTTTACAGACAAGGAGTTTAACAGGTTTGACTGTTTAAATCCCACTCTATAAAAGATCGTGGGTGATCTCCTTCAGTAGTGTCTACTTTGACTAATGCTAGGAAGCCGACTTCCAGAATCACTTACTGTAGAATCTAGAAGGTATAGGTTTCTTGGTATGGATCCAGGGGTTGGCACCCCAGGAAGTAGGTCAATAGGCACAATTCCTGCATATGGGATCTGAACTGAAGCGGGCCTTGACTTTTATCAAGAGCCAGATCCAGGCCGTGTCAATGTCTTTTCCTATGGCCTCTTGCTTCCCATTCGGTGCGTAGCTTATTTAGGGGGTAACATGGTTTATCCCACAAAAGGGCACCTTTAAATCTTTAGGATTTAACATTGGCCTTTTCGGCTCTGCTGAATCAGCCGTTTGAATCTTTACGAGAAATTCTCTTGTTTTTTTTGGTCAAGAAAGATCAACTTTTTTGCTTGCCATTTCTTCTGCTAGAAGAGTATTGGAACTAAAGGCTCTGTATTGTAAGAGCCATATTTCATCATGTATAGGGATGAGGTGGTTTTATGTCCTCATCCTGAATTGTTACCAAAAGTGGTAACAAGTTTTCATTTAAAGATATTATTCTTCCTTTCTCCCCAGAAGCCTTAATCTGGGGACGAGCAAGCACTAGTCTCTTGATGTAGTAAGAGTGATCAGAATCTATTTAAAGGTGACCGCTCAGGTTTGCAAACACAGGTTTTGTTTGTACTGGCAGAGGGTCCAAGATATGGACAGGCAGTGTCAAGATCCACTATTTTCCAAATGGGTTTGTCAAGTGATCAAGATTCAGCTTAACCAGTTGAGATCCGCGCTATAGCCAAATGACGGCTACAGCGCGAACCTCCTTTGCCGGGACTACGTCTATTGACGTTGTCCCGTGCACGAGCGGCCTGCGCGCCCCCTGAGGGCCGCGCTCTGTGATCGGCGAGTCTATGAGACTCGCCTGATCACCGATCCGAGCAAGGGGTCGATCCCGACCCCTTACCACGTGATCAGCTGTCAGCCAATGACAGCTGATCATGTGATACAACGGAGCCGGTAATCGGCTATTATTCCTCCTCGCGCTGTCAGCGCGAGGAGAAAAAAAGAGCCGATCACCAGCGGCCGTGATCGGGACATTAGTCCCGATCACGGCCAGCCCTGCCAGTGCCACCCATCAATAAATAAGTGCCCCCTGTCAGTGCCACCCAGCAGTGCCCACAGTGCCACCCATCAGTGCCTGCAATCTGCCTCAACGGTGCTGCACCCCAGTGCCACATATCAGTGCCCATCAGTCCCATCTATCATTGGTACCTATTAGTGCCACCCATCCGTGCCATCTTATCTGTGCCCATCAGTACTACCTTATCTGTGCCTATTGGTGCCACCTTAACTATGCCTATCAGTGCCGCCTCATCAGCGCACTTCAATGAAGGAGAAAAATGACCTGTTTGCAAAATTTTATAACAAACTATTAAACATGATTTTTTTTTTTACTTTTTTTATTTTGCATCTTTTTTTGTTTAGCAAAAAATAAAACTCCCAGCTGTAATTAAATACCACCAAAAGAAAGCTCTATTTGTGGGAAAAAAATGCTAAAAATTTCATTTGGGTACAGTGTTGTATGCCCGCGCAATTATCATTCAAAGTGCATCAGCGCTGAAAATTGCTCTGGGCAGGAGGGGGGTTTAAGTGCCCAGTAAGCAAGTGGGTAAAGAAGAAAATTCTTCCTTCTCCTATTAAGAGCAAACTCATCCAGGGCGATGAGATCCTCTTGGATGGTGCATCATCAGGCCTCTATGGCTCAGATCTGTAAGACAGCAACTTGGTCTTCGGTGTAGACGTTTATCCGATTTTATCAAATCGATATTAAAGGTCATGAGGATATTGCCTTTGGGCACAGCATACACTGCAGGCTGCAGTATGAGTCATCTGGCCTCCTGTTTCCTTGATTCTGTCGTCCCCCCCCCCCCCTTTCAGTTGCCATTGTCATGGGACATCCCATATAGTAGTTACTATGGCTCTGTGTCCCCTGATGTAAGAAAATAGGATTTTGAAAACGGCTTACCTGTAAAATTATTTTCTTTGATGTACATCAAGGGACACAGAGGTCCCTCCCTTCTTGTAGACTTTGCTTGGCTACAAAACTGAGGCGTTATATGGGGTAAGTTCATGCCTTAAGGGGCGTGCCAGTGTCCAGCACCTGATACGCCGATATAACCCACATAGTTATTACTATGGCTCTGTGTCCCCTGATGTACATCAAAGAAAAGGATTTTACATGTAAGCTGTTTTAAAAAAATCCTATTTTTTGGTTCACATCGGCTCTTAAGTACACAGATTTTTTTTTACAGCTAGCGCACTGACCATGGTTGGCTCTGCTGCCTAGTGTGGTCAGTTTTAACAGAAAAAAGAGTTCACACAAAGGAAGCGAACAGGATACTTTTTTCATACGAGTACATGATACAGAAGGCACATATCATGAATTTGAAATGCTGGGGTAACAAACACTTGATCCATTTTGCACACAATATAATACTGTACAGTTCCCATTAAATAGAAAATGTAAATCTTTTAAGAAGTACAAAAAATATCCAGTCATTGTTGCATGCATGTTTACTCAGAAAACTGAGAAACTGCTGCCCAAAACTGTGTAGGTAACCTACATTGAAAACCTTTTGCAGCTTGCCATTTTAAAGTTAAAAACCCTAAATGATTATGCTAAGATTTTCTGCATCTGATGCAAATGGGTATACTCAATGTGTCCTGCAAAGGTGTTTAGGTTTTTTGCCAATACATTTAAGGCTTGTACACGGGATCGAGCTCTCCTGAACGATTTGAGATGGTAACCCATGTTTAAAACGTACGTCTTGCCATATTTACATGATGCATTTAGACATGTTTGCGTTTTTTAGAAAAGTTTAAAAAAAATTCTCCTAAATAGCCAAAAATGGAAAACGCCTGTAAACGAAGCACAGATAAACGCGCATTACTGCGTTTAGGAGGTTTGTGCTTGAAATGCCTCTAAACTCAGCTTCTGAACACTTTTTTTTTTTTTTCCTTTTGCGTTCCAAAGAAACCGCTTAACTTAACTGCCTAGAAACGACTGTAAATGACCCTGTAAATGCACAACTGCTCTTAAACGTCCGTTTAGAAGCAGCAGTGTACATGAGGCCTAATACTTCTAAAATATCACCCCCTTGTGATGGTTATGACAATTATCAGTGTCACACTGCACACCTACCGAGTTTCCCAAAAAATAAGACCTAGCATTATTTTCCAGGAGGGCTGCAATATAAGCCCTAGTTTAAAATGCTTGTAAAATCCTATAACCCACTCTTACAGTAGTACATAATTTACAATGTGTGTTTCTGTAATATAAATGCGGGAAAGAGCCCCGGCGTGTCACAGAAGCACAGAGTGGTGCTATAACGAAGGTATTTGGCACAATTATTACAGAAACGCACACATTGTACATTATATACTAATGTAATGGAGTGGATTATAGGATTTTACAAGCATTTTAGCTCGGTTCCCACTGGGGATTCCTGTCAGGCAGGGGGAGAGAGGGAGAGAAGACGGCACATTGCATAAGCCCTACTGTTTCTTCTGTTGCCAAAATTAATATAAGACCTGGGCTTATTTTCGGGGAAACACCGTACTACTCAGGGGCTGTTGGCTTCAGTGCCTGCCCTAGTACCTTCTCATAGCATCCCCATTGTGGAACACTCAGATAACCTTCTGCGAAGAGTTTCCGTGGTCTCTAGCAAATAACATTCCAATGATGGGCTTTTTGTCTACAAGGTCTAGCTGGGTCTGGTTTTGTATGGTGCTGGAAACTGCTAGTCCCCTCTAGGGGACTATCGTGTTACTAGTGGGTCTAGTGTTCACTAGCATGGTTCTTCTGTAGGGTGAGCCACAGCATATTTGCCATTAGCCAGGGATCTTTGCATTTCTGAGCCTTTTGCAGGAGCATCTGGTGTTGACCTGGACAGTCAGGACATTGTGGTCGGGATTACATGTAGGTACTGGTGTGTTCTAAGAGTTGCAGCTTTTTCCCCAGTCTTCCATGACAGCCCTTGAGAGATGGAGTCAGTCCCTTTGCCACAGGAAACACATTGCCACAGTTCAAAAGGCAGTTCCTCAGGTCCCTGGCCAGTCATTTGTTTCCTCAGGTCCCTGGCCAGTGATTTGTGTTTCCTCTGTCGGAGGAACATGTTGCCAGGAACCAGGAGAGGGACTTCATCACTTAGGTGCAGCCAGAAGGGAGGGGGGACTGGATCCTATCCGTCTGCTCCGGTGAAGTTTCCTAATACTTTTGGGGCTCGGGTACCGTCCAGCATGATGGGAGCTAGGGGTGCAACGGATAGTCACCGTTCCGAATGGGCCACCCTGTTCAGAATGGCACATGTCCTGATTCACAAAGCGCTCCGCTGCCTCGGCCTAGCTCCGGAGCTGTGGCCATATTTGTACACTTAGTGGCCGTTTACAATGTGATTGCTCTGTCAAATAACGGAGCAATCACTTAACAAACTGGCGCCGGTTCCTTTCTCCCCTCTGTATACTGATCTGTACAGTGGAGGAGAGAGATCGGATGTTAGCAGCGATGTGGGCTGGATCTGTAGTGCTCACAGTGCTGCTCTGTGACAGTGGGGGGGGATGATGTGGCTATTACAGTGCGGACTATATGGTGGTGGAATTTTCACAGGTTTTTGCAAATTCAATTATTTGCTGATCCGAAAAATTATCCGATCTGTAACTGATCCGAGGAATGATCCGATCTGAGTTTTTTGATCCATTGCACCCCTAATAGGAGCAATGGATCAAAAAAGGAGTCCAGCTACCCCCCTCCTTCCAGTGCTGAGGTGTGCCAGTGGCAGGGTGAGGCAGGTTCCCTAAGGAGCGTTGTAGTTGAATTCGTCCATCCGAGCTCCTTGTTGCAATTGCAGTAGAGGCTGGAGACCCCGTTTGCAGAATTTCCGGCGGAACCGCATCATCGCTGTACAGTGAGACTTCCAGTTTGGGGTCTCCAGAGGCGCAAGGAGGAAAGGGAAAGCACAGGCTGGGCCTACTATTCCCGACCAACGTCCAGCAATACCGGACTAGCAATGGGATCTGGAGCAAGAGGTGGGGATGACCATGGAGGCTAATCCCCAGGACACCCCTGATGCAGGCACCAGCCAAACCCAGGTAGGGTGCTTGGCAAGCCCTATACTGAGTTTTTTTCATGTGGCTGGGACTTGAGGTACCGCATTTTTGATGCTGAGATCATCTATTCTTTACAGGCAAATTTCATAGTTAGTAAGGTTAAATAAAGACACCAGTCCATCCAGGTCAACCTGTCTACAATTGTCCCTATCCCTATACATTGCACACTCACATTGGTCCCTACCCTCAAGGAGCGCACAATCCAAGGTCCCCATTCATATACTAGGGCCAATTTTGGACAGAAGTCAATTAACCTACCTGCATGTCTTTGGAGTGTGGGAGGAAACCGGAGTACCCGGAGGAAACCTACGCAGGCACAGGGAGAACATGCAAACTCCAGGCAGGTAGTGTCGTGGTTGGGATTCGAACCAGTGACCCTTCTTACTGCTAGGTGAGTGCTAACCACTACACCACTGTGCCGCCCAAGGCCGCCGCACTGGGGAGACAGATGGCGGAGATTAATTTGGCTGGCTCAGTACCTGTGACTATGTCTACTATAGAGGGGATGGGCTGGGCTGGAGCCAGTCAATTGGGTTTGTATAGCGTGGCGGAGTTGTAGTTATCTAAAAAGGAGGCTGTTGGGGAGGGAAAATTCGTCCTTTAGCATATGAAATGTTTTAAGTCCTGTAGTCGTTGTGACCTGGTGTATATACAAGATCCCATGACGTAGCTACACAGCAGGATCTGGAATGGACAACAATTCAGGTAGATGCATGTTGAACCAGAGAGGTGTGTGAGAATGGACCCGCGGGGTCCCAAGTTTTTGCACCGCTGTCCACCATGCCCTCCGGTGGTGTTAGCATGTCTATTTTGTGATGGGGGAGAATATCCTGTCAAGGTGGCCCTGAGTACTGCCTGAAGTGAGGTGTGGCCTAGGTCGTCGGGGTGCCCAGAGTAGTGACTGGTATCGTGGTAGCTCGCTTTTGTCAAAATGATAAAAATGGGAGGCAGGGTAATATTCCTGAAAGTCTGGAAGAGTGGCTCCTAGCGTCAGCTGGTTCTTCCGGATTTTCCAAGATAATTTACTGTTCCCCCATATAAACTAAGAATAGATTTGAATTTTTTTTTTGTGTGTATATTATATATATTTTATGGGGGGCATGCCACACTAGATAAAGTATCTTTGGGAGAAGTATCATTTTGACTAAACTGATGTGTCCCATAACACCCAGGGGTAGTCTGGCCCGAGTCTGTCTTGATCAGGGAATACAGGGGTTCAGTGTTAGAGTGTGTAGTTCTGCACACCAAGGTGTTTGATCGAGGGGACCCTCGGGAGGGTCAGAGGAGGGGACGTGAATGAGGAAGGGAAGTGGTCAATCGGAAGGATCTGGGATTTAGACCAGTTGATACCCGAGTGGCTACCAATATGTTCTATGGAGTGGAGGGCTGCAGCCAGAGAGGAACCTGAGTCTGCCAAGTATAGGAGCATATCATCGGCATACATCTCGATCTCTTCTTCCAGGTTCCCAATCTTAAGACCGCGGATACTAGTGTCTGCACAAATCGTGATGGTCACTGGCTCCACAGCCAGTGTGTACAGCATGGGGAAAAGGGAACAGCCTTGTCGGGTCACTCTCTAGGGGGAAATGGTCGGAAAGCCAGCCATTTACAAACACCTTGGCCTTTGGGGATTGATTATAGGAGCTGAACCCAACAAATTAAGTTGGGGCCAAATCCCGATCGGCAGTCCCACGGGTAGTTCCACTCTAGAGTCGAAGGCCTTGGCGGCATCCAAAGCCACCACGATCCTTAAACCGATTTCATCATGGTATCCCTGAATAGGTGGCGAATGTTCATTGCAGTATTTTTTTCCCTGGCATAAAGCCTGTCTGGTCAGGTTAGACCAGTGACAGAATAACCTGATTAAGACGGGAGGCTAAAATCTTAGCCAGTATCTATATGTCAACTTGTAGCAGGGTAATAGGTCTATATGATTCCTGGTATTTAGGGTCCTTACCAGGCTTTGGGATTACTAAAATTTGGGCCTCTCTCATAGAGGGGGTAAAATACCTGTATCAAATATGGATTTGTACAGATCGTAGAGTTTAGGGTTTATAATTTCAGAGTAGGTGGCATAGAATTTGAGTGGTAAGCAGTCTGATCCTGGGGCCTTGGATGCGGCCAAGAAGGAGATGGCCTTAGAAATATCCTCCATAGTAATAGGGGCTTCCAAAAGTTCAAGCTGGTCATTGGCCAGTCTGGGGAATTTAACTCCTGCTAGGTAGTCCCTGGTGTCTTGGGGAGTGTGGGTGACTCGAAGTGTAGCGTGCGCGGTAGAATTTCCCAAATTCCTCCACCACTTGTTGCAGATCAGTAATATCGCTCCACTACAGATCCATCAACTATACCACCACAGGGGGACGCACATCTAGATGGGCAAGATACGCAAATAGTTTGATTGTTCTCCGTACTGAAACACCCTTTGTCTACAGAAGATGCATTGCTTAGCTTTTCCGATGTGTAATTGGGAGCCCTGTCGCGTCTGAATCTTATGATTATTGGCCGTGCTGGGCGAGGGGTCCTGATGGAACGCCTCCTCCAACACCTGTAGATGTTCTATAGCCTGTTGGACAGAGCAAGCTAGTATCAGGATAGGGGATCCATTAATGGTGGCATATATAAACGCATATCTGCCCTGCTGGTCCATCTGGAGCAACACTAATTTAAACTGAACTCTTTTTGCAACCAGGACCGGTACCCCTCTGGAGTATGAGGTGTGGGTGGCGTGATAGGCCCAGCCTATCCAAGGCATTTTAAGAGGATTGTAGGTGGCCCATAACATGAGTCTCAACTAGCGCAATGTCAGCATGCTAAGACTTGAGGAATGTCAGGACGGCGGTGCGCTTAATCTTATTGCGCAAGCCTCTAACATTCCACATGCGGAACTTCAGGGAACTCATGGTGGGTATGAAGCGTGTATGATAGACCGCAATTGGACTAGGACCAGCCGAGCAGACATGGACAAACACAGTGATGACCAATATCGATAGTGCATGTATGACAATAACATAGTACCTTTAGCATAAACAAGCATTTGTAAATATGTTCGTATAGAAAAATGAATACCCACATTTCCCATACCTCCCAGTCCACTGCCACCCCAACGTGGCATGGACATAGTACCCCATAACCAGGTATCAACTGGGGACATCCAACGGGTGAGACCCATTTAGAGGCAAGGGACTTAATTTCAAGGAAGCATGGATACATATGATGAAAATAAAAAGGGGAAGAGAAAATTCCGGTAAACTGGGGATGAGAAAATTCACAAAGATCCTAGGGGTGTCGACTTCTTCTCCAAAAAGTGCATGGGGTGTAGGAGCCATAAAAGTGCAGCGCCATCGGGGCACTAATAAGGCAAGACAGGAAGTCTCAGCATCGTTCAGTATACTATCCTCAGCTGGTCTCTAGTGTGGGGAAGACGGGGACCACGAGTCAATAAGGTCATCTGAAGGCGGCAAACATGCTGTGAGGACCAGTGTAGTACAGAGAAGAATTTCCAGGCGTGTCCCCCCGCTCCACCACGGGACATGCATATGCAATGCACCCATTAAGGGCATAAACAGGATGAAATTGAGCAGCATTGCAGGCACAGGGGGGGGAGTTTAAAGTACTCACAGCTTGAAGGCAGTATGGCACATTCAGGCCCGGTGATCCCTTTGATCGATCCAGGTGGATGCCAGTTCGGGGTCCTCAAAGAACTGGATTCGGCCGTCGCACTCTGCGTGAAGCTTTGCAGGGTAAAACATGGAGTATTTGAGGTGTAGAACGTGGAGGCTTCGCTTAACATCCTGGATCGTTGCCGCTGCACCTCATTGGAGAAGTCCGGGAATACAGCCACATGAGTGTTGGTGTGGGAGATATTTCCCTTCTCTCTGGCCAGGCGGAGAATCTTGTCACAATCTCTGAAATTTTGAAATTTCGCTATCGGTATGAGGCGAAGCTCCTTGAGGACGACGGGCAGGGATTCGGTGGGCTTGCTCCACCACAACCTCAGAGAATGCATCTCTGCCAAAGTTGGATGTCAGGAAGTTTTCAAGGAAGCTTTCCGGGTTGTTGCCCTCGGCAGTCTCAGGAAGGCCGATAAAGCGGAGATTGCATCTCCCGGAGGCGATTCTCCATGTCGTCCTGTTTCACACTAATCGGTTTTAGCTGACGGCGCACCTCATCAGTATGTTGCAGGAGGTGCAAGATATCTTCCGCTCTGCTAATATAAGTCTCCGTCTCGCGATCCCGCAGGGCAGAGAGATCCTGCCAGATAAGAGATGTCGATTTTGACCTCAATTTTGGTGGTGAGCGTGTTCTGGCACAAGGCGATGGCACTGAGCACCTTATTGATGGCCGTCTCAGAGTGCTCTATATCTGAGGCACCAGTGGCGTCTTTAGCCTGTTGGTCTTCTCCAAGCCTGCGATACAGCAGCCTCAGATCTTTTTCGGCGGAGACCTACTTCAGGAGGTGGGCAGGAAAGTCCCTAGGTGCACCAAGATGGCTGCTGTTTACTAGTCCGGATCCTCAATATCCTCCTCCCGCCGCAGTTTGGGAGTATCCCAGAAAGAGCTGTGGGTATCAGTCAGTTGCAAGGTTCAGTGGCTGTAGGAGGAAACCTGGCTTAGGGTGATCAGAGAGTCTTGTGATTGCTTGCCAGGGCCGTTGCAGGGTGGAGCAAGATGGCCGCCATTCCAGGAGCTGGGCTGAGGCCACTGGACTATCCCTCCAAGCAACTGCAGAGAAGGGAGGCACCGCAATAGAGGCTCCAGGCCGTCCGCTGGCTATAACAAGCATAGTCTGGGCTCAGGGCATCCAGGGAGGGCAGGCAAACCTGTAGGAGCGGCCGCTGGATGGTGCAAAATGGCTGCCGCTCCAGGCCGGTTTATCTCTCTAGCTAGTGCAGGATGGGGAAGAGGAGCTGCAGTGGCAGCCTCGGGTGGCAATTTGACAGGCTGTAAGGCTCTGAGGGCTGCGCTGGGAGCAGGGCAGGTCTGCCGGTGTGTAGATGCTGGGGAACCTAGCAGTGTATTGAATTTAGTGTTGGCAAGTGGCGCTCTCACTACATGTGTCCTTCTCCATTGCCTTCTAGGCCATGCTCCTAGCAAGTTTAATTTCTGACGCATCTACTGATTCCGTAAAATTTACGGCTAAGACTGCAGCGCTTTCTGTCACAGCCAGGAGGTCAGTCTGGATGAAAACTTGGGGGGGGGGGGGGGGGGGGGGACACACAGTATCCAAAACACACCTGTGCAGTGTTCTTTTTAAAGGAAACTCTGTCTTCGGCCCTGAATTAGATACTGCCTTGGAAAAGACGGTGGATAAGAACTTTTTCCCACAAAAAAAAAGGAAGTCTTCATCCTTCAAAAGAACCCTCAAAAACGGAAGGCATTCAAATCCAAAAAGGCCCTGGACAGGGCAAAAAGGTAAACGAAAAGAGGGTATACTTTTAACTGCCCCAGTCAAAACCCTAAACCCCAGTGACTTCGGGGTCTCTGTGGGAGGAAGATTAAAGAATTTTCTCCCACATTGGGAAAGGATAACCTCAAACTAATTTGTATTAAACATAATAAAGAGGTTAAGCGCTGGAATTTCAGAGAGCCACCCTCAAAATTTCTAATGACAGCCTCCAAGAACTCAGAAAAAGCCAGTGCCTTACCATTACTAGAAAAAGTGGCAATACAGCGCTGTCTAATGTATCCCTCCAATAAATGAAATATTAAAGTAAAACATGAATGAAGAAATGGCTGCAACTCAATCTGAAATGCACACAATATCATAAACTAAAAAGAAAAGCTGTGCTTACAAATTCCTGCAAAAAATATATATAGTTAACCCATATAGTGTATGTGAAGTATATGGTAGTGCAAAACTACTCCAAGCAAATTCAAATTAAAGCAATATTGGACTAAATTTAAAAATAATAAATGCCTCTAATGCCCAAATATCGGTATATAGATAAACCACACTGCGGAAATAAGAGGTTAAATAGTCCACACTACAAATCCAACAATGTTTCTTAAGCCCTCCAAAGTGATGTTACACACAAATATTATTCTAACATATCCCCAGACAGGAACAGGGAATGCCTTTTAATAGCTTTGTGGTAAATGTCTACCTGGGATTAAAGCGGGAGTCCACTGGGACTCCGCGTTTTTTTTTTTTTTGTTTTTTTTTTTAAAGCCAGCAGCTACAAATACTGCAGCTGCTGACTTTTAAAATAGTGACACTTGCCTGTCCAGCGCGCCCGCAATGTCGGCACCCGAAGCCGATCTCTAGATCGTCTCGAGTGCTGCCGCCGCCATCTTGGGTATGGGAATCAGGAAATGGAGCCTTTCAGCTTCATTTCCCGGTTCCCTACTGTGCATGCGCGAGTCGCGCTGTGCAATAAGGACGGTCCCCGCTGCCTCTGGGATCTGTGTGTTTCCCAGCAGGCAGCAGGGCACTTGCGGAAAGGGGCGGGCACTTGCGGAAAGGGACGTAATCTACGCCCCTTTCCGCAGAGAGCTATCCCGGAAGTGGGTGCAGATACCTGTACTGTACAGGTATCTGCACCCCCCTCCCCCCTGAAAGGTGCCAATTGTGGCGCCGGAGGGGGGGGAGGGTTTCCGATGAGCGGAAGGTCCACTTTAGGGTGGACCTCCGCTTTAAGTGCCTCTTCCTTGGCTGATTTGCAGACTTGTGAAGGCTTTCTGGCACTTTTTTTTTCTCCTTTGGAAATATTAACTTTACTGATGAAGCTCCTGTCCCTCCTTCCACAGATGCTGCTTTGTTGGATCTGGGGAGTTGGGAGCATTTTAAACCATTTTACACTCTGAGGTCAATAGGCAGGATCTGTCCTAGGGCTCCACCTTTTTATCTCTATTCTCTATTCTCAGCACAGAGGCCTACAGTAACCCTGGAGGAGCCGCAGAGTTCCACAGCAGAGACTGAAGTTTCTGTACCTAGGACGACAATAAGCCGTACGCTCCATAGAGTTGGGCTTTATGGCAGAGTGGCCAGAAGAAAGCCATTACCTTTAGCAAAAAACAAAATGGTACGTGTTGAGTTTGCGGGGAAAAAAAAGGCATGTGGGAGACCCCCAAAATGTATGGCGGAAGGTGGTCTGGTATGATGCTAAATACAGGGATATACAAAATCTGTACCACTCTGTGAAGCTAGGACGGAGGTTCACCTTGCAGCAGGACAATGACCCCAAACACACTGCTAAAGCAACACTTTAACCACTTGCAGACCGGACCATTTTGCTGGTCAAAGACCAGACCACTTTTTGCGATTCGGCACTGCGTCGCTTTAACTGACAATTGCGCAGTCGTGCGACGTGGCTCCCAAACAAAATTGACATCCTTTTTTTTCCCACAAATAGAGCTTTCTTTTGGTATTTAATCACCCCTGCGTTTTTTTTTGCGCTATAAACAAAAATAGAGCGACAATTTTGAAAAAAAAACGCATTATTTTTTACTTTTTGTTATAATATCCCCCAAAATGTATAAAAAACATTTTTTTCCCTCAGTTTAGGCCGATACGTATTCTTCTACATATTTTTGTTAAAAAAAATCGCAATAAGCGATTATTTGGTTTGCGCAAAAGTACAAGCGTTTACAAAATAGGGATAGTTTTATAGCATTTTTATTTTATTTTTTTTTTTTTTTACTAGTAATGGTGGCGATCAGCGATTTTTATTGTGACTGAGACATTGTGGGGGACCCATCGGACATTTTTGACACATTTTTGGGACCATTGTCTTTTATACAGTAATCGCTGCTATATAAATGCAGTGATTCCTGTGTAAATGACACTGGCAGTGAAGGGGTTTACCAGTGGGTGGCAGTGTAGGGGTTAAGTGTTCCTAGGGGTGTGTTACTAACTGTGGGGAGGTTGGGCTTTCATTTAGTGAACACTGATCTCTGCTCCAATCACATGGAGCAGAGATCAGCGTCACTAGTTGCTAGGCAGAATGGAGAAATGCTGTTTACTCCGGTATTTCCTCCATTCGGCCGCTCCGTGAGACGATCGTGGGGATGCCCGCGGTGATCGAGTCCGCGGGTCCCGCGACCGGACTCACGGGGGCCCCGACCAGCGCGGGAGCGCGCCGCCGGCGGCGCGCTCCCGATTGCAGGGCGGCATTGAATATTGGACGTACCTGTACGCCAATATGCCTGCCTGTGCCATTCTGTCGACGTACATCGTCGTGCGCTGGTCGGGAAGTGGTTAAAGGTAAACATGTAAAATGTGTTGGAATGGCCTAGTCAAAGCCTAGACCTTAATCCAATAGAAAATCTGCAGTCAGACTTAGATTCATGTTCACAAGCGCAAACCATTCAATTTGAAGGAGCTGGAGCAGTTTTGCAAGAAGGAATGGACAAAAATCCCAGTGGTAAGATGTGGCAAGCTCATAGACTCATCCAAAGCGACTTGGACCTGTGATGGCTTCAAAAGGTGGCTCTACAAAGTATTGCCTTTAGGGGTGTGAATAGTTATGCACATTGCCTTTTTCTCTCTTGTCCTATTTGAAGGTTTTTTTTTTGGTTTTTATTGTGACGCAAACAAAGTTGTGGGCACGTTCTGTAAATGAAATGATGCAAATCCTCAAGCAATCCATGTTAATTCCAGGTTGTAAGGTAACAAAACACAAAAAAAGCCAAGGGCAGCTGAATACTTTAGCAAGGCACGGTGTGTGTCTATATGATATAGATATATATAGATGTATTAATCAAGGGATTTTGAAAAATATTTGATCCCGGTTATTGGCTTAGACTTAGTGGTTGCAAAGCCGCAATGTTTTTCACCATAATGCATTAAGGTGAAAAACTACCTGTGTTGCAGCTTCCCCCAAACCTCCCCCCCCCCCCCTTTTCTTACCTAAACCCGATCCAGCGGCACGAGCACATCGTCTCCAGACGCTGTCTCTCCCTCTCTTCTCGTTAGACAGGTTCATTGCAGCAGGAGCCAATGGCTGTGATATATAATCAATTCCTGTGACACAGGAGCAGAGGCAGGCCAAGTCCAGATGTCTGTGTCAACGGACACAGCGGCTTGACTGGGGAGCGGGTCTGCACAGGTGCCCCCAGGGAAAGCATCCGATGAAGAGGGGCCAGGAGCACCAGCTGAAGACCCCAGAAGAAGAGGATCGGGGCTGCTCTTTGCCAAACGATTGCACAGAGCAGGTAAGTATAGGCAAGTTTTTGTTGTGTGCGTGTTTTTATAAAAAAAACAAAAAAACATAGGTTTACAAACCCTTTAAGTTCAAGGTCAGCAGGTTTTTAAGCCAGATTTAAAAAAAGTTTAGTGTCAGTGTTAGGCCCCATTCGCACCATTTTAAAAATTCTACTCATTTAAACACTGCCTGTTCGCTCCACACTCAGCTTCCTGTCATTCAAAGTACAGGAGCTTATTTTTCAGTCCGATGTGATTGTTCTTGGCCCTTTAGACCTCCAAACCCCACAAACTATTGATGCACACATTTTTCAGGCACTCTGTGGGGCCAAAAACATACTATTTTGCACTAGATTTTTTTTAATTTTATATCGCCATCTAATCCTGCCCCCAAAAAAAGATGGATGGTGGTCCTAGTTTTCATCTGCCTGGCGGATTAGATGAAAACAGACAGGTGGTCTGTTTCTATCCAATTTCCCCATAGAGGAGAGCTAAACTGTGTTGGTGTCTGCTATGTGGTGCGGACACAGACCTGTCATCCGCCTGTTTAGCGGGGATCCGCAGAGTTAGGCAGAATCTGCTACACAGGCGCACCCGTGTGAAAGGGACCTTAGCCTTTGTCTGAGGCGTGGGAATGGTTGAGTAGTAGCAAAATACCTTGGACAGGGCTGACACCACTTGGTGTACAAAGTCTGTTGTCAACCCACAATGGGGCTTAAGAAGTGGTGCATTTCTTGCATATTTACAGGTATTTTGCTGTAGAAATGCATGAATTGCAGAGTTGCATAGTAAGGTTGAATAAAGACACCAGTCCATCCAGTTGAACCTGAGTGAGTGTCTACAATTGTCCCTATCCCTGTACATTGTACACTCACATTGGTCCCTTGTGGGCTATTGGCGCTACCTCAAATGATTATAATTGTGCTGTTGAAGCTTAAGTTAATGACCCTCACCAATTCACAAACCTAAACTCGATCTATGATATTCGTGCAACACCTTCCCTAGTGTGTGTGTATGTGTGTGTGTGTGTGTGTGTGTGTGTATGTATATGTATATGTATATATATATATATATATATGTATATATATATATATATATATATATATATATATATATATATGTGTGTATAATGTGTATGTATTCTCCTTAAGTCAAGGGTTATAAAAAATAGAACCCAGTGTAAGGTGCTTTGTAAATGTGATTAGTTCCACTATAATATAAAGGTATTCCCCCTCAAAAAAATGCTAAACATTGCAAGGTTCCAGAAGGCAGCCTTAATTATCTATATTAGCCCACATTAACAACTTGTATAAATCCCAAGGCACCTATAACTCACCGCTTATTGCACTGAAGGAGAATGAACTATTTCCACCGGGGAAAAAGGAAATAGGTGGCAATTGGATAAAAAATGAAAATACACAAATAAAAGATATTATGAAAGGAGGTAAACTTATAACACGATGTGAATTAGAGCACAAGGATTTAATGTTTATGAATGGGTGGCGTTACCTCCAGTTAACCAATTTTATTGGCAGCTTACCACAACCAGTAAGATCGGATAAAGAGCTGACCCAGTTGGAGCGACTCTGTACAACCAACAATCCGAAAGGAATTATTTCAAGGATGTACGGATTGTTGATGACGCTGGGAGAGCTGGAGGTCCCGCCATACATCAGAAAATGGGAAAATGAATTGGGAACACAATGTGACCAGGACACAATAAGTAAAATAATGAGATTAACACATAGTTCGGCAATAGATAGTAAAACAGCTGAGATGAACTATAAATGCCTTACCAGATGGTATAATACTCCAGATAAGATGGCAAAATTCCAGCAGGGAAGATCGGCGGAATGCTGGCGAGGTTGTAAAACCAAAGGAACAATGGCACATTTATGGTGGGCATTCCCAAAAATTAAAACTTACTGGGGGAAGATCTTACAAAAAATAAGAGAAATAACTAAAATAAAGTTGAAAATGGATCCCTGGATTATATTATTCCATGCTACAAAGAGTAATATAAAACAATATCAGGAAACCATAATCCCACACCTTCTTAATGCAGCGAAAAAATTAATCCCTAAAAACTGGCAGGAAAAGGAAACCCCATCGATGTGGGAGTGGGTAGATGCGGTCGAAGCGACATATAAGATAGAAAAACGAATTGGTGGAGAGGATATGGAAAGAGAAGTTGTAGAAATAAAATGGAAATGCTGGAGGGATTTTAAAAAAAACTGGAGTTATGTAGAATATTTAAGACCATAATCCATATGAGAGGAGGAATAAAAGGAGGAAGGAAAACACTGACAGATAATTAGGGAATTGGGCGGGGGGGGGGGGGATGGGGAAAAATAATAAAGTGTTATGAGGAATAAATGAATTGTATTTTCTATAAAAAAAAAAAAAAAATTCTCTCTTTATATTTTCTGATAATGGGAAAAAAATATATATTCACAGCATTGTGGCATAATATGAGGAGACAATACTGAACGGAAAGTTGATTTATGTCTCATTAGAGAAATTCGCTGATGTGTGCAAAAAAGAAAAAAAAGAAATAAATCCCAAGGCACGGACTTTAACTAATGCCCGTGTATCAAAGGGCGGCTGCAACCTTTTTGCATCTTTTTTTTTTTTTTTTTTCTGTGCGACAGCACTTATTTCCTTCCTCATAAGTTTTCCTATTTATCCTGTTCCCCTCCATAAGCGCGGCTTTTTCCATATAACTGTTCACATTGGTCCCTACCCTCAAGGAGCCCACAATCCAAGGTCCCCATTCATGTACTAGGGCCAATTAACCTACCTGTATGTCTTTGGAGTGCGGGAGGAAACCGGAGCACCCAGAGGAAACCCACACAGGGAGAACATGCAAACTCCAGGCAGGTAGTATCGTGGTTGGGATTCGAACCAGCGACCTTTTTACTGCTAGGTGAGAGTGCTAACCACTACACGTGTGTGTGTGTGTGTGTGGTGTTTTTTTTTTTTTTTGCCTTTGACATATGCTTTAGGTTTTTACACATCGCACAAAGGTTTAAATTCAGGTGTGTAAACCAGTTTGACTAGGTTTACGGCATCGCATATCTTTTCATGTGTTTCCTGAATTCGTTAATGGAGCTGCTAAGATGCTTTTACTTGTCATGCTAGAACAGCCATGTAGTGTGGACGTTGCGGAGGCTAGTGTACTACAAACTACCTGCAGAGAAACAGAAAAATGGCATTGGACATAACTATTTTTGTTTTTATGTTTAATAGAAAAAAGTGAGTTGGGTAATCATGCGTATTAAGAGTCCTTGCGTGCCCTCTGCATGAAGCTGGCTGCAGATGCTTGGACAAACTTTACCAGATTCCATTTGACTGGGCTATTAGTTCATGGTGTATCCCACTTAAGTGTTTCGGAACATCAAACCAATTTAAACAATAGTCGAGGACAACACAAGTAAACACAAAATGCAATTTGTAAATGAAGGTGTTTATTATTAAAGGTGAAAAAAAATCCAAACCATCATGGCCCTGTGTGAAAAAGTGATTGCCCCCTAAACCTAATAACTGGTTGGGCCACCCTTAGCAGCAACAACTGCAACCAAGCGTTTGCGATAACGTGCAATGAGGCTTTTACAGCGTCCTGGAGGAATTTTGGCCCACTCATCTTTGCAGAATTGTCCTAATTCAGTTACATTAGAGGGTTTTCGAGCATGAACGGCCTTTTTAAGGTCATTCCACAACATCTCAATAGGATTCAGGTCAGGACTTTGGCTAGGCCACTCCAAAGTCTTCATTTTGTTTTTCTTCAGCCATTCGGTGGTGGACTTGCTGGTGTGTTTAGGATCATTGTCCTGCTGCAGAACCCAAGTTCGTTTCAGCTTGAGTACACGAACAGATGGTCGGACATTCTCCTTCAGGATCTCTTGGTAGACAGCAGAATTCATAGTTCCTTTTATCACGGCAAGTCTTCCAGGTCCTGAAGCAGAAAAACCGCCCCAGACCATCACACTACCACCACCATATTTTACTGTTGGTATAATGTTCTTTTTATGAAATGCAGTGTTCCTTCTACGCCAGATATACTTGGGCACACACACCTTCCAAAGAGTTCCACTTTTGTCTCATCGGTCCACAGAATGTTGTCCCAAAAGTCTTGGGGATCATCAAGATGTGTTGTGGAGAAATTGAGACGAGCTTTTATGTTCTTTTTGCTCAGCAGTGATTTTCTCCTTGGAACTCTGCCATGCAGGCCATTTTTGCCAAGTCTTTTCCTGATGGTGGAGGCATGAACGCTGACCTTAACTGAGGCAAGTGAGGCCTGCAGTTCCTTGGACGTTGTTGTGGGGTCTTTTGTGACCTCTTGGATGAGTCGTCGCTGCGCTCTTGGGGTAATTTTGGGCGGCTTGCCACTCCTGGGAAGGTTCACCACTGTTCCATGTCTTCGCCATTTGTGGATAATGGCTCTCACTGTGGTTCGCTGGATTCCCAAAGCTTTGAAAATGGCTTTATAACCCTTTCCAGACTGATAGATCTCAATTACTTTCTTTCTCAATTGTTCCTGAATTTCTTTGGGTCTCGGCATGATGTGTAGCTTTTAAGGATCTTCTGGTGGACCTTACTGTGTCAAGCAGCTCCTATTTAAGTGATGCCTTGATTGTGAACAGGTGTGGCAATAATCAGGCCTGGGTGTGGCTAGAGAAATTGAACTCAGGTGTGGACAACCACAGTTATAGTATGTTTTAACAAGGGGGGCAATCACTTTTTCACACAGGGCCATGATGGTTTGGATTTTTTTTCACCTTTAATAATAAACACCTTCATTTACAAATTGCATTTTGTGTTTACTTGTGTTGTCCTTGACTATTGTTTAAATTGGTTTGATGTTCCGAAACAATTAAGTGTGACAAACATGCAAAGGAACAGGAAATGAGGAAGGGGGCAAACACTTTTTCACACCACTGTAATAGACTGCCATCTCCAAAAATGGAAAGCTGATATACAACAACCCTCCTACAAGTCATTTGCGCACCCTAACCTGCAGTCCCTTCCCTTCCTACAATAGGACTGACCTACCTGACCACTAATCTACCAGATTTCTATACTGACTACTACACAATACACTGACCTATCTCATTCCTATACTGACCCTTACACTAACCTACCTGATTCCTACATCGACCACTACACTACAATATACACTGACCACTACACCAACCTACCTGATTCCTATACTGACCACTACACTGACCTATCTCCTTTCTATACTGACCCTTACACTAACCTACCCAATTCCTACATTGACCACTACACACTGACCTACCTGATTCCTATACTGACCACTACGCGACGCGCCGCTGACCGACACGACGACGGCTACACAGCACAGTGGTGTAGTGGGTAGCATGCTTGCCTATCAGTAAAAAAGGGTCGCTGGTTTGAATCTTAATAATGACACTACCTGCCTGGAATTTGCATGTTTTACCTGTGCTTGCGTGGGTTTCCTTCGGGTACTCCGGTTTCCTCCCGCACTCCAAAGACATGCAGGTAGGTTAATTCTGTTCTGTATAAAATTTGGCCCTAGTATAAGAATGGGGACCTTGGATTGTGGGCTCCGTGAGGGTAGAGACTGACGTGAGGGTAGAGACTGACGTGAGGGTAGAGACTGACGTGAATTACTCTACCCGCAGACCACTACTCAATTACACTACATGCTGACTATACACTAACTTTATTTATTTTTTTTGTTTGATCTGCTCTGCCTCTGTGCCGCCTATTACACTGCCAGACTGCCTGTCCCAACGGGGACATGATCAGTGACACTCCCGGAGTGGAGGAGGAGAAGACTGCGGCTACAGACTGCCTGCCGCAATGGGGACATGATTGGTGACCTGGGCCGAAGAGGATAAGCAGGAGAAAATGGTGGCCACAGTGAAGGCCAGCCTCGCTCCGCCACGATTGAGGACAGGCCAGCCCCACCTGCCGCACATGACCACATTCGCCCAATCACAGGGCGTCAAGGGCTGGCCGCAGCGCGGGGTCACAGAAAATAGAATTTAGATGTATGGAGCGAGGGCGATGCATACTGGCGCAGGATTGCGCCCTACCAAATGTTGCGCGGGGGGCCTAGGCCCCCCCCTCGCACATCCCACGTTACGCCGCTGCCTCTAAGGACTATATTTTGAAACCTGAAAATACCAAGATGCTCCAGTATTTGAAAGCATTTCGTTTATGGCCACAGAGGTGTAACTCTTGAGCATTTGTACAGGAGTTATTTATCCCTGGCACTAGGTCATGTTCTCAGTATGCTGATGATGAGCTTGGATATGTATAAAACTGCATGTACTTTGTGAAAGAAAAATTGCCAAGGGACCAGGGAAAAGTTTGTTTTGCATGCAGTACATTTTTAAAACACTCCTGTAATAAGACTTGTTGCAATTTTCTGCATGTAAGATGGCTGCAGAATGTTTTATAGCACTTGCAGTTAAAACATACCCTAAGCAGTGTGGAATAAAACAGGCAGTACTATCTAAAGTCATATTTCCTAGAAACGTGCAAATACAAATTTTTCATTTTAGCGACACAGTATTTTGGATTATACTGCTTCCCTGAGAAGCAATTGGCTACTGGCAAAGAAAACATTTCTCACTCCCAGTATGGTCTATAAAAAACGGATGCCCTTTTTCTGAGAAAAGTTAAACTAGATTTACAAGCCAGAAACCCAGTTCAGCTGCAAGCCCTGGACCTCCAATTCTCCCAAACATCCAGGCAAGTCCTCTTTGACATAAAGGGATGCCCCAACTTTATATAGTGAGGGGTGTCTATTTGGGTATGCGAGGTAGATTCCAAAGGTTACAAACTGTAGTTTGCTCCTGCTTCACGTCTTCCTACTTCCTCCTTCACTGCACAAGTTATCAGACCCCAATACAGTCGTTGCAGGTCTTCTGAATGAGGGAGTTATTTTTCCAGTTCCTTTGGTGGAAAGGTTTTGTGGCAGACCTAGCCAGGGCAGAGGCTTTTGGAGGGGATTGAATGCTAGCAATCATGGGCCCTGCCATTTGGGGGAACTGTGCTCTTTGTGAGCGGTATGCCTGGGGACCCTTGTGGTGGTGTTACTTTAGATTCAGGTCCATGTCCCCCCAAGAAGCACACTCTTGGAACCCTGTATATGCCATATTAGAAATGGTGACTGATTCATACTGTTGGGACACATACTGTTGGATGCTATCCTCATCAACTGCAGCCACCTGTCTGTTGTCTTCTGTAATGTAAATGAGTCTAGTCTGGCTTGCCACAGCTTCTAAGAGTATTTCACCCATTGTGCTAATTAACCCTGCAGTTGTATGAAGGAGTTTTGTTGTTTGATAATGTATAATCTACTGTGACGCTTGGTGACAAGTCTGACCTTTAGTGAAATCCTGTTTAATCATAACAATGCTCATTAGTGCATGGAGTCGCATCGGCTGCTTTAAGGGATTAATTAGCTTTTGTTAATTCTGTTTCTGGTTACAATTGAATTGTATTAGAGTAATATGAGCAGGAGGGAGGAACTTCATCTTTTACTGTACAGGTATAGAAGACTTGTATTTTGGTTCTAATAAAACCCATCTAAAACTACTTTCAGCTTTACAATGCAATAATAAAAATATATGGCAACTAGGGATGAGCTTAGAGTTCGAGTCAAACTCATGTTCGACTTGAACATTGCCTGGTCGCCTGTTCAGTGAACAGTGAACAATTTGGGGTGTTCGTTGCAAATTCGAAAAGCAGCTGAACACACTGTACAAGTCTATGGGAGAAATCGAAATGTGCTAATTTTAAAGGCTAATATGCAAGTTACTGTCCTAAAGTGTTTGGGGACCTGGGTCCTGCCCCAGGGGACATGGATCAATGCAAAAAACTGTTTTGAGAACGTCCGTTTTTTGGGAGCAGTGATTTTAATGATGATTAAAGTGAAACAATAAAAGTGTAATATTCCTTTAAATTTCATACCTGGGGGTGTCTATAGTATGCCTGTGAAGGGGCACATGTTTCCCGTGCTTAGAGCTGTCCCTGCACAAAGTGTCATTTCTGCAGAAAAATAATTTAAAATCACTCGCGGCTATAATGAATTGTCGGCTCCCGTAATACAGAGAACACTCATTGAAAGTCATTGATAAAAAAAAAAGCGTGTGGTTCCCCCAAATTCAATTATCAAACCCTTCAGGTCTGGTATGGATATTAAGGGGAATTGACGTGGGGTTCCCCCTAAAAATCCATACCAGACCCTTTATCCGAGCATGCAACCTGGCAGGCCGCAGGAAAAGGGGGGGGGGGGGGAGAGAGTGCCCCCCCCCCTGAACCGTACCAGGCCACATGCCCTCAACATTGGGAGGATGCTTTGGGGGTCTGTGACCCCTCAAAGCACCATGTCCCCATGTTGATGTGGACAAGGGCCTCATCCCCACAACCCTGGCCGGTGGTTGTGGGGGTCTGCGGGCAGGGGCCTTATCAGAATCTGGAAGCCCCCTTTAACAAGGGGAGCCCCAGATCCTGGCCCCCCCTGTTTGAAATGGTAAGGGGGTACAAAAGTACCCCTACCATTTCACAAAGTGTAAAAAATTGTTATATAAGACAAACACACTTTTTTGAAAAATTCCTTTATTTAAAAATAAAAATAAAAAATCTGATCCAGCGCATCCATCCATCTTCTGTCTCCATGGAGTAGACACTGCAGGATCCCGGCGGCCTGACGTTTGTTATATGCGGAGGGCGGGGTCACCTGACCCTGCCCCCTCTGATGCTAGTGAGGAATGCCGGGCTTCCCCAATGACGTATGGGTGACCCGTCCCCCTCTGATGTAACGCAGGTTTCCATTACATCAGAGGGGGCGGGGTCACCCACACGTCATTGGGGAAGCACGGCTGCCCCAATCGCGGCGGAGTCAGGGTCAGGTGACGGGTGGCCCCGCCCTCCGCATATAACAAACGTCAGGCCGCCGGGATCCCGCAGTGTCTCCTCCGTGAAGACAGATGGATGCGCTGGATCAGATCAGCCATCGCTGAACCCCGGAGAGATGATCATCCGTCGCTGGATAGCAAGAGTGGATTACCACCGCTGGAATTTTTTTTTTTTTTTTTTTATTAAGGAATTTTTCAAAAGTTTGTCTTATTTAACTATCTTTTTTACAATTTCTTTGTGAAATGGTAGGGGTTCTTTTGTACCCCCTTACCATTTCAAACAGGGGGGGCGGGATCTGGGGGTCCCCTTGTTAAAGGGGGCTTCCAGATTCTGATAAGCCCCCTGCCCGCAGACCCCCAAAACCACCAGCCAGGGTTGTGGGGATGAGGCCATTGTCCCCATCAACATGGGGACATGGTGCTTTGAGGGGTCACAGACCCCCAAAGCATTCTCCCAATGTTGAGGGCATGTGGCCTGGTACGGTTCAGGAGTGGGGGGGGGCGCTCTCTCGTCCCCCCTCTTTTCCTGCGCTCTGCCAGGTTGCGTGCTCGGATAAAGGGTCTGGTGTGGATTTTTAGGGGGACCCCCACGTCAATTTTTCATTTGACACGGGGTTCCCCTTAATATCCATACCAGACCTGAAGGGCCTGGTAATTGAATTTGGGGGAATCCCACTTTTTTTTTTTTTTTTTTTAATCAATGACTTTCAGAGTGTTTTTATAGTGAATTTAAATGAATTTTTTTTTCTGCAGAAATTACACTTTGTGCAGGGACAGTTATAAGCACGGGAAACATGCGCCCCTTCACAGGCATACTATACACACCCCCAGGTAGAGCTGCACGATTCTGGGAAAAATGAGAATCACGATTCTTTTGCTTACAATGAAGAGCATGATTCTCTCACGATTCTCAAAACAGTTTTATTTGAAAAATTTACAATCTCGGAGAGAAGCCATACAGAAAAGAAAGATCATCACTATAACACTGGATAACACATGAATGTGATTTTTCATGTAGTGGCCACATCCCTGGATTGTATAGAACTGACCATGCAAAGGACTGTTGGATGGGACTTTTAAGGCCACAAACACTGAAGTGCATTAGAAATTTGATTTATTTCACATATAGATCACATAATGGTCAATGGTTAACTTGATGCTGACCGCCGGCTGTCAAATGACGGCCAGGCGGCGCACCTATTGCGGTGGGAGGCCTCATGTTTAAACAGGGAATGCGCGCGATTGTGCGCACGTATCCTTGTTTCTTCGGTGGCGGCGTGTCGCGGAGACACCGCTCGCCACCGAAGGGGGGAGAACAGCCATTGGTTATGGCTGTTTACCACGTGATCGGCCGTGATGAAGTCACGGGCGATCAGATGGTCACACCCCCACTGTGCACGGCGCATGCGCACGATCGTGAGCGCGCTGCGCGTGCACGTCGGTGGCGGGGTGTTCCCCGGGAACACTGCTCGTCACCGACGCTGGTAAACAGCCATTGGCCGGCTGTTTACCCACGTGATCGGCTGTGATCCATTCACAGCCGATCACTAAAATGTAAACAAACCGCGGTAACAAGATGTTACCGGGTTCTCCTCCTCACACACCGATCGTGTGTGAGGAGGAGATTGCGGTAACATCTCGTTACTGCCTACAGTGTACACTAACACACACTGATTGCCCCCCCCCCCAATAAAGAGGACCTGTCACCACCCCTCATAGTACCTGTCAATCACAGTCCATCGGGGTACCTGTCCCGGCCCATCGGGGTACCCGAGTACCTGTCCCGGCCCATCGGGGTACCCGAGTACCTATTTGCAGCCCATGTCTCATAGAATATACGTTGGGGTGTTTGCTTTCCAAAATGGGGTCATTTTGTGGGTAATTTCACGGACCTTCAAAAGTGTGATGGGTAGGAATGAAATGAGATGTGTCATTTATGCTCCTAGAACACCTGAACGTACTACTTCAATGTTCGGCCTCTCTGTGACCAGGCTGTGTAAAAGTCCTACACATGTGGTATCGCCATACTCGGGAGGAGTAGCAGAATGTATTTTGGGGTGTAATTTTTGCTATATACATGCTATGCGTTAGAAATATCTTATAAATTGACAATTTTGTGTAAAAAAAAAAAATGCGTTTTAATTTTTTTCCACATATTCCAAAAACTTCTGGAAAAAAATTAACCATTCAAAAGACTCATTATGCCTCACAGATTATACGTTGGGGTGTTTGCTTTCCAAAATGGGGTCTTTTTATGGGAAATTTAATTTTCCTGGTACTCCAGGGCCTTCAAAAGTTTAATAGGTGGTTGAGAAATGAGATGCGTCATTTTTGCTCGTAGAACGTCTGAAGGTACTACATCAATGTTGGTGCTCTGTATGTGGCCAGGCTGTGTAAAAGTCTCACACATGTGGTATTGCCGTACTCGGGAAGAGTAGCAGAATGTATTTTGGGGTGTAATTTGTTGTATGCATATGCTGTATGTGAGAAATAACCTGATAATATGACAATTTTGTAAAAAAAAAAAATCTTCATTTTGCAAAGAATTGTGGGAAAAAATTACAACTTAAAAATACTCACCATGCTACTTACTTAATACCTTGGAATGTCTGCTTTGTAAAAAGGGGTCATTTGGGGGGTATTTGTACTTTCCTGACTTGTTAGTGTCTCAAGAAATGAGATACACCTGATGTACTGAAGGCCTGATCAGAAGTGATCAATTTTCAGTGATTGCCACCATAGTTTGTAGACTCTATAACTTTCACAAAGACCAAATAATATACACTAATGTGGGTTATTTTTACCAAAGATATGTAGCAGTATAAATTTTGGCCAAAATTTATGAAGAAAAATTACTAATTAGCAAAAATGTATGACAAACAAAGGCATTTTTTTTCACAAAATTTACGTTTTATTTTATTTATAGCGCAAAAAATAAAAAAACCCACTAGTGATTAAATACCACTAAAAGAAAGCTCTATTTGTGTGGAAAAAAGGACACAAGTTTCATATGGATTCAGTGTTGGATGACCGAGTAATTGTGATTCAAACTGTGAGCGTTGAAAGCTGAAAATTGGTCTGGTCGGGAAGGGGGTGTAACTGCACTGTACTTGGGTGGTTAAAAAATTTGTTTTGCTTTGTCACATGTATTATACCACATCTAGTGGTTTATGCCTGCGCCAACATACAAAGAATATTGTATACACCCACTACCCAAACTATAAGATATGGAAAAATATAATAAAATAATAAATATTTAATATACTTCAAAACTTATAAAAAAATGGTGACAGTCAATATGAATCCATAATTAATGAGTTCATGAAGAAAAAGTCCATAGATGATCAACACTTGCAATCCTATGTAAGAACACCACGGTGATTACACACAATTGAAAATGCGCACACGTGCCCGTCACCTTACAGTGAGTGCGCTTACCAGATTAAAGCTTAATGAGAGCATAGTAAATATATCCTTAATCGCCTCAGGGTACTCCTCCTCTTAATGGATCAGCACACCGTAATTATAAATGGTATTCATATGCACACATCTTAGTCTAAGATCCCATAAATTGCTATCAATGGCTCAAAAGAAGAGGGAACCAACATAGTGTAATACTGATAGGAAGTTTAATAAGAGTAAAAAAAGGTAGCACACTTACAAAAACATCGAGTCAGTACAGCATATACGATGGAGCATAAAAAAAGCCGGCCGGCATTCGGGAGCCCATCCTCCTCTCCTGCAACGTGATGGCGTCACTGCGTGCCTTTCCAGGCGCGTTTCGTCATAAGTTGACGTTGTCAATGGGGGGATTTTTTTTTTTTTTTTTTACTCTTTTTACTCTTATTAAACTTCCTATCAGTATTACACTATGTTGGTTCCCTCTTCTTCTTTTGAGCCATTGATAGCAATTTATGGGATCTTGGACTAAGATGTGTGCATGTGAATACTATTTATAATTACGGTGTGCTGATCCATTAAGAGGAGGAGTACCCTGAGGCGATTAAGGATATATTTACTACGCTCTCATTAAGCTTTAATCTGGTAAGCGCACTCACTGTAAGGTGACGGGCACGTGTGCGCATTTTCAAGTGTGTGTAATCACCGTGGTGTTCTTACATAGGATTGCAAGTGTTGATCATCTATGGACTTTTTTTTCATGAACTCGTTAATTATGGATTCATATTGACTGTCACCATTTTTTTATAAGTTTTGAAGTATATTAAATATTATTTTATTATATTTTTTCATATCTTATAGTTTGGGTAGTGGGTGTATACAATATTCTTTGTATGTTGGCGCAGCTTTCTGTATTGTTAGGTGTGTGTATCCCACTTATTGCTGCTGCCTTCTTTATAGATTAATGTTGGTTTTTGGCTAGCGCAATTTATTTTTTCTTTTATGCATTGATCATTGTATGATCTGTTTATGTAAAAATCGATTTGCTGATGCACTTCAGTGTTTGTGGCCTTAAAAGTTCCATCCAAGGGGGGTTTGGGAACAGTCCTTTGTTCTAAAATAACTTAAGCCATAATACTGGCTTCAATCAAACAAAATGTGAAATAAAGAAGTTAAAATTACTTCAAAAAACATTCCGGTAACAGTTACTAACAGATCATCTTCACTGTCAGTGTTGCCTAAGAACAGATAAGAGTGTAAATCCAAGGAGACAAGCGTTCGGATAGTTGTTGCTGTGAGCCTGAAGCTGGAACTGGTGCCCCTTCACTTTGTGCAGCTTTGAAAAAGCTACCCAAGGTTCAGGTTGTGAATGTAGTGGCCACTGGCCACATCTCTGGATTGTATAAAACAAAGGACTGTTCCTTCCCCCTTGGCCTGGATGGCACTTTTTAAGGCCACAAACACTGAAGTGCATTAGAAATTTGATTTTACATGAAGATAGATCACTCACATAATGATCAATGGTTAAAAAGCATAATTTGTTTTGCTTTGTCACATATATTATACCACATCTAGGGGTTTATGCCTTTAACCATTGATCGTTGTTGTGTAATGTGATCTTTTTATATAAAAATAAATCAATTTTCTAACTCACTTCAGTGTTTGTGGCCTTAAAAGTCCCATCCAAGGGGGATTTGGGAACAGTCCTTTGTTCTAAAATAACTTAAGCCATAATACAATGGCTTCAATCAAACAAAATGTGAAATAAAGAAATTACAATTACTTCAAAAAACATTCAGGTAACTGTTGATCTTCACTGTCAGACAGTGTTGCCTAAACAGATAAGAGTGTAAAATCCTAGGACAAGAGTCTGGATTGTTGTTGCTGTGAGCCTGAGGCTGCAACTGGTGCCCCTACACATTGTGCAGCTTTGAAAAAGCTACCCAAGGTTCAGGTTGTGAATGTACTGTAGTGGCCACATCCCTGGATTGTATAGAACAAAGGACTGTTCCTTCCCCCTTGGCCTTTGGATGGGACTTTTAAGGCCACACTGAAGTGCGTTAGAAATTGATTTATTTTTATATAAAGATACATTATCACATTCAATGATCAATGGTTAAAAAGATAATTTGGTTTGCTTTGTTTGTCACATGTATTATTATACCACATCTAGTGGTTATGCCTTTAAGTCTTTAACCATTGATCATTGATGTGTGATCTCTCCTTTTTATGTAAAAATAAATCCATTTTCTATTTCTAAGAAACTTCAGTCAGTGTTTGTGGCCTTAAAAGTCCCATCCAAGGGGGATTGGGGAACAGTCCTTTGTTCTAAAATAAGCCATAGTAGTACTCTGGCTTCACTCAAACACATTTTAAAGAAATGACAATGAATGTAATGAAAAAACAATGTGAAAGAAATTACAATTACATTCAAAAAACATTCAGGTAGATACTTAGTATCATCATGATACTACCTGAATGTTTTTGAATGTAATTGTAATGTCAGATAAAGATAACAGATTTAAAGATTTTTAGCTAGAAACACGAGCCTATCCACATTTTGTGGCTTCAGTGCAGAACGGCGATAAGTGACAATGTTGCCCCCTGTGCTAAAAACCCTTTCAGAAGGGGAACTGGTTGCAGGAATGCAAAGGTATTTTCTGGCCAGTGCAGACAATCTCGGATACTGCTCCTTGTGAGTCTTCCACCAGACTAACGGATCATCTTCACTGTCAGTGTTGCCTAAGAACAGAGTGTAGCTCCAAGGACAAGCTTTCGGATTGTTGTTGACGTGAGCCTGAGGCTGGATCTGGTGCCCCTTGACTTGCCGATTTGACAAAGCTACCAAGCTCCTTCGAGCCTTCTTTACATGACATTGTCCACTAGGAGTTGTAGGGGGGCTTTCCTTAACTGTTGTTAGTTTTGACATCTCCTCTTTTAGTCTGTTCTGGACAGCAGTTTTGTTATCTTCAATAACCTAAGTCATCTTAAACCTGGAATCAAGGGTTGTGGCTATGTCGAGAAGGTTTTGTGTTTTTTGGTCCTGATATTTTTCCTCCAGATACCCCATTAGCATTGATTTCATTGTGCAAATAAGATCAGAGTCCTCTTCCTTAAAGCGGTTTTGTACAGAAAATTGCAAGTTCATCATCTTATTCAAATGGCTTTGGAACATAGATGCAGTTATGACCATTGAAATAAAATAATATGCAGTATTTACCTTTTTATTTTTAATGTTTTTATGCCGACTTCCGGGCTCTCCTCCCGTGGGAGTAGGCATATTTATCGGCTTCGCAATGGTCCCTGGGAAATTTTTTAGCTATTTCCCAGGAATCCGTGGGGGACACAGTCATGCCGAAATCTCGTGAGATTTCGGAAGGAGGACGCCGGTCACATGACGAGAGCATGTCCGAAATTGCCATTTTGAAAGTGGGCAAGCAGCTCTATCTGCCATTACCACTATATCACACGAGGCAAGAGGAAGGAAAACAAAGAGGACACTCAATGAACATGTGCGAGATGGAGCGGTGGATGCTGGGAGCTCAGCGTCATCGCATCCAGGAATTAAATGCCTGTGGGCTTCAAACGCCCACAGTGAAAATGGAAACCTCTGGACTGCTTTTTTAACCACTTTCAGACCGGACCATTTTGCTGGTAAATGACCAGAGGTCTTTTTACACTTTGGCACTGCGCTGCTTTAACTGGTAATTGCGCGGTCATGCAATGTTGTACCCAAACAAAATTTGCGTCCTTTTCTTCCCACAAATAGAGCTTTCTTTTGATGGTATTTGATTGCCTCTGCGATTTTTATTTTTTGCGATATAAACGTAAAAAGACCGCAAATTTTGAAAAAAAATGATATTTTCTACTTTTTGTTATTAGAAAAATCCAATAAACTCAATTTTAGTCATACATTTAGGCCAAAATGTATTCAGCCACATGTCTTTGGTAAAAAAAAAGTCAATAATTGTATATTTATTGGTTTGCGCAAAAGTTGTCACATCTACAAACTAAGGTACGTTTTCTGGAATTTACGCAGCTTTTAGTTTACGACTGCCTATCTCATTTCTTGAGGTGCTAAAATGACAGGGCAGTACAAAACCCCCCCAAATGACCCCATTTTGGAAAGTAGACCCCCTAAGGAAATTGATAAGAGGCATGTTGAGCCCATTGAATATTTTATTTTTTTGCCTCAAGCGATTGAATAATGACAAAAAAAAAATTTTTTTTTTTTTTTTACACAAAGTTGTCACTAAATGATATATTGCTCACACATGCTATGGGCGTATGTGAAATGACACCCCAAAATAAATTCTGCTGCTTCTCCTGAGTACGGGGATACCACATATGTGGGACTTTTTGGGAGCCTAGCCGCGTACAGGGCCCCGAAAACCAAGCACCGCCTTCAGGCTTTCTAAGGGCGTAAATTTTTGATTTCACGCCTCACTACCTATTACAGTTTTGAAGGCCATAAAATGCCAAGATGGCACAAAACCCCCACAAATGACCCCATTTTAGAAAGTAGACACCCCAAGCTATTTGCTGAGAGGCATGTTGAGTCCATGGAATATTTTATATTTTGCCACAAGTTGCGGGAAAATTACAAACTTTTTTTTTTTTTTTTTTTTTTTCACAAAGTTGTCACTAAATGATATATTGCTCATGCATGCCATGGGCATATGTGAAATGACACCCCAAAATAAATTCTGCTGCTTCTCCTGAGTACGGGGATACCACATATGTGGGACTTTTTGGGAGCCTAGCCGCGTACGGGGCCCCGAAAACCAAGCACCGCCTTCAGGCTTTCTAAGGGCGTAATTTTTTGAGTTCACTTCTCACTACCTATTACAGTTTTGAAGGCCATAAAATGCCAAGATGGCACAAAACCCCCACAAATGACCCCATTTTAGAAAGTAGACACCCCAAGCTATTTGCTGAGAGGCATGTTGAGTCCATGGAATATTTTATATTTTGCCACAAGTTGCGGGAAAATTACAAACTTTTTTTTTTTTTCACAAAGTTGTCACTAAATGATATATTGCTCACGCATGCCATGGGCATATGTGAAATGACACCCCAAAATAAATTCTGCTGCTTCTCCTGAGTACGGGGATACCACATATGTGGGACTTTTTGGGAGCCTAGCCGCGTACGGGGCCCCAAAAACCAAGCACCGCCTTCAGGCTTTCTAAGGGCGTTACAGTTTTGAAGGCCATAAAATGCCAAGATGGCACAAACCCCCCCCCCCAAATGACCCCATTTTAGAAAGTAGACACCCCTAAATTTAGGGGTACACTAGTGAGACTAGGTAATAAATGGCGGGTGCCCTGAAACTATAAAAAAATAACTAACCAACCAGCGTCACCTGTAACAGTTATATGGTGATCACTGGTGAAAGGGTTAACTAGGGGGCAATCAGGGGGCTTTATGCGGTAGTATATGGGGGTCCCTGGCGCTATAAAAAGCTGCGGCGAACCTAAATACCTACCTGCCTAACTAGCGTCACCTGTGACACTAATACAGCGATCAGAAAAACGATCGCTTATTAGGCTGGGTTCACACTGGAGCGATGCGGGAACGCCACGAATGCGCGGCGGGTTCCCGCATCGCATGCCTCCCGGCGGCAGTTCACACTGCCCTATGCGAACTGCTGGGAGTGTCAGTGAAATGTTAATGACACCCCCAGATCAGTTCGCATATCGCAGTGCGATCTGCAAACTTGGATCGCATGGTGTGAACACCCATGCGATCCGATTCTGCTGCGGACCAAAAAAAGGGTCCCGTGCGAGTTTGCGGCGGGTGCGGCGGGTGCGACACGAATTCAGCCATACTATCTGTATAGCTGAACTCGAATCGCACAGAGATCGGATGTGATTTGCACTGCAGTGCGGTGCGAATCACATCCGTTCTCATAAACCGCTGCAATGTGAACCCAGCCTTAGTGACACTGGCGACGGGGGGTGATCACGGGGTTAAACCTTTATTGGGGGGGTTAGGGGGGTACCTTAGAACTAAAGGGGGCTAACCCTAACTGCCCTAACAGTTATTAGTCACAAATGACACCTGCCGGGTGATCAGGGGGTTAAACCTTTATTAGGTAATAAATGGCGGGTGCCCTGAAACTATAAAAAAATAACTAACCAACCAGCGTCACCTGTAACAGTTATATGGTGATCACTGGTGAAAGGGTTAACTAGGGGGCAATCAGGGGGCTTTATGCGGTAGTATATGGGGGTCCCTAGCGCTATAAAAAGCTGCGGCGAACCTAAATACCTACCTGCCTAACTAGCGTCACCTGTGACACTAATACGGCGATCAGAAAAATGATCGCTTATTAGGCTGGGTTCACACTGGAGCGATGCGGAAACGCCGCGAATCCGCGGCGGGTTCCCGCATCGCATGCCTCCCGGCGGCAGTTCACACTGCCCTATGCGAACTGCTGGGAGTGTCAGTGAAATGTTACTGACACCCCCAGATCAGTTCGCATATCGCAGTGCGATCTGCAAACTCGGATCGCATGGTGTGAACACCCATGCGATCCGATTCTGCTGCGGGCCAAAAAAAGGGTCCCGTGCGAATTTGCGGCGGGTGCGGCGGGTGCGGCGGGTGCGGCGGGTGCGGCGAATGGCTGAACTCGAATCGCACAGAGATCGGATGTGATTTGCACTGCAGTGCGGTGCGAATCACATTCGTTCTCATAAACCGCTGCAATGTGAACCCAGCCTTAGTGACACTGGCGACGGGGGGTGATCACGGGGTTAAACCTTTATTGGGGGGGTTAGGGGGGTACATTAGAACTAAAGGGGGCTAACCCTAACTGCCCTAACAGTTATTACAGTCACAAATGACACCAATGCAAAAAAAAAAAAAAAAAAAAAAAAAATGACATTGGTGTCACTGTGACTGGGGGGGCAGGGGTAATTGGGGGGGTGATCGGGGGGTAAAGGGGGGGTGTGAGTGTGCCTGGCATGTTCTACTGTGTGTGGGATGTGTTGGTGCAACTCACTGATCCGCTCTCCTCCGTGTCGGAACGAAAAATACCGACACGGAGGAGAGAATACATCACTTCCTCTCCTGTGTTTACATTACAGGAGAGGAAGTGATGTCACCGGGGATTTCCATTCGTCGGGAGCGATCGCGAGGGGGTGGCCATGAATGAATGGCCGTCCCCTCGTCCGGGATCGCTCCCGAACGAAAACCGACCGCCGCAGGCACCGGGCGGGGGCCCGATCGGGCCCCCGACCCGCGGGAGGCAAATCACGTACATGTACGTGCTTATGCCTGCCCGTGCCATTCTGCCGACGTACATCGGCGTGAGGCGGTCGGCAAGTGGTTAAAGTTTTCCTTAGCAATGAAATCGTCACGCCGGGGGTTAAAAAGACGTTGATCGTGACTGCAAAGACACCGTAGGAATCGCCCACCAGTGACACAGGTAAAAAAATAAATAAAAAAAATAAATAAAAAAAAACTGCAGCGGAATCCCGCTTTAACAGCCAAAACAGAAGACTGAAATAGGTGTAGAGCAGGTTTCACGGAAGAGACACTGACATATTGCTCTCCTGAAAGGGCATCTGTGAAGTCTGCCAGTGGGGTGAGAGTTGTCCACAGCCTCCTGGATCTCTAGGTCTTGCCATGTTGGCAAGAGGTGCCTAGCCTTGCAGTCAGAAGAGAGGACATGGGTGATGGCAGCTTGCTGCTAAAGTATCCTCCTCACCATAGCCTGCCTATATCCCCACCTTGTTTGGCACTCTGTCTTGAGCTTGTGGTCTGGTAAACAGTTGTTTTTGTGCCTCAGAAAGCTCCCTCTTCCAACTATACTTAAAACACCCGACAAGCTTTTTGCACAAACCCATAGCACGCTCAATTCGTGGGTCCTTCATTGCATTCTCTATTGCGAGATGAAGCCTATGGCCAAAACACTGCAATCGTGTCCAGTGATTTATGGATATGGCCTTTACAATGTTGCTTCCGTTGTCTGTAGTGATGCACACAAGATTCTTCTCCTCCAATTTCCAGTTGATGAGAGCATCCTTTAATCCCTGTGCCAAAGCTTCGCCAGTGTGGTCCTCAGGGAAAAACCCAGTTTGTAGGCACCGACTTGTCATCTTAAAATCATCATTAATGAAATGGATTGTTAAACTCATGTATGGTTCCATTGCTCTGCTGGACCATAAATCTGAAGTTGCTGCAAAATTAACTACATAGTTAGTTTCATAGTTAGGTTGAATAAAGACACCAGTCCATCCAGTTCAACCTGAGTGAGGTATCTACAATTGTCCCTTTTCCCTGTACATTGCTACACCCACGGTCCCCATTCATATACGAGGGTCTATTTTTGGACAGAAGCCAATTAACCTACCTGCATGTCTTTGGATTGTGGGAGGAAACCGGAGTACCCGGAGGAAACCCACGCAGGCACAGGGAGAACATGCAAACTCCAGGCAGGTAGTGTCGTGGTTGGGATTTGAACAAGCGACCTTCTTACTGCTAGGTGAGAGTGCTAACCACTACATCACTGTGCCGCCCTACATCTTGCAATTCCGTTGCAACTCTTTCACAACATTTGACGTACAGACCAGGGATTGCAACACGGGAAAAATAAGTACGAGAGGGCAATTAAAAGCGCATATAAAGGGTTTGAATTCGTTTTTAAGCCCCTCTTTTTCAACAGTGGTCATGGGAGCCATGTCTTTAGCCAGGTGAAATGTGATTGCTTCTGTATTTTCTTTGCGTCTGAGAGAGTTTGTCGAGTACGGTGTTGCATTAAATGTTCCTTTAATTGACATTTGTTTTGTATGCTTGCACTCCTTGCAGGTACTTTGTGATTGAGCACTGGCAGTATTCTTTTTCCCTACCGTCTCATATTCTTGTATGTGATTACATTTCAGGTGATTAAACAGATTTGGTGGTGTTACCCTTTGGTGCACAAACAACGGCTAAACATTGCTTGCAGTAGATGGTTTTGCTGAGTGTCATCTGGTTTGAATCCGAAATAAGCCCACACTTGGGAATAAGCTCCTCCTTTTTGGAACAAAAACATCTGGGTTTTTAATTTTATCAGACTCACTTGCGCATTGCTCTACCTCTGAGTCTGTGCCTGCGGTAGCCTCTGCACTGTCTGCACCGGCCTCTGCTGCCTCACTCATTTTTCTACGGCCAGGCATTGCAGGCACCAGACAGGCACCCCCAGTGATTGTGCTGATACAGAAGACCCCACCTGGGCTAAAGAGTCCTGTGTATATTCTCCAAATTGCTAAGGTGCTGTTGCAGCTCTCTTTCCGTTTATATTCAACTGGGTGTGATGTGGATGGAAGCAGACAGATCTGGTCACAATGTTCTTGCATGTACCTAGAGAAAACAAATTGAGAGTGCACACTGTCATTTGCCTTTGAAAACACTGTCTTAAGTTGCAGCTAGCTAGTAGCTATATGCACATTGCACATGCACTATTTCACTCAGCACTGACATTTAAAATGGCAACAAACAGTGAAGTCACACAACCAGGTGCTGTCATGGCTGGGCCCCAAACCGCTTGCAGATGACAGTCGGACGGGCTAGGCTATTAGAGGGGCATGTGAGGAGTGGGCTTAAAATACTGGCAACAACCACTGTCCCTTAATATATTATGAATATTACCACAGTCTGAGTCAGCTAGCCTAGTACTAGTAGTACTCATATTATGAATATTACCACAGTCAGTCAGCTACCCCCCCCCCCCGAGACCCAGACTGAGACTCTCTGGGTCGCACTAGCTGACTACTGTGGTATTCATAAATAGGGGGTTATCTGGGGGTAATATGGGGGTAGCTAAGCTGACTCAGTCACTGTGGTAATATTCATAATATGGGGACGGGGTAGGTGACTCAGTCAGACTGTCACTGTGGTAATCATAATATGGGTAGCGTAGCTGTCTCAGAATGTCACTGTGACAGTGAGTGTTACTGTGCTGTGCTTGTGGCTGTGCTTTGGTAATAAGGAGCAGGGGTCCACTCCTCGCTCGGCTCAATCACTCACACACAGGCTCACACAATATACATGAATATACAATATACATGTGGTGGAAGGAGGAATCGACACTCACGTGTTGGAATTGGAAATCGGATCCGCGGCGTGCACACTGCTGTGTTAATTTCCCGGTCACAGTGAGGGTACCGCCCACGCCCAGGCATCACGACTTCAGTTCCACTCCAGCGGTGTATGTGTGACTGTGAACTGCTCCGCATCTCGCTCTCCAATGACTGACATCAGTTCCGGTTGCTGACATCAGCGTTACACGGTGCCGCTTATGTAGAACTGGCGGGAATATCGAAATCGTGGATCATCCAGCCTTGAGATCGCGAGGGGAGAGAATCGAGATTGCGATCTTATTACGATTAATCACGCAGCTCTTCCCCAGGTAAAAAATTTAAAGGAGCATTACACTTTTATTGTTTCACTTTAATCCTTATTAAAATCACTGCTCCCAAAAAAGTCAGTTTTTTTAAAACTTTTTTTGCATTGATCCATGTCCTGGGGCAGGACCCAGGTCCCCAAACACTTTTTAGGACAGTAACTTGCATATTGGCCTTTAAAATTAGCACTTTAGATTTTGAACTTTCGAGTCCCATATACTTTAATAGGTTTCTAAAGTTCACACGAAGTTTAGGTCTGTTCACAGGTTCTGGTGCGAACCCAACCGGGGGGGGGGTGTTCGGCTCATCCTTAATGGCAACTAACGATGCAGCAAAATGTATCAACTCGGGCTGCCAGAATGTGGAACAGCTTTGCAACTAATCAACCTCTATCTTTCATTTTCAAAGCCTAACTGAAGAAGCTGGTTGCCATGCACAGCTGGTCCATATTCGGTCTTCTCCAGTTTTGATCATTTCTCTTTCATAGTAGTAGTAATATGAATAAAAGAATTACCATATGTCCCAAATGTCTCTATTTTTGGGCTTGGGAAGAAACAAACAGAAGCCACACTTGGTTTGTCTGTAAATAAATATTTAGGGCTAGTTTACACTTGCTTCAAAACATGGTTTCAGGCACATTGAACGCCAGTCACTTCCGCATCACTAAATAAAATTGTTAGCTTACAGTCCTGTTTACACCTGCTTTTACTTGGTGCTTCGATGAGGATTTGGTGCTTCGATGAGGCTTTGGTGCGGCTTCAAGCGAGCTTTGCAATGACTTCTATGGAGGCTTTGAAGACGCTTTGAAACACCACTGAAGCTAGATGGGGTATAATTTTTGAAGCAAAACCAAAAGCAGTTGTAAACAGGATTTTAACCTAACCATTATATTTAGTGACAAGAGCTTTGACTAGCGTTGCCAGCTGAAGCAAGTGTAAATGAGCCTTCTAGGCAGACTAAGGCATAAACGGCATTGATTTTGGATTTTAAAATGCTAGTAAATGCCTACAGCTGTGATCTATGTGGAAGAGTGTGTGTGTGACTTTTATATCTTTTGTGTTATTCTAACAGCCTAAACCCACAAAGGGCCGTATGCGTATCCATTGCCTTGAAAATGTTGACAAAGCACTACAATTCTTGAAGGAACAGAAAGTACATTTGGAGAATATGGGGTCGCATGACATTGTGGATGGCAATCACAGACTGACTCTAGGGCTTATCTGGACCATCATCCTCCGGTTTCAGGTAATATTGCACAAAGCAAACAGAAAAGGCAACAAGTTAAAGGAAAATTACAACCAAAGCTTGTTTGTACTTCACCTGTGGATCACATGAATGCAGTTCGTTCTGCACTCGTGTGACCCCTTTTCTGAAGCCGGCTGTTGGCTGACGACAGAGCCAGTTCAGGCTCAGGCAAGATCATGACAGTGAAGTCTGTATCTACCTACATGCCTGGACCCGCACCTGAGAGCCTAAGCCGGCTGCTTCTGTCCTCTCCATAGCCCAGAGCTCCAGTGAGCACGGAGGGGGCAGAGCAAAGAGCTGCTGACTGCAGGCAGAATATCGCTGATGCCATGCATGTTTCCTGCAGACCTGTCAGTATATCTGTATACCCGTACATCCCATACGACCAGGCAGATGCACTGACAGGAACAAATCGAACTACCACGTTGCTCCACAGTGCTGTGGCAATTCAGTGAGAACTACAAGCTAACAACTGCAAAGGATGCCGGGGCTTGTAAGTGATGTTGGCCTTTTGGACCAGTTCACACCAGATGCAGTTCTGTTTTTTTCTGCACCAGAAACTGACTGGAAACTGACCAGAACCTGACTGCATGGTGTGAACTAGAGCCATTGGAATACATGGAAAACGCTGTGCATGCATTTTTAATGCAGGAAAAAAGCACACGGAACTGCGTCTGGTGTGAACTGGCCCTTAAAGTTAGGTGACTCCCAGCCTTAACAAAGCTTCACGTAGCTCACTGTGAAATTCTATCTACTCTTCTTAGGTCCAATTTACACATGTAGGTACTGTGCCTTGAAAAAGTATTCATACCCCTTGAAATTTTCCACATTTTGTCATGTTAAAACCTAAAATGTATTTTATTGGGATTTTATGTGATAGACAAACAGTGACACATAATTGTGAAGTGAAAGGAAAATTATGAATGGGTTTTACATTTTATTTTACAAATATCTGAAAACTGTGGAGTGCATTTGTATTCAGCCCCCTTTATGCTGATACTTCTAACTAAAATCTAGTGGAACCAATCGCCTTCCAAAGTCGCCTAATTAGTAAATACAGTCCATCTTTGTGTAACTTTAATCTCAGTATAACTACAGCTGTTCTGTAAAGCCCTCAGAGGTTTGGTAAAGGACCTCAATGGACAAACAGCATCATGAAGGCCAAGGAACACACCAGACAGGTAAGGGATAAAGTTGTGGAAGTTTAAAGCAGGGTTAGGTTATAACTTTTTTTTTTTTCTTTTTTTTTTTTTTTTTTATATATATCCCACGTGTACTGTTCAATGCATCATCTGAAAATGGAAAGTACCTTCCACTTAAACTGACAGGCTGGGCAAGGAGAACATTAATCAGAGAAGCAGCTAAGAGGCCCATGGTAAATCTAGAGAAGCCGCAGAGATCCACAGCTCAGGTGGGAGAATCTATCTACAGCAGTGATATGCAATTAGCGTACCTCCAGCTGTTGCAAAACTACAAGTCCCATCATGCCTCCGAGTGTCATGTTTGTGGCTGTCAGTCTTGCTATGCATCATGGGACTTGTAGTTCTGCAACAGCTGGAGGTCCACTAATTGCATATCCCTGATCTACAGAATAACTATTAGTCGTGTACTCCACAAATCTGGCCTTTATGGAAGAGTGGCAAGAAGAAAGCCATTGTTGAAAGAAAGCCATAAGAAGTCCTGTTTGCAGTTTGTGAGAAGCCATGTGGGGGACACAGAAAACATGTGGAAAAAGGTGCTCTGATCAGATGAGACTAAAATTGAACTTTCTCTTGTATTCACTGACCGACACAGCTCCTCTGTAACAAAATGGGTTGTCAGCCCTATCACTGGGGATTACTAGGCAAAGTTGTAACACTTCAGAACTTTTAGTTCCGCCCAGGGGGCGGTCCCTAGGCTACAACCCCCACAGCCTGCCCTAGCCGACTCCGTTTTATTTTGCCTAGTGAAGGAGATGCACCTAGGACCCCTGCGGGCCCATAGGTCCGTGCTTTTTTGATGCAGAAGCTTGTCTTTTTGCGCAAGATGAATGATCCTGTGATCTTCTATCAACAGCCGGCTGGGTGACAGGCTGGTTCACTTATCCTTGTAGTCTCCCCAGTCTGTCCTTCGAGCGTGTGCAGGTCGTAGCTACGGCTTGGCAGGCCATGACAGACCTCCAGAGCTGGTCGGTGAGCTTTATGCTCCGGGGCATACATATGACCGGGCTACTGATGTCTGCGTCATAGTATGCCAGGCCAGTAGTCTTCCCTGTACTGATCAGGAGTTGACTACCATGGAATGTCCCCCAGCTCTTCAGGACTGGTAAGTACAGCTCTCCCTGTCTTTTCGGATGTCACGCCACCTTTGCTGACACTGGTTTTAGCGATGGGCGGTGCCGAGTGTCTCATATGGGCAGAGCTCTGCTTACTCCGTCTACTAGTGTTTCAGCCCCTGCATGATTTGGTATGTCTGTGGGCGTGGCTTTCACCTCCCACAGGGAGTATTTAAATATTTGAGTCTAGTTTTGTGGCTCACCTGAAATGGTCTGTGCAACAGACTTTTGGTAAGCTTTGTTACTTTTACTTTCCTTTGATACTATATGGATTGCTAAATGGGTTTGCTAATCTATTTTTGTAATGGCTACATATACACTCATGGATGATCCGGGCAGTATTTGGTAGCTAGGTGCTATATTTATTTAATTTGCAGATTATTTGCATTTTGGCTGCATCAATCTTGGCCTATACTATTACAATATAGATAGCTTTTGCTGTCATTGCCACCTTTTTCTGTCAATTTTTGACTGAGCCTTATTTAGTGATTTTTATTTATCTTTCTATCATTTATTCAGGGAGTCTAAGCCTTTATAAAGACCTGCTCCTTGCGGACACGACAGCCTGACTGTCTCCATCTTGAACCATGAAATTTAAGCAGGACACTGTCCACTCCATAGTCCATAATCTGTGCTTTATTAGACTGCTTACTGAGTCTGACTGGTTGTATCCCCCTTTGAAACAGTGTGAAGCCAGTGACCTAATTGAATTCCGTTTTCTGGAAAAATAGTTCTCAGCATTACCTGGATGCTGTAACCCTGGAGGTTCGCCTGCTTCTCAACCAATATATTTTCTGCTTTGTGTAATGCCCAGTAAGTGTACCTTAAGCTTTTCCTGCATTATCTGCTTGAGCTGATAACTTAAATGCTTTACGCTGCATTCTACTTTTGTCATACAATTAATATCACTTTTATATATTTTAGATATTGCAGTCTCTTCTTGAAATCCCTGAAGAATTAATTATAAATAGACATAGTAATCCGAAACACGATGTCAGGAGTACACTGATTATTATCCTGAACACTTTTATTACTATATCTGAATAAAAATAAAAACTACCTTTTTTTTTTCTCTTCTCTTCTCTCTCCGATCCCTAACTCCCCTCCCACCCCCCCCCCCCCCCCCCATTGGTGGGGTCCATGACGCTGAGTGGTGCGTGCGTATGCCCTGGGCTCTCACCTGGGGGTTTAGCTGTACTGGGGTGCCTGGGTCCTGCAGCTTAGTCCCGCTGGATGCCTGTGTGGTCTACCCCTATGTTGGTGCAGCGCTGTCTGCCACATGTTTTCTCTAGCCTCTCATAGCGCTGATAATCTAGGAGTGCTGGGGATCAACAGACACTGCTGTAATACAGCGCAGAACTGCTCAGGGTGGTGAGTCCAGCGGGTTAGAGCCCCTCAGTCAGCAGCTGCAGGAGGATGGGACTGTAGCTGTCCTAAGTCCCCTTCGGGTGGCAGACAGGGTAGGGTCAGCATGGCTTCAGAAACTGGTGTTTCTTCCCCTGAAATCCAGGCAATTGCAACCAGGTCACCTGTGGACTGCACGGTCCTCAATTCCTTCCTTGCCAAGATAGAGGCGGTACGTGGGTAGAAAGGTACTCTGTCTTGTCGGATGACGCTTTGGACAGTGAGGATCCCCGTCTGGGTCCGTGTGCGACAAAGCGCTAGTTGGAGCACTTATCACAGCTGTGCACGATACCCTGAAGATTCAGGAGCCAGTGGATCCCTCTGCTGATGTACCGGTCCCTTTTGGGTTCCGCAAGCCAGCACGTTCACCTAAGGTGTTCCCTTGGCTGACTTATTTTGATAAGTTCATTTACAAGGAATGAGGTTGCCCGCAACGGACCTTTTGCGGTCCCCAAATACATAGCAGTGCGTTACCCCTTTGAGGAAAGCCTTTTCAAAAAGTGGTCGGCTCCTCCGGTCGTGGACCCCCCAGTATCCTGGTTAAATAAAGTAACCACGATCCTGGTTGAGGGGACTCATGCTTTCAGGGATCCCACGGACAGGAAGGCCGAGGCGGTGGCTCATTCCATGTTTACGGTTGTGGGGTCAGCTGTGCGACCTGTACTGGCATCCGCACTGGTGTCGCAGACACTGAGTGGGCAAAACGTTTGCACCGCGAATTGGGAGAGCAACAGCCCTCCCCTGTCTGCGTGAATCTAGCAGACCAGCTAGTGCAAGGCCTTAAGTACGTTTGTGACGCGGCCCTGGATAGTCTCCCTCTGTTATCCAGGGCTTTAGTGTCAGCTGTGGTGCTGAGGCACCTGATTTGGCTAAAATGCTGGTCTGCTGACCAGGCACCCAAGAAAGCCCTGACGGATCTTCCTTTCCTTGGCGACCGGCTCTTTGGAGCCACATTAGATGACATTATTAAAAATGCCACTGGTGGTAAGAGTACCCTACTCCCACAGGCCAGGAAGGCTAAGGAGCCACGCCGCAGACAAGGGCCCTCTTTTTCCGCTCACAAGCGGCTTTTTCGTCCGCCCGGTGCTTTGACAAAACGTCCCCAGCCTGACATGACGCCCACGGACGGTCAAAAACGTCCCTGGAGCCACAAGCCTAACAAGCCTGTGAATACAGTGCCTTGCAAAAGTATTCAGCCCCCTTGAACTTTTCAACCTTTTGCCACATTTCAGGCTTCAAACATAAAGATATAAAAAAAAATTATTTTTTGTGAAGAATCGCCAACAAGTGGGACACAATTGTGAAGTGGAACGAAATCTATTGGATTTTTGAAACTTTTTTTAACGTATAAAAAAAAAGGAAAGTGGGGCGTGCAAAATTATACGGCCCCCTTGCGTTAATACTTTGTAGAGCCACCTTTTGCTGCGATTACAGCTGCAAGTCGCTTGGGGTATGTCTCTATCAGTTTTGCACATCGAGGGACTGAAATTCTTGCCCATTCTTCCTTGCAAAACAGCTCGAGCTCAGTGAGGTTGGATAGAGCGTTTGTGAACAGCAGTTTTCAGCTCTTTCCACAGATTCTCGATTGGATTCAGGCCTGGACTTTGACTTGGCCATTCTAACACCTGGATACGTTTATTTGTGAACCGTTCCTTTGTAGATTTTGCTGTATGTTTGGGATCATTGTCTTGTTGGAAGATAAATCTGTCTGTTTCAGGTCTTTTGCAGACTCCAACAGGTTTTCATCCAGAATGGTCCTGTATTTGGATGCATCCATCTTCCCCTCAATTTTAACCATCTTCCCTGTCCCTGCTGAAGAAAAGCAGGCCCAAACCATGATGCTGCCACCACCATGTTTGACAGTGGGGGTGGTGTGTTAAGGGTGATGAGCTGTGTTGCTTTTACGCCAAACATATAGTTTTGCATTGTGGGCCAAAAGTTCGATTTTGGTTTCATCTGACCAGAGCACCTTCTTCCACATGTTTGGTGTGTCTCCCAGGTGGCTTGTGGCAAACTTTAGACAAGACTTTTTATGGATATCTTTGAGAAATGGCTTTCTTCTTGCCACTCTTCCATAAAGGCCAGATTTGTGCAGTGTACGACTGATTGTTGTCCTATGGACAGACTCTCCCACCTCAGCTGTAGTTCTCTGCAGTTCATCCAGAGTTATCATGGGCCTCTTGGCTGCATCTCTGATCAGTCTTCTCCTTGTCTGAGCTCAAAAGTTTAGAGTGACGGCCAGGTCTTGGTAGATTTGCAGTGGTCTGATACTCCCATTTCAAAATGATTGCTTGCACAGTGCTCCTTGGGATGTTTAAAGCTTGGGAAATCTTTTTGTATCCAAATCCGGCTTTAAACTTCTCCACATCAGTATTACGGACCTGCCTGGTGTGTTCCTTGGTCTTCATGATGCTCTCTGCGCTTTCAACAGAACCCTGAGACTATCAGAGAGCAGGTGCATTTATACAGGGACTTGATTACACATAGGTGGATTCTATTTATCACCATCAGTCATTTAGGACAACATTGGATCATTCAGCGATCCTCGCTGAACTTCTGGAGTGAGTTTGCTGCACTGAAAGTAAAGGGGTCGAATAATTTTGCACGCACCACTTTTCAGTTTTTTTAATTTGCCTAAAAAGTTTAAATTATCCAATAGATTTCGTTCCACTTCACAATTGTGTCCCACTTGTTGGTGATTCTTCACAAAAAATTAAAACTTTATCTGTTTGAAGCCTGAAATGTGGCAAAAGGTTGAAAAGTTCAAGGGGGCCGAATACTTTTGCAAGGCACTGTAAAAGTGCTACCGCATGAAAGTTTGCCCCCACCCATGTCTCGGGTGGGGGGTCGCCTTTGGGAGTTTGTAGCCCGGTGGTCCTCAGTTATCCGACCAATGGGTCTGCTATCTGATTTCCACAGGCTACAAGATAGTTTCTCTCTTGGCTGCCAAACAGATTCTTCCCCTCCAGCATACCTGTGTCCCCAGTTCGCCGGGAGGCCCTGTTAGGGGCTGTAAGGGACTTGCTGAATCGAGGGGTGATTGGAAGTGTTCCGACCCGGAACAGGTACAGGGATTCTACTCAAATCGGTTTGTGGTTCCCAAGATGGAAGGGGTACGTCCAGTCTTGGACTTGAAAGCCCTCAATCACTTTGTAAAAGTGCAGAGCTTCAGGATGGAATCAGTTTGCTCAGTAGTCTCTGCACTCCCTCAAGGGCACTCCCTGGCGTCCTTGGACATCCAGGATGCGTACCTGCACATACCCATATGCCTTCGGCATCAAAAGTTTCTGCGTTTTGCACTTGGGAAAGCCCATTATCAATTTGTGGCTCTTCCTTTTGGTCTGGCATCAGCCCCCCGAGTCTTTACCAAGGTATTGGCTCCAGTATTGATGTTGCTGAGACAACGTGGGATCGCAATCGTGGGCTACCTGGACGATCTCCTCCTGAGAACATCTTCCGCCTCAGAATTTGAGGAGGATGTGGCGATCACCATGCAGACCCTTCAAGAATTTGGGTGGCTGTTGAACCTAAAGAAGTTGGAGATTGTGCCGACCCAGCGTCTGGAGTACCTAGGTTTGCTGTTGGACTCCAGGGAAGCAAGAGTTTTTCTCCCTTCAGACAAATTGCAGACTCTCAGGTCCGCGGTGAAACTGCTGATGAACCGCAAGTGGTCGTTGCTCCGGTCTTGCATGCGCATACTGGGGCTCGTGGTAGTCTCCAAGGCGGTACCTTACGCCCAGTTCCACACCAGAGTACTGCAGAAGGAGATCTTGTTAAAATGGGACAAGTCTCAGTTGTCCCTGGATCGACAGATCCAGCTGAGCCAACCAGTCAGGGACTCTGATCTGGTGGTTGAGGTCCCTGGTGATTCAGTCTAGAAAATCCTTCCTTCCTCTGAAATGGACGGTGGTCACTATGGACGCCAGTCTATCCGGCTGGGGCGGAGTGATGGGGGTTTAGTCGACTCAGGGCCTCTGATTGGAAACTCGGATTCTACCATCGACCAATCTGCTCGAATTGAGAGTGATCAGGCTGTGTCTCCGCACATAGTCGGTGAGTCTTGAAGGGCGTCCGATCAAGATTCAGTCGGACAACGCCACGGCGGTGGAATACATAAATCACCAAGGGTGAACAAGAAGCGCAGCCGCTGCTCAGGAGGTCGCTCAATACTTCGGTGGGCAGAGTGACACGTTCCGGCCCTGTCTGCCATTAACATCCCGGGTGTGAAACTGGCAGGCGGACCATCTGAGTCGGCAGATGCTGGACCCAGGAGAATGGGCATTGCATCCAGAGACATTCAGGCTGCTGTGCCTGAAGTGGGGAACACCAGATGTGGATCTATTGGCCTCCCGTCTCAATCGAAAGTTGCCAAGATTTGTGTCCAGGACGAGATCTGTGGGCAGGGGCGTCAGACATGCTGGTGGCCCCGTGGGATCAGGATCAGCTGATCTACGCCTTTCCTCCACTGAAATTGTTGCCCCCCGTCTGCTTCGCAGAGTGGAAACTGAGGGAATCCCAGTGATGCTGGTTGTCCCAGATTGGCCTTAGCGTCCCTGGTACACAGATCTGGTGATCCTTGGAGACTGCCGTTGCGAGAGGACCTTCTGTCTCGAGGTCTGATTCCCCCCCCCCCCCCTCCTGCTTTACTATCGCTGGTAAATGACTGTTGAGAGCCAGGTGTTGAGGAACCGGGGTCTGTCGGACCCGGTGATTCCAACTATGTTGAGGGCACGGAAATCTTCTAGAAAGATATACCATCGTACCTGGAAGGCTTACATCTCCGTGTGCGAGGAGAATGGTTGGTTGACATCCGCGTTCCTTTTCCATAGCAAGGATCCTGCTTTTTCACCAGCGAGGACTAGACCAAAGATTGGCATTGAGCACCATGAAGGGGCAGAGTTGAGCCCTGGCTGTCTTCCCCCCCCCCCCCCCCCCCCCCCCACGACCACTGGCTTCGCACTCCATGGTGGGTACCTTCGTTCAGGGGGTACCTCATGTAGTCCCTCTGGTGCGCCCACCGTTGCCCCCATGGGATTTGAACCTGGTGTTGTCGGCACTTCAAAAACCGCCGTTTGAAAATATCAGGGAGATTCCCGTTGACTTTCTCAGAAAATGGTCTTTCTAGTGGCCATTACCTCAGTCAGGAGGGTTTTGGAATTGGCAGTCTTGTCTTGCAAGTTGCCCTATCTGGTCATCCACAGTGATAAGGTGGTGTTGCGTATTACCATCATTGTGTCCTAAGCCGAAGCACCCCAAAGAGGTGGCCCTTCATGCTCTTGACGTGATTAGGGCTCTGAAGGTGTATTTGGCTGCCACGGCTACCTTCGGAAGTCACTCACTGTTTGTTTCGGTGGCTGGTCCAAAGAATGGTATGGCGGTCTCGTCGGCCACCATTTTCCAGGTGGGTCACACAGATTGTAGTACAAGCCTACGCCTTGAAGGGGCAGGTGTCGCCCTTTCCGGTCACGGCCCACTCTACAAGGGCAATCGGAACGTCTTGGGCCTTCCAACACCAAGCATCGGTCGCTCAGGTATGTAAGGTGGCGACCTGGTCGTCTGTCCATACATTTACCAAGTTCTACAAGGTAGACATCAGTGCATCCGCTGATGCCTGTTTTTGGCTGCAAAGTTTTGCAGGTTGTGGGGGTTGTAGGTGTAATCTGCAGTGATAGGGCTGACAACCCTTTTTTGTTAGAGAGGAGCTGTGTCGGTCGGAATTACAGAGAAAAGGATTTTACGGTGAGTACAAAACAATCCTATTTTTTGGCTTAAAAGCAAAATGCTACGTGTGGCAGAAATAAGACTGCACATCACTCTGAACACGCCATCCCCACTGTGAAACATGGTGGTGACGGCATCATGTTGGGCTGCTTTTCTTCAGCTGGGACAGGGAAGCTGGTCAGAGTTGATGGGAATATAGATGGAGCCAAATACAGGACAGTCTTAGAAGAAAACCTGCTAGAGCCCGCAAGACTTTTATTGGGGGTGGAGGTTCAACTTCCAGCAGGGCAACAACCCTAAACCTACAGCCATAGCTAAAATGCAATGATTTAGATCAAAGCATATTCATAGTTGCATAGCAGGTAAGGTGGAATAAAGACAATAGTCCATCCAGTTCAACCTGTGTAGGTGAACATGTGTCTGTGTCTAATTTCCCATATCCATATGTTTTTTTTTGTTTTTTTTATTCATGCCTTTTTTTTTTCTTTCCATGCATTAGAATGGTCCAGTCAAAGTCCAGACCTTGAGAAACCAATTGAGAATCTGTGGCAAGACTTGAAATTTGCTGTTCACAAATGCTCTCCATCCAATCTGAAAGAGCTTGAGCTATTTTGCAAAGACTGGGCAAAAATGTCGCTAGAATGTACAAAGCTGGTAGAGCTATACCCCAAAAGACTTGCAGCTATAATTGCAGCGAAAGGTGGTTCTACAAAGTATTGACTCAGGGGCTGGATACAAATGCACTCCACACTTTTCACATATTTATTTATATTTATTCTCAGTTATACAATAGTAGTGTTTTTTAGAACATGCTACATTCAAAAATGTTGTGTGGTTTTTGTTTGTTTTTTTTATAATTTAGATTCAAGATATTAGTGTTGAGACAGAAGACAATAAAGAGAAGAAGTCTGCTAAGGATGCCTTATTGCTCTGGTGTCAAATGAAAACTGCTGGGTAAGGATATTGGGAAATTTAAAAGTGCTAAAGCAGATGCTGATCTTTATAATACTGTAAATGTTCCATCTCCATTAGATAAGTAAACAAGGAACTAAGCATCCCAAAGAACCAACACATAAAATAAAGATCACTGCAGCTTTTCTAGATTTTAAAGTGGTTGTGTATATGTGTATGTATATATATCTCTCCACTGAATTGACTAGTCTTGGGAAATGCGCAAAGATGCAACAAATCCTTCTACGTAAGTTGTACCCCCCCCCCTTTTTTTTTTGTTTATCTGCAGACATCTCTTCTCTCATCCAGTTAGACTGTTGGAAGTGACTAGTGAGGAGAGATCAGATGGGAACCACACTAGGTGCTGTGGATTGAGGCTAGTAGAGAGATATGCTTTAGGCCCCTTTCACACTAACGTCCCGTTCAGGCCCGCCTGTCAGTTTTTCAGGCGGACCTGAACGGGTGCTCCATAGAGCTCTATGGAGCGTCGGATGTCAGCGGTGACATGTCCGCTGACATCCGACCCGCTCCGATCCGAAAAAGTGTGACGGAGGAAAAAGCTATTTTTCCATCCGTCTGCGGATCGGATCGGGTGACGACGGGCACTGCGGTCCGTCGTCATCCGATCTCCCATAGGGGAGAGCGGCGCTGTGACAGGTCCGTCCCTGCACAGTGTGCGGAGACAGACCTGTCATCTCCCTGCTCAGCGGGGATCGGCGGAGTGATCCCCGCTGAGCAAACGGACATCCACGGGGCGGATCAGAACTGATCCGCCCCGTGTGAAAGGACCTCGTGTTTCATTTCAGTGGTTTACAACCATTTTAAAGTACCATTTTTGAATAATTGTTCAGATATACTGTGACTGATTGTGTCACAAGTATTTATCAAGTTTCAAAACTGCTAATTTTCCTCAACAGAATATATGGAATTTGTTACAAAAAAATTAATTTAAACATAACGCATTTACAGGCATGGTGAAGGAAAAGCTGGCAGAAGAAGAAAAAAGTCCAAGCAAAATGTAATACTAGGAATTTCAAAAGTAGTCTGTTTACCGTGTAAACAAATATCTGTATAATTATGCCAGACAACAAAGCTCAAACCTGACAGATGACATTTATCAGTCTTATAATGCACTGATTATATTTTTTATTTTTTTTGTTGACAATTCACCTGTTGGATGGCTTTCATTTCCTTTCTGTTCACAAATGTGACTTCATTTACAAGCACTAATTCATAGTATTATTGTGTTTCTCTTTTAGATATCCTAATGTAAATGTTCATAATTTCACAACGAGCTGGCGCGATGGTCTTGCATTTAATGCCATTGTACACAAGCACAGGTTGGCATCTTTTTTTCTTTCTGTACGATACACTGAAAGAAGCATTATTTAATTTGAACAAAAATAAGTATGAATTCTGAAGGAAATAATTAAAAATCATGAAAGGCAAGATATGATTAAGAACTTGTATGAAATAAGAAAATGTTTACAAGTGAGTTTTTTGTATTTATGCATGTGTTTAATGATGTACTCTGTTCACACCAAGGCCAGACCTCATTGAGTTTGACACACTGAAGAAATCCAATGCTCACCACAACCTGCAAAATGCATTTAACGTTGCCGAGAGAGAGCTGGGTCTTACTAAACTTCTGGACCCTGAAGGTATAAATCGGTATACTGTTGTCTGTCATTACATTCTTTTTTTTTTTTTTTTTTTTTTTAGCAAAGTACCAAGTGACGTTTTAGTACTAATAGCCTGTTTTCTGTTTGTGCTTTAAAATAAAATTGGTGGACCCTCCTGGTGGTGTTATCAAAAAAAAAAAAAAGGGGGGAAAAAAATTATAAACTACCTATCTTAATTATCTGCTTTCAGAAAAATATATACTTTTGGGGGCTTTAGTACATTTTCAACTTGGGCATGTGTTAACCCAAGCATATACTAGAAAAATAAAAACGCTTAAAAGAAGCTTTCCCCCCCAAGGCAGAGAGATGCACTCCAAGAAATCATTGTCATCGCAGAATAAAAATGAAAATATTTCAAAATTGACTGTATGCAAACACAATGAAAATTCTATTCCCTTAGGAAATAAGTTTAAATGGCTAAAAAGAAAAAATCGGGGCTCACATCAAACATTAAAGCAATATAAAATAAGAACGTGCAGCGCAAGAATAGATCAAAATCTGTTCATGTCCATATATGCTCTAAAAGTCAATACAGAGAGTAATGGAAGAGTCCAAGCATCGAGGTCTCCATGTGATCAATGGAATATTCACAAGTACCAAGATGTATATTCCCACCACCGATGCACACTGTGGCCACTCAGTGATGCCCCCTGAACAGAAAGGATGGTCACAACACACTTTTCCTCTTTAGGGGGTATGCTTAGTTGTTGGACTTTGGCAGTATACAAATTTCCAGATGCCATATGCAAATTAAAGAGGGGACCAATGGTGCTCTCTCTCATTTATAAACTTTACTAAAGAGATTTTAAAAACGCACAAACAAGTACTTGACTGTGTGCATGTACATAAACTGCTCATATGAGCCGATCCGGAGATAGCCACAGGTGACTTCACTACATAACTCCTCCCCTTGTGCGCATAACGTCCAATACAGGAGGTCCGTATTGGATGTAACATGTACAGTTTGACAACTACATCTAAGTATATCACCTGCAGGGGATACGTGTGTTGTGACCATCCTGTTTGTTCAGTGGTTATAATTTTGAGGTGAATGGCCACAGTGTTGGGAATATGCACCTCAGTGTTTGAGATCTCCACTTGATAAATGGAATACTCAATGCTTGCTGGATTATTTTGTTACTCTCTGTATTTACTTTTTAGCACACATATGGACATTATCATAACATTTTGATCTATTATTGTGCTGCACGTTTCTTGTTCTATGTTGGAGGTAGTGTGGAATATACATATACTGCTAAAATCCATCTCTTCCCCTAGTAAAAGCAGCAAATACAGTACACAAACACTGGCTAGGCACACAATTAACCCTTTGATCACCCTAGATGTTCCTTTCCCAGCCAGTGTCAGTACAGTGACTGTGCATATTTTTAGCACTGATCTGTGTATTGGTGTCACCGCTTCCTGCAAAGTGTCAAACGTGTCAGTGTCCGATTTTTGTCCACAGTAATATCGCAGTCCCACTAGAAGTCGCTGATCGCTGCCTAATACTAATACTCTAATAATTCCATAAATGTATCCTATAGTTTGTAGACGCTGGAATGTTCTTTCTTATTCACACGGTTGAGATTTTTGTTTACCAAAAACATGTACGAGAATACATATTGGCCTAATGAGAAAATTTGATTTTTTTCCCAATTTTTTTATTGGATATGTTTTATAGCAGATTTTTTTTTATTGTAAGTCTTTTTCTTTATAGCGCAAAAAATAAACTCAGTGGTGATCAAATACCTCCAAAAGAGAGCTCCATTTGTAAAGGGAAAAAAAATCTTGAAGCGAAATTCTACCCATAAGTTGAAAATGCCCTAGTTTTGACAGGTACCCTGCTCCCACTTCCACTCAGGCTTCCTAGGGGACTGGAGTGGAAGTCCCTGCAATCTTCTTGGAAAAGGAGCAGCACAACATGCGCAGTGCGCACCCAGCTGTGAACCTGCAAGCTTTTACAGCCGGTTGCCCACACTTGTGATGTCAGCGCCTGAGATAACTGGGGGTTCAGGCTGAATTGTGGGACAGGCAAGTGTGTGTTTAGTAAAGGAGCTACACTTTTTTTGTAGCTGCTAACTTTTTACAAACACAAAACCGAGTGGAACTCTGCTTTAAATCTTCCGGAGGTCAAGTGGTTAAAACACATGCAAAACCATAAATGGTGCTTTCAAAGTGTGTGTTCCAGTTGTTCCTTTTTAAATCTTGCATCATCATTGATATTTGAAACTTATAAAGTGACTTTAAAAAAAGTGCCTCCAGTGCTCTACTCAAGTGTTGGATCACTCACTTAAATAAATGAGCTGCTTATCAAGAGGTGTCGCAGCGCATTAGGTGAATGCTTTCCTGCCAGCAGAAAAGATCTCCCAATTCTCCACCTGTATCACCTCCAGATTATTTCCTCCAGTTAGGTTTTGCATATAAAGTATGTTGTAGGTGGATCAAGGTCTTCTCTCACTGGGTAGCACATATTAAAGAATTTATCCCCCTCTGCAACAAAAGCATACACAGTTGCTCCCTTTTACTAAAAGTGTATTCCTAGCATCCAAAAAAAATGGAACATACTCTAGGATAATGCGATGTAAGGCCTCATGCACATGAGACGCAGGTGAAAACTCTGCTCAAAAAAAGCTGAAACGCGCGTTTAGAAACACGCGTTTTGCCGCGTTTGCATGCCGTGTTTAGACGCGTTAGCGTTTATAAGCATTTATAAAGATAACATCATGTAGACCCTCCCTAAGCTCTCAAAGCATGTTTTTTTAACTATTTCTATTTTGATCAGAGTGAGCAGCAGCAGCGTAGAGAGCAGTTGTACACTTGCATTTGCCTCTATTTCTGTGGTATATATTTTGAAATGGATCCCATATTGAATATATGTCAGGAAATGCTCCTGATGTTGCTCTTGATGAGACAGCAACGTCGTCGCAAATTTCATGAGAGGTCCAGAGTCGGAGCTCATCGATATTGGACCCATCCGTTGATGGGACAGCGAATGTCCGTTGGATATTTCACAAACATGTATGTGCAGCTGCGTACCTACCCCGACAAGTTTTTTAATTTTAGCCGGATGTCCATTGTCACATTTGATCTGCTCTTAGAAAAAGTACGACCTGGTCTGACATTCATGGACACCAATATGAGAAACAGTGTGTCACCAGAGGAACGTCTGTTGGTAACGATCAGGTATGTGTATATATTTATAAAATATATTTATCTATAGATGTACAGATTAATTTTTCTCTGTCCTTTATTTAAAAAAAAAAATGTCTATAGCAAATTATCCAATTTTTTTTAAAATATCTAAAATTTTCTTGTGACAATTTTTAACATGTTTTCATTATTTCTAATATAAAACAATATTAAAATGGTTAATTATTTACTTTTTTATCTTAATATATGTTTTTATTCATTTTTTTCTAGTTTCAAATTGTTTTATTTAAAAGCAAATCTGTTAATTAGATTTTTTATAATTGTTTTAAATTTATTTGGCCAATTTTTTAATATATTTTTAACATGTTAAAAATTGCCACAAGAAAATTTTAGATATTTAAAAAAATTGGATAATTTGCTATAAATAGACATTATTTTTTTTTTTAAATAAAGGACAGAGAAAAAAATTCATCTGTACATCTATAGATATATTTTATAAATATATACACATACCTGATCGTTACCAACAGCAGTTCCTCTGGTGACACACTGTTTCTCATATTGGTGTCCACGAATGTCAGACCAGGTTGTACTTTTTCTAAGAGCAGATCAAATGTGACAATGGACATCCGGCTAAAATTAAAAAAAACTTGTCGGGGTAGGTACGCAGCTGCACATACATGTTTTATATTTTTATTGTGAAATATGTATTAATATATTTAAATTCTTTGCTGTATACGGTAGTATACTATTTTTTAATGCCTTATTAAAATATCCAGAATCCTAACCCTAACCATTCATCCTAACGGATAACCACTTACCATAACACCCAACCCTAATGACCAAATTACATTGCCGCAGATGGTCACAGTTGACTTTGAGGCCATGTATTTCTGATGCAGAAAAGTGCATGACATGACATTGGGGTTCCTGGCAATAATTGGCCCCAAGATATGGGCCCCCAAAGTTGGGTCACAAAATGTCATTCTCTGATGCAGAAAAGTGCATGACATTTTGCAACCCGACTTTGGGGCCCCTATCTCGGGGTCACTTTCTGATAGGAACCCCGAATTCGGATATGTAGTGCTAGATCCAGTGTCTGCATACCAAATTTGGGGTTCCTGGCAATAAGTGGCCCCAAGATATGGGCCCCCAAAGTCAGGTCACAAAATGTCATTCTCAGATCATATTTCTCAGTTTTCAGGTCAAAAAATTGGGTTCCTTTAAAAACGCATATAAACGCAAACACGGCTAAACGCGGGTGCCGCGTTTTGCGTCTGAAACGTGGAAATTTTTGCGTCTGAACCCATTTTTTTGCTTCTGGAAAAACGAGGTTAAACGCAATTGCATAAAAACTGCAAAAACTAGACTGTGTGCATGGACACATAGGATAACATTGAGTTCAGGGGCAGTTGAAAAAAGTGTCCAACTGCATCTGAACACGCGTTTAACTGCGTCTCGTGTGCATGAGGCCTAAGGCCTCATGCACACGAGACGCAGTTAAACGCGTGTTCAGATGCAGTTGGACACTTTTTTCAACTGCCCCTGAACTCATTCAATGTTATCCTATGTGTCCATGCACACAGTCTAGTTTTTTGCAGTTTTTCTGCAGTTGCGTTTAATCTCGTTTTTCTAGAAGCAAAAAAATGGGTTCAGACGCAAAAATTTCCACGTTTCAGACGCAAAACGCGGCACCCGCGTTTAGCTGCGTTTGCATTTATATGCATTTTTAAAGGAACCCAATTTTTTGGACCTGAAAACTCAAATATGATCTGAGAATGACATTTTGCGATCCGACTTTGGGGGCCCATATCTTGGGGCCAATTATTGCCAGGAACCCCAAATTCGGTATGCAGCACTACAACATATCCAAATTTGAGGATCCTATCGCCAAGTGACCCCGAGATAGGGGGCCCCAAAGTCGGGTCACAAAATGTCATGCGCTTTTCTGCATCAGAGATACATGGCCTTAAAGTCAACTGTGACCATCTGCGGCAATGTAATTTGGTCATTAGGGTTGGGTGTTATGATAAGTGGTTATCCGTTAGGGTTATTGTTTAGGATTAAGGGTTGGATTAGGGTTAGGGTTGTTTAGGGTTAGTGTAAGGGATAGGGGTAGGGTTAGTGTTAGGGTTAGGATGAATGGTTAGGATTCTGGATATTTTAATAAGGCACTAAAAAAATATTATACTACCATATACAGCAGCAAAGAATTAAAATATATTGAGTAAATATTTCACGATAAAAATATATTAAATTGACCAAATTTAAAACAATTATAAAAAATGTAACCTAGATTTCCTTTTATATAAAACAATTTGAAACAAGAAAAAATAAATAAAAACATATATTAAGATTAAAAAATAAATAACTATTTTAATATTGTTTTATATTAGAAATAATGAAAACATGTTAAAATTGCCACAAGAAAATTTTAGATATTCAAAAAAATTGGATATTTTTTTTAAATAAAGGACAGAGAAAAAAATAAATCTGTACATCTATAGATAAATATATTTTATAAATATATACACATACCTGATCGTTGCCAACAGACGTTCCTCTGGTGACACATTGTTTCTCATATTGGTGTCCATGAATGTCAGACCAGGTCGTACTTTTCCTAAGAGCAGATCAAATGTGACAATGGACATCCGGCTAAAATTAAAAAACTTGTCTGGGTAGGTACGCAGCTGCACATACATGTTTGTGAAATATCCAACGGACATTCGCTGTCCCGTCAACGGATGGGTCCAATATCGATGAGCTCCGACTCTGGACCTCTCATGAAATTTGCGACGACGTTGCTGTCTCATCAAGAGCAACATCAGGAGCATTTCCTGACATGTATTCAATATGGGAATCTATTTCAAAATATATACCACAGAAAGAGAGGCAAATGCAAGTGTACAACTGCTCTCTATGCTGCTGCTGCTCACTTTGATCAAAATAGCAGAAATAGTTAAAAAAAACATGCTTTGAGAGCTTGGGGAGGGTCTACATGATATTTTTATAAATGCTTATAAACGCGGCTAAACGCGGCATGCAAACGCGCGTTTCAGCTTTTTTTGAGCAGAGTTTTCACCTGTGTCTCGTGTGCATGAGGCCTTAGAGTACTATAGTACATCCCTTTTTGGTAGCTGCTAGGAGTTTTATTTATTTTTTCATTTAAAACTTATATATGGGTTTATTGTGGCATGGTTGTCTAATCTTCTATAATGGATTTGTGAAAGGTTGAGATTGTCAAACAAATTCTACAGGCTTTGGCCAGTTTTTGTAAATGGATAAAAAAAAACCTGGCTAAAAGTACGTATTCAAAGAGTAGTGAATGATTCATATGCTGAATGGTATAAAGTTAATGGTGTACCCCCATGTTGGAACCCTTACTGTTTAACCTATTTAAAAATGATAATAGTGGTTGGGATTAAAAGTACCATTTCAGTGTTTGCAGATAACACCAGACTACTTACTGTATATAGTTGAACGTCCTTATTGAATGTCTTCAACTTACAAGCAGCCCTTAATGCACTATTTAATGGGGCACAAATGTGGCAAATTAGGTTTAATGTTGATAAATGTAAAGTTGCACTTGGTCTAAAACAATGCATATATCATACAGTCTAAAAGGAGAACTAGGATAGTCCATGGTTGAGAAGGAGCTGGGTGTGGTGGTAGATCATAGACATAATTGCATTTAATGCCAGGCTGCAGTTTCTTAACCACTTCAACCCTGGGAGATTTTACCCCCTTCCTGACCAGAGCACTTTTTGCATTTTTGGTACTGCGTCGCTTTAACTGACAATTGTGCGGTCGTGTGACGTTGCACCCAAACAAAATTGACATCCTTTTTTTTTTTCTCCCACAAATAGAGCTTTCTTTTGGTGGTATTTGATCGCCTCTGCGGTTTCTATTTTTTGCGCTATAAACAAAAAAGAGCGTCCGATTTTGAAAAAAAAAGCAGTATTTTTTTACTTTTTGCTATAATATCCCCAAAAAATATATAAATAAGGTACCAGTTACTTACCGGTAGCTGTCTTTGTGGGAAATCTTCCAGGACGGCACACCTGAGACGGGAGGCTCCTCCCTACAGGAAACACAATCAATCGACAGCTGTTTTAGTCCCCACCCTTCCCCTTGATCCTCATTTTGTAGAGGAGTAACTCCTGAACCCGGTTCGCAAGGGAAATCATTCCTCATAGGCACTCGCCTTCTAGTGTTCTACAATTTTCCCTCCTCCAACAGGCGGGAAGTAGGCCTGCCATCCCGGAAGATTTCCCAGAAAGACAGCTACCGCTAAGTAACTGGTACCTTTCTCAAGTCATCTTCCAGGACGGCACACCTGAGAGGATAATACCTCAGGCCTACCTTAGGGTGTGGCCACTGCAAGACCCTCTTGGCGAACCTTGGTTCTGCAGTGAGCTTTACCTCCACTCCATATGCTTGATGAAGGTATCTTAGCTGGATTGTGCGGCTGATCTGCAGGTCTGCTCCACAGATGTCCCTGCCTTTTCCGCTTCGGAAGCAGTATCTAGGTGGAATGAGCTCTCAAAGATGGAATCAGAAAACATGTTAAACTTGTAGGTTAGCAATGTTGCCTGTCTCACATCTAACAACCATGGCCTATTGTGCTTGTAGGTGCTACTTAGAACCACTAAAAAGATAAACCAAAGACCTGTGTTGTAAGACGAGGACACTACATTGATCAGTAAGAGGGCCTGTTCAGGGAAATAAAACTACTTTTTTTTTGTTTGTTTGTTCCTTTTTACACCAGCAAAGACTAAAGGGAAGCCTACTTAAGGGTAATAGATTAACAGAAGCTTCATAGTTTCATAGTTAGTAAGGTTGAATAAAGACACCAGTCCATCCAGTTCAACCTGAGTGAGTGTCTACAATTGTCCCTATCCCAGTACATTGCACACTCATATTGGTCCCTAACCTCAAGGAGCCCACAATCCTAGGTGCCCATTCATACACTAGGGCCAATTTTGGACAGAAGCCAATTAACCTACCTGCATGTCTTTGGATTGTGGGAGGAAACCAGAGTACCTGGAGGAAACCCACGCAGGCACAGGAAGAACATGCAAACTCCAGGCAGGTAGTGTCATGGTTGGGATTTGAACCAGTGACCCTTCTTACTGCTAGGTGAGAGTGCTAACCACTACACCACTGTGCTGCCCTAAAGCTTGATCCCTGGGTTTAAGGCATGCCCAATCTATGGCTTTACTTATGCCTGAGAGCCTACTTGCTATGTCTAGTTTGCTAGAAGGGCGAAATGAAGGCCATGCATCGAGCCGAAACCTATTCGATCAGGTATACATCTTTATACTTCATCCTCAGGCCCTAATACTCCTCTGAACGGAATGCTATAAGTTCTTACTAAACAGGGCGATTCATTATCCCCTTCCTCCAGTGTCCCATAACCCTACTGGGCTTCAACCCTAGGAAACTGTTCTGGCATCCCTGAATGTAAGGGGTCGAGGCTTTCTGACATGTGACATCTGCAGCCAGAACTCCTGGCCCCTCTATGGAAAAGAAGGCTGAAATACAAAAAGGTGATACATGTATTAATATCACAAATAAAAATTATAGATTGTGGGCACGGCACAATAGATTTGGACAGAAAGGACACAAGCATAGACAACAATGTTGTGTACCTGAGTGTGACTAGCTAAATCGATATATCAAATATGGGAAGAGACCCAAATCTCAACCACAATGTAGACACAGTCCTCAGTCTGGTTTTCTGATGTGCTGCCATGATGTAAAAACGTTAAGACACAAGCAAACCCTAAATGCTGCGTATTTCTGAAGTGCAGCTAGCTAGGTCATAACTGATATATAAATAAAAGGACAGGAACCCCCTTTACTGTTGTGTTTTTACAGCAAAATAAGGCTATAAATATAAAGCCAGATCCAAACTTCTATGTTGCGTGTTTCTGACAAACCACCAGATAGTTAGAAGTTCAATATGAATACCAACTCCCGTATTGCGCATTTCTGCTATGCCACAGGGTAAAATATTATTGAACACAAGACAATCCTTATGCAGTTCTGTAGTGTAGTTCAGATAGAACCAACACTGAGAAAGGACACGAGCAACCTGCAGCATTGTGTTTTTCTGAAGAGCAGTAAGGCAAGGCAATATGAAACAAGCTTCAATCTTGATAATTTCTGCTGTGGAACAACATAAACAGACACTGAGGAAAAAAACAGACAGCCTTTACAGCTGCAATCTTTCTGGTCTGCTGCAAAATAAGACAATTATGCCATGATGAGTATTCCTGCTGCGTAGCAAAACCTCAACCAGAAGGGACAGATAAGCTTAGGGCTCCCACACCTGTGCAACCCAACCTGTGACTTGGGACTGCAAGACGCATGAGATGTCACACTGGCTTCCAATGTGTATCATTCGTGTCTGTGCGACTCCAGCAGTCCACGAAATCCTGGATCCACAGACCTCAAGATTATACAGGTCACAGGGAAAAAAATTGCAATTTTCAGGTCGAACAAGTGAGGGGTCCCCAATGCTGACTCCCTGGAGGAGTGCAGCCAACAACCCCCTGCTGTATATCCCTACGATGCAGAACATGTCAAATCGCATGGCTAAAATTGTCATGACGCCACCTTGTGGCGCTGCACAGATTACCAAAGGCAGTATATGTACTACCCCTGGCAGGGGTTCAATTTGTATTTCTGCTATGTAGCCCAACAAATCCGAACTATCAATTTTCACTGCTGCCTTTCTGATAAGGCAGTAATACAGGACACAAAACCTCAGACAGACCTCAATCTCGTATATGTCTGATGTGCAACAATAAAAAAACACTCTGAATAGAGATAGCACCTCCATATTGAAATGATTTGTCATGCGACTCAACATGTCAAATCGCATGCTTAAACTCAGCAGCCACTGCCGTTAATAGCACTGTCTGAATCAGCACAATGCCACTTTGTGGTGCTGCACCGATTACCAAAGGCAGTATATGCACTACCCCTAGCCCAGGTTAAATTTGTATTTCTGCTATGCCGCCCAACAAATCAGGACCATCAAACTTCACTGCTGCCTTTCTGAGAAGTACCCAACAAGGCAGTAATACAGGACACACAGCCCCACATACAGACCTCAATCTTGTGTATGTCTGATGTGCAGAAATATAACAATTATGAGCAGAGATGTCACAAGACTCGATGTGCATTCCTGCTGTGCAGCACAAAACCAGAAAGTACAGACCACCTTCACTGTTGTATTTTTCTGATCTGTAGCCAAGCAAAGCAGTACCTTTAGGATATAAAGGACAGCAAACAAGCTTCATTGCATTTCTGATGTACAGCAATATAGCCCTTATGAGCAGAGATGTCACAAATCTCAATTTGTACTTCTGCTGTGCCACAAAAACATCCAAGCAAGGACAAACCTTCACTACTGAGGTCTACTGGTGTGCAGCCAAGGAGGAGTCATGGTGTATCCCTTTATGAAATAACCAACAGGCAATTTATTTCATAGGCATAGCCTGGGCTGCAGATATTAAACCTTCACCACCAGTGAAGGAACAAATCCTAAAATGGTTGGACACCCTACTATAGTAGTTCTACCTTACCTCCATAGACTGAGCAAACGCTAGCCAGCTCATACCCAGGTGGGGCTGATCAGCAACTAAAGTCTTAATGAGCCCAGCCCTAGAGACCAATTAAATACAGCCTCTAGAAGAGGTGGTTACCAATTTAGCCTGGGGGTAAATAGCTACTTGCAGGCTTCAAACAAGCAATCATGTAGCTCTTGCATAGATTTGCACAGAAAATCCTCAAAAGGATGTAGGAAGCGATTGATGGTAAATCACCTTTTTAGATCTGCCACTGAGTGGATTGTAGCCCAAACTAACAAAAGGTTTTTCTTGCCTCCTACACTATAATATAACCACAGTGTAAAGGTTGAGTGGGAGGTTGGAGCTTAGTTACCTATAGCAAGCAACCCCCAAAAAGGAGTATCTGTCACAACGGAACCCCTACTGTGCCACACAGAAGCTTGGTCCCTGCCCATTGTTGAATGTTAGGTCAGCTTTTAAGCATCTTGAAGCGACTTCAAATTCCTAGCAGCTGGGCTAATGGGGCCAGTAACCTCGTGCACCTGCTGACCAGGGGGGCTTCTGAATCCACCAATCACTGCCCAATAACTTGTTCAGTGGTATACCTGACCTGTAAGTAACTTTTTGTATCTACCAGGTCCCCTCTGTACGCTATGTTCATCCCTACTAATGTACCACAACTGGCATGTAGGGAGAGGCTGGCAACCTACTGTTGCTAAACCAGTGTCTCTGCTGTAAGAGGGAGCTGTGGCTGGTGGTTTTAGCAGTAGCATCTGGGCAATTTGTATCCTGACCCCAGGTTCTGCGCTGCACCAGTCAGTATATACACAAGGAAGGGGGAGAAATGCCTTGCCTACCTCTTTCCCTTCTGAGGTGGTTTAGGTACACTTGTTCCTCTGCACCACCTGTCCGCCATACAGTGTCTCTGATGTAAGAGGGAGCTGCAGCTGGTGTTTTTAGCAGAAGCTTCTGGGCTTTTTGAATCCAGACCCCAAGGGAGATTATCTCAAATGGCCATAAACCCTCTGGCTGGAATTGGGGCTTTTACAGCTAAATTCCCAAGGCAAAGGAAAGTACTCGCCGTTGTTGTCTTCCAATTTTGCCACAGCCACCAGGCTTGCTTTTCCATCCTTATGGTCCACACACAAGGAGGATAGCCGCCAAAGTGCCCCCCCCCCCCCCCACTGCTGTCCCCATAGGGAGGTGCAAGGTTAGGCTATGTCCTGCACTCTACCAGTCAGTATATACACATGGGGGGGGGGGGCAATGCTTTCCATTCCTCATTCCCATCTAAGGTGGTTTAGGCAGACATCCACCGTAGTGAACTGGCGCCTGCTCCTGCTGACACTCAGCCTTCCCTCTTGGGTAAGAACGCCGCCGCCATTTTCCCAAAGTTTGAAAATGACGCGGGTGCTTGTCCGTCGCGCCCTCTCCAGCAGCCCACGTGAGCTACTGGGGGCCGAGGAGTCGGGGACACGATCCCCTGGAAAGAACCGATGGCCAGCACCCCCGTCTGAACAGCCACCTGGACAGGTAAGGAGGGGAGACAGGGTAATAGCCCCTGAAGTTCGGGATACACCACTGTACCCAGGGTCCTTCAGCTCTCAGGGGGGCTCTTCCAATTTCTGCTGCCCCCCCCCCCCCCCCCCCAGGAAGCATAAGAATATCCTACCAGACCCAGAGGCTTCCCAAGCTTGTGGTCCGGCTCCCAGGGGGAGACCATCAGCCCCAGGCTTGGGGTCATTTGGGAAAAAAACTAACCGTTTTGCTGTGTAGGGAGAAACGCAATCAAAAACTGAGGATCAAGGGGAAGGGTGGGGACTTAAAACAGCTGTCGATTGATTGTGTTTCCTGTAGGGAGGAGCCTCTAATATCTTAGGTGTGCCGTACTGCAAGATGACTTGAGAAATGTTTTTTCCTCATTTTAAGCCGATACGTATTCTACATATTTTTGGTAAAAAAAATCGCAATAAGCGTATACTGGTTTGCACAAAAGTTATAGCGTCTACAAAATAGGGGATAGTTTTATGGCTTTATTTATTTTACTAGTAATGGCGATCTGCGATTTTTTTTTTTTTTTTTTTTTTTTTTTTATATAGGGACTGCAACTTTATGGCGGACACATTGGACAATTTTGACACTTTTTTGGAACTTTTGCCATTTTTACAGCGATCGGTGCAATAAAATTGCATTGATTACTGTAAAAATGTCACTGGCAGTGAAGGGGGTTAATTGTGTCTTAGTAAGTGTTCTAACTGAAGGGGGGAGAGGACTGTGCAGGGGAGATGACCGATAGTCTGTTCATACACTGTATGAACAGACTGTCACTTCTCCCCTTACAGAGCCGGAAACTGTGTGTTTACACACATATGTCCTGGTTCTCAGTGTGCACCGAGTGATCGCGGGAGCCCGGCGAGCAGGCAGCGCACATGTGCCATCTGTTACTGACGCAACATGACGGCAATTCATGCAGCCGAGCCTTGTTGCTGCAGTACAACTGCATCGGCTGGTCGGCATGCGGTAAAAGAAAGCTAAATGGTTTCCTGTGTTAAGTTAGAGACTCGGGACTGAGAGACTTAATGTTGCCCTTGTACGAATCCATTAGTTGGACCTCATCAGGAATCTGTTCAGTTTTTGGCACCAGTTCACAAAAAGGATTTGGGGGAACTGGAGAAAGTACAGAGAAGGGCAACCAATAAGAGGCATGGATGACCTCAGCTATGAGGAAAGATTAACCGAATGTGTTTTCTCTTGAGAAGAGGAGATATAAGGGGGTATATTATCACCATGTATAAATACAAAGGTGGTCCATATAGTGAACTTGGCGTAGAATTATTTACTTTCAGGTCAGACGGACTGAATGCATTCTTAACCACTTCCCGACCGCCGCACGACGATGTACGTCGACAGAATGGCACGGGCAGGCATAAGGGCTTACATGTACGTCCTTGCCTGCCCGCGGGTCGGGGGCCCGATCGGGCCCCCGCCCGGTGCCTGCAGCGGTCGGTATTCGTTCGGGAGCGATCCCGGACGAGGGGACGGCCATTCATTCATGGCCACCCCCTCGCGATCGCTCCCGACGAATGAAAATGCTCCGTGACATCACTTCCTCTCCTGTAATGTAAACACAGGAGAGGAAGTGATGTAATCTCTCCTCCGTGTCGGTATTTTTCTTTCCGACACCGAGGAGAGAGGATCGGTGAGTTGCACCAACACGACACTACACAGTAGAACATGCCAGGCAGACTCGCACCCCCCCCGATCACCCCCCCAATTACCCCTGCCCCCCAGTCACAGTGACACCAATGTCATTTTTTTTTTTTTTCATTGGTATCATTTGTGACTGTAATAACTGTTAGGGCAGTTAGGGTTAGCCCCCTTTAGTTCTAATGTACCCCCCTAACCCCCCCAATAAAGGTTTAACCCCGTGATCACCCCCCCGTCGCCAGTGTCACTAAGGCTGGGTTCACATTGCAGCGGTTTATGAGAACGAATGTGATTCGCACCGCACTGCAGTGCAAATCACATCCGATCTCTGTGCGATTCGAGTTCAGCCATACAGATAGTATGGCTGAATTCGCGCCGCACCCGCCGCAAATTCGCACGGGACCCTTTTTTTGGCCCGCAGCAGAATCGGATCGCATGGGTGTTCACACCATGCGATCCGAGTTTGCAGATCGCACTGCGATATGCGAACTGATCTGGGGGTGTCATTAACATTTCACTGACACTCCCAGCAGTTCGCATAGGGCAGTGTGAACTGCCGCCGGGAGGCATGCGATGCGGGAACCCGCCGCGGATTTGTGGCGTTCCCGCATCGCTCCAGTGTGAACCCAGCCTAATAAGCGATCGTTTTTCTGATCGCTGTATTAGTGTCACAGGTGACGCTAGTTAGGCAGGTAGGTATTTAGGTTCGCCGCAGCTTTTTATAGCGCCAGGGACCCCCATATACTACCGCATAAAGCCCCCTGATTGCCCCCTAGTTAACCCTTTCACCAGTGATCACCATATAACTGTTACAGGTGACGCTGGTTGGTTAGTTATTTTTTTATAGTTTCAGGGCACCCGCCATTTATTACCTAGTCTCACTAGTGTACCCCTAAATTTAGGGGTGTCTACTTTCCAAAATGGGGTCATTTGGGGGGGGTTTGTGCCATCTTGGCATTTTATGGCCTTCAAAACTGTAACGCGCTTAGAAAGCCTGAAGGCGGTGCTTGGTTTTCGGGGCCCCGTACGCGGCTAGGCTCCCAAAAAGTCCCACATATGTGGTATCCCCGTACTCAGGAGAAGCAGCAGAATTTATTTTGGGGTGTCATTTCACACATGCCCATGGCATGCGTGAGCAATATATCATTTAGTGACAACTTTGTGAAAAAAAAAAAAAAAAGTTTGTAATTTTCCCGCAACTTGTAGCAAAATATAAAATATTCCATGGACTCAACATGGCTCTCAGCAAATGGCTTGGGGTGTCTACTTTCTAAAATGGGGTCATTTGTGGGGGTTTTGTGCCATCTTGGCATTTTATGGCCTTCAAAACTGTAATAGGTAGTGAGGAGTGAAGTCAAATATTTACGCCCTTAGAAAACCTGAAGGCGGTTCTTGGTTTTCGGGGCCCCGTACGCGGCTAGGCTCCCAAAAGGTCCCACATATGTGGTATCCCCGTACTCAGGAGAAGCAGCAGAATTTATTTTGGGGTGTCATTTCACATATGCCCATAGCATGTGTGAGCAATATATCATTTAGTGACAACTTTGTGTAAAAAAGAAATAACATTTTTTTTTTTGTCATTCAATCGCTTGAGGCAAAAAAATAAAATATTCAATGGGCTCAACATGCCACTTATCAATTTCCTTAGGGTGTCTACTTTCCAAAATGGGGTCATTTGGGGGGGGTTTGTACTGCCCTGCCATTTTAGCACCTCAAGAAATGAGATAGGCAGTCGTAAACTAAAAGCTGCGTAAATTCCAGAAAACGTACCTTAGTTTGTAGATGTGACAACTTTTGTGCAAACCAATAAATATACAATTATTGACTTTTTTTTTTTACCAAAGACATGTGGCTGAATACATTTTGGCCTAAATGTATGACTAAAATTGAGTTTATTGGATTTTTCTAATAACAAAAAGTAGAAAATATCTTTTTTTTTTCAAAATTTTCGGTCTTTTTACGTTTATATCGCAAAAAATAAAAATCGCAGAGGCAATCAAATACCATCAAAAGAAAGCTCTATTTGTGGGAAGAAAAGGACGCAAATTTTGTGTGGGTACAACATTGCATGACCGCGCAATTACCAGTTAAAGCAGCGCAGTGCCAAATTGTAAAAAGACCTCTGGTCATTTACCAGCAAAATGGTCCGGTCTGAAAGTGGTTAAGGACACAAAATATAACTTCTATAACTAGATACTAGCATTTATAGGTAATAGCAGGGATTGTTCCAGGTAATATCTGATTTGCCTTCTGAGTGGTCAGGAAGGAATTGTGCTGCCCTGCTGGAGCAAACTTGATTATGCTTTTATAGGGTTTTTTCCTCTTCCTCGGGATCAACTGTGGGTATAGAGTTCTGTATATGAAGATATTCTATTTTATTCATTCTGCTATTTTTATTTGAACTAGATGGTCTTTTTTTTTTTTTTTTTTCAACCTGACTAAAGCCTTGTACACGTGATCAGACAAATGTCTGTCTGTTTTTTTTTTTTTTTTTGTCTTATCAAAAACCAATAGGTTACTAAAGTTATGAAATTCTGGTACAATAGAATACAACTTTGGAAGTGATGTAATGCATATTTCATTTCCGAGAATGCGTAGTCTTGGTCTTTTTTTTTTTTTTTTTTTTTTTTTTTTGACATCCTGTACTGATTTAATAGAAAATTGTATGTTCTGTTATTGTAAAAGTAAAATTTTCATGCTTGTCCCTTCAGATATTTTCGCATGAACTGTCATGACTGGCTCTCAAAAGCTGTCTACTAACGATCAGATTATCAGACAATCGTTGCGAAAGCAATATTTTTAATACAATTTTCTGGTGTTCTAGGCATAACTATATTACTATGTAAAATACAGGAAGTGGCAAGGGGTGAGTCTTTTTAACTGGGGGAGAGAGGTAAAAATGTGAATGCGCAAAAAAGTACTATAGTATAAATTTTGTGTTTAGTGTTTCGTATAACTTTTTTTTTTTTTCTTTCCATTTTTTTTTTTTTTTTTTCCAACTTATTAGATGTAAATGTGGATCAACCAGATGAAAAGTCAATTATTACCTATGTGGCCACATTTTATCATTATTTTTCAAAAATGAAGGCTCTGGCAGTTGAGGGAAAACGCATTGGAAAGGTGAGCTTGCATACCCTTGACAATTGTTTCTTGGCTAAAATAAGAATAGTTTATTTGATTTTCTTGGCATCTTCAGAATTTTTTTTTTTTTTCTGAGAATAAGTTATTGTATGTTTTGAAGCAAGCCTCTTCAAGCAAGAGGTGTGGAGAGAAGGGCTTGCACTTGCATAATTATGCTGCTTAACAATTGTTTTAAAAGCCTAATGCAGTGGTAGGCAACCTCGGCCCTCCAGCTGTGGTGAAACTACAAGTCCCATGAGACATTGCAAGACCCTGACAATCGGAGGCATGATGGGATTTGTAGTTTCACCACAACTGGCGTGCTGAGGTTGCCTACCCCTGACCTAAAGCATGCAATGAAAAGTAATCTCCTGTAAATGTTACATTTTTATTTTTGTCTTGGCAGGAGGTTTGCTTTTTTTATAATGCCTCCTATGCCTTATAGCAAATATAAACCTAGGTCTAATATGCTAATTTGAGTCAATATGGAGTGGCAAACCTGACATAACAGAGACCATATCCATTAAAAGAGAAGTAAGGGGAGTGTTTTTTTTTTTTTTGACCAGCAGGGTGCTGTACAGGTCCAAGGCAGTGGACCCCATTACAAGGGAGACTGCGTCCTTGAGGGTCTGCATGACAAATCATGCCATGATGGGTGAAGGTTGGACCCTGCCTGAGATCAGGGTTCTGCGGAAGGATTGCCAAGTGATTTGTGTTTAATGCAGGATCCCTAAGATGCTCTGGTGGCCTAGGTGTCCTATCCTCTTTGCATTAGGGGTAGTATACTGGGGGGCGAAGAAGCTCTCCTTTGGGGGTTCTGGCCTGGTTGTGTCCTTTTTCTCTTTTGGAGGCTGTAGTTTTTTTTTGGGCCTGTGTGGTGAGTGTCTCGAGGCTTGGAGACAGGGATGGGGCATGGCGTGTGTACATGGTCCACGCATGGGCAGTGCAGCCTGGAAACTGAGGACTGCAATCTTCTGCCCTGGTCTCACCCCTGCCCCAGTGGTTCCCTGCAGTGGCAAGTGTGGAGCCACTCGGCAGGCGTCTCTGTACCTAGTAAAAGACAGGGGGTGATGCAGAGTGGGCTGGACCTAGCTCAAAGCACGCAAGTATAATAGAGGGATCAGAGAATTGGGACTCTACATAACTTGCATGACTGCATATTTTGCATACCGGCGTGACTGCATATTTGCATAATTGCATAACTGCAAAATTGCATAACTATATAAGCTGCCCCGCATAACTGTATAGGGGGACTTGTATAACAGTAAAAGATAAACTGCATAACAATATAAGCTGACCTGTATACCTTCACCACTGAATACCTACACAACTACATTAGTGCATACCTGAATAATTGCATAATTGCATATCTGCACAATGGTGTAGCTAACCTGCATAACTGCATATTTGCATAACCTACATAATTGGCTAACTGAAAGCTCCTGATTGCTGCTTGTGGTTAGGAGCTTTCCGGTCATCTGACTGCCGTGACAGCCAATCGCAGTGGTCACACGATCATAAACCCCTGAATAAAGGGCTGGGAGATGCTGGTGCCAAGGGGTTCAAATAAATGCACTTTTTTTTTTAAACCTGCAAAAAGATATGCATGTTATTTTAAGGTGAACTTATCCTTTAACAATGCAATACACAACTATAGGTATATGAAGACTGGCCACCTTTTGTATTATTGACATATACATTTTAAAATTTGTTGTAATTGATGAGCTATGCGATAACCCATAACAATTAATTTTTTTCACAGGTCTTGGATCATGCCATTGAAGCAGATAAGCTAATTGAGAACTATGAGCACCTGGCATCTGAGCTCCTGCAATGGATTGAGCAAATGATTATTACACTCAATGATCGGAAGTTGGCCAACTCATTGAGTGGTGTTCAAAACCAGTTACAAGCCTTTAACACCTACCGAACAATAGAAAAGCCTCCTAAGTGAGTTATTCTATTTATTCCACACAATGGATATTAATATTGACAGACTATATTGTAGGTTATTGACTAGTTAACAAGCTGTCTTATCTTACAATAAGAGTAATCATTGACATGGTGGATGAGTATTTAACCACTTGACCACTGGGCACTTAAACACCCTTAATAACCAGGCCAATTTTCAGCTTTTGGTGCTCTCACATTTTGAATGACAATTACTCAGTTATGCAACACTGGACCTATATGAAATTTTTGTCCTTTTTTTCACACAAATAGAGCTTTCTTTTGGTGGTATGTAATCCTCTGTTTTTTTTTTTTGTGCTATAAAAGAAAAAAGACCGAAAATTCTGCGAAAAAATTAATTTTTCTTTGTTTCTGTTATAAAATTTAGCAGATTAGTAATTTTTCTTCATAAATTTTGGCCAAAATTTATACTACTACATATCTTTGGTAAAAATAAGTACAAATTGGTGGATATTATTTGGTCTTTGTGAAAGTTATAGAGTCCACAAGCTATGGTGCCAATATCTGAAAATTGATCACACCTGAAAGACTGACGGCCTATTTCAATTCTTGAGACCCTAACATGCCAGAAAAGTACAAATACCCCCCAAATGACCCCTTTTTGGAAAGAAGACATTCCAATGTATTTAGTAAGAGGCATGATGAGTTTTTTGAAGTTGTCATTTTTTCCCACAATTCTTTGCAAAATCAAGATTTTTTTTTTTTCCTTTTTTTTTTTTTTCCCCCACAAAATTGTCATATTATCAGGTTATTTCTCACACACAGCATATGCATACCACAAATTACACCCCAAAACACATTCTGCTATTACTCCCGCGTACGGCGATGCCACATGTGTGAGACTTTTACACAGTGTGGCCACATACAGAGGCCCAACATACAGGGAGCGCCATCAGGCGTTCTGGAGCACCCAGGACAATTCTGACATTTCTCTCCTACATGTAAAAATCATCATTTATTTGCTAGAAAATTACAGAGAACCCCAAAACATTATATATATATATATATATATATATATATATATATATATATATATATATATATATATATATATATATATATATATATATATATATTTTTAGCAAAGACCCTGGAGAATACAATGGTGGTCGTTACAAATTTTTATCTCACACGGTATTTGCGCAGCAATTTTTCGAACGCGTTTTTTGGGGGAAAAACAGTTTTGTGCTTAAAAAAAAACAGTAAAGTTAGCCCAATTTTTGCATAAAGTGAAAGATGAAGTTATGCTGAGTAAATAGATATCAAACATGTCACTCTTCAAAATTGCACATGCCCGTGGAATGGCGCCAAACGTCGCTACTTAAAAAATCCCCATAGGTGACGCTGGTTACATGTTTTTTTTTACTGGATACATGTTTTGAGTTGCAGAGGTCTAGGGCTAGAACTATTGCTCTCGCTCTAACGTTCGCGGCGATACCTCACATGTGTGGTTTGAACACAGTTTTCATATGTGGGCGGGGCTTACGTATGCGTTCGCTTCTGCATGCGAGCACATGGGGACAGGGGCGGTTTAAATTTATTTTTTATTATTTTTTTTTTATTTATTTTTTTTTATTCATTTTACTTTATTTTAGTTTGACATTTTTTTCCCCAAAAATAAGTTTTTGATCACTTTTATTCCTATTACAAGGAATGTAAACATCCCTTGTAATAGGAATATGGGGTGACAGGTCCTCTTTACAGTGAAATCTGGGGGTCAATATGACCCCACATCTCACCTCTAGGCTCTAGGCTGGGAAGCCTGAAATAAAAAAAAAAAAAAAAAAGATTCTGGCTTTGATCGTACTGGCGACTTGGTAGAAGCACCGGAGGGTGGTGAGGGGTGGGGGGGCGTCCATGGCTGGGTATCACCGAGTATGGCGGGGTACTGCAGAGTATTGGCGGGGAATTGAGGGGTTAAATTCGGTGAGCAGCGATGTGGGCACTGCAGATGCAGCCCACATCGCTGCTAACACCGATCTTTCCCCTCCGCTGTACCGATCGGTACAGAGAGGGGGAGGGAGGAACCAGCGTCATAACATGACGACGGTTTGTTAACAAGTAATCACTCCGTCATTTGACGGAGCGATCACGTGGTAAACGGCCGCGACGAGCGGCCGTTTACCGTGATCCGTGATGCGTCGGGTCCACTGGACCCGGCGGTCACGGATGATCTCGTGTGCGCGCCCCAGGGGGCGCGCGAGAGCAGAATTCTGGGAGGCCGTTAATTAATGGCCTCTCAGAGTTAAACAACCGCCCTGAAGCCGTTAATCGGCAATGGGCGGTTGTTAAGTGGTTAAAGGAAACATGGCAATGTTGATCCATTATTTTGGTATAAAATAGTCAACTCATGAAAGCAAACAAACCTGTCAGGCTAGTAAGTTATAGTGAGCAACCTTAAGGGCTCATACACACTGACGTTTTAAAAAAACGGGCTGTAAAGCTAGGAACAATGCCTGGAAAAAAAATCCGCAATAAAAACGCGATTTTTTTTTTTTTTTTTTAAATATATATTTTTTTGCTCTGGCGTCAATGCACGTTTAACGGCGTTTGTAAGCGTTAACGCTAAGGAGTGCTTTTTAAAAAAAAACATCCCTCTGCTATTTTCCACTCCCAAATTTCCCAGAATGCAAAGGAAAATGAATAAATGTGTGCTATCATTGCAGGTGGCCATTTTGGTTGGAGAGAGAGGAGATAGTCTGTGTGTTTTTGCTTGAGTATTTGTGGAGTTTTTGGTATTTTGCGTGCGTTTTCATCTGATTTTTGCATTATGGATCCTGCTGTGCAAAAGATTGATGACGCAATCCTGCTTATAATCTTGATGAGGATTTGTAGAAGACAGTTTGAGGATAGAAGCCGTAGACAGCGCTGCTTCTGGACCCATCCACTGATATCCCAGCGGCTGTCAGTGGGGTACATCACCCTGATCTATGCAGAACTGCGCATACACCCGGAAAAGTTTTACAACTCTACTAGGATGTCTGTGACGCTGTTCGATGAGCTTTTGGAGAGACTCTGGCCACGATTGACCAGGATGGACACTGCTATGCTTCGCTCTGTGTCACCGGAGGAGCGGCTGCTGGTGACACTGAGGTAAGTGAGATAAGTACTCGTATGGGATAGGGGTAGGGTTTATGGGTTACAAGGTGGGGGGGGGGGGGGTAGGGTTTAGACAATAGGTGTTTGGGGTTAGGGTGTAAGGGATTAAAGTAGGTTTAGTGGGTTGAGGTTGGGGGTAGGAATTTTTATTTGTATGCTGTTTTAATTAAATATTTTCACATTTCTAAATTGGGTTCCTTGCCACTGGACAATTTCATGTCCCTACACCATTATTTCCTCCTTGGTGTCGCAACTGTCTCTGTAGTAACAAGGTCAACATGTGCTGCAATTTGGGAGGAGCTACACGACTCAGTCATGCCGGAGCCGACCGAAGAAATCTGGGAGTCTGTTGTGGATGGATTTTGGGGAAAAAACACAATTTCCAAATTGCATCGGTGCCCTGGATGGTAAGCACATCAGGGTGAAGAAGCCTCCCCACTCTGGATCATCTTATTTCAATTACAAGAAATATTTTTCTGTGGTACTCCTGGCATTGACTGATGCCCATCTAAAATTCCTTGCCGTGGATGTGGGAGCTTACGGCAGCCAAGGTGACTCCCGCATATTTAGAGAGTCATCTGTTGCCTTATGAGGAGTTTGAGTAATCTCCATTAGCAACTGGGAATATTTGTATTATAGATGTATATATTAGGATAAGAAATAAAGAAGGGTTATACTAGGTTAACGTGGCTGGATGTTTTCTAATACATGAACAGACTTCTGGTCAGCGTATATAATTCAATTAAAAGTCCCTTTTGTCTTACAAGTATGCTAAGTGTGTGTGTTAGGAAAATGTCCTGCTGTTTACCTAATGTGGTAGTCAAAGGCCCAGGAAAAGATACCATTTGAGTGTGTAATCAGTACGGAGCCAAATTATTTGCTAGATAAAGGCTTGTGTATTCTTCCGTGCTAATCAACCATGTATCCATTTCAAAGGGTGGTTGATATGCTTAAAATATTTCTTTGATCTGTTCAGGAATGGACAATTTACCCCGGCTAGGACTGTGCATAGTTAAGTGCCCTATTCAAGAGCAGACTTCCTCTTTAATTAAGTTGGCTTCAGACTAATTATCACTAACCAATTAAACCCAAAAGAGGAGGTGTTATTGAGGGGAAATTAAGTTATGAGAAAATGGACCAATCTTGCAAGAGATACGCCCAGGGGAGGAGAGGGCTAACTAATCAGGGTGGTCCTGTGCAAGTCAATGAGAGATGGCCCTTTATTAGTGGGACCCAAACCAACATAGATGGCAGATGAAACTGACCAGGGCCATGGACCAGTATTAGATAAATTATCAGATCATCTCCCAGCACTTAAAGGTATACCTGCTTGTCATATGTCTTGTTTTGTATTGTGATGAATGTAATCTGTATTCTTGTATTTTAACCTAATATTTTACTCCCTCGCTTAAGACTATAAATATTTTCTGTGTATTAGATAGACCTGTAACTTGCTATAATAAATGGTGTTAAACCTTTCTTTTCCTTGTCAATAGAATTCTCTTTTAACCCATATCATATCTTCTGATTAATCAGAAATATAGATTTTAAAAGGTTAACACATCTTTCGGACGTCGTTTGCATGAGGGATGCCTCAACATACCAGCCAGTAGGCCCCTACCCTCCACTGATGAACCAAGTTTGCCGTTGGTGGTGATTGCGGATGAGGCTTTTGGATTGGCCGAAAACCTTATGAGGCCATATAGTGGATATGGACTCAGCCATGAACAAAGAATTTTAAATTGTAGGCTGAGCCATGCACGCCGTGTGGTTGACTGCACGTTTGGTGTCTTGACTGCCAAATGGAGGGTTTTGCTGTCCATGCAACTGGATGTGGAGAATGCAATCAAGGTGGTCCTGGCATGCTGCGTGCTTCATAATCTTCAGAGGAACAATGATAGGAGCAATGTGGAACTGGAGCCCACCAACCCAATAAATCGCGTTCAATTTATGGGCTTGCGGTCAACAGCACGGTTCATGACAATCCGCAACCAATTTGCCCAATATTTTGTATCTCCCAAAGGAGAAGTGTCATGGCAAGATGATCATATTTAAAAAAACAATGCTGACATCGAATAAAGCTTGGATCTTGGTCTTAATAAAACACGTCATATACATGTTAATGATCTTTGTGTCCATGTTTCTTCTTTTTTTCCTCAAGTCCATTATTCTGCGTGAGGTAAATGCATGATTGGCCTATTGGCTCTGCATGCGTTTTTCTCAAGCAAAGTGTTCTTTTCAATTTGCTTAGGACAAACGCATGCTTGGCCTATTATGGCTCTGCATGCTTTTGTCTCAACCAGAGTGTTAATGACTGGTGTTGTGCATGCTATAAAAAGACAGAATTTTTTTTTTTTATTGAAGGAGAAAAGATTTATAACTGGGGATAGGTTTGCTGGGATGCCTGGTCACCTTGGGATTGTGGACAGGGGAAGGAATGGGGATGGCGCCTCTGCAAGTAAGATGGTGGTGTGAATTCTTCGTAGGTGGGTGAGGGGTACAATGGGGTCTGGGGCATAGTGGGTGGCATCTGGCGGAGAGGAGGGGGCTGATGCAGAGAGGGGTGTGCTTGCACTGCTGAGGTCCCGGGGGCCATTGGGGGATCCTGAGATAGTGTATGGAGGTTGCACACCACTGTATTTCGACTGTCTGTATTGAACACAGGTGATGTCTCTACCCATGTCCTCCATTAGGTTGTACATGTGACGGCAGAAGCCTGCACGCTTGTTGCTTGGGTCCATGAAGGCATCAAAGCTGCGCCTCTCCTGCCACACTTCCTGCAGCAGTGCAAGCACCCTGTTCTGTCTCAGTAACAAACTCCCCCACCCTCTGCCGCTGGTTACGCCCACACTTTCCACACTACTGTCACGGGAAGATGTGTGGCCTGAGCTGTCCGTGGCACTGGGGGTGGGTTTGTCCACTGCCCCACTGCACTGGTCCTTGTTTGTTTTTATTTATTAATTTTTTTGGAGCTCAAAAACGCCATGTGTATGAGCCCATTGAATAACATGGAGTTGCCTTCTTAAGCAGCAAAAAAGGTAAAAAAAAGTCACTTTTAAAACGTCAGTGTGTATGAGCCCTAAATGTTCCAGTTCTGCATCAACATGTTAAAGCCATCTTTTGCACCAAGACGATTACCATTTTCAATTGTACCAAACATTTTGTATATTACAATTCTGTCAGATTTTTGCACTATTACATGGGCCTTTTTGTGGTTTTCTAATAAACAAAACATATTAATCCAGAAATAAACATTCAGGGTTAAAAAAAATTCAAGATTCAAAATTTAGCAAATGATTTGATTATGTATAGATTGTCAATATCTTGTAAAAATACCCAGATGGCTCTTAAAAAGACCAATACATTTCATATTTGAACAAGTTTCTTAAGCACTTCTGAAGGAATTTATCTTCCGCAAAATATTTGGATTTATGCCTTAATATCTTACCTGTGTTTAAGTGAGCTATCCTAGCTATGTATATCCATCGGTTCATAGTCCTACACACTCCACTGTGCCAGACCTCTCTTCAAAATAAAAGCATTTCCTTATTACTGTAATCTTCTCTTTATTAAGTGTTCTGTTTTTTGCAACGCTTTCCAACTTTTTCTAGGGCTCGACTGGCTTATTGTTTTTCAGGCGGTGTTAAAATCCAAAAGTGCTTCTTTTGAAGTTTTACCTGCACCTATATTGTACATTTGAAAATCTTTTCATTTGTACTGAGATATAAAGTATTTAAAACTGCTCTAAAGATATATTTTACATGCGTACTATTGTGGTTGCTGCCCACTTGTCCATTTGTATATGAATTTGTGATTTCTGATGCAGAAGTACACTGTCTATTCCTAATTGTCTGTATGCATGCGACCTGTTGAGTGTCGGGCTTAAATAGACTTCTACAAAAGGTGGGACCTCCCTCCCTCCTTTTTTTTTTTAAATTTTTTTAAAATTTTTTTTTTTTTTTGTGCTGTAATGTTAAAGGTTTTTCATGAAGGCCATGTCTTTCACTGATCTGGATATGGGTGTTGTCTATGGATCCATACACACAGCTTTATAAAGAAATAGGAATAAGTAGTACAGAGCCCTAAAACTATAGCATGGGGGGGTGGGCCCCGTGCTATCAACCCCCTCCTGCTGCTAGCAGATTCAGTTTTTTTATTTTGCCTAGCAAGGAGAATGACCTAGGAAACCCCGCCGGCCTCTCGGTCCATATTTTTACTGCAGGTTTGCTGCTTTTTGAGCAAGATGAGCGATCCTGAGATCTTCGATCAACTGCCGGCTGGGTGACAGGCTGGTTAATGATATCCTTGTAGTCTTCCCCAGTCCGGCCATCGAGCGTGAGCAGGCCGAAGCTACGGCTTGGCAGGCCATGCCATAACATACCTCATGCTCCAGAGGTGGTTGGTGAGCTTCAATGCTCCGGGGTATACATATGACCCGGCTACGGATGTCTGGATCACAGTATACCAAGGCCAACAGCTAGCCTGTAACTGCGCAGGTGTAGGTCTGATGGAATGTCTCCCAGCCCTTCTGGACTGTTAAGTATGGCTCTCCCTGCTTCGGTGGGGGGAGCAGCTGGGCATTCCCTGGGGGGGGGGCGATTCGGGGGGCCACCTCATCTTCGTCTTCTCTCCCAAGTCCCTATCACCCCTCCTTTCCCCCTTTGAGGGGGATGTGTGTGTGTGTGTGTGTGTGTGTTCGCTGTTTTATACCTGTGAGGGCTCTGTGCGGTTGCTGGTCAGTCCTGGTCCAGGTCTGGGGGTCCCAAAAAAAGCAGTTTTTGTGGAGGTTGTCTGTCTGTCAGCAGGCAGCTCGTTTTTATTTTTGCTCTCTTCACCGCATGGTGCCGTTCCGGCGGCCATCTTGGATTTAGGAAAGCTATAGATTCCCCTGGGGAGCTTCAGCAGTCATTTTCCTATTGATTACATTGGCAGCCATTTTGTGAAAGCCTGAATGCTTTCTTCACTGCTGGCCTCTTGTGACAGCATGACATGTGCTTTCTCTTGTTACTACCTGTATCCACTGTGTGGGACACTGGATGGCTCTGTGCTGAACGCTGAAGCTGTTCTGCAGATCGTTGCACAGCTGTTAGAGCTGCTGCTGACAGTTTTTTTTTTTTCTCCTCTCTGCATCTGGGAACCTCCTAGTGACTACAAGCACTATTGTTTGCATTCACAGAACGCCCCAGGGTGGTGAGTCTAGCACTAAGAACCCCCCCACGCGGCGGCAGCAGGAGGGTAGGACCTTCACTGTCCTAAGTCCCCTTGCAGGTGGCAGACAGGATAGGGTCAGCATGGCTTCAGAAACTGGTGTTTCTTCCCCCAAAATCCAGGCTATAGCAACCGGGTCACCTGCGGTTAGTGCGGTGCGCATGGACACCCTGACGGCATTCCTTGACTCCTATGTTGCTAAGATGGGGGCGGCACATGGCAGGAAAGGTGCACGTAAGAGGCCCATGCCCCCCCCCCCCCCCCCTCCATCCTCTGGGGAGAGCTGATGCAGACTCGGGCCCTGCTCTGACCTATCAGACGTGGCTGACCAGGACCGTTCGGACAGTGAGGATGATTCCCAGTCCGGGCCCGGGCGCGACAAGGCGCTTGTTGGAGCACTTATCACAGCTGTGCGTGATACCCTGAAGATTCAGGTGCCAGCGGATTCCTCTGCTGATGTACCGGTCCCTTTTGGGTCCCACAAGCCAGCACGTTCACCAAAGGCAGGGGTGCTCAACCTGTGGCTCTCCAGCTGTTGCAGAACTACAAGTCCCATCATGCTTCTGCTTTCGGGAGTCATGCTTGTGTAACTGTCAGCCTTGCAATGCCTCATGGGACTTGTAGTTCTGCAACAGCTGGAGGGCCACAGGTTGAGGACCCCTGACCTAAGGTGTTCCCGTATTTGACTTATTTTGACAAATTAATCTACAGGGAATGGGGTTGCCCACAACGGACCTTTTCCTCCCCAAAAACTTGGCAGTGCATTACCCCTTTGAGGAAAGCCTTCTCAAAAGTGGTCGGCTCCTCCGGTCGTGGACCCCCCTAGTATCGAAGTTAAAGTAACCACGATTCCGGTTGAGGGGACTCCTGCATTCAAGGATCCCATGGACAGGAAGGCTGAAGCAGTGGCTCATTCCTTGTTTACGGTTGTGAGGTCAGCCGTGCGACCTGTACTGGCATCCGCACTTGTGTCGCAGACACTGACTGAGCAAAACTTTTGCACCGTGAATTGGGAGAGCAGCATGCCTTCCGTCTGTAGAGCTAGCAGACCAACTAGTGCATGGCCTTAGTACGTTTTGTGTCGCGGCCCTGGATACTCTCCCTCTGCTATCCAGGGCCTCAGTGTCAGCCGTGGTGCTGAGGTTCCTGATTTGGCTGAAATGCTGGTCTGCTGTCCAGGCATCCAAGAAAGCCCTGATGGATCTTCCCTTCCTTGGCGAACGGCTCTTTGGAGCCTCGTTGGATGACATTTTTAAAAACTCCACGGGTGGTAAGAGTATACTACTCCCACAGGCCAGGAAGGCTAAGGAGCCACGCCGCAGGCAAGGGCCCTCCTTTTTCGCTCACAAGCGGCTTTTTTGTCCGCCCGGTGCTTCGGCAAAACGACCCTAGCCCGACAGGACGTCCACGGACGGTCAGAAGCGTCCCTGGAACCACAACCCTGCTAACAAAAGTGCTACAGCATGAAGGTTTGCCCCCATCCATGTTTCGGGTGGGGGGGTTGCCTTCGGGAGTTTGCAGCCCGTTGGACCTCCCGGTTATCGGACCAATGGGTCTGCGATCTGATTTCCGCAGGTTAGAAGATAGAGTTTCTCTCTTGGCCGCCAAACAGATTCTTCCCCTCCAGCATACCCACATCCCCGGTTCGCCGGGAGGCCCTGCTAGGGGCAGTAAGGGACTTGCTGAATCAGGGGTGATTGTACCAGTTCCTGACTCGGAACACTTCCAGGGGTTCTACTCAAATCTGTGGTTTCCCAGAAGGAAGGGGTACATCCAATCTTGAACTTAAAAGCCTCAATCACTTTGTAAAAGTGCAGAGGTCCAGAATGGCATCAGTTCGCTCGGTATTTGCTGCACTCCATCAAGGGGACTTCCTGGTGTCTTTGGACATCCAGGATGCTTGCCTGCACATACCCATATGCCTTCGGCATCAAAAATGTCTGCGTTTGGCGGTCGGGGAAGCCCATTACCAGTTTGTGGCATCTGCCCTCAGAGTCTTTACCAAAGTACTGGCTCCAGTATTGCCGTTGCTGCGACAACGCGGAATCGCGACCGTGGGTTACCTAGACTATCGCCTCCTGAGAGCTTCTTCCGCCTCAGTATTAGGAGGATGTGGCTATCACCATGCAGACTCTGCAAGAATTTGGGTGGCTGTTGAACCTAAAGAAGTCTGTGGTTGTGCCGACCCAGCATCTGGAGTACCTGGGTTTACTATTGGATTCCAGGGAAGCGGGGATCTTTCTCCCCTCAGACAAATTGCAGAGACTCAGATCTGTGGTCAAACTGATGAACTGCAAGTGGTCATCACTCCGCTTTTGCATGAGTGCTGGGGCTCATGGTAGCCTCTTTCGAGGCAGTACCTTATGCCCAGTTCCACACCAGAGTCCTGCAGAAGGAGGTCTTGACAAAATGGGACAAATCTCCGTTGTCCCTTCATCGGCAGATCCAGGCGAGTCAGTGACTCCCTGATCTGGTGGTTGAGGTCCCCGGTGATTACGGACGGAAAATCGTTCCTTCCTCTAAAATGGACGGTGGTCACTTCGGACACCAGTCTGGCCGGCTCGTTTGGAGTGATGGGGATTCAGTCGACTCAGGGTGCAGAGAGACACGTTCCGGCCCTGTCAGCCATTTACATTCCGGGGGTGGTAAATTGGCAGGCGGACTATCAGTCGACAGATGCTGGATCCAGGAGATTGCATCCGGAGGTATTCAGGCTACTGTGCCTGAAATGGAGCACACCAGATGTGGATCTATTAGCCTCCCGGCTCAATCGGAAGGTCCCGAGATTCGTGTCCAGCACAAGAGATCCGTGGGCAGACACGCTGATGGCTCCGTGGGATCAGTACCAGCTGATCTATGCCTTTCCTCTGCTGAAACTGTTGCCATGTCTGCTTCGCAGAGTGGAAGCCGAGGGGGATTCCGGTAATCCTGATTGCCCCAGATTGACCTCAGCGGGCCTGGTACGCAGACCTGGTGATCCTTGTGGCAGACGCTCCCTGGCGACTGCCATTGTGAGAGAACCCCCTATCTTAAGGTCCAATCTTTCACCCTGCTTTACCATCGCTGGCTTTAACGGCCTGGCTGTTGAAAGCCAGGTATTGAGGAACCGGGGTCTGTCGACTCTGTGATTCTGACTATGCTGAGAGCGCGGAAATCTTCTTCCAGGAAGATATACCATCGTACGTGAAAGGCCTATATCTCCATGTGTGAGGAGAAAGGGTGGCATCCGCGCTCCTTCTCTATATCCAGGATCCTGCTGTTTCTTCAGCAAGATGTAGACCAGAGGTTGGCGTTGAGCACCATCAAGGGGCAAATTTCAGCTTTGGCTGTCTTTTTTTTTTTTTTTCAGCGACCCCCTAGTGTCTTACTAGTGAGTACTTTTGTTCAGGGGGGGTGCGCCATGTAGTCCCTCCGGTATGTCCTCCGTTGCCTCTGTGGGATTTGAACCTGGTGTTGGTTCTTCAGAAGCCACCGTTTGAGAACATCAGGGAGATTCCTCTGCTGACTTTAACAGAAGGTGGTCTTTCTAGTGACCATCACATCGGCCAGGAGGGTTTTGGAACTGGTGGCGTTGTCCTGCAAGTTTCCTTATCTGGTCATCCACAGGGATAAGGTGGTGTTGCGTCCGCAACCGTCCTTTCTGGTCTTGGCATTTCAGATCAATGAGAACATTGTATTACCATCATTGTGTCCTAAGCCGAAGCACCCCAAAGAGGTGGCCCTTCACGCTCTTGATGTGGTTAGGGCTTTGAAGGTGTACTTGTCTGTCACAGCTTCCTTTCGAAAGTCAGACTCACTGTTTCGGTGGCTGGTCCTAAGAAGGGTATGGCGGTCTCGTCGGCCACCATTTCCAGGTGGCTCAGGCAGATTGTAGTCCAAGCCTACGCCTTGAAGGGGCTGGTGCCTCCCTTTCCAGTCACTGCCCACTCTACAAGAGCCATCGGAACGTCTTGGGCCTTCCGACACCAAGCGTCTGTCGCTCAGGTGTGTAAGGCGGCGACCTGGTCGTCTGGTAGATGTCGGTGCATCCGCTGATGCTGGTGTTGGCCGCAAAGTTTTGCAGGCGGCCGTGTAGTTGCTATTGAGTTTTTTTTTTTCCCCTGGTTTTTCGATTTAAAAACACAGTACTGTTTCGTTATGGCACTGTTACATTACTTCCGCAAGGTTGCGGTCTGGGGGATCCCTACTGTTGAGGATGCCCAGCTTTGTGGTGGAGTTTCTCCACGCTGCTGTTTTTTTTGTGGGTTTAGTTTCACTAGTTCCTACTTGCCATGGTGGATGAATTTTTTAATGCTGTTTTTCCCACTCCTCGTTTGGCAATTTTTTGCAATTTTGTTTATATAGATATCTCATTGTCATATTAACGTGTTTTCTCACACAGCAAATTACACCCCAAAGCATTCTGCTACTCCTGAGTATGGCAATACCACATGTGAGACCCTTACACAGCCTGGCCACATACAGAGGCCCAACATGCAGGGAGCACCATAAGGCGTTCTGGGAGCATAAATTGCACATCCAATTTCTAGACTCCCTTTTACACATGGAAACATCCCAAAAAGACAATTTTTTGAAAAGTAAACACGCCAACGTATAATCGGAGGCATTCTGAGTCTTTTGAATGTCTTCTTCTTCTCTCCCCCCCCCCAACAAAGTTGTCCATTTATAAGAGATTTCTAATACATAGCATGTATATAGAAAAAAATTGCAACCCAAAAGATATTCTGCTTTTCCTGAGTATGGCGATACCTTCTGTGAGACTTTTTCACAGCCTGGCCACATAGAGGCTTAACATGCAGATCGCACCGTCCGGTGTTTTAAGGGTATACATTTCAAATCAAATTCAACTACCTATTACACTTTTGTGAGGCATGGATGAGCACTGAGGTGACACGGGCAAGCTCTGTGGGAACTTTAGATCTATCCAACAGCACAGCTGAACCCGGTTCTCCCCCCCCCCTCTCCTCACACTGTACCGCCCGGTGGGAGGGGAGGAGCCGAACCAGACAAGCTCTGGTTTGTTTACAAGTGATCATAACGTCATTACGTGGTAAAGGGCTGCTGTCATTGTCCCTTTACCCGACTGTTGATTTCCCGGGTCTGGTTTTGGGAGAACGTTGTATAACTGCCTCCCTGATTTATCTGGCCACACTATATCCGTTATTCGGCTATGGAGCGGTCAGCAAGTGGTTAATGTGACCTATAAACTGTACAACTCAATTGAAAAACAAACCTTTTCTAGTTCTAGTAGGTTGTGCCATTTTCTTGCAACCTACAGCAAAAGCAATGGTCCACAGAAAGCTTCCAAAGCATCAGAGGGATCTCATTGTTAAAAGGTATCAGTCAGCAGAAGGGTACAAAAGCATTCCCAAGGCATTAGATATACCATGGAACACAGTAAAGACAGTCATCTTCAAGTGGAGAAAATATGGCACAACAGCGACATTACCAAGTATTGTCTTTCCCTCCAAAATGTATGGCAATAGAAGAAAACTGGTCAGGGAGGCAGCCAAGAGGCATATAGCAACATTAAAGCAGCTGCAGAAATATCTGGCAAGTACCGGCTGGCAATCTCCCATATTCTTTATCTGTCTGAGCTATGGGGTAGAGTGGCAAGACAAGCCTTTTGTTATGAAGTTAAACATCCAAGCCTGGCTAAATTTTGCAAAAAGCCTCCCGAAAGCATATGGGAAAATGTGTTATGGTCTGATGATACCAAGGTTGAACTTTTTGGCCATAATGCCAAAAGATATGTTTGGTGCAAAAACAAAACTGCATATCAGCAAAATAACAACATCGCCACAGTGAAACATGGTGGCAGCATAATGCTTTTGGGGTTGTTTTTCTTCAGCTGCAACAGGGGCCTTAGCAAAGGTAGAGCGAATTATGAACAGTTCCAAATACCAGTCAATATTGGCACAAAACCTTCAGGTTTCTGCTAGAAAGCTGAACATGAAGAGGAACTTCATCTTTCAGCATGACAACGACCCAAAGCATACATCAAAATCGACAAAGGAATGGCTATACCAGAAGAGGATTAATGTTTTGGAATGGCCCAGCCAGAGCCCAGATCTGAACCCGATTGAAAATGTGGCGTGATCTGAAGAGGGCTGTGCACAGGCGATGCCCTCGCAATCTGACAGTTTGAGTGTTTTTGCAAAGAGTGGGCAAATATTGCCAAGTCATGATGTGCCACGCTTATACTCATACCCAAAAAGAGTGCTGTACTAAAATCAAAAGGTGCTTCAACAAAGTATTAGTTTTAAGGGTGTGCACACTTATGCTACCATATTTTAGTTTTTTACTTCCCGCCACCTAAAAGATTTCAGTTTGTTGTACAGTTTATAGGTCACATTAAAAGTGGAAAAAGTTCTGAATTTCGTCTTTTTTTTTTTTTTTTTTTTTTTATCACACCTGATTTTAACAGGGTTTTTTTTTTTTTAACATTCCAAGTTTATTAAGACATGTTTGAAGCAAACAAAACATTTGCAGATGCAACTGCTTTCACCTTGGTATTAAGATGTAGGCCAAAATATCACATTGTGTACAGAGTATATGTCTATATAACAACAAAGCTAAATCTTTAATCTTATGTTACTAGGAGTCAATCTCGACAGCCGTTAATCTCACCCACCTTAACGGTAAGGTGGCTGGAAAGGTCACAACTGTAAGAATTCTCCTTTTTTAGGACTAGAGTATGATTGTGAAATTCTAATTACAAGCTGCTACAGCTTCATTTGTAATCTGTAAGCATCATGGACAGAGTAGAAGACAGGAAAGTAAATAAATTAGAGTTATTAGAGAAAGTATAGGTCAGTATTGGTCGTCTACCTGAGAACATCTGTAGTCTTGGTACAATAAGGAGCTCTGAGGGGACAGAAGTTCCCAGGATTTGGCCATGTATATATTCTAGGCGGTAATTTGTGATATGTTATCTGTATATGCAGCGGAATACCTGAAGGCCAACCAAGGTCACCAGATTTTGTGAAATTTGTCGACTTTGTCATTTGTCTGTGTAAGAGTCTCCTCCATTGTATAGATGTCAGACACCCTTTTCAACCATTCCGCAATGGAGGGAAGCTTTTGAGGTTTCCAGTATGGCGGGATAAGAGATTTTGCCACATTTAATAGGTGCCTCGTTAGGGAGTTTTTGTATCTCCCTAATGAGGTATTTGTAATATGAAGCGGGCATGCGGCTGCGTTCAGAATGATTTTGGTTTGTTATTTAGGAGATTAACTGTATCCCAGAATTGTGTTTTCTGTGGGCATTGCCATCAAATGTGGTAGAATGTGCCCTTCTCTTGGTTTGCACCTCCAACAGGTGTCTGGAAACTGGGTTCCATCCATGAATCTTGGCTGGGTGTTATACCAGTCGGTCATTAGTTTGTAAGCTGTCTCTTGCATATTAGTACTTATGAGACAAATTAACTCCATTGCTGTAAGGGGTCTGTGGAATTTTTTATCTGTTTGCCTCCCTAAGTAGCTACGTACTTGCAAGTATGCCTAGAGAGGAAAGTGTGACATGTTTGCTCCCTCTTTGAGTTTTTCCCATTCTTTCACTGTACGTTCATTGACGCAGTCTCCAGCCAGGAGAGGCTTTAGGTTTTCCCTGGATTGGAAGTACGGGCTGTTTGTGCCTGGTACAAAACTCGGATTATCTTTCAGAGGTGTTAGAGGACTGGGTTGGGAGGAAATGTCCTAGGGTCTTGGTTGTTATGGAAAATGTCCAGCGTGTTTCCAGTAACGGGATGTCTTTTTAGGCTAGTTGGGTAGCTTCCCCAGTAGACTTTTTATATATCGACTGTATCTGAAAATCAGTCAATCCTGGTGAACTGACGGCTCATTTCTTGAGGCCTGAAAACACCAGAACAGTTTAAATTCCCCCCCCCCCCCCATGACCCCTTTTTGTAAAGTGGGTAGTCCAAGGTATTTAATAAGAGGCATTGTGAGTTTTTTGAAGTTTGTACTTTTTTGGTCACTATTTTGGGGAAAATTAAGATTTTCTTTTTTTTTTCCGTCTGTTGCCAGCCAGCATAAGCATTAGAAGATGGTGTTATATAAGAGAAAAAGCCCATCGCCAACTTCTGCTCCTCATGCTGGCCGGTTGCCAACGGACGATCGGAGGGGGAAATCACAGTATTCAATCAGTGGATCCCTGATTTCATTTAAGCACCGTTTGACCTCCCTGACGGGAGGGGGGGGGGGGGGGTTGCAGGTTTTCTGCTAAGCCTTTTATCTTGATGAGGTGATGGGTGTCAACCAGCTGATCGATGCTCCATGCTGCACCTGAAGTCACTTATATTGGATATTAAGAACTTTGCACTCTTATAGCACTTTTTTTTTTTTTAAGCATTTACTTTGTTAAACTTTTCCTATATTTTTTGTCTATTGGCTATATATTGCATAGGATTGCACATGTGGACATTGTAACTTTTGGGATCACATATGGAATGAATTTCTTTAGCACTATAACGTCTGTCTTTTTTGCATTTAGGCTGGGTTCACACTGGCGCGGCTAGGAGAACCGGATGTGATTCGCACCGCATTGCAGTGCAAATTACATCCGATCTCTGTGCGATGTGAGTTCAGCCATACAGATAGTATGGCTGAATTCGCATCGCACCCGCCACAAACTCGCACGGGACCCTTTTTTTGGTCCGCAGCAGAATCTGATCGCATAGGTGTTCACACCATGCGATACGATTCCTGTCCGAGTTTGCAGATCGCACTGCGATATGCAAACTGATCTGGAGGTGTCATTAAGGTTTCACTGACACTCACAGCAGTCCGCATAGGGCAGTGTGAACTGCCGGCGGGAGGCATGCGATGTGGGAACCCGCCCCGGATTCGCGGCGTTCCTGCATCGCTTCAGTGTGAACCCAGCCTTAAACGCATACGAATTGCATATTTGCTCATTTCTAATTACTGTATTGCACATTTGCACTTTATTACGTATTAGTATTTGCTAATGCTTTTTTTTTTTTTTTCACACCTGTAAGGCAAAAGGCATAATGAGCTAGTATGCAATGCTTACTAGCTCATTATGAAATGCCTTAAAACGAGCCCCTGGCAACTCGCCTGATACATGCCGAGGGAGCTGACATGTTCTCTCGGCGTGTCTTCCGGGTATCGTGGCTCTGGCGCTGTGAGTGGGATATTTCTTGCTGGCAGGGTCTGGCGTCTGCCGGGCTTCCAGCCAAGAATCCCCCATCAGCGGCTCATTGCCAGGGGAGATTTTTTTTTTTTTTTTTTTTTTTTTTTTTTTATAACCTACAGGTAAGCCTTATAGGCTTGCCTGTAGGTAAAACATCAAATTAAGACTATACAACCGCTTTAATTTGTTTTCATTACTTTATTAGCATATATTTTAATTCACCTAGCGCAGATATTTTTTACTTTTATACTGTTACCGGTGCAATACAGCTTTATCATATAAGGGGTGTGGCAGTGATCAGTGTGTGTAAATAAATAAAAATCCACACTGCCCAGAGCAATGCAATGTTACCATTGAGCAACAGTAACACTGTACTACTCATAAGTGATCAGGTTTTTTCTTTTTTTTTTTTCTTTGGTTCATTTTTACTGAATGAAACTGATTATCTTTGTTGAAAAAGGCGGTGATTGGTCACATCTAATCACATGGTACAAATGGGCTGTGATTGGCCCTGTCTGTACCATGTGATCAGTGTGACCAATCGCAGCTAGCAACACAATTGTATACAATTCATTGCATGAAAGGAAGCCACTTATGGTTTATAACTGTCATGTGACCTACTGTGATTGGTTACAACGGTCACATGGAGCCAGTACACTGATCAGTCATTGGCTCTGTCTGATGGACACAGCTGGTGACAGATCATGCCGCAGCATGTCCACCCAGCCATAGTCGAATGGGGGCTGGGTGGGACATTTGTCGATGTGGTTAAAGTGTTTGTGATGGCTTCTTCTCTTCTCAGTGTGCCACAATAACAAGCCACTTCCTATGCGGGCTCACCTGCTGGCTCTCTCCCAAGCTGGGCTGTATGCGTCTATGGACATGCACAGCCCGGCTGAGCCCTGCTATCTGCTCAGAGGCTTTGATAGCTGCAAAAGGGAAAAAGGGAATGGCTCATGCTGCTGCTCTATCCTGTGAGGAGCAAGAATGACCAGGATCAATGCAGGAGGGCACAGCTCTGGATCAAGACAGGACTCAGGCAAGTATAAGGGAGTGCTTCCTCTGGAACATTGTTTACCTTAATACAGGGAATTCATAAATGTAAAAAGGTTATGCTTTTACAGCCACTTTAAAACTACTCCCACCCCCATACCCATACCCATTCTAAGCCCTATACTAACTACCATGTAAAGGAAAGATGTGTATACTTATCCAATCTAAGGGCTATATGTTTACTTTAATATCCCCAGTGGCTGGCTTCAGGGGAGTGGAGAGAGCAGCGACAATGGCTGCAGAACAAGGGTAGTGACATCACCCATAGAATTACTATGGGGCATCCGCTGTCCCTGCTTTCTTCTGAATCCGACATTGGGAGTTGATCATGTAACCAGACCAAAGCACCCTAGATTAGGTAAGTTTACATATCTTTCCTTTAGCAGGGTATAGGGCATAGGGCTTAGAATGGGGTTTGAAGTAGGTTTAATCACTTCCCGCACGTCCGTCATTCGGTTATCCTGACTGGCCGTGATCTGCCCTGCAGGATAACTGCTGCCGCGTGCCTGTGGGGGCGTGCATCACGGTGATCGGTGGTGCGGTTTATCAGTCTGCGGTGTGTCCGCGGAGGCTCTTTTACCACATGATCAGCCGTGACCAATCGCGATGTAAACAGGAAGAGCCAGTGAACCACTTGACAGACACAAGTAGAGGAGAGACTATCGGCCGCTCTCCTGACGGAGTGGGGGGGGGGGGGAGGGGGGGATGTCCTGCACTGATTATCAGTGCAGCCCCCTCCCCCCTGAGATGCCCACACTGGACCACCTGGAAAGCCACCAGGGAAGCCCCCAGCATGTGGATGGCCAGGTATGTCCCCGCCCCTCCCCCCCCCATGCCCATCCACATGTGAAAATTGTTGCCCAATCAGTGCCCAAAAATAAAGTGATGCCCAGCAATGCCACCCATCAGTGTCATCAGTACTCGCCATCAGTGCCGCCATGTCAGTGCCCGTCATTGAAGAAAACGTATTTACAAAAAAACACAGTAACTAATTTTTTTCAACGTTTTCTGTCTATTTGTTGTGCAAAAAAGAAAAATTGCAGAGGTGATCAAATACCGCCAAAAGAAAGCTCTATTTGTGGGAACAAAATAATAAAAAAAATGTGGGTACAGAGTAGCATGACCGCGCAATTGTCATTCAATTTGCGGCAGGCTTGGACAGGAAGGTGTAGAAGTGCCTGGTATTGAAGTGGTTCACTTAGCCAGATTTACATTTTGGCATATGTTGTACCAGTTTTTTTCCTATTAGCGAATAGAAAATCCTATTTTGTTCTGTTTTTGGATGGTGGGGAATGAATTAAATCCATGTAATTTTTGCTGCCTACATCCTGCTAGGAAAATCGCTTTTCACTTATTGAAGACACAGTAGTGTGTGGAATTTCCATCTTGGACAGTTATTGCCAGAACATTTTTGCTCATTAAAAGATTTTTCTCCACTAACACTAAAAATTAGGATTTCATCTAACTTTGTCTCCGTGACCGCTGTCACCAGGACAAATGGAGGGGTGAGTATACTCAACGTGGAATACAAAAAAGGAAATTTACTTGGTAGAGAACCTGGCAATTCAAGTATACAGTATTTTAAAAAACAAAGATCATTATTAAGTTAGCAGACCATTTTTCTTTTATTTTTTTCCCAAATTTTTTTTGTTTTATAGAACATATAACAGTCACATTGAGACATATAGAGTACCATATATAAAATGTTACATTCCAGCAAAACGTTAACATAGAAGCAGTTTCTATGGTTGTGGTTGATCAGCAAACAAGTAATTTAACAAAATAGTAGTACCTGTTAATTTATTTAGTCGCTTAAGTCAACATAAGGCACGTGCTTTCCGCACCGGGGTACATACTTCTATGCATAGGGTAGAGGGGTTAACAAGGTGTTAGCGGGGTCCCTTTACATGTCCATCCTCCATACGTCCACCCCTAAAGGGAACTCGCTGTGAACAGGAGGGGACCATTGTATAAATTATGAACTGATCTTGGGATTATGGTAGGGTCTGATCAATGCAACATATATGTGCGACCCTGCCTATGAATATCAATCGCGTGGTGTACTAATAGGGAGAGCGTGGTGATAAGATAAACATTGCATTAGTTAAGTAGTCAAATACTATTCGCTGACAGATTCAGCGTATGGGGTGACTAGGTAACATTTGTGGGTTATGTAAGTAAAAAACGAGGAGGCGGAAAGTAGGGGGTGGGGGGAGGTGGACTGACTAGACCAGGTGTTAAAGTATCTTTAACTCTTGGTGGGTCCAGAAGGATTGCATTTGACTGTGGGGTTTCTAAACTGCGTCCAGCACACCCATGTGTTGCTGAAATTCGTGTGTCCGCTGTGAGCTTGGTGAATAAGCCTTTCCATTCCTCAATCTTATCTATTTGGAGCCATTCAGTGATGGTGGATGGGTGTACAGACCTCCAATGTCTGGGGAGGCATAGTGTGGCCGCATTTATCATGTGGAGAATAAGACTTCCTATATGCTCGCCTCGGGAGTGACGTGTGATGTAATGTTGCATCGGGGAGAAATCTGGGGTATATTAAGTTATTTTGGCAATCATGGTATGTACCTCCTGCCAGAACAGTTGATTAGCGGGCATTCCCACCAAATATGTAGGAAGGTGCCCTCAGCTGAGTTGCAGCGCCAGCAGGAGGGGGGAACACTTGGGAAAAGTTTATGAATTTTGTCAGGTGTGCGATACCATTTGGAGCAGAGTTTATATCTGTTTTCCTGCCTGAGACATTTATTGAACCTTTGTGGGTGAATTCATAAATGTGAGACCATTTTTCTTTCTTGGGTTATTAAATATATTGGGCTCTTGAACAGTTGTCAAATTACATTTTCTCATATCGTCTTCCAGGACAGCCTTTGAGATATAGGGCTCCTCCCTCCGGGACAGGAAACACGTCAAGCCAATTAAATAAAAGGTGTGGTCCTCCAGGCCCTCCTCAGTTTTTGTGTTTCCTGCCGGACGGGAAGGAGCACGTCTGGAACTGGTAAGGGGAGCTCCTTCTCAGGGGTTTTGCCTGGGGAGAGCGCCTTGATGGACCTGGCCCTTAGCACCCCTCGGTCCGAATGAAGGGAGGAGAGGGTAGCTTTCAGTCCCCGCTGCCATTTAAACGTTCGGAGAGAACGGGACCCCGATACGCGGCAATCTCCCCCTCGGAGCGCTAACCGCTCGTACCTGTCGGTCGGAGGCGGCGGGAGACGTTCGTTCTACCGACCGGCGTTCGGGTACTGTGAGCGGTGCGTTCGTAAGGAACGCACGGCGTCGGGGCGGAGTTTTTGCGCTCTGGCGTACGGAAGTGGGAGAGACGCACTTCCGCCGGATTCGCGTCATCAGGGGGCGCCGCAGGACCTGTTCCAGTCCTTTGGGCGCGGCGGTGTGACTACAGGGTTGCCTGGAGCAGTGTGAAGGCTCAGAGAGACTGAGTGATACACAGGAACCATGGAGAGTGCGGTTGTGCAGGTGGACTCCGGTTCAACAGGCTCCAGTACCTCTCAGGTAAGCTTGGTGAGGGCAGACCAGGACTTACACTGGGGGGTGGGGGGTCACTCTGACCCGTAGTACCTTCCCGGGGTGGAGAACCTGCTGGTGAAGGGGGGCACTTCCTAAACAGACCCTAGAAGCACAGTGGTGTGGTCAGGGGTGGTATTTTAATGGGACCCTGTTTTTCTTTGTTTTTAGGTTAAACAGGACAGAGCCCAGATACCTTTACCCAGAAGGAAATGTGCCGTGTGTGGGGCTAAGTTAGGCACCGGTTGGGAGAAGCCGCTTTGCCCAGATTGTGTCAGTAGCCTGGTAAAAGAGGACTCGGTGGCAGCTTGTCACAATGTTTTAACATCCGTAAAGGATGAGATTGCATCCACCTTCCAATCTTTTAAAAACATGATGGATAGGATGCAGGGTCCCTCTGTCTCTTTACCCAGAGCCGTGAGTATGCCTTCCTTATCCGAACCAAGTCAGGAGGAGGAGGTGGATAGGGAGAGGTTACCCAGGTCATTAGCCTCCTCTAGGACAGAGTCTACTTCAGAATCTGAGGGGGAGGAAGAGGCCATTAGATCAGCCAGATACAAGCTGTCTTTGGATGATGTGGGTGACCTCCTCAAGGCTATATATGACACCTTGGAGATCAGAGAAGAACAGGTCCAGCTTTCAAAACACGACATGATGTATCAAGGGTCGAGTGTAATGAAAGACAGGGTATTCCCCGTCCATAAGTCGCTAGTGGAGGCGATTCTGCTGGAGTGGGAACAACCGGAAAAAAGGCCATTTTTTTCAGGTAGCCTTAGAAGGAGGTTCCCTTTTGAATCGGATGCGGTGCATCCCTGGAACAAGGTTCCCAAATTAGACGCTCCCTTGGCTAAGGTCTCTAAGAAGACAGATTTGGCCTTTGATGATATGGGTTCACTCAGGGACCCTATGGATAAGAGGGGAGATCTGCTGCTCAAGAGAGCCTGGGATGCCTCTTCCATTGGGCTTAAACCGGCCCTAGCAGCTACCTGTGTGGCCAGAAACTTGGAGTGTTGGCTTACACAGTTACAATCACATATTTCTGCAGGTACTTCTAGGCAACAGCTGTTGAAGTCCTTTCCGCTACTGTTTAAGGCTGTGGGCTTTTTAGCGGATGCCTCTGCAGAATCAGTCAAACTGGCTGCTAGATCAGCAGCACTAGTGAACGCTGCCAGAAGGGCCGTTTGGCTTAAAACCTGGTCAGGAGACACAACTTCAAAACTAAAGTTGTGTGGATTACCCTTTTCAGGGGACCATTTGTTTGGGCCCGGCCTGCAAGAGGCGTTAGAGCGCACGCAGGATAGGAAGAAAGCTTTCCCAGAAAGGAAAAAGAGACCTGAAGGGAAACGCCTTTTTCGAAGCCCCAGGCAGCAAAACCTGCAGCGGGTCACAAGGGAAGAGGCAGAGGAGGTATCTTATTCAATCCTCCTCAACCCTCCCCTAAAACCCAGTGACTCCTGCGTCCCGGTGGGAGGAAGACTGGGGAAGTTCCTCCCACAGTGGGAAGCTTCAACCGAAAGTCCGTTCATTCGAGATCTTGTAAGGAACGGCTACAGGTTGGAGTTTGGTTCAGTTCCCCTCCCAAACTTTCAAGTAACAAGGTTACCAAGGGACCAAGAGAAAGCAGAGGCTTTGGTTCTTCTTCTGGGGGATCTGGTGGACCAAGAAGTAATGGTGCAGGTACCTCAGGAGGAGCGAGGCTTGGGGGTTTACTCCCACGTATTCGTGGTAAAGAAACCTTCGGGGAAGTTCAGGTTAATACTGAATCTCCGTCCCCTGAACAGATTTATAAAATACAAGCGGTTCCGGATGGAGTCAATCTTCTCGGTAACCAAATTCCTGTTTCAGGGCTGTCACATGGCCACAGTGGATCTCAGGGATGCATATTTGCATATCCCGATTCATCCAGAATCTCAGAGATTTCTCAGGTTGGCGGTGAGGTTGAACACGGGTGTGTTACACCTCCAGTTTCGCGCTCTCCCCTTCGGGCTTTCAGCCTCACCAAGAGTTTTTACAAAAGTTCTGGCAGAGGCACTGGCCCCATTAAGGCTCAAGGCTATAACAGTGATCCCATATCTGGACGATCTACTGTTCATAGCCCAGTCGGCCCAACAGCTGCAGAGGGACATACAGGAGGCTTTGGGGTTTCTGCACTCACTGGGGTGGCTGATAAACCAGGAAAAATCCCAGCTGACCCCCTCACAGGAGGTCCTGTATTTAGGATACAGGATTTCTTCAGTGGAAATGAGGGTATTTCTTCCGGAGGAGAAGATCGGCAAGCTAGAGCAGGCGGTAGCCCAGCTTCAATCTGGTCGGGAAGCCCAGATCAGGGAGGTGATGAGAGTCCTAGGGTTGATGACATCATGCTTTCCAGCGGTGGCCTGGGCAAGACATCATCAGCGTCCTTTACAAAGACTCATGCTCCGTTATTGGGATGGCAGGCAGGAGAGCCTGGATCAGGTTATGCCCCTATCCTCGGCAGTCAGGAGGTCTCTTTGGTGGTGGCGGGCCCAGGTCAACCTAGACGGGCCTTCCCTGGTCCCCACAAGCTACGGTGGTGGTCACGACCGATGCCAGTGCGCTGGGTTGGGGTGCCCACCTAGAGGGAACCTTAGCCCAGGGTTCCTGGTCGAACCTAGAGACAGGTCGTTCCTCAAACCAGAAGGAACTTCTGGCAGTCTGGAAAGCTATAGAAACCTTCCAGTCCCGGTTACATGGCAGGGATCTGCAAGTTCGCTCAGACAATGTGACAGCAGTAGCCTACCTGAACAAGCAAGGGGGAACCAGAAGCCCTGCACTACAGGTAATTGCGGACAAAATCTTCTGCTGGCCAGAGAAGAATTTGTCCTCAATATCAGCCATTCACCTAAAGGGAACCCAGAATTTCCTGGCCGACTTTCTCAGTCGCCAGAAGATGGGTCAGGACGAGTGGGCCCTCAACAAGGAAGTGTTCGAGGAGATCGTGTCATGCTGGGGAAGGCCAGAAATAGACCTATTTGCAACAGAAGGCAACAGGAAGGTGACACAATTTTTTTCGGTTCACCCACAGGATCGGGCCAGGGGGATAGACGCCCTTGCCAATCCATGGCTGTTTGGCCTGTGTTACGCCTTTCCTCCCGTAAGGATGGTGGCGGAGGTTCTGCAGAAGTTCCGTTCGGAAACTACGGACCTCATTTTAGTAGCTCCTTTTTGGCCAAGGAGACCCTGGTTTGCCAGCATAAAGAGATTGGCCGTACATCCTCCGCTGTTTCTACCAGTCAGGGAGGACTTACTTTCCCAGGGGCCGATCCTGTGCCCTCAGATAGAGAGGCTCAAGCTTGCGGCCTGGTATCTGAGGAACAAATCTTAAGGTCACAGGGTTTCTCAGAGAGAGTGATTAAGACCTTGTTAGAATGCCGTAAACCTGTTACTAGGGCAATTTACGCCAAGGTAGGAAAGAGGTTTAATTCCTGGTTGCGAGAACAGGGGATTGCAAGTCCCGGGGTCCCGGCAGTCCTAGATTTTCTACAAGCAGGGGTAGAACTGGGCCTATCTATCAGCACTCTAAAGGTACAGGTGGCGGCCTTAAGTGTTTTCCTTCAGTCCTCCCTTCAGCAGAATCCATTTGTCAGGAATTTCTTCAAGGCTCTATCTAGATCCAGGCCTGTGAGAATGAAGTCCTGTCCTACTTGGGATTTGGCCTTGGTTCTTAGGGCTCTGACCCAAGATCCATTTGAACCATTAGAGGGAGCTTCACTTAAGTGGATTGTACTAAAGACTGTATTTTTGATAGCGATCACGTCAGCTAGAAGGGTCAGTGATCTACAAGCGCTCTCGGTCAGAGAGCCATTTCTGTTAATCTTAGAGGACAGGGTAGTACTTAAGACTGATCCTAGTTTTCTTCCTAAAGTGGTGTCCACTTTTCATAGGACACAGGATATTATTTTGCCAACTTTTTTCTCAACCTCAGACAAGGATGAGGCGAGATCTTTAAGTTTGTTAGACGTCAGGAGAAGTCTATTAATTTTTTTAGAAGCCACTAAGGTCTTCAGGAAGTCAGACTCACTTTTTGTTAATTTTTCGGGCGCCCGCAAGGGCTGCAAGGCGTCCAAAGCGTCTATCGCCAGGTGGATACGAATGGCGATAGTTAAAGCCTATGAGTTAGAGGGGAAGCAGGCACCCTTAGTTAAGGCACACTCTACAAGGGCGGTTTCCGCATCATGGGCAGAGAGGGCTGGAGCCTCTCCGGAGGAGATCTGCAAAGCAGCAACGTGGTCCAGCTACTCAACGTTCGCAAGACATTACCGTCTGGATTTATGGTCTGATAAAGAGCAGACTTTTGGACGTAAGGTCCTCCAGGCAGTGGTCCCGCCCTGACAAGGTGAGCTCCTTGCTTATCATCTCAAAGGCTGTCCTGGAAGACGATATGAGAAAACCGGAGTTAGACTTACCGGTAACTCTTTTTCTAGGAGTCTTCCAGGACAGCCTGGCTTCCCACCCAAAGTTGTTTAAATTGGACTAAGTGGTGAGGATGTGTATTAACGTGATTGTTGGTGTGTTATGTCTTTCAGAGCCTCCCGGCGGTTCTTGGAGTAAAACTGAGGAGGGCCTGGAGGACCACACCTTTTATTTAATTGGCTTGACGTGTTTCCTGTCCCGGAGGGAGGAGCCCTATATCTCAAAGGCTGTCCTGGAAGACTCCTAGAAAAAGAGTTACCGGTAAGTCTAACTCCGGTTTTCTAATGTAGAATTCTTTCTGGTTTTGTTTAGGTTTACAGAGAAAGGGAATTTGGAAGTTCTTCTTTTTACCATTCAAAGCAAAATGAGGGCAAATAATCAAAAAGTGTATACTCCAAGAGAAGGAAAGCTTATATCGGATATAAACAAGGTAATAAACGATTAACAAAGTTTAACATTTGGATTTTGAAGCAGTTTGTTGCAGTTTTAAAAAAATAACCTTGATTTTGTTTAGTCTTGGGAACGTCTGGAGAAAGCAGAGCATGAAAGAGAACTTGCATTGCGAAATGAACTGATTCGCCAGGAAAAGTTAGAGCAATTGGCAGCCAGATTTGACCGTAAGGCAGCAATGAGAGAAACCTGGCTCAGTGAAAACCAGCGTCTTGTCTCACAGGTACTTCAACTGGGTGTAAGGTGTATATTGTAGCAGTCCTCTACAAAGGGTACCCTTTCTTTTTCCTTTTTTTTTTTTTTTAATTTTTTTTTATTTTTTATATTATGTTTTGGTAGCTAATGAACTATATCTTTTTTTTGTGTCATTATAGCGGTCACAATGCTTAGATTACAGTGTTATTGCGATGCCAACTCTGGAAACACATTTTTTTTTTCTTCCTCTTCTCTAATAGGATAACTTTGGCTTAGACTTGGCTGCAGTTGAAGCTGCAGTGCGAAAGCATGAAGCTATTGAGACGGACATTATTGCATACAGTGAGCGGGTTCAAGCTGTAAATGCAGTTGCAGATGAATTGGAAGCAGAGAATTATCATGACATTCGAAGAATTTTGGCTCGCAAATGCAACGTATCACGATTATGGGATTACTTAAAGGAATTGGTAGCAGCTAGACGTCGGAGGCTTCTAATGAATCTAGAGTTGCAGAGGATGTTTCAGGATCTATTGTATCTCATGGACTGGACAGATGATATGAAGGTATGAATTGAGATCAAAATCTTCTAAAATGTTTATCTCACTGAATAGGTAAGCTGTACATTTTGGAGCCTGCTTATGTTTCTTTCCACCCAGGGTCGACTTCAGTCTGAAGATTATGGCAAGCACCTCCATGGGGTAGAAGATTTACTCCAAACCCACACTCTAGTGGAGGCTGATATTTCTGTGCAAGCAGAACGTGTGAAATCTGTTAGGACAGTTGCTCAGAAGTTTATGTCAGATGATGAAGGTATAGCTAAAGTATAAATTGAATATAATAAAGTTGCAATTTTTGTGACTGTGAGATTCAATGCAAAATTTTATTTTCCCATTTTATTCTAGGTTACAAACCTTGTGATCCAGAGCTAGTGAGAAAGCGAGTCCAACTTTTGGAGCAGCGCTATGCAGAATTATGTGAACTCTCTGCAGCGCGGAGGTCAAAATTGGAAGAGTCCCGCCGACTTTGGAAATTTTTCTGGAATATGGGTGAGGAGGAGGCCTGGATACGGGAACAAAGTCGCCTTCTGCTATCCGATGACCAGGGGAAGGACCTCACAAGCTCGATGAGACTCCTAAGTAAACATAATGCTTTCCGTGATGAAATGAGTGGACGTTATGGACCTTTATGCCTAACAGTAGCTGAGGGTGAAAAACTGATTGCAGAGTGTCACTTTGGAGCCAGTGAGATTAAAGAAAAGATAGCAGATGTCAGAGGTCAATGGAAAGAGCTTGAAGCTCTGGCTGAAGATGGGGAACGTAGACTCAGAGAAGCCTACAGTTATTATCAGTTCCAAGCTGATGCCAATGATGCTGAAGTTTGGATTTTGGATACCTTGCGCTTGGTTTCTACAAATGATGTGGGCCATGATGAATACTCCACGCAGACATTAATTAGGAAACATAAAGATGTTGAAGAGGAGATACTCAACCATCGACCAGCTATTGACACCTTGCATGAACAAGCTCATTGTCTGCCACAAGCTTACGCCCAATCTCCTGAAGTTGATGGAAGACTCCCTGCTTTGGAACAACGATATGAAGAGCTTGTAGCCCTAGCTGCCCACCGTAGGCAAGCACTGCAAGACTCTCTGGCGCTTCATAAAATGTTCAGTGAGGCTGATGCTTGTATTCTTTGGATAGATGAGAAGGAGCAGTGGCTTAATGGTTTGGAGATCCCAGAAAAGCTGGAGGACCTTGAAGTAGTCCAACAAAGGTAATTCATGTTTGTGCAGTCTGCTTATGTGGACTACCTTGAGCTCTTGTATAACAATACTTACATTTTATATATTTCTTATTTTGATATTTCTTCAGGGATAGGGTAAGAAATGACATGTCTGTGTAAAGCATATACAGTTGATATAAAAAAAAAAATCTACACGCCCCTGTAAAATGCTAGTTTTTTTAGATGCAACAATGACCAGACCAAGATAAACCACTTCAGATTTTTTTTCCAACTTTAAAAGTGACCTATAATCTGCAACTCAAAAGCAAACTGAAATTGTTTTGTGGTGAAAAAAATATATAAAATAAGTGTGGTTGCATAGGTGTACACGCTTTTATAATTAGGAATGTGGCCATGTTCAGAATTAACCAATCACATCCAAACTTGAGTTAAATGTCAGTACACTTTGAAAGTGACTTTGATTAAGTTTATATAAAGTTTGGTTGATTTTAGTAGGATTTTTCTGTGATCTACACAGCTGGTTATTACAGCAAAACCCACGGTCCGCAAAGAACGTAGGCAGCATCAAAGGGATCTCATTGTTGGAAGATATCAGTCAGGAGAAGGTTCAAAAAGTTTCCAAGGCATTAGATATACCATGGGACACAGTGAAGACTGTCCTCAGCAAGTCTAGAATATGGAACAGTGACATTACCAAGAACTGGACGCTACTTGAGAATTGATGAGTTTAAAAAAAAAAAAGTCCAGGAGGCTGCCAAGAGGCTTACAGCAACGTTAAAGGATGTGTGGGAATTTTTGGCAAGCACTGGTTGTGCACTACAGTCTCCCCTATTCTACATATACAGTGCATCTGGAAAGTATTCACAGTGCTTAGTTTTCCACATTTATGTTACAGCCTTATTCCAAAATGGATTAAATTATAGTCCTCACAATTCTTCAAATACCACATAATGACAGCATGAAAGAAGTTTGAAACCTTTGCAAATGTATTAAATATAAAAAATGAAGAAAATCATATGTACATATTCACAACATTTGCTCAATACTTTGTTGAAGCACCTTTGGCACCAATTGCAGCCTCCAGTCTTTTTGAGTATGATGTTACAAGCTTGGCACACCTGTTTTTTGGCAATTTTTCAATTTCTTCTTTGCAGGACCTCTCAAGCTCCATGGGTTTGAATGGGGAGCGTCGGTGCACAGCCATTTTCAGATCTTTGGAGCAGGTTTTCATCAAGGATGTCACTGTACATTGCTGCATTCACCTTTTTGATCCTGACTATTCTCCCAGTTGCTGCCACTGAAAAAATCCCCACAAAATGATGCTGCCACCAGCATGCTTCACTGTAGGGATGCTATTGGCCAGGTGATGAGCGGTGCCTGGTTTGCTCCAGAAATGTGCCTTTTTACTGAAGAGGGGCTTCCAAATCCTATCCAATCAACTGAATTTACCACAGGTGGACTCCAAGTTGTAGTTGTAGAAACATGTCAAGGATGAGCTGTGGAAACAGGATGCACCTGAGCTAATTTTTGAGTGTCATGGCAAGCAAAGGCTGTGAATACTGTGTGTTTTTTTTTTTCCCTAGGTGCTGCATCTGTGCCTGATGCCTATAACACTGAGAAATGAGCGATCAAACACCGCCGATCGCTTGGTTCTCACAGCTCTGTGGGCAGAGAGCTGGTGACTGACAGTCACAACTCTCTGCTCTGCACCCTCCTCACTCACTGGAGCGCTGGGCTGTTGCGGGGACGGGAGTGGCCGGCTCAGACTCTCAGTGGCTCACTGAGCCGGGTGTCAGTCCAGAAATCTGGTGGATCCCAAGTCCATGGTCGTGATGCTGTGGCGCCTGGACCGACTCTGTGACATCAGCAGAGAGCAGACTTGAGCTTGCTCTCTGCTGAAAACTGGTCACGGGAGTGAAGAACAAACTGCACTCCTGTGACCCACAGGAGAAGTATAGCCAAACAAGCTTTGGCTGTACTTATCCTTTTAATAACTTTGAAAGATTTCAAGCAAACTTCTTTCACGTCATTATGGGGTATTGTTTGTAGAATTTTGAGGAAAATAATTTTAATCCATTTTGGAATAAGGCTGTAAGCTCATAACAAAATGTGGAAAAAGTGAAGCGCTGTGAATACTTTCCGGGTTTGCACCGTATCTGGGCTGTGTGGTAGGGTGACAAGGCAGAAGCCTTTTCTTACTAAGGAAAAAAACGACATTGTCTGCCAAACACACATAGGAAAATGTGTTCATAGTCTGATGAGAATAGATTGAATTTTTTTTTTTTTTTACCACAATTCAAAAAAAGTTTTGGGGCAAAAAAAAACAAAAAAAACCCATGTACCCACAGGGAAGCATGGTGGTGGCAGCATTATGCGTTGAGGCTATTTTTTCTTCAGTTGGGTCCGGGGTTTTAGTTAAGGTAGGACTAATGAACAGTTCCATATATCGGGCAATTTGGGCACAAAACCTTCAGGCCACTGCAAAAAGCTGAAGATGGGAAGGAATTTCCCCCTTCAGCACAACTGCAACCCAATGCATACCTCCAAATCAACAAAAGAATGGCTTCAACAAAAAAATACGTTTTGGAATTGAGAAATTGGAGAAAAAGTGGACAAAGATTCCTAAGGCTATATTGTATTCTTCCAACCAGAGTTTATTGGATAAATTACAAATGCATGTTAGTGTTAAAATATAAAGACCTTTTTTTATATAATTTTCATACTCTGAGCTACCTTGCTGCATTAAACCACCCCACCCCCAATCCCCCAACCACCCCCCGCCCCAGGAACTACCCACTTTTTTTTTTTTTTTTAAAGATTCCCAAGGCAAGAAGTGCCATGCTCCCACCCCAAAAGACTGAATTCTGTCATGAAATCAAAAAGTGCTTTAGCAAAGTATTTAGGGGTATGCATATATGTGCAACAACAATGTAAAAAATATATATATTTTTATAGTTTTCTCCCTTAAAGATTTCAGTTTGTTTTTAATTGTATTGCACATATTATGGGTCATATTATTAATGGGGAAAAAAAACAAGCGATTTTTTTTTTTTTTTTTTTTTTTAAAGCGATCGTAAAAATGTGGCTTTTTTACAGACTACTTACATCCTTTGTACTTCTGACAGGAAAAGGCGTGATTTAATTACAGCCGAAGAACAGCCAAAGAACAAAAAATTAGGAGAGCAGCTTCTTACAAACCACCAATTTCTGCTCATTCAGAATAGGATACATATTGGCTTTTGGGAAAAGCATGCAACAAGCATGTGTCCACAAATAGTAAAAACAAACTTAGAGCCCTCTTCTAGGAATATGCCTCAGTGGCAGCCTGTCCATAGGGGTGCACAGGTGCCGCTGCATGGTCACATGGCTTACAATGTTTTGTTTTTTTCTTTTTAAAGCACATGATTAGAGCCTGGGGCTCCAATTGGCTGTGCCCCCAGCCTACCCTTTTGTGTGACAATAGCGAATTAATATTCACTATTGTCCAGATTCTACCAGCCAATTAACCACTACAGCCCCGGACCAATAAACATCTTAAGGACCAGAGGTCTTTTTCCAATTTCGCACTGCACTGCTTTAACTGGTAATTGCGCGGTCATGCAATATTGCACCCAAACGAAATTTGCGTCCTTTTCTTCCCACAAATAGAGCTTTCTTTTGATGGTATTTGATTGCCTCTGCGATTTTTATTTTTTGCGATATAAATGGAAAAAGAGCGAAAATTTTGAAAAAAAATATATTTTCTTCTTTTTGTTATAAGAAAAATCGAATAAACTAAATTTTAGTCATACATTGAGGGCAAAATTTATTCAGCCACATGTCTTTAGTAAAAAAAATGTCAATAAGCGTATATTTTTTGGTTTGCGCAAAAGTTATAGCGTCTACAAACTAGAGTACATTTTCTGGAATTTACACAGCTTTTAATTTGACTGCCTATCTAATTTCTTGAGGTGCTAAAATGGCAGGGCAGTACAACCCCCCCCCCCCCCCCCAAATGACCCCATTTTGGAAAGTAGACACCCCAAGGAAATTGCTGATGGGTATGTTGAGCCCATTGAATATTTATTTTTTTTTGTCCTAAGGGATTGAATAATGACAAAAAAAAAAATTTTTTCAAAAAGTTGTCACTAAATGATATATTGCTCACGCATGCCATGGTTATATGTGTAATTGCACCCCAAAATATATTCCGCTACTTCTCCCGAGTATGGGGATACCACATGTGTGGGACTTTTTGGGAGTCTAGTCGCGCACTGCACCCCGAAAACCAATCACCACCTTCAGGATTTCTAAGGGTGCAAATTTTTGATTTCACACTCCTCACTACCTATCAGTTTCGAAGGCCATAAAATGCCAAAATAGCACAAAACCCCCCAAAATTACCCCATTTTGGAAAGTAGACACCCAAGCTATTTACTGAGAGGCATGTTGAGTCCATGGAATATTTTATATTTTGCCACAAGTTGCGGGAATATTACAAAATTTTTTTTTAGTTGTCACTAAATGATATATTGCTCACACATACTATGGGCATAAGTCAAATTACACCCCAAAATAAATTCTGCTGCTTCTCCCGAGTACGGGGATACCACATGTGGGGGACTTTTTGGGAGCCTAGCCACGTACGGGACCCCGAAAACCAAGCACTGCCTTCCGGATTTAAATATAAAATGCTACCAAAAAAACTGTTAGCGATGGCAGGGATCAGGCCTGACTCTGCGATCGCTGCAGTTATGTGTTTAGTGTTTTGTAAGTGACAGTGATCGATCTATACTGCACTTGGGTGGGCTGGGCAGAGGGGGCAAAACGCAGGTGCTAGCAGGTATCTGGGCTGATCCCGCTAACAATGCGGTTTTTTGGAACCCTAAACTGCTGGGGACGCTAGTATAGATCTGATCGGATCAGATATTGATCTGTTCAGATTCTATACCACTACGGGAGGTTTATGCTTTGCGTGTGGGTGTTAGCGGTACTGGCACTAACCTAGTGCTGCCTGGGGCGACGCAGACCCTGACCCTAAAACCTAATTGATATCACCCGCCGGGTGATCAGGGGGTTAAACCTTTATTGGGTAATAAATGGTGGGTGCCCTGATGCTATAAAAAACAAACTAACCAGAGTCACCTGTAACACTTACAGTGATCAGTGGTGAAAGGGTTAACTAGGGGCAATCGGGGTTCAAATTTTTATTAGGTAGTATATGGGGGTCCCTGGCGCTATATAAAAACCTGACGGGGAACCTAAATAACTAACTGGCTAACCAGCGTCACCAGTGACACTTATACTGTGATCGCTGGTGAAAGGGTTAACTAGGGGGAATCAGGGGGTTAAAACCATTATCGGGTAGTATATGGGGGTGCCTAACGCTATAAAAACCTGGCGGTGAACAAAAAAAAATAACTAGCTACCTAGCGACAGTAGCGACACTAATGCAGCGATCAGAAAAATGATCGCTTGGTGACACTGCCAAAAGGGGGTGAAAGGGTTAACTAGCGGCAATCAGGGGGTTAAAACCATTATTGGGTAGTATATCGGGGTACCTAGCGCTATAAAAACCTGGCGGTGAACCTAAAAAAATAACTAGCTACCTAGCGACACATGCAGCGATCAGAAAAATGATCGCTTAGTGACACTGGCAAAAGGGGGTGAAAGGGTTAACTCTAGGGGCAATCAGGGGGTTAAACCTTTATTGGGGGGTGATAGGGGGCTACCCTGGACCTAACACTAACTGTCCTGACAGTTTTTACTGTCACAACTGACACTGAATACAGTGATCAGTAAAGAAATGATCACTGCAATCAGTGACACTGTGACTGGGGGGGGGGTGGGTTTGTGTGCCTGTGTGTACCTACATGTCAGTGTAGTGTTGGTGCACACTTACTTTTAGTCTTCTCCTCGTAGTCCGGTCAAAAAGACCGCCCCGAGGAGAATGACATCACTTCCTCCTTCCTGTGTAAACAATGCACAGTGGGAGGAAGTTCGTCATTGGCCAGGAGCGATCCAGAGGGGGTGGCCAGAAACCAATGGCCATCCCCTCATCACGGAGGGAAACGGACCGCCGTATCCAGCGGGAGGGAGTCCGATCGGAACCCCCACCCGCTGGAAGGCAGGCACGTACATCTACGTGCTTGTGCCTGCCTGTGCCATTGTAATAACGTACAATGGCAATACGGCGGTCCTTAAGTGGTTAAGAAGCAGTTCCTGAAACCCGCTTGGCAGTCTTAGGACTCCCGGCCAAGCTGGTTTCAGTCAGATCCCACTTCCTGTTCGGCCTGGAGGAGAAGCGATGGCCCCAGAGTAAGGAGCGGCAATTGTGCCCAGTTGTCAAGTGGTTAAATACCGTACTTGGCGCAGCACCATATTTGAATTTGTTTTCTAAACTGTATATTGTATTGTGTTTGTGCGAATAAAGATTTATTAAAGTGTATATTTTTTTTTTCTCCCGAAAAAGCGCTGTGGAAATACCCACCATTTTATTCTCTAGGGCCTCTGCTAAGGGAAAAAAATCTTTTTGCAAATATGCCTACCTCGTGTGAGAGAAATAACTGGTTGATATGACATTTTTTATTTTCCAGATAATTGTGGAAAAAAAATTACAACTTCAATAAACTCTCCATGCCTCTTACTACAGTTCCTTGAAAAAGTATTCATGCCTCTTGAAATTTTCCACATTTTATGTTACAACCACAAATGTAAATGTATTGGGATTTTCGTATGTCTGTACTAGCTTTGCACATCTCGAGTGATGTTTTTGCCCATTCTTCTTTGCAAAATAGCTCAAGCTCTGTCAGATTGGATGGAGAGCGTCTGTGAACAGCAATTTCTAGTCTTGCCACAAATTCTCAGTTGGGTTTAGGTCTGGACTTTGGGCCATTCTAACGCATGAATATGCTTGGCTCTAAACCATTCCATTGTCGCTCTGGCTGTGTTTTAGGGTCGCTGTCCTGCTGAAAGGTGAACCTCTGACAGTCTCAAGTCTTTTTCAGACTGTGTCCCTGCTGAAGAAAAGCACTTGATGCCGCCACCAACATGTTTCACGGTGGGGATGGTATGTTCAGGGGAATGTGCAGTGTTAGTTTTTCACCACACATAGCGATTTTTTTTTTTTTTTTTTTTAGACCAAAAAGTAACATTTTGGTCTCATCTAACCAGCGCACCTTGTTCCACACATTTTCTTTGTCTACCCACATGGCTTCTCCCAAACTGCAAACAGAACATCTTATGGTTTTCTTCTTGCCACTCTTCTAGGCCAGATTGTAGACAGATTCTCCCACATGAGCTATGGACGTCGGCAGCTCCTCCAGTTACCATGGGCCTCTTGGCTGCTTTTCTGCTTAATGCTCTCCTTGCCCGGCCTGTCAGTTTAGGTGGACAGCCATGTCTTGGTAGGTTTGCAGTTGAGCCATACCCTTTCCATTTCCGGATGATGGATTGAACAGTGCTCTGTGAGATGTTCAAAGCTTGGGATATTTTTTTTTATAACCTAATCCCGCTTTAAACTTCTCTGAAATGTTATCACTGACCTGTCTCGTGTGTTCCTTGGCCTTCATGATGCTGTTCACTAAGGTTCTCTAACAAGCCTTCGAGGGATTCACACAACAGCTATATTTATACTGACATTAAATTACACACAGGTGGACTCCATTTGCTAATTAGGCTACTTCTGAAGGCAATTGGTTCCACTAGATTTTAGTTGGGCATGTCAGAGTAAAGGGGGCTGCATACAAATGCACGCCACACTTTTCAGATATTTATTTTGTCAAACATTTTGAAAATAATTTTTACAATTATGTGCCACTTTGTGTTGGCCTGTCACATAAAATCCTAATACATTTGCGTTTTTGGTTGTAACATGACAAAATGTGGAAAATTTCAAGGGGTATGAATACTTTTTCAAGGCACTGTAAATGCCTTAGACTGTCTACTTTCCAAAAAGGGGTCCTTTGGGGGATATTTGTACTGTCCTGACATTTTGGGGCATAACAAAAAAGCCGTCAGTACATCAGGTGTGATAATTTTTTATTTTTTTTTTATTTTTTTTATTGGTACCATAGCTTGTAGACTAATATTTTCACACAGACCAAATGTACACTACACTAATTTGGGTTATTTTTTTACCAAAGATATGTAGCAGTATAAATTTGGTCAAAATCTATGAGGAATAATTACTTATTTGCTAAATTTTTTATAACCTTTTCGATCTTTTTAATTTGATAGCATAAAAAACCCAGTGGTTATTCAATACCACCAAAAGAGCCCCCCCCCCCCCCTTTTTTTTTTTTTTTTTAAGGGAAAAAGATAAAAATGTCATATGGGTGCAGTGTTGCATGACCGCACAATTGTCGTTCAGCCTAGGTTCAAACCCCCGCACCCGAATTGCGTCACACCCATGATGTGATTCTGGCAATAAGACTGCATTTTGCGAGCTGTTTTGGAGTGTCATTAAGATAACAATGATGCCTGCAGCAGAGTGCATGTACACCATGCAATTGCTTTGGCATGCGATGCAGGGATACGCAGCGAATCTTGTGCTTTTCCTGCATCACATTAGTGTGAACCAGGGCTTAAAGTTTAAGCGTGCTGAAAGCTTAAAATTGGCCTGGATCAGGAGGAGGTGAAAGTGTCCCGTATTGAGGTGGGTTTAAAGCCTTTACAGGTTACCAGTTTAGAGTTGCACAGGAGGTCTGGTGCTAGAATTCTTGCAAAAACAAAAGGGAATACGAGCGCAAAGGCTCATGATGCAGTATCGTCTTTTTATTGGATATAAAAGGATAAAATCGATTACACTCACACGGTGAATAAACAGTGTCTAACAGTTCCTTCAATAGCCTTAAAAAGGGACACATCCGTGCTTCAAAATAGATGAGAAGACCGCTGGATGGGCTGGCTCCAGAGACACGTGCTCATCAGTCAGCTGCCAATAAGCCGCGAGTAGGGATGAGCTTAGTTAGTCAAGCTCATGTTTGACTCGAACATTGCCTGTTCGCCGAACAGCGAACAATTTGGGGTGTTCGTGGCAAATCCAAAAAGCCGTGGAACACCCTGTAAAAGTCTATGGGAGAAATCTAAAGTGCTAATGTTAAAGGCTTGTATGAAAGTGTTAGGGGACCCGGGTCCTGCCCCAGGGGACATGTATCAATGGAAATTTTTTTTAAAACGTCCATGTTTCTTTATCGTACATCATAGGGCAGAGTCTCAAGTAATTAATGGGTTATATGCCTACCTTCAGGTGTTGACACTGGTATAACCAATACAGGAAGTTGACTCCCCTATATAACCCCTCCTCCCAGGAGCACTCCGTTTTTTCGCCAGTGTCTAAGGTGTTGGTCACGAGTGAATATGTGCTCTGAGGAGCTCCAGGGAGGGATCCTTGCTGGATTTAAAGAAACCTCCACAATCAGATCCATCCTCGCCACTGAGGCCATAGGATGGTACCTGGACCTCGATGCAAGAATGAGGTTTTGCCTGTAATGCTTCTCTTTGAGAGCTGGACCCTAGGAACCAGGACGCTTTTTGGTCTTGTTAAATTTCCTAAAGTTGTCCTGAGGGGTTCTATACAAGGCCCAAAGGAGCGCAACCCCTTTTAAAAGGGCCCCAGTCCTTGAGCGTGTTTAAACGCCCTCCGCCGTGATGGGTGAAAGTTGGATCTGTCTGTCAAATCGGCAGTATCCTGCAGCAAGGACAAGGTAAGGGAAGAAGCTTTGCTTTTTCCTTCAATATACCTTGTACTACCTATGATGTGTCTTAGTGCAGCTCTGTCTCAGAACATGTGTGGACCCAGCGGCAGAGGGGGGTTCTTACTATAGATCTTGTGGGATTTGGTAAAAAAAAAGCAGCAGTTGCTAATACAGAGATGTGTATAAACTTCTATATGGGCGGTGGCTGACTGGTTGACGCAGCTGCTTTTAACAACCCAGCACTTCCACCTAGTAACATTGGGAAACGTCCTATGCTTCTGTGGTTTTAAAAAAACAAACTATAAATCTGCTGACAGAACCCCTTCCCCCTCCCCCCTTGTAGAGGTGTATAGTACGTTCACATTTGTGTTGGCCATGCGGGTTCCTAGCAGGGCCGGGCCTGAGAACGCAGAGGGGCATGTCTGCAAGGTCACGTGGCGCTGTGTATGGATGTAACGTCCACACACACAGCACTCGCCACATAGCTGAGGGGAAGCGCTGAGGATGCCAATCAGGTTCCACCTGAGGCTTTATATCACAGACACTCTCATTTCAGAAATACTTTCTGAAGAGAGGCAGTCTGTCACACTAAGACACCAGAGCGCTGGGCACGTAAGGGTGTAAACAGGCATTTCCAGACAGATTGTTAGTAGCAAAAGAACTGTTATTTTGTGTGTACCTCTGCTTGTGCTTTGCACTATGTCTTCCAGACCTACCGTAAAGGTACCTAAGGTGTCACCGCCTCAGGCGCTGGGAATCCCAGTTACGCCTCCATACTGTCTTCCTCTTCGGAGAGATCAGACATGGCAAGCCAGGGTGAGTCATTGGAAGCTAGCGGTGGTGCAACTGCTTCACACACTTCAGCCCATGTAGAGGTGACTGAAGATGCATTTTCCTCTGCCTTGCAAGGCTTAGAAGGAAGATTAGCGGCTTTAATTGCATCCTCCATCCAGTGTATAGGAAGCGTCCTAGATCCCCCTCCCCCACCTTAGACTCTTTACAGTCAGTGAAGGGTCCAAGAGAATTATGGGGACAGGATGGGGTATTGCCCTCAGATGATTGGGAGGAAAGACGTGCGATTATTTCTCTGCGGAGGAAACAATACTTTAAGTTCTCAAGGATTCCAACTTCACAATCTGAAGTACAGAGGCTTGCAAAGATGGTTCGCTCTACTTGCATGCTACCCCTAACAGTTAGCTGAAGGGCCGGTCTCTTCCTTGGGTTCTTTGAAGCCTTTACAGCCTTTTGCATGCGTTTCCCATCCACACATTACTAAAAGAGCTTATTTGTACCGAATGGGATCATCCGGATAAGCATTTTTTTCCCTTCCAAAGATACTCGCAAAGCTCTATCCTATGGAAGAAAGATTCACTAAAAGATGGAAAGTTCTAGCAGTTGACGCTGCGATTTCCAATGTGAAAAAAAAAATGGACACTGCGCTTATGCATAAAGATCCAAGAGATAATAAGTTGGAAGGTCTGTTAAAATCCTTTTTTTCTTAGCAGGTACTGTTGCTCAGCCTGCAATTGCAGCTATAGGCATCTGTCAGTCCTTAAAGGACCAGTTCACAGATGCTCTCAGATGAGCTCCCTGCACAACAAGCACAGGAACTGGCCAAGCTACCTAAAGCATTATGCTTTGCTGTAGACGCTATGAAGGTTTCTATTCACCATTCATCACGCCTTGCGTTTGTACTTGTAAATATGTGAAGGACCCTTTGGTTAAAGGGTTGGTCAGCTGAGACGCCTTGTAAGAACCTTTTAACTAGCTTCCCCTTTAAGGGAGAACGGTTATTTGATAGTTTGGATAAATACATTCAAACAATTTCCAGCGGAAATGGTACTCTTTTGCCAGTCAAAAGAAAGTATAAGCGTCTTTCATTTGAACTGTTTGGCCTCTACCATCAGACCAGGCATAAAGGAAGACCTGGGGCTACAAGTCTGCAAAGCAGAATACAAGACCTCTTTATGAAGAGGCATCTCCCCTCACCAAGGTGGGGGGGGGGGGGGGGGGGGAGACTTCTGATTTACTCAGACGTCTGGTAAAGGGAGTTTCAGGACAAATGGACTCTCTCCACAGTGTCTCTAGGATACAAGCTAGAGCTTTGAGAGTTTCCACCATCTCGTTTTCTGAGATCAAACATTTCCAAGGATCCAGGGAAAAGGGCAATCCCTGTTGCAAGCATTAGACCAATTATTGGCTCAAGGGGTGATCAGACAGATTCCCAAACAAGAGCAAGGTTTGAGGTTTTACTCAAACCTAATTACGGTGCCAAAGCCAAATGAGGATATCAGCCCAAGTCTAGATCTACGTAATCTAAATCGGTTCCTGAAAATCCGCTCCATTTGCATGGAGTCAATCAAGTCAGTAGTTTCCATCCTGCAAGGAGAAAAACTTCTGGCGTGCATCGACATCAGAGATGCATAGCTGCTTGTCCATATATTTCCTCCTCGCCAGAGGTTTCTGTGGTTCAAAGTAGAACAGAAGCATTTTCAGTTAATAGCCTTGCCCTTCGGGCTTGCTACAGCACCTCGGGTATTCACTAAGGTATTGGCCCCACCTCTAGTCAGGTTAAGGGCACAGGGCATAACTGTCTTGGCTTACTTAGATGATCTATTGTTAATAGACCAGTCAGTGGCTTGCTTGAAGCAAGGTGTAGCCATCACAGGCAGTTACCTGGAAGGCATGAGGTTGTTAGGGAAGATGGTAGCTTCACTCGAAGCAGTTCCCTATGCTCAATTCCATTCGAAACTGAAAGCAGTATTCTGTCTGCTTGGAACAAAACGATTCAAGCTTTGGACTTGCCAATGTGGCTGTCCCCATGAGTGTCCCAAAGCCTTGGTTACTATCTTGGAACCTGCTAAAGGGAAAATCCTTCAGATCAGTTATCTGAAAGGTAGTAACGACAGATGCCAGCCTTTCAGGCTGGGAAGTAGGAGCCTTGCTCATCGACATCCTGGAGATTCCAGCAGTGTATCTGGCTCTAGAAACCTGGACCTCCAGGTTAAAGAATTGTCCTGCCAGGATCCAGTCCGACAATGCCACGGCTGTGGCATATATAAATCACCAAGGGGTCATTAAGAGTCTCTCGGCTCAGAGAGGTGAACTAGATTCTAAACTTGGACAGAAGAGTGTCCCATGCCTATCGGCAGTTTTCATTCCAGGAGTAGAGAATTGGCAGGTGGATTATCTAAGTCGCCGGCAGTTATTCCCAGGAGAATGGTCTCTTCACCCCAAGGTGTTTCAGGCTGTTAGCCAAAGATGGGACTCCGGACGTAGACCTTTTAGCGTCCAGATTCAACACTAAGCTAGTCAACTTTGCATCCAGGACAGGGGACCCACTCGCATATGGAACAGATGCTTTGGCGACCCCTTAGGATCAGTTTTTACTGATCTATGCACTTTTCCCCAATTCAGTTGCTACCTCAAGTTTTTTGCAGGATCAAGCTGGAAAGAAAATCGGTAATACTGATGGCACCAGCATGGCCCAGAAGGTCATGGTACGCAGAGATCGTAAGGATGGCAGTGGAGGGTACAGGGCTCTTCCCACTAAGGCCAGACCTGCTATCTCAGGGGCCGATCTTCCATCCTACTTTTCGAACGCTAAATTTAACGGCTTGGCTGAGACCCACATTCTGAATAAACGTGGGCTTTCCAGGTCAGTTATCTCTACTTTGATTAATGCTAGGAAGCCAGATTCTAGAGCTATATATTATAGAGCCTGGAAAGCTTCCTGGTTTCCTGGTGTGAGTCCAAGGGTTGGTACCCTCGGAGATATATTATAGGCAGAATTCTTACCTTTCTACAATTAAGTGTAGAGATGAAGTTGGCCCTGAGTACCATTAAGGGCCAAGTCTCAGCCTTATCAATTTTTATTTCAAAGACTGCTTGCTATGCATTCTTTAGTCCAGGGTTTCATGAACGGAGTGCTGCTAATTAATCCGCCAGTTAAATCACTCTTAAGCCCTTGGGACTTGAATTTAGTTTTGTCAGTGTTAAAAAATATTTGATGTTTTCATTTGCTATATCCTATTGAGACAGCAAGGAGGATTTCAGAATTCTCTGCTCTTACTTGTAAGGAGTCATATTTGATTATTCATGAGGACAGAGTGGTGTTGCGCCCTCGTCCAGGTTTTTTGCCAAAAGTGGTTTCAGGCTTTCATCTGAATGAAGATATTGTCCTGCCAGGGTTTTTTTTCCATGACCTTGTTCCAGGGAAGAAAGGTCACTACATTGTCTTAATGTAGTGAGAGCAGTGAAAATGTATTTAAGAAAACTGCTCCGATTTGTAAGACTGATGTCTTATTTCTTCTGCCAGAGGGTCCTAAGAAGGGACAGGCAGCGTCCAAATCCACTGTCGCTAAGTGCATTTGGCAAGTTATAATTCAAACTTGTGATTTAAAGGGAAAGATTCCCCCTTATCAAGTTAAGGTGCACTCTACCAGAGCAGTTGGTTGCTTTTTGGGCAGTGCGTCACCAGGCCTCCAGGTCTCAAATCTGCAAGTCCGCGACTTGGCCTTCAGTGCATACATTTGCAAAATTTTATCAAGTGCATGTAAGATGGAATGAGGATATCTCCTTCGGGTGCAGTGTGCTGCAGGCAGCAGTATAAGTCCTCAGGTCTGGGGGTTACCCTACAGGTTGTGTCTCCCTCGCCTCAAGTAGCATTGCTATGGGATATCCCACCAAGTAATTACTTGACTCTGTGTCCTATGATGTACGATAAAGAAAATAGGATTTTTAAAACGGCTTACCTGTAAAATCCTTTTCTTGGAGTACATCATAGGACACAGAGCTCCCGCCCCTCTGTTTTATGGGGTGAGAGTATATTACTTATATTGCTTGGCTACAAAAACTGAGTGCTCCTGGAAGGAGGAGGGGTTATATAGGGGAGTCAACTTCCTGTATTGGTTATACCAGTGTCAACACCTGAAGGTAGGCCTATAACCCACCAAGTAATTACTTGAGACGTACTACAAGAAAAGGATTTTACAGGTAAGCTTTTTTAAAAATCCTATTTTTTGGGAGCAGTGATTTTGATGCTTAAAGTGAAACAATACAAGTGAATTTTTAATTTCGTACCTGGGGGTGTGTATAGTATGCCTGTAAAGTAGCGCTTGTTTCCCGCTTGCTTAGAATTGTCCCTGCACAAAATGTCATTTCTGTAGGAAAAAAAGTAATTTAATTTAAAAGCACTTGCGGTTATAATGAATTGTCAGCTCCCGGTAATACAGAGAACAGTCATTGGAAGTCATTGATTAAAAAAAAAATGGGGTGGGGGGTTGGCAGATTCAATTACCAGGCCCTTTAGATCTTGTATGGATTTTAAGGGGAACTCCACGCCAAATTAAAAAAATGGCGAGCATGCTACTTGGCAGGCCGCAGGAAAAGAGTGCCCCCCCCCGAACCATACCAGGCCACATGCCCTCAACATGGGGAGGATGCTTTGGGGGTCTGTGACCTCTCAAGGCACCATGTCCCCATGTTGATGGGGACAAGGGCCTTATCCCCATAACCATTGCCCGGTGGTTGTGGGGGTCTGTGGGCGGGGGCTTATCGGAATCTGGAAGCCACCTTTAACAGGGGGATCCCCAGATCCTGCCCCCCTTGCTCGGATAAAGGGTCTGGTATGGATTTTTGGGGGGGAACTCCACGCCATTTAAAAAAAAAAAAAAGTAATTTGCAGTGGAGTTCCCCTTAAAATGCATACCAGACCTGAAGGGCCTTGTAATTGAATTTGGGGGGGATCCCCTCGCATTTTTTTTTCTTACATCGGGACACAGCCATAATAATAACTATGTGGGTTATATCGGCATATCAGGTGCTGGACACTGGCACGCCCCTTAAGGCGTGTGTACTTCCCCCATATAATCCCTCCCATTACTGGGGGGGGAGTCCGTTTTTTCGCCAGTGTCTAAGGTGTTGGGCACGAGTAAGGAGGTGTTGTACTGATCTCCACGGGCAGTAATCCTTTGAGAGCCAGCCATCCTGACCAGAACCATTCTGTTGTCTCCATAATGGACTAAATGAATGGTACCCGGACCTCGTAATCCAAAGACACAAGGTTTTGCTTGCAAATGCTTTGAGAGCTGGGCCCTGGGATCCAGTAGTTTTTGGTAGTAAGGCCAATAAGTTTACTGGCAGGGTCTTCTCGCAGGTCCAGGATTGTGGGTCTACCTGAGTGTTCCCCGGTTCCTGAAGGTTTCCTTTTAAGGTCTCGGAGCCTACCGTGAAGGGCGAAGATTGGGTTTTTATCTCTGATAAAACCCTGCTGCGAGGAGAAGGTAGGGTAGATTTTCTCAGGAATCTCTCCTTCCATGTATTGTGTTGTCATGTCTGTGTCACCACTGGGGGCTGTATTGAGCACTCACCATTCTGAAACTGCAAACAGCAGTTTTCTCTCCTCTCCTCCTAAGCCGACTCAGACCCTCAGGTAAGAGAGAGGGGGGTCTGATCACTTCCTGGGCCTCAGATTGGCGATTTTTGTCTGAATTAATGCCAGCCAGCTGCCTTTTTTTTTCTTTCATGAAGAAAAACTTTTTTTTTTTTTTACAAAACGGCCGCTTACTGAGCGGAGGATTTTCCCCCTCCACCCTGGCGGCGCTCGCGCAGGAGTTGCAACTTCCTTGTTTGAAAGATGGGGGGGCCCATAGTCCGCACGGGGGGGGGCATGGCTGAACTGCGTCAGAGGCCGGCCACATGTATAGTAAGTATTTTAAAGCCCTGTGAGAGAAGCTTCTGCCTGGCGGTGGAGGGACCGAGCAGAATGGTTGCTGGCCAGGTTTGGTGACACAGGCATTTCCCTTTTGACAACATTATACTGTATAGCTAGGATTAATAGCAGTTATTGTACTGTACTATAGCCTAGCAAGTGATGCATTATTTTGATGGTACTGCCTCTGCTTTGTGCTGTAAGCTATGAGTGACAAAGGGGCCAGGAACTTCTCTAAGGGTTGTAAGGGGTTAATGGTATACAACAAACTAAAAACCCTTCCAAAAGAATGTCATCCTCCCCTGAGAGGTAGACGGCCATCAAGGGTAGAACACTTCTGTCCCTGTGCATTTCATACAAACAGGTTTTTTCTTCTACCGTTTTAAAAGATTATTGCTATGATGTCTCTCCATAGTAGGACTAAACATGGCAGATTCCCATCTAGTCCTCTGGGCCCTTTTATTGAGGTGCATGAGGCTGGGGATCAGGTAGATCTTCCCAAATATTGGAAGATACTGATATTTCCTCTTAGGAGGATCCTAACAGGGAGGGAGTAGCCGCACAAGTCAGGTGTTTGTCTACTCCAGTGATGGCGAACCTTGGCAGATGTTTTGGAACTACAATTCCCAGGATACTCATCTACACTGCAGAGGGCATGAGCATCATGGGGAAATGTAGTTCCAAAACATCTGGGGTGCCAAGGTTCGCCATCACTGGTCTACTCCCTTACTTAACCCTTTTGTTGCCTGCAGCACAGGCTCTTGAGATATCTACCTCTAATGTTCATTTGAGACCTCCCCCACCTGGCGATGTTTTTTCCTATTAACGCATAGTTATGCGTTCGGAATGGGAACGTTTCTATGAAGAAATGGGGGGGGGGGGGGGGGTTGTCCAGCTATTAATACTGTAATCGCCCCAGTGAGCAGAGTCTCATGTCCAGTGGATAATGCACTGATGTTAAATGATCCAGCAAGTTAAGGTTGGGTTTTCCTTTTAAAGACAGGATGTCTTTTGCAGTTCTTGCTACAATTTGAGTAGCTCAGTCCATTAAACCTCTAACGTCAGCTCCATTATTTTGGTGGAGCACATTTTGTGTCATGCCAATGCATTGGAAAATGTGGACTCCAAGGGGTTAAGGAACAGGTGTGAGATACCTCAAAATTCTGCTGATCACACACACACTGTCTCACTGATGCTACGAAGGACTCGATCGTTTAAGCCGTATGGCTTATACTTGGACTAGTGCATTCTTGCAGAGTTCCGTGGCTGAAATATTGATCACCCAAAGCACCAGGTGAAAACCCTTATCCACTCTTGTCGTGCCCCAGGAAGGGACACAGACTGGCTAAGTACATCCAAAAGGGGTAAAGCTCTCTTTACCAGTAAAAGGAGGTTTCCTTTAATCGTGCAGCCTCTCCTGTGCCTAGGGCATCTGCCTTTAGGCAGTCTCGACGGTCTCAATCGTCAGCTTCAGGAGAGTTCCCAAGGGCTGCACCAGGATCATGTGGGCAGAAAGCCCATAAAGCAGAATGCTAAGGCCTTCTCATGAAGGAGCACCCCCACTAGTTTGGGTTAGGGGATAGGTCCTGCGATTCTCAGTTTGGCAGGAACAATGTTAAGAGCAGAGGGATTTCTGTGATGTGTGTATATATCTCCATCTCTATCATCCTGTTTAGGTGCTCCCTGTGGGGTCCTTGTGGCTGCTGATGTGGCAGTTTTTATGCAAGAGTGTCTGCCTCCTCAGAGCATGCTCCTAAGGTTCCAAGAAGAAAAAATTTGAGATGTCTCTCTGGCATCTCGATCTGTTATCCCAGTCGGTAATATCAAACCTTTTAAGGTCCCAGAGCCAAACAGAGAGGTAAGACCCATTCTGGACCTCCGAGATCTAAATCGGCGCTTAAACATCCAATCCTTTCATAAATCTATTGGCTCTGTCCATCCTGCAAGGAGGGGAGTTGCATATTTCCATGTGCAGAGTTTCCCGCTTACTAGAAATCTCTGCGGTTTGAAATATAAAATTATTTTTTCAGTTGTGGCACTGCCATTCGGCTTCGCCACAGCACAAGTGTTCCGAAAGATTCTGGCACCTCCTTTAGCCAGGTTAAGGGCTCAAGGCATAATGGTCCTAGCCTATTAGATCTAATTTTAATAGATCATTCAGGCTCAGGTCTAAAACCAGAGTCTTCTCAGCTGTAGAATGCTGAAATCTCTAGGTTGGATTCTCAGCCTAGGAAGATTCTCCTTAAAACCATCAAGGAGGTCACTTGGGGGCTGGTTAGGGATACCATACAGAAGAAGGTATTCAGTTCCATTGTAGCACTAATCCAAATTATCAGGACAAAGGAAAATTCCTTCATTCGGCTGCAGGAGATTTTTAGGGGAAATAGTGGCCTCCTTCAAGGCCACCCCCTTATGTGCAGTTTTATTCAAGGACTGCTTCAAGACACCATTGTTAACTAGTATTTATGATTATGTGCATACACCTCAATCATTGTAGTAGTATGGACATATATATATCTAGATCGGAGAGATCTTGTACAAAAGAGGTAGTTCAATCAGCAATACACATTTATTTATAGGGTTACATAATATCTACAAATTACACATCAGAGTATTTACAACACAGTGTACAGTGTAGGTCCCCTGGCTTACATGATATTTACAAATTACTCACAGAACCATATTTACAATACAATATAAGGTGCAAGTTTAGAGTTAGATTACCTGTTAACTTCAGGTCAGCCCATGGTGACTGCCGTGTGCTCCCACACCAGAGTGAGTTGGCTTGCTCCCAAAGCATTATATCCCCCCCCTACTTTCTGTAGTGTGGCTAATCTAATTCTCCCTAATTGGTCACTGTACCTAGTAAATGTATATTGGGAAAAGCCTGATTGGATGAGTCAAAGAAAGCTGTTTACTTTCCAGGTGAGATGTTATCAGGGAAAACAAAAGGCCAAGCTTTGAAGTTGAACTAATTACAGTAACACCAATACAACACTCAATACTTTAAATATATATTTAAATCTAACGGAAATATATTTCTAATTACAATATTGTACAGGTATTGTGTATATCTAGAGACTTCTGCGCTCTATGGACAGTAGAGGAAGACAAAAACGCAAATGAAAAAAGCAGCAATCACTATATGAGTTGGCTCTCACTAGTGTAAATTTAAAACAGGGTAGGGGTGTGATGCGCTAATTTACAACCAAAAATATGAGACAATAGTGAATAAATAGAGTAACCCTAAAATTGGCAAAAATTAATAAAGTGCAGATATATACAAAAATGGAGAAAAAGTTTTGAAAGTGCAAACGTGCATTAATGCATCAAAAAGTGACTGAGTGCATAATACTTAAACAATATGTTACAATAGCTCACAAAGTGACTATGTGCATATATTATGCTGCAAACACCAAAACGCTTAAACAAGAATATAGTGTAAAAATGATTAATTATGTACAAAAAATAAAATAAAACAAATAGTGACAAATGTGAGCGATAAAACAAAACTGAATCCAAGTGATAGCAGTGAAGCTATTAAAGTGTCCCATACATGATCAAATAGTGCAATTCGGTAAACACACTAAATTAAAGTGCAACGTGCTGAGCCAACAATCCTTCAGTGATGATCCGTGCAAGTGATGCTAATGTTATGCAATTACCTCACCGCTGTAAGGTAAACAGCGAAGTTAATACAGAGCAACCAGGTAACCAGGGATGATCACGGGGATGGCTGTGCAGCAAGCTCTTAGACTCCTCCAACTTCCTCATATGTGGTAAATGGTAAACGCAAAGGGATAAACCAAAGAGGACTGCCATAGTGTAGTATTTCAAACGTATATTGTTTATTAAAAAAATGTAAACACTACTCACAAACGAAGTTGGGGAAATGCACAGTGACACACAACAGCAGACCGGATATGGACGTCACTTCCGGGTTCCTACGCGTTACATCGTCAAGACTTCAACAACGTAACGCGTAGGAACCCGGAAGTGACGTCCATATCCGGTCTGCTGTTGTGTGTCACTGTGCATTTCCCTAACTTCGTTTGTGAGTAGTGTTTACATTTTTTTAAATAAACAATATACGTTTGAAATACTACACTATGGCAGTCCTCTTTGGTTTATCCCTTTGAGTTTACCATTTACCACATATGAGGAAGTTGGAGGAGTCTCTAAGAGCTTGCTGCACAGCCATCCCCGTGATCACCCCTGGTTACCTGGTCGCTCTGAATTAACTTCGCTGTTTACCTTACAGCGGTGAGGTAATTGCATAACATTAGCATCACTTGCACAGATCATCACTGAAGGATTGTTGGCTCAGCACGTTGCACTTTAATTTAGTGTGTTTACCGAATTGCACTATTTGATCATGTATGGGACACTTTAATGTGCTTTACTGCTATCACTTGGATTCAGTTTTATCGCTCACATTTGTCACTATTTGTTTTATTTTATTTTTTGTACATAATTAATCATTTTTACACTATATTCTTGTTTATGCATTTTGGTGTTTGCAGCATAATATATGCACATAGTCACTTTGTGAGCTATTGTAACATATTGTTTAAGTATTATGCACTCAGTCACTTTTTGATGCATTAATGCACGTTTGCACTTTCAAAACTTTTTCTCCATTTTTGTATATATCTGCACTTTATTAATTTTTGCCAATTTTAGGGTTACTCTATTCACTATTGTCTCATATTTTTGGTTGTAAATTAGCGCATCACACCCCTACCCTGTTTTAAATTGTACAGGTATTAATGTAGATTTCACATAAACTCATAAGGCTACACCATCCTGTCAGTCTGGAATAAAGAGGATTCAGGCCTTGTTTGTTTCCAAGACGCTTGGCTCCTGACGCTAGGCTCCTGATCGGAGCCTAAAATCGGTGTGTGTTATCCAGCAGGAGGGAAAATCTTTACCCTGCAAGGTGTTAACAGCAGATGCTGGCCTAGGCTGGGGAGCAGCCCTGGAAGAAGATTCTGTCCAGGGGAGATGGTCCAGGTTAGAGGACCTTGCCTATCAACTTTGTTGGAAGTTTCAGGCAGTACATCTGGCCATAGAATCTTGGTCAGATTACGGGACTGTCCTGACAGGATTCAGTCTGATAGGGCCGCAGCAGTGGTTTACATCGATCACCAGGGGAGGCACGATAAGTCGTACAGCCCAAAAAGAGGTGAATGTTCTAGCTTTGGCAGAATACAACACTCCTTGCCGATCGGCAATTCTAATTTTTCAGGCGTACTACTTGAGACGCCAACAATTATTTCCGTTAGAATGATCTCTTCACCTCGACATCTTCCTTAATGTGTCAGATGGGGTACTCCGGACATGGACCTATTCGCGTCCAGATTAATTAACAAGGTCAACAACATTGTCGAACAAAGGGGGTCCGCTAGCAGGAGGAACAGACGCATTAGTCTTCCCATGGGATCAGTTTTCACTGATCTATGCATTTCCCCCAGTTCTGCTACTTCTGCGCCTTCTCCGCAGGATTAAGCAGGAACAAAAGGAGGAGATTCTGGCTGCCCCAGCGGGTCCCAGAAGATCGTAATTTACTGAGATCATAAAGATAGGAGTCCTTTGCACTCTGCCATTATAGCCAGACCTTCTTGCACAATATTTCATCCTACCTTACGGACAAAAGGTTTAACAGGTTTGACTGTTGAATCCCACTCTATAAAAGATCGTGAGTGATCTCCTTCGGTAGTGTCTACTTTGACTAATGCCAAAAAGCCGGCTTCCAGAATCACTTACTTTAGAGTCTGGAAGGCATAGGGTTTCTTGGTGTGGATCTGGGGGTTGGCACTCCAGGAAGTATGTCAATAGGCAGGATTCCTGATTCCCGCATATGGGATCTGAAATGAAGCTGGCCTTGACTTCTATCAGAAGCCAGGTCCAGGCCTTTGTCAGTGTTTGTTCCTATGGCCTCTTGCTTCCCACTCTTGGTGCGTAGCTTATTCAGGGGGTAACACTGTTCCCCATATCAAGGCACCTCTAAATCCTTAGGATTTAAAATTGGTCTCATCGGCTTTGTTAAATCAACCGTTTGAACCTGTGAAGTTGGTACTTTGATAAGAAAGATAATCTTTTCTGCTTACAATTTCTTCTGCTAGAATAGCATAGGAATTAACGGCTCTGTCTTGTAAGAGCCATATTTCATCAGGCATAAGAATGAGGTGGTTTTATGTCCTCATCCTGATTTCTTACCAAAAGTGGTAACAGATTTTCATTTTAAACAAAGATATTATTCTTCCTTTTTTTTTCTCCCCAGAGCCTTATCTGGGGAAGAGAGAGCACTAAGTTCTCTTGACGTAGCAAGAGTGATCAGTCTATTTAAAGGTGACCACTCGGGTACTGCCAGAGGGTCCAAGTGATTGTTCAAGCTTCAGCTTAAAGAACAACATTCTTCCTTCTCATATTAAGAGCACTCATCCAGGGCGATCAGTGCCTCTTGGATGGTGCATCATTGGGCCTTTATGGCTCGGATCTGTAAGGCCGCGACTTGGTTTTCAGTTCATACGTTTATCCGATTTTATCAAATCGATATTAAAGGTCATGAGGATATTGCCTTTGGGCACAGCATATACTGCGGGCTGCAGTATGAGTCCTCTGGCCTCCTTTCCTTCAGTTGCCATTGCTATGGGACATCCCACCTAGTTATTACTATGGCTCTGTGTCCCCTGATGTAAGAAAATAGAATTTTTATAACGGCTTACCTGTAAAATCCTTTTCTTTGATGTTCATCAGGGGACACAGAAGTCCCTCCCTTCTTCTTATACACTTGTATTGCTTGGCTACAAAACTGAGGACTCCCAGTAATGGGAGGGGTTATATGGGGGAAGTACAGCACCTGTCAGCCCAACATAACCACATAGTAATTACTATGGCTCTGTGTCCCCTGTTGTACACCAAAAAAAGTATTTTACAGGTAAGCTGTTACAAAAATCCTATTTTCTTTATCAATGACTTTCAATGACCGTTCTCTGTATTACCGGGAGCTGTCGATTCAATAATGCCGCGAGTACTTTTAAATGACTTTTTTTTTTCCTTCGGAAATTACACTTTCTGTGCAGGGACAGTTCTAAGCACGGGAAACAAGCGCACCTTTACAGGCATACTATACACACCCCTAGGTACAAATTTTAAAGGAATATTTCACTTTTATTATTTTTCACTTTTTTTTATTATTAAAATCACTGCTCCTGAAAAACTTCAGTTTTTAAAACTTTTTGCATTGATACATATCCCCTGGGGCAGGACCCGGGTCCCCAAACACTTTTTATGACAACTTGCATATAAGCCCTTAAAATTAGCACTTTAGATTTTTCATGTTCGAGTCCCATAGACTTTAACGGTGTTCGGATGTTTAAATTTATTGCCTGTTTGCATGTTCTGATGCAAACCGAACTGGGGAGTGTTTGGCTCATCCTTAGCTGCGAGTGAGCCACTCACTGACTGAAGAGACGGCCGGTCAGGAGAGGACTGTGGGGCGCCTACAACACCCATGGAGAGCTCTGATGGAACCAACTGAGTGGGCTCATGGCTTGTCGGCAGCTTCTTGATGAGCCGTGTCTGTGGAGCCAGCCCATCCATCCAGCGGTTTACTCATCTATTTTGAAGCAGAGTGTTTTTTTTTTTTTTTTTGTCCATATTTTAAGGCTCTCTATTGGAGGAACTGTTTGACGCTTTTTATTCACCTTCACTTGTAAGTGTATAACTTTTATCCTTTCTATATCCAATTATAAAGATGTTATTGCACCATGAGACACTGCGTGCATGGCGCACACTAAGCATTCTCATTAAAGGATTCTGTTGGCAGTGTGTTATCACTTTGGACTGGATAGTTTTAGCGCAAAGACTCCTTTTGTTCTATCTTCTGCTAGAATTCTTGTTCCCGCTAGAATGGTAAAACTATTCAATTTTTTTTTTTTTTTGTCTGTTTTATAATTGGTGTTTGTACTCATCTTTTTCCTGGTTTTTATTTAAAGGTTTGAGACACTAGAGGCAGAAATGAACAACCTAGCATCCAGGATCACATCTGTGAATGAAGTGGCTGCACAGCTTCTCAGCACTGACCACAGAAATGAAGAAAGTATTCGAGACCTGCAAGATCAGCTAAATGCTCGGTAAGGGGGGGGTGTATATATTTTATATTCTAATGTTTTTTTTTCATGTTATCCTTCACCATTTCCGGGTTAGGGAATGTGCTGCAAGAATCTAGGAGTGTCAAACAAATACCCCTCACGTTATGGCCACCGTGGTCTGTTTCTCCAACCTCTTTTTTTGCTCCCTTGTGATCAGTTAAGGAGTTTTCATTTTTGAATGTGTCTAAAGTGTGAACAAGTTAAACTATTGCATTTACATGACTGCTGTGTGCTGGTTGGTGATTTCCTCTATAGAAGTGTGAACTAAAGCGTCAGCTCTAAACGCTTCTGGTTCAAAGCTGTCATAGCTAGAAAGCTGGGTGCACAGTAGATCAAGCACACAAACATGTATATAAATGAAATAAGAATAATGAAGAAACTCCTTCGTACACCCACAAATGCAAACATATGCACAGGGTGCACATGTGTATGTAAACGGTGATTGTACCCCACGCGTTGCATATCACCACGAACATTGAAATGAAAGCAATAGAGCCGTCCTAGGATTTACTGAGCAGTAAATGCATTTAAAGTGTCGCCTATTGATTGATAATTTGGGGTTCTATACTTTTCAAGCCCTAAACATTTGATACCCATGGAAACCCATGAAAAAAATATGAAAGACAGACCTATTATGCAGAACAATTTCTTTATCGTACATCACGGGATACAGAGCCATGGGAGTTACTATGTGGGTTGAGGGACACTGGCACACCCTAAGACAAAGTCCACTTCCACGTACCTTGTCATGCTTTCCTCAGATCACTCTCTCAGCAGAATCTGCAGATCTCCCTCCCGTGAGCAATCCCAGGACTCCGGAAAGGTGTTTGAGGGGGGGGGGGGATGGTTCTCTTAAAATCACCCCCGCTCCATTTTTCACCGCCCACACAGCGGTTTGTCACAGCCTCGCGGTGGGATAAGGGGGCATGGCTTAGAGCAGCGCTGTCATTCGGCAACGTCCCGCATGGGAGAACTTTTTAAAAAGCTCCATTTTACTGTCTGCTACAGGAGGGGGACACGAGCAAAAAGGGGCATGTAAGTAATGACACAGGCATTCCCTTGGCACATTTACTAAAGCACCAGGCTGAGCACTAATGGCAGCGGCAGTTGCTGGACTATTTGCTCAAGCAGTGGGTGCGATTTCTTCTGGTCTTGCCTATGCTATGGTGAGAATGGGAGGTAGAAACACCCCAAAAAACGGCTCAAGGGGGACTCCAAGCTCTAAAAATCCTAAACTCATCTCTACAATGGCATCCTCCCCTGAGAGATCTGAGGTGGCTGGTTAGAGTGAGCCGTCGGGGCCGTCAAATGTTGCAACTGTTTGCAACACTGCAGCCCCTGTCTTTATTACTGAAGGTTTTTTCTGCAGCCATGATGGGTTTGGAAGATGGGTTAGGGGCTTTAATCACATCCCAGTGTGGGACAAAACGCGTCAGGTCCCCTTCCATTAACCAGGACACTTAAACTGAGGATTGTGGGGGGGGGAAAGGAAAGGATCAGCTTGACAATCTGATTGTTGATGCAGTCGCTTACCTAGATGGTCCGTTCCACATTTTTGTTGCCCTTAACTGGGTCGGTTGATAAGCCCACTTGTTTGGGTTTGCTAAAGCTTCCTCAAGCTGTGGATGCCTTTCCTGTCCATTCATTGCTGGAAAAGCTTATGTATTCTGAGTGTGATCACCCAGATGAACATTTTTTTTCCTTAAGTTTTCAACACTCTATCCTATGGAGGAGAAAAAAAGTGGTAGAGACCAGCAATTGAAGCTGCTATATCCTCTGTGAATAAAAGTTTGACTTGTCCGATAGACAATGCTCAAATGCTTAGGGATCCAACAGACAAAAAGTTGGAATTCCTATTTAAAACACTTTTTTTCTCTGGCAGTTTTTTTTTTATAGAAAATGTATACTCTTCTGTTACTTTTTTTTAAAGTTTCAAACATAACAATAAAAACAAAACAAAATGCAGTGGTACATGTTCATCAGCTGCACAGCAAATACGTTTACATTGTAGGTCGTGTGTATCAAGACAGCAGCTTGGTTATCGATCTAGGAGTGAAAAGGAGGCCATTTCCCAGAGTACGCTGTATCGACCCAGGCATTCTTGAGGAGGATCAATTCCATATCTTTTGGGGGGGTGGGGAAGAAGGTGAGTAAAAAGTAGGGAGGGTGTAGGGAAGGAGGGAGGATTGGGGGGGGTGGGGCAAGGAGGGTTTCAATACCGTCACAGCCAGGAGATGTCAATAGTATGAACATATATTGTATATATTATATCCGCCTGTATCGAGCCTGCAGCCTTACTGTCTAATATGTTACTGTGTTTCCCGAATCCTGTCCCAGAGGCAACTGTCTCTCACGGACCCAAGATGCCCATAGCTTGTGGAATTTTTTTGGGCAGTTGCGTCCCAAGTATGTCAGTTTGTACAGAGGCAGTGCCTGGTCAATTAGCAACTGCCACTGTTAAACCGTGGGGGAAGTAGTTCTGTTCCAGTTTATCAGGATTTCCTTTCTGGCATAAAATACGAATAGTTTTTTGGACTGGGTGGCTTCCAGCGTATCTCATACACCTAGCAGTAGACATATTGGGTCACAGGGGACTGGCAGTTTACCTGTGTGGTTTATCATGTCCACTACCCCTGTCCAGAATGGCCTTTGATGTCGGCAGGACCACACCACATGAAAAAAGGTACCGATCTCAGCCGTACATCTGTGGCATGTCGGGTTGCCTGTCAGGGTTTATCTTAGCCAATCTTTCAGGGGAGTAGTGGACTCGATTAATGAATTTCAGTTGTGTAAAGCGATCCCTGGCCAAAGTCATTAATGGGATGAATTGCTGAATGCCCTCCTCCCAGTCATCTGCTAGTGCTGGTATATCCACTTGCTATAATGAGAACAGTTGGGAAATCTTGGTGTCTAGGCCAGCTAGATAGAATATAAGGCTGACAGAGTTCCCCTTGTCTCCAAGTTCCCCAATAAGGCTTCTACAGCATTTACTTCTAGTTGCAGGGGTCCTGGGAACTGAGCCTGAAACGCATGCCGCAGTTGCAGATACCTGAATAGCATGTGATGGGGTAGGTTTCGAGCCCTCTTAAGATCATCAAAGCAGAGTAGCCTGCCATTTGTCACTATATCCCCCAGAGTCTTGATCTCAAACTTTGCCCACAGCACTGGGTCTGGTATTGTGTTAAAGTGGGATAGTCGAGGGTTACCCCAAAGTGGGGGGTATGGGGGCCAAGTGTCTACCTTTTGCACTTTAGATTGGACAGTATCCCACACTTTCAGTGTGGTTTTCATGGGGGGGTAGTAATTTTGCTATTGGACTGAGGTCCACGATGTATCAGATTACTGATTTCAGCATATGAACCCAATGGTGCCGCTTCTAAGGTAGCAGCTGGATTGGCTGGTTCCATCGAGAGCCAACACCGTATTGTGACCATGACTGTGGCCCAATAGTATTTGAGGCATGGCAGGGCTAGTCCACCCAAGGAGATTGGAAGTTGCAAAGTTTTTTTTGCTATCCTGGAGATGCCCCCAAGCCAGAGAAAGGAGGTGATTATACTATCCACTTTCTTGAAAAAGAAGGTAGGGATCGGGGTCTGTCTGAAGAAGTACAAGAATTTAGGGAGAATTGACATTTTAACAAGGTTGACCCTTCCAACTAGGCTAAGGGGTAGTGTTTTCCAGATTGCACATTTCTCTACCAGGGAAGAAGTTACCGGGGCCAGATTTAGTTTAATGTATTGTGACAAGTCACTATGTACAAACATACCTAGATATTTGAACTGGGTGACACTTTGTAGTGGGGTATTATTCGGTGGCGCTGCGCCAGTTGGTGATAAAGAGAATAGTTTTGACTTATCCCAATTGATGCAGATTCCTGAGTGGTGGCCAAACTCATTAATAATGGCCAGTGAGTCCCCGTCGTTCCTCAGGTAGAACAAAGTGTCATCGGCATAGAGAGAGAGCCTCTCCTGGACTGGGCCAATGGGAATCCCGCTCAGCACCTCAGAAGAGCGCAGGAGGATTGCCATTGGCTCAATGGCCAGAGCGAAAAGCACCAGGGACATGGGGCATCCCTGCCTCATGCCTCTGCAAAGTGAGAAGGGTGGGGAGATGGTAGATCCTGTGCGTGTTCTAGCCCTCAGAGATCTGTACAGTGCCTGGATCCATGAAATAAAATTGGGTCCAAAGCCGAACCTGCACATGATCTCCCATAGGTATGTCCACTCCACCGAATCAAATGCCTTCTCGGCATCAAGGGAGGCAACCAGATCCGATGGATTGAGACAGTAAGAGCACACTAGGACCGTGTACAGCCTCCTAAGATTAAGATCCGTTCCCGTGCCGGGCATGAAGCCTGTCTGGTCTTCGTGAATCAGGGTTAAAACGACATTCACTCTGTTAGCCAAGACTTTAGTGAGTAGCTTAACATATACATTAAGCAGAGATATAGGTCTATACGATGTGCATTGCTCGGGGTCCGTGCCTGGTTTTGGTATAAATTTAAAGAAAAAATGCGGCGCACATAAAAAATTAACATGTATTAATACATAAATAATGCATGAAAGTCCAGAAAAGTAAGAGTTCAATGAATCAACAGCTGATCTCCATCCACCTCATCCAGCAGATATGAAGACTGTAGGGGTCCTATCACCATCACCCAACACGACAGACCCTTACCATCAGTGCAACGATAATGCACATGTAATGACACCACTCTGCTCTACAAATCCTCACAAACAATACTCTGGAGCAAGAGATTTCCAATCATGAAACAGGTATAAGGATCCTTGTGTAGCTCAGCAGTCGTATGGGTAAAAAAAAAATAACATCGCTCATTGCGCAGATAACTTAAAAAAACATTGACCAGTTTATTGTCGAAAAAAATTCCACTCACATTTTAGTTGATTCATAAAAGCTAACAATCGCTGCAGTGTAGTCTGTCCACATCCCACGTCAAGCCAAGCTCCGCCCAATGTTTCGTCACTCAATGTGCATCATCAGGGGCCTGATGCCTTATCTGCGCAATGAGTGATTGTTTCTTTTTACCCATATGACTGCTGAGCTACATAAGGATCCTTATACCTGTTTCATGATTGGAAAGATCTTGCTCCAGAGTATTGTTTGGGAGGATTTGTAGAGCAGAGTGGAGTCATTACATGTGCATTATCGTTGCACTGATGGTAAGGGTCTGTCGTGTTGGGTGATGGGACCCCTACTGTCTTATTTGCTGGATGAGGTGGAGGGAGATCAGCTGTTGATTCAATGAACTTTCTTTTCTGGACTTTCATGCATTATGTATTAATACATGTTAATGAATTTATGTGCGCTGCATTTTTTTTTCTTTTTTACATTGTGTATATTGTTTCCAGCAATATAGTGTGAGCTGCCATTTACATTTTACTTGTATCAATAATTGCTTCTGCGATGGAGGCAGGGAGGGTACCCTCCTCCAAGGCTGTGGCCATTATGCTATGTAGTCTAGGTAATATTTGTTCACTGTATTGTTTATAGAACTCTGTTGGCAGGCCGTCTGCCCCAGGGGTTTTCCCAGTTTGGAGGCTGCTCAGGGCTTGTTGCACTTCTTTAAGGGTTACCGGTTTTTCCAAGCTAACTCTAGCAGTCTCTGCAAGTTTGGGAAAAACAATCCCATCCAGGTACCCTCTCAGTTCTTCTGGGGACTATGTTGTCCTAGTGGAGTATAGGGATTCATAAGAGGCAAATCGGTCATTGATGACCTGTGGGTCAGTCACTGCTGTCCCATGTTTGTTTCTGATACAAGCTATATTGGAGGCTGGCCGTTGTTGTTTTGCCAACCATGCTAGGAGGCGTCCCGTTTTTTCTCCCTGTTCAAATATAAGCTGGGTTTGTGCTAATTGATGTTTTTTGGCCTTAGCAACTCTTATGCCGCGTACACACGATCAAACAATCTGGTGGAAAAGTCCGGCAAACTCAAGTCCGCCAGACAATCCCACCGTGTGTAGCATCCGGCATACTTTTTTGACCCAAAAGTACGGCGGACTTAGAGTAGTTTTGCACTCCAATCTTCCCGCCGGACTCGCATTTCAGCGGACAATCCGGCCGTGTGTGTGCCAGTCCGCCGTACTTTTGAAATTAACGGACTTTTCCCGCCTGGAGAAAAGTCCGCTCATTCGAGCGGGTATCCAGGTAGGCGGGGCCCGCGAAGGAGACGCCGCTGGCCCCGCCACCTGGTATGGACTTAAAGGGGACCTCCAACGCCGAAAAAATCAGCGTGGGGGTGACCCCAGGTCCACATCAGACCCTTGTCCGAGCACGCTACCCGGCCGGCCAGGAAAGGGGGGGCGAGCGAGCCCCCCCCCCCCGAGCCGTACCAGGCCGCGTGCCCTCAACATGGGGGGTGCCTTGGGGAAGGGGGGCGCGGCCCCCCCACCCCAAAGCACCTTGTCCCCATGTTGATGAGGACAAGGGCCTCTTCCCGACAACCCTGGCTGTTGGTTGTCGGGGTCTGCGGGCGGCGGGCTTATCGGAATCCGGGAGCCCTCTTTAATAAGGGGGCCCCCGGATACCGGCCCCCCACCCTATGTGAATGAGTATGGGGTACAATGTACCCCTACCCATTCACCTGTAAAATAAAGTACAAAAAAAACCACGCAAGATAAAATAGTTTATTGCACAGCTCCGGGGGTCTTCTCGCCGGACTCCTCCACTATCTTCTTCTAGCTCTTTTGCTAGCGGAGGAGCCCGGCTTTCTTCCTAGTCGCCGGCCTCTTCCGACTTCAGGGGTCTTGTCCCCCTCTTCGGTTCTTCTGCCGGGCCACCGCGCCTTCTTATAGCTCTTTTACAGGCGGTGGCCCGGTCTTCTGTCGCCGCCGCCTTCCGTTCTTCTTCTTCTCCTGGAGATGTTGACTTGACACTCACGCCGGCCGCAATGCCAGGGACACGCTGCGCGGCGACTTGTATAGGGACAAGGGGCGGGGTCATCGGTTGATGTCACATGGCGACAGTCCCAGCATCCTCCAGGATTGTGGCATCGTAAGGGGGCGGGGTCACCATGTGACATCAACCCATGTGACATCAACCGATGACCCCGCCCCTTGTCCCTATATAAGTCGCCGCGCAGCGCGTCCCTGGCATTGCGGCCGGAGAGGGCGTCGAGTCAACATCTCCAGGAGAAGGAGGAGAACAACGGAAAGCAGCGGCGACAGAAGACCGGGCCACCGCCTGTAAAAGAGCTATAAGAAGGCGCGGTTGCCCGGCAGAAGAACCGAAGAGGGGGACAAGACCCCCGAAGTCGGAAGAAGAGGCCGGCGACTAGGAAGAAAGCCGGGCTCCTCCGCTAGCAAAAGAGCTAGAAGAAGATAGCGGAGGAGTCCGGCGAGAAGACCCCCGAAGACGGAAGACCCCCGGAGCTGTGCAATAAACAATTTTATCTTGTGTGTTTTGTTTTTTTTGTACTTTATTTTACAGGTGAATGGGTAGGGGTACATTGTACCCCATACTCATTCACATAGGGTGGGGGGCCGGTATCCGGGGGCCCCCTTATTAAAGGGGGCTCCCGGATTCCGATAAGCCCCCCGCCCGCAGACCCCGACAACCAACGGCCAGGGTTGTTGGGAAGAGGCCCTTGTCCTCATCAACATGGGGACAAGGTGCTATGGGGTGGGGGGCCGCGCGGCCCCCTCTTCCCCAAGGCACCCCCCATATTGAGGGCACGTGGCCTGGTACGTCTCAGGAGGGGGGGGGGGGCGCTCACTCGCCCCCCTTTCCTGGCCGGCCGGGTAGCGTGCTCGGACAAGGGTCTGATGTGAACCTGGGGGGACCCCCACGCCGATTTTTTTTTTCAGCGTTGGGGTTCCCCTTTAAGTCCATACCAGGTGGCGGGGCCAGCGACGTCTCCTTCGCGGGCCTCGCCTACCTGGAGATGCGCTCAAAGTGAACAGACTTTTCTCCGCGTGTGTGGGCGAGTCCGTTCCTTTCAAAAGTAGAGCGGATAGTACGGCGGACTTAGTACGCCATATTAGTCCGCTGAAAAAGTGCCGTGTGTGGGCAAGTAGCCCGTTCAGAATGTCCGATGGACAGTCCGTCGGGAAGTCCGCCAGACTAAGTCCGTCGGATAGTCCGCTACGTGTGTACGTGGCATTAGGAGGACTACCTCTCGATAGGCTGCTTGCATATCCAGGCAGGTGACAGGATTTCTAGATAGGGTATATTGGACTTCCAGGGCGCTTGCTTTGTTCTCGGCTTCTTCTATAGTAATAGCTGCATGTCTGCAGGCTCTAGATATAGAGGACTGATGGTAGCCCCTAATGTATGCCTTAAAAGCATCCCATGTCGCCTCTGAGGAGGCTGTACGTTCATTCAGCCTCCAGTATTCAGAGATAAGGGTGGCCATCTCAAATTCTATGGTGGGGTCCGAGCTCCAATATCTGGAGAGTCGCCACACCCTCTCAGAATGTGGGGTGGACGTTTGGAGGCAGCAGAGCATGGGGGCATGATCTGATATGCCTCTTGATTATCTCAATCTTACTTTCTGCAGAAGCCCTCCACTAGCATATACCAGATCTATCTGTGAGAGGGAACGGTATGAGTCGGACTGGCAGGTGAAGACACGATCTGTAGGGTGCTTCCACCTCCAGACATCTATTATCCCGTATAAGGATGCCCACTTTGACAGGGGGGAGTCTGTGGCTGTGCCGGAGGTCATTTTATCTAGGACAGGATTCGGAAGCATATTAAAGTCCCCCGCTATTATGTTATCTGTTGCATATGTGGCTATAACAGGAACCGGGCACTTCAGCAATGAGAAGGTGGCAGGAGGAGGTATATAGATTCCCACAATTAACACTTCAAGAGTATCTACAATAGCATGCAATAGCACAAACCTATCCCCTGGGTGAGTTTTTACATCCAGGAATTCGAATGTCAGGGATTTATGTACCAGGATACTGACTACTCTGGTGTAGCTCGAGTAAGTAGCATGGTGGTATTATCCCACCAACGGCTATTTAAGGCTTAAGATCTTGCTGCCCACCATATGTGGGGATTGTTTGAGAAATGCCATGACTAGGGAACGTTTCACTTTATCATTGAGACCTTTAACGTTCCATGAGGGCAACCTTAAGGGAGCCATCTAGTAACCAGGCAGAAGATATTGATCGGATATTCACGAAACCTATGACCCAGGGGCGCAAGTCTCCCTTTCCAGCTCCACAAATCTAAAGTACAACCTTCTAGCAATCCGCTACCCATCTGCTGTCTAGGTGTATCTTGTACCATCCAATGAAAGGAACCACTGCATCCAAGCAAAAGGAGTAGAGAAAAAACAAACAAAAGCACATCATTCCCCAACGGGGCCCCCCCCCCACCCCCTACATCCATGCAGAAAAAAAATGACAAAAAGGAACTTCATGGAGTGCTTCATCCCCCAAAGAAGGGCCAAACCGCACCCAGCTTGCACCGGGGTAAACAGGCTTAATAGCATACTAGACATTTAGTTACTGAGCACTATCTGTCCCTGATTTTCCATGGTACCCTCTGCATCTGGAGCACAAAAGCCGTCTCTGAGGCTCGCTCCACCGGCAATCACAGGGAGCTTCGCTGGGAGAACGGTGCATCAGCCATCGCCACCAAGGAGGCCCAGTACTGGGGCGGTGAGGAAAAGGGGAAAGAAAATAAGCAAAAAAAAGGGGGGGGGGGGTGTGTCTATGGAGGATGAAAGTATGTTGACAAGTTAAGTGTGTTGGCCAGAACCTTGGCGAGGATTTTGTAGTCCACGTTCAGAAGAGATCGGACGCCAGTTTTTCAGGTCCGATCTCTCCCCCTTGCGCTTATGCAAAATTGTGATCATCCCCTATCTGTGTAGGAGGCATTCTGCCCTCCACTACCATCTCCTCGTACAGCTCAAGCAGGTCCGGGCCCACGGGATCCTGCAGTGCTACATAGAGCTCAACTGGGAGACCATCGCAACCCGGGGTCCTGTCCCGCCTAAAGGATTTAGCGGCAGAGTGCAGCTCCTTCAACACCAAGGGGGCGTTGACGGCCGATGAACCTGCAGGATCAATATGGTTCGAGATACCTGACAGGAACCTGTCGGCTGCCTGTCTGTTGTTTTTTGGGAGTAGAGGTTATTATAGTAGTGGCTGACCACTTGCATGACAGCCTCCTTTCCCTTCTGGAGTGTTCCAGTCTCGTCGCGCAGCTCTGACAAGGGTGTGTCCCCCTGAGTGAACTTTCCTGAAAAAGAGAGAATTGCACTTCTCACCATTCTCCACCTTGGCACGGATGACAATGTGCCTGGATTCTTCCTCAAAGTGCCCTTTCAGGCTCTTCTTGGTGTCCTCCAGGTCCTGCCTAATGTCCCAGCTGCAGTGGTGAAGGTCCTGCAGGGACTGCAACTAACGTTGCAGTCTCCGGAGTTCTCTCTTTCTGGCACACACTTGCTGGCATCCCCTTGCCTGAAAGAAGCTGCGCAGCTTGACTTTCACAAACTCCCACCAGTCACTTACCCTTTCCGAAGAATCTTTTCCTCCATCCAGGTGGCATAGGTCTCCCGGAGTTCCCCCATCAATTCCTCATTTTCCAGCGGGGTGCTATTCAGCTTCCAGGAGCCTGGTCCGCGGGCAAAGTCCTCGCCCAGGTCACCCGAAAGTGAGTAGTCCTGTGGTCAGAGAAAAAGCAGAGGATCATAGAGAACTCGCAATGCTTGACTGCTCTTGAAGTGAGCACAAAGTCCAATCCTGGAACGCACTGATCCATCGGGTCGTCGCCACGAATAGTTCACGGTACCTTTCCCTATGGATCCTACGGCGTCCTGCAAGCAAGTCTCCAAGATCATCTCCCTGAGCAGCCTAGACGTAGCATCAAGTTTTGCGTACATGCTGGAGCTGCGTCCATCCTCTTCTATCGGACAGTTAAAATCACCGCCGATCACTACTGCCCTGGTGGTGATAAGTTGGGTCCGCAGAGTCTGGAAAAGTTCCAGCCGCTTACTCTTATCTGGGGGGGGTGTACATGTTGATGAGCTTAATTGGCTCTCCCACCCACGAGCCAACTATGACCAGATGACAGCCACAGACTAGCTCATGGATAGAGTCAACCATTAAGCGCCCACCCCTGATAAGAATGGCTACACCTGCAGATTTACAGTCGCCACCCCCGGACCAGTAGGAGGGACCAAGGGTCCACTGGGAGGTCAGGTGGGTGTACCACCTCAGGGGAGGAAGAGCGCACTCCTGGAGTATGTAGACATCACTCTGCTGTGTAGAAAGAAATGTCAGCGCCACTTGCCTTCTTGATGTATCCTTGATATTCCTCACATTAATGGAAAAGATTGATACTCGGCCACAATGAAAAAAGGGTATGAGGTCTAGTCAGCAAGGGACCGAACTTGCCTCCCCGGAGGGGGCTCTTCCATTGCTTCCTCTGCCTGTCCTGTGTTCTGGGTCAGACTCAGCTCCTCCAGGACAGCCTCCATCATCTTTTGATTGATGAGGTCAGGCTCAGTCGGCCATGATCTCCTCCCCCTCTTCCTCCTCCTTCCCCACAGACTCAAGGTCCTCCACTACTGGCTCTGGTCCATCGCTGTCACGCTGGACCCCATTGGGCCGCTTAGTGGAGGTGCGCTGGCAGCAATTGGTGTATGTCAGTCTTTGAGAGACCAGTTTAAACAAGTGTTCAAAGTTATTCCTGATTAGCAGGCCCAAGGCTCTGGCCCAACTATCAGCACCATTATGTTTTGCAATAGACGCCATGAGAGATTCTATGCTTCAGTCCTCACGTCTTATGCTTGGGCTGGTGCATATGTGTAGAGTCTAATGGTTAAAATAAATTAGTCAGCCAAGGTGCCCTGCAGAAAGCTGGCATTGGCATTAAGGAACTGATTCAGGTGGTCAAGGCAAAGAAGAATCCTTCCATTTGACTTTTCATGAGGTTGTTGGGAAAGATGGTGGCTTCATTCGTGGCCGTTCCTTTTCCTCAACAAAAAAAATCTACAACTTTGTATCAAGAACAAGGGTTCCACTAGCATGCGAAACAGATGCCTTGGTGTTCCCGTGAAATCAGTTCACTGATTTATGCATTCCCTCCTATTCTGCTTCTGCAGGAAGGGAAGCTGGTTATTCTTGTGGCCCAGAAGATCCTGGTATGCAGAGATCATAAGAATGGCGGTAGGGGAACCATAGAACCTACCACCACATCCCAGACCTTCTCTCGCAATGTTCGGTATTCCATCCTACCTTACAAACGCTAAATTTAACGTTTTAGCTATTGAGACCCACATTTTGAAGAGGCATGGGCTCTCCGGTTCTGTGGTATCTACCTTGATTAATGCAAGGAAACTGGCCTCCAGAATCATATATTAGAATCTGGAAGGCATATGTCTCCTGGTATGAATCCAGGGGTTGGCACCCTAGGAAGTATGACATTGGCAGAATCCTTGACTTTCTGCAGATGGGGTTAGAGATGAAGCTGGCCTTGAGGGCTACCAAAGGCCTGGCCTCGACATTATCTGTATTATTTCAACGACCACTTTCTTTGCATTCTTTGGTTCATGGTAGTGTCAGGTTTTCATTCAAACCATTATAATATTTTGTGTTCATTCTTTCCAGAACCCTGTTCTATGAAAGAGAAATCACTACATTCTCTGGATGTAGTGAGAGCAGTCAGTCTACTTAAAGGTGACTGGTCAGATTTGAAAAACAGATGTTTTGTTTGTTGCCTGAAGGTCCTAAAAAAGGACAGACGGCATCGAAATCTACTATTTCTAAATGGATTCGGCAAGTAATGGTTAAAGCTTATGGTTTGAAGAGGAAAATTCCACCCATTCAAATCAAAGCATACGCCACCAAGGCTGTTACTGCTTCATGGGCAGTACATTACCAAGCCTCCTTGGCTCAAATCTGCAAGGCCGCAACTTGGTCTTCAGCTCATACATTTGCTAGATTTTATCAGGTGGATGTAAAAAGGTGCAAGGATATGGCCTTTGGGCGTAGTGTGCTGCAGGCGGCGTTATAAACCCTCTGGTCTCGTGCCCTACTTTTGTTGTCTCCCTACCCTCAGTTGGCATTGCTCTGGGACATCCCACATAGTAACTACTATAGCTCTGTGTCCCGTGATGTACGATAAAGCTTACCTGTAAAATCCTTTTCTTGGAGTACATCAGGGAACAGAGAGGTCCCTCCCCTCTTCTAATACACATATATTGCTTTACTACAAAAACTGAGGTACTCCCAGTAGTGGGAGGGGTTATATAAGGAGTGGACTTCTTGTCTTAGGGTGTGCCAGTGTCCATCACCTGAAGGTGGCCTATAACCCACATAGTAACTACTATGGCTCTGTGTCCCGTGATGTACTCCCATAAAAGGATTTTACAGGTAAGCTGTTATAAAAATCCTATTTTTACATTGTTGTATTATGTGACAACTGTGTAACTACATGATTTCAAATTTAAAACCACTTTAAGCAAATTTTTTCAAGGAGATTTCTATAGAAAAAGTTTACTTACAAACAAAAATGTACATGGGACAATACTTGCCTTCAGCGAAATGTGTCCCTTGTGCTGCTGTGTCCTTTTTTTTTTTTTTTTTTTTTTTTTTTTTTCTTCTCCAGCCGTTGCTCAAGCCCTGCTGCTATAATATTCTGTTGTGTCAAGGCTTAATAGAATTAAGGAATTGGGCACTGGAGGAGGGAGATTTTTGCAAAATGAGGACATAGCAGCGCAACAGACACATCTCACTTGAATATTTTTTTTAAACTAAGGTTTAACCTCCTCCTGCCCACCGTATATATCAGTGGCATCTCCTCATAGGAGAGACCTGTACAGATAATCAGGGCACTGACAATCGGTGTACTGATTATCTCTGCAGCCATCAGAAATGCCAGCCAGTGCTGCTTTTCAGTGCTTGCTCATCAGTGCCGTCCTTCCGTCCTTGCCTTTTATTGCTCATAAGTGCCACCTATTACTGCCACCTCATCAGTGCCCATAAGTGAAGGAGAAAAATTACTCATTTACAACATTTTCGGACACACAGGAATATTATATATATATATATTTTTTTTCATTTTTTTTTTTTTTGCAAAAAATAATCGCTCAACAGTGATTAAAGAGGAAGTAAACCCTTCCAAACAACTTGGACCTATAGGTAAGCCTAGATTAAGGCTTACCTGTAGGTCCAAGCAATATCTCCTAAACCTATATGGTTTAGGAGATATTTGCCCGAAAATGGGCACCGCTGTCTACGGCGCATGCGCCGTAGACAGCGGCGCGCATGCGCACTAAATGCGGCAAATCCAAGAATGGATTTGCCAAATTTGTCGACTCCCGTGCGCATGCGCGGGAGTGACGTCATCGCGGCTTCGCCGAGTGGCAGCGGCGGAGCTGTGAGACGCGACTCCCGTGCGCATGCGCGGGAGTGACGTCATCGCGGCTTCGCCGCTGTCATTGGTCGGAGCTGCGAGACGCCACCATCAAGATGGACGCGGCGGACTACAGGGATCAGCGGCGACTTCGCTGGCTCCTGTGTCAGGTAAGTGACACATAATGAGCTACTATGCGATGCATAGTAGTCCATTATGCTTTACCTTTGCAGGGAAAAAAAGAGGAAGTAAACCCATCAGGGTTTACTTCCTCTTTAAATGCCACCAAAAGAGAACTCTATTTCTGTGAAAAAAAAAAATTCTAAGAATTTAATCTGGTTACACTTTTGCATGGCAGCCCAATTGTAATTTAAAGTGACAGTGTTGAAAATCGGCCTTGGCAGAAGGGGGTAAACGTGCCCTGTATTTAAGCAGTTAAAGATGTATGTTTTTTAAAACCTAAACCCTTTACATACGCCAATCTTTTTATTTGCAGTTGGAATCGGTTCCGCCAGCTGGTTGGTCAAAAGAGGAATGCTCTTGAATCTGCTCTAGAAATCCAAAATTATCACTTGGAGTGTAATGAGACCGTTTGCTGGATGAGAGAAAAGACCAAAGTTATAGAGTCCACACAGAGCCTTGGAAATGACTTGGCAGGAGTTACTGCTCTTCAACGCAAGCTCAATGGTATGGAACGTGATCTTGAAGCCATACAAGGAAAAGTTGGGGACCTTCGTTCAGAAGCTGATAAGCTTGCTTCAGAACACCCACAGAGAGCTTCAGCTATTACAGGTCGATTATCTGAGATAGATGAGACTTGGGATGAATTAAAGGACACCATGAAAAGAAGAGAAGAAACCCTAGGGGAAGCAAGCAAGTTGCAAGGATTTCTACGTGACTTGGATGACTTCCAGAGTTGGCTGTCTCGTGCTCAGACTGCTGTAGCATCTGAGGATGTCCCAGCTGACTTGGTTGAGGCAGAACGCCTGCTTGCACAGCATGAAAGCATAAAGAATGAAATTGAACGTTATGGAGCAGACTACAAGAGGATTAGAGATGTTGGTGAAGAAGTAACTCATGGTCAAACTGATGCCCAATATATGTTCCTGCAACAGCGGCTTAAGGCTCTAGACACTGGCTGGAATGAGTTGAGTCAAATGTGGGAGAACCGACATGAGCTGCTTTCTCAAGGCTACAGCTTCCAAGTGTTCCTAAGAGATACTAAACAGGTGGAGGGCTTCCTAAATAACCAGGTAAGGTGGTTAATACATTGACTAAGCTTTTTATACCTTTAGTGTTTCGATGATAAATGGCCTAAAAGGTATAAAAAAAGATAACTAGAATGCCAAGTTGCAGGTACCTTGTAAATACTTTAGATACTGGTTTTAAAAATTGTGTGCCCTTGTGTGGCCACTTAGCTTCGATTACTTTGTCCTTGCTGGTAATGTGCCCTGCCTTGTGACATTTGACGATCAGTGCCAGAGCCTTTAATGCCCATGATGGCTTTGGCATACGAAAGATAAAAGATGGGGGGGGGGGGGCGCGGCGCGGATTAACCTACATATTTACATAGTAAGGTTGAATAAAGACACCAGTTCAACCTGAGTGTCTACAATTGTCCCCATCACTGTAAATTGCACACTCGCATCGGTCCCAGCCCTCAAAGAGCCCACAATCCAAGGTCCCAATTTATATACTAGGGCCAATTTTGGACAGAAGTCAATTAACCTACCTGCATGTCTTTGGAGTGTGAGAGGAAACCGGAGTACCCGGAGGAAACCCACGTAGGCACAGGGAGAACATGCAAACTCCAGGCAGGTAGTGTCGTGGTTGGGATTCGAACCAGCGACCATTATTACTGCTAGGTGAGAGTGCTAACCACTACACCACTGTGCCGCCCAAAACCTAGACTTTGAGATATTGAAATGCCTGGTATACAGGCCTTGAATCCCTTTGATTCATGGGGCACCATGGGTGTTGATTTGAATAAAACTGATGCTTTCAGGTACCACAAGGTGTCTGCACTTTTGAACTGTTATCTTTGGCTATTCTGTTTGTCAGGTGTCAAATATTTACTTTTATCATGTTGATTGCTGAAAAATCTCAGTAAGTGATGGTGAAGAATATTTGTGTTCTCTGAATATATACATGTCCACTACTTGATGGCCCTGTAATCTATTTTTCATTAAATTTCTTACTGTGTTTTTCTGCTTCCTTGTAATGTCCTCTGTGAGCTCCCAATTTTCTAATTTTCCCTTCACTTCCATTTGTTTGCAATGAGCAGTACACTGTCTGTTTCTGTCATGTGTAGAGCTCTAGACACATTACAAATCCCATAGTTACTAGTCATCTACGGGTGAGTAAGAGAGGGGTACCTACGTTCAGACATGCAGTACAGCAGGACCGTACTTTGTATGGGCAAGCCGATACTTTGACAGGAAGAATCCATGAACTGCCACAACACTGTTGTAGTTCATTGAGAACTAAAAGCGGACAGCTGCTAAGGCTGTCCGAACTTGTAGTTTATCATTCACAGAACACACTGTGAATGAGTGATGTGGCAGGGTGCAGCCCCACATTGCCATTGACGGTCCCAATCGTCAGGTTCAAGGGAAAGTCCCCAAGGGCAGCACCAGGATCTTGATGGCAGAAAGCCCACAAAGCAGAATGCTAAAGCCTTCTCATGAAGGGGTACCCCCATTCATTTGGGTGAGGGGAAAGGTCCTGCGATTCTCAAAATCTGGCAGGAACAATGTCAAGAGCAGAGGGATTTCTGCATTTTTTTTTCTCTAGGTTACAACTAGAGTTCTGAGAGCCCGGATGGTTGTCGGCTTTTGATCTGAAGGTCTGGGGTTTGGGTCCCTGTTTGGGTGCTGCATGTGGGGTTCTTGGGCTGCTGATGGGGCAGTGTTTATGCAAGAGTTTCCGTCTCCTCCGAGAGAATCTAGAGAGAGTCTTTCTGGCCTTGGGATAACAGCTGATCCAGGTCGGTGATATCAGAGGTTCCCTTAGTGGAACAGGAGGTTTTGGCTCAAACCTTTTTAAGGTTCCAGAACCAAACAGAGGTAAGACCCATTCTAGATCTCAAAAATCTGAATCGGTACTTAAACATCCGATACTTCAAAGTTTCCCACTTACCAGAAATTTCTGCGGTTTCAAATATAGAATTTTTTCAGTTGTGGTCCTGCCATTTAGTTTAGCCACAGCACCACGGGTGTTCTGAAAGATTCTGGCACCTCCTTTAGCCAGGTTAAGAGCTCAAGGCATAGCTGTCCTAGCCTATTAGAAGATCTACTTTTAATAGATCATTCAGTCCCAGGTCTAAAACCAGAGTCTGATCTCAGCCGTAAATATATGAAATCTCTAGGTTGGATTCTCAACCTAGGAAGATTCTCATTAAAACCATCAAGGAGATTACGGTACTTGGGGGCTGGTTATAGATACCATACAGAAGAAGGCATTCTTACCCCAGACGAGAATAAGTTTCATAGTTGGGTTGAATAAAGACACCAGTCCATCCAGTTCAACCTGAGTGTGGGTACATGTCTGCAATTATCCCTATCCCTGTACATCACACACTCACATCGGTCCTTACCCTCAAGGAGCCCACAATCCAAGGTCCTCATTCATATACTAGGGCCAATTTTTGGACAGAAGCCAATTGACCTACCAGCAGGTCTTTGGAGTGAGAGGAAATCTGAGTACCCGGAGGAAACCCACGCAGGCACAGGGAGAACATGCAAACTCCAGGCAGGTAGTGTCATGGCTGGGATATGAATCAGCACAACCCTTTTTACTGCTAGGTGAGTGTGCTACCCACTACACCACTGTGCCGCCCCTGCACCACTGTGCCGCTCCAGTTCCATTGTAGGATTAATTCAAATTACCAGAACGAAAGAAAATTCGTTCATTCGGCTGTGCAAGAGATTTTTAGGGGATATGGTTGCCTCCTTCAAGGCTGTCCCTTACGCTCAGTTTTTCTCAGACTGCTTCAAGACACCACCCTTTCTGGAATAAAAAAGATTCAGGCCTTGTTTGTTTCCAATATGCTTGCTCCCGACATAGGTCAGAGCCTAAATTGATGGTGGTTATCCAGAAAAAGGGAAAATCTTTATCCTGGAAGGTGTTAACAGATGCCAGCCTTCTAGGCTGGGGAGCAGCCCTGGAAGAAGATTCTGTCCAGGGGAGATGGTCCAGGTTAGAGGTTTTTTTTTTGGAAGTTACAGGCAGTACATCTGGCCCACGAATCTTGGCGGTCAGACTACGGGACTGTCCTGTCAGAATTCAGTCCGACAGAGCCACGGCGGAGACTTACATCTATCACCGGGGGGGGGGGGGGGCGCGCGCATGAGAAGTCATGCAGCCCAAAAAGAGGTGAATAATGTTCTAGCTTTGGCAGAACACGACATTCCTTGCCTGTTGGCAATTTAAATTTTTCAGGCATACTATTTGAGACACCAACAACTATTTCTGGGAGAATGATTTCTTCAACCCGACATCTTCCTAGCAATATGTCAGATTTCTTGACTTGACTTCTATCAAGAGCCAGATCCCGGCCTTTTCTGTGTATTTTTCCTATGGCCTTTTCTGTGTATTTTTCCTATGGCCTTTTCTGTGTTTATTTATTTTTTCCTATGGCCTTTTTCTTCCCACTCTTGATTAATAACTTATTCTGGGGATAACAGTTTATTCCCCCTATCAAGGCACCTCTAAATCCTTGGGATGTAAAATTGGTCTTATCGGCTTTGCTGAATCAGCCGTTTGAACCTTTACGAGAAATTTCTGGTTGCCAATTTTTTTTCTGCTAGAAGAGTATGTCTTGTAAAAGCCATATTTGATCATGCACATCCTGAATTCCTACCAAAAGTGGTAACAGGTTTTCATTTAAACCAAAATATTATTCTTCCTCCTTTCTCCCCAGAGCCTTAATGTGGGGAAGAGAAAGCACTACATTCTCTTGATGTAGTAAGAGCAGTCGGTCTATTTAAAGGTGACTGCTCAGTTTCGCAAAACACAGGTTTTGTTTGTACTGCCAGAGGTTCCAAGATGTGGACAAGCAGCGTCAAGATCCACTATTTTCCAAATAGATTTGTCAAGTGATTATTTAAGCTTCAGCTTAAAGAAGAAAATTGCTCCTTCTCATATTAAGAGCACAGTCATGCAGGGTGATTAGTGCCTCTCGGGTGGTGCATCATCAGGCCTCTATGGTTCAGATCTGTAAGACCACGACTTGGTCTTCAGTTCATACGTTTATCAGATTTTATCAAATCAATATTAAAGGTCATGAGAATATTGCCTTTGGGCACAGCATATACTGCAGGTTGCAGTATGAGTCCTGGCCTCCTGTTTTTTTGTTCCGTCTTCCCCCATCCCCCCCCCCCCCCCCCCCGCGCCTTTCAGTTGCCATTGCTATGGGACATCCCACATAGTCATTTCTATGGATTTGTGTCCCCTGATGTAAGAAAACAAAACAGGATTTTTAAAACGGCTTACCTGTAAAATAATTTTCTTTGTACATCAGGGGACACAGAGGTCCCTCCCTTCTTATACACTTGTATTGCTTGGCTACAAAACGGAGGACTCCCAGTAATGGGAGGGGTTATATGGGGGAAGTACACGCCTTAGGGGCGTGCCAGTGTCCAGCACCTGTGGGTCCAATATAACCACATGGTAATTACTATGGCTCTGTGTCCACTGATGTACATCAAAGAAAAGGATTTTACAGGTAAGCTGTTTTAACAATCCTATTTTTCTACATTAAACCTAATTTTCCATGTAGTTGCCCACCCCATTCATTTGTTCAGATCTTCTTGCAAAGTTTCCATGTCCTTCGGAGATGCTATTGCCCTGCTTAGCTTGGTATCATCGGCAAATAGAGATTGAGCTCTTTATCCCATCCTCCAGGTCGTTTATGAATAAATTAAATAGGATTGGTCCCAGGACAAAACCCTGGGGGACTACACTTTCCACCCCTGACCATTCAGAGTACTCTCCATTTATAGAGGTGCATATCTTCTCTGGTCTTTACGATTCGATTACGATTATCATGTCAATGATTTGTTTAGATTCCATGATGCATCACGATTACAGCGCAAGTGCGCATGGTTTTCATCAAAAAATTTCAAGCAGTCAGAACTCCTGCACTCCCTGCATGTAGCAAAGTCTAAACACAGCAAACAACTTAAAGGAGCCCCAGGCTCTCCCCCAAAATACTCAGAGATAGACTGCAGACATGATACAAGAGATGATCAGAGACTGCAGACCTACTACAGGAGACGAAAAAAATTAAGAGAAACAGAATTCTCCAAAAGAAGTCACCACACAACATATACGTAAATGCAAACATTTTAAATTTTTACTTAATTATAACAAAACCACCAATTCAAATTCGTACAACACCAAAACAAAAGGAGTATTTAAACACACTCGTTAAAAATATGACAACGTTTTCACACCTATTAAAAACAAACGGCGCAGCGACTGCATCCATCACATACACACCACAATTGCCATAAATTATCTTCTTAATATTGTCCATGTGCACTGATAGTATCCATACAGGCACTCTATTAGGTTCAATTAATCGGATATAATGCTCCTGGCGTTTGAGTGGGTGAATGGTTAATTGGCTGGGTGTGTATCATTCAAGATTTATCGTTGCTGATGGTATATTTCATAGACATAAAACTTTAAGTGACGGTAAAGTGAACATGGGCTGCTTATTCTTTTTGTCATTAACTATGCGTACATTAGCATTATCATTGGTTTATTTGCAGTCCATAGTTGTAGTACTAAGCACTGGGAATGTATTTTGAATGGAAGCCGTTACTTGCTCAAAATCAATATTCTCATCATCCTCGCTGGATCACACATCCATCCCTCCTGTGCATTCCTCTACCCCAATACCTCGATACAAAGGTGGCTATTTTGCAGGCTCTCCAGTCCTTCATATATTTACTTCCAGACCATGAATGATCTCCTTAATGTGGAAAAACTATCAATTCTTTTGCGGGTTAATATGCCGTTTTTTAACGTCTTCTCTTATGAATACATGTCAGTCAAGCTATGTGAAAACACACCAGGCCAAACATCACGCGGTGCCGTCGTTGCGTACTGATGTCACTCTTGACGCGTTTCACCGACCAATTGCCTTCGGTTTCCTCAGAGCAAGGAAGAGTCATTAGGAGATGGTATAAATAGACTGTTCGGAATTGAAATTGCATAATGTGATTTCTTTTGCCTGTTATGTTACTTCACTTGAATAAAATGTTATTGGAAAAAAAATTTAAAATTACTGTTCGGAACGTGATCATTATCTTTGATCACTAGATGTTGCCCTATCCTCCATTCACGCTAGACATTCAGCCTTAATATAACGACTGCAAGATAAGACAATCGTAACAGAATACATTTTATAGAAATAAACCACATAAACAATAGCAGCACGAATAATATCCTAATAGAGCTGATTTTGCCACTAAACCCCTCTTTCATATTGCAAATATAAAGATGCATTTTCAGAGGGCAAATACTATGGCACTATATGAGATTACCTCAGTAATCAGAGTGAAAAACTGATCTATGATGACATCCTTCAGTCAAAAAAAGTGAAAAATAATCTGTATATTCGCTTTTTTAAAAATGGCTGAAAGCTGCATTTTGTATTTAACCCCTTCAGCATCTGAGAATCACAATAGTGGGTCCTCATTTTTTTCTTTCTGAAGTATAGTATCAGTCCCCCCTTCTTTGGGACAAATTAAGGACATAAATTCCTTTTACCCTAAGGCCTTTTGGGTTCCCATCAGATTTCTCAAAATGTAGGGGAATCGGACGATCATTGACGACTTTTTTTTTTTTTTTCCCTAATGCTACTTATGTGCTCGCCAATCCTCACGCGGAATTGACGTTTAGTCTTACCAATGTAGACTTTGTCACAGGGACATGTTAACATGTATATAAGACGTGTAGTGGAGCAATTAACAGGAGATGGCCACAGACTGCGGACGCGATGCAGGAGATGGCCACAGACTGCGGACGCGATGCAGGAGATGGCCACAGACTGCGGACGCGATGCAGGAGATGGCCACAGACTGCGGACGCGATGCAGGAGATGGCCACAGACTGCGGACGCGATGCAGGAGATGGCCACAGACTGCGGACGCGATGCAGGAGATGGCCACAGACTGCGGACGCGATGCAGGAGATGGCCACAGACTGCGGACGCGATGCAGGAGATGGCCACAGACTGCGGACGCGATGCAGGAGATGGCCAGCAGGTATTATTTATATATATATATATATATATATATATATATATATATATATATATATATATATATATATATATATATATATATATATATATATATATATATATATATATATATATTTTTTTTTTTTAAAGAAAAAAAATAATGCTCTTAACTATCACTTTCACAAATTGTTTAGTCTTTTTTGGCAGAAACTTGGATAGTAAACAGGTCAACATCATTGCAAAGATATAAAAAAGACATTCCAACCAGCAAGAAATATACTGCTTGCAGATCAGTAGATGTTTCCATAGGGGAGAGACGATGGTGAAATCTTAGGAACTAATTGGACAAAGTGTGCACTGTGCAGCCCCCAATGTGTTGGGCACACAGTACACACTCTCTGGATAGGTGCAGCAGGTGGGGAATGTGCCACTTCTATACACTTGGCCTGCACATATATCAAGCATGGCAGTCTGATCTCACCTCCGGAGCATTCCTACCATCCCCCTCCTCTCCTCGCAGCTAGTTTCCTGATGCCGACTCTGCCTCATCCCACGGATGTTAAGACAGCTGCAGTGATCTGTGTGTCACAGCTCTGTTCTGCTCTGCGCCTGCCCTTTAGAGAGATGACCAGCGTCGCTGTCCAGAGCTGCAAATCCCAAGAAAGGGGAGAGCGTGGGTGGGGGAAGCTCTCTGAGCCTACATTATCCATTGAGGGGGGAGCAGCACCAGGTACAGCAAGGCGATCGTCAGCTTGTTCCAGCAAAGACACTGGTGTGAGGTGGGAGGAGCGGGAATGAAGTCATGCACGATCAATTATGCTGGATACTGCATCGATGCTGAATCGCGAAGGGCAGTATCGTTGCATTGATGCACCTATAATTTTTTTTTCTTTATTTTTCAGAACATTTTTTACAATTATTTATATAACATCAATTTTTTGATTGTTACCAAACACATTCATTGTTGTTCAATATACCGTAAGAGGTTAGGTGCTTTTATATTTATCTGTCCAAATTTTCAATTGAGAGTCAAAGGATTTACATGTTGAGGAGTTGATGGCTAGTAGGCGTTCAAAGGTCTGGTTTCTGTTTACTAGTGCAATCACCTCTAAGGTATTGATGGCTAAGGTGTTTTTTCCAATTATGGAAGATAAGATTGCGGGTTCCTAATATGTGAGTGGTTACTACTCTACATTCTGGTGGAATGTTCTCCAACCTCATGTGCTTTTTAAGGACAGTTTCCCGCACAGCATTAAGTCATTTTTAACAAAGATATTTTTAAGATACAAAATCAAGCTATATGACAGTCTATACATGTGAAACTTATTCACGGAGACAAGTGATCATACAAAATAGTTACATTTATTGGTTGACAAAAGACAAATATTTACATGAAATTAAAATATCGATTAAGTCTCATGAACACCTTGACAAATAATGGAAACACCCACAAAATGGGAGTGTCGTACTTTGGACTTAATTATCACCATTATCACTTCTCGGTAGAATCAATAACCTTTTGATGATTGACAATTAAACAGGACGTCTGTATTTCACAGGTCCAACCTTTACTATACTGCAGGTAAATAAGTGGTTAACAATGTGAAATAAATTAGACGTACGTTTGTCAATAAAATTGGCAACTATGCAAAAAAATTTTTATAATGAGAAATTAAATTTAGAAAAAAATCTAAAAGGTGGTTGATTCGGGAGAACGATTTTCAATAGGATATTCAAAACCTCAATATTTAAGAGAACATAGAAGATATAATAAACAAAATATTTACCCATTCCAAATGGCTACTAGTCTGGATTGTTGGTTACCAGGATTTTTAAGATGGCTGCCGTGGCTTTTAACATGTATTCTCTTACAGAGGAATTACTTTGTGTGACCTCTGAGTTCCAAGGAGCAGGAATCTTCGTGAATGTAAAAATGTGGATTCATGCTTGGTGCATGAGTGTCAGTTTGTCTGGGGGTCTCCCAGTATGTCCCCCCCCCCTTCCGGGTGTGTCCCTGAGCTCTCCCCTATGACATCTTTCTTGTTTATTAAATATCCTCTTAAACAAAAAGATCATAAAATTATACTAAGTTCTGCCCAGAAGGCATGTGTTCCCTCCTCATTGGCAGGCAACATGTAATGGTTAGCTTTCCCAGGAGTCTAATGATTTTAAGGTACCCTGTTTCCCCTAAAATAAGACCTAGCCTGATTGTCGGTGTTGGCTGCAATATAAGCCCTACCACCCAAATAAGCCCTACCCTGAAAAGAAGACCTGCAAGGACTTTAACTAGGGCTTATTTGGGGGGTAGGGCTTTTATTGCAGCTATCACCGACAATCACACTAGGTCTTATTTTAGGGGAAACGGGGTAATAGCACCTTCAACCACCAGGTGTCTAACATGTGTTTGGTGTTTTTTATCTCTTTTAGTTAATATTTTTATAATATGCATTTGTTTTTATATATGTTCTAATGAATATATCTCTCTAGTTTTCAGGAATCATAGTAACCGATATAATATAAAATACGCTTAACATAATTTTGAATAATCCCCATTGTATAAAATGGTTATATACATATATCTATTAAATCTTTAGTCCATTTAGAAATGACACAGGTTAGATATATATCAATCAATATCACATAAAATTATCTCTAACTGGATAATTCTGGTATATCCAATTAATATTGGTTTATCCAGACATATGTTAAATTCTTAGACAGTTATAATCACGATTGTTTTTCATACTAACTTGTTGCTAAAACACTTCTACTTATCACACTTTCATATATAATTTCTTTAAGACAAAGTTCTTTAGATCATTAGATACTAAAATTATAATATCTCTTTTGTGACCTACAAATATCACATATAATTTAAAGGACTTATAAAAGATCATAGGTACTTTTAAAATATGTCTGACTTGCATATCCCTCTAACGCCATGTTTTGAGATAGACTTTAAGCAGTCCAATAAATGTTTAGCTGTGCCCTAAAATTCACACAATAGGTTTTGTTGGACAAGGTGTCAGCTATTGAATTTTGTCTTCATGGTTGTATGTTGTCCAAATCACTTGTCACTTGTGCACAATGGGGTTTTCTAGTTAAGGGTTATTTCCATGTGATCTTTCCCTATGCAAGTTTGGTCTTCTCAATCTAACCAACAAAATAAGTACACATCTTTTTGTTTGGTGACAAAAGCTACCATTGTTCCAGTCTCTTGTTTCAACAGAGTGTTTGTAAAAGTTGCAGATAACTAATCCCCTGCATATTTGGAAAAACAAAGTGTGAGATCATGCATTTTGTTTTAAAGGTCTCCAAAAAGGGTAACAGTTCAATAATATTAAAATTATAGTTCATCCACTTTTTTGGGCCTACTGAAATCACTCATCTCTGCTAGTGAATATTAAATGTATTTCTTCATGAATTCACAACAAACCCAATATTAAGGAGTGCCATTGCAGGGTTTAGTGCGATTTAAAATTCCTATCGTTGATATTAGCCGAAAAAGATCATTCCAGAGGCTGGTTAAGCTTGGACTTTCCATAGTGGTATGTAATAGATTACCAATTTGCCCACATTGTCTCCAACACGAGGCAGATATATTTGGGAAGAATGTGGCCAGTCTATATGGTGTATAATGCCATCTGTTGGTGATTTTAAGTGTTATTTCCCAATGGCTTATACAGTGTGAGTATTTTTGTACTGCTTTGAAGGCATGTATCCATTGTTCGTCTGAGAATATAGTATTCAGCTTTTCTTCCCACTTCTTAATGGTGGACATTTTACTAAAGGTGCATTTTATTATGGATTAGGGTATAGAACAGTGATATACCCTTAGTAGATGCGGGCACGTTTTTGTAGAAACGCCATGCTGTGGAGGGGTAACAGAAATTTGGGTAATGGTCGTGTCTTTAACCACTTTCAGACCGGACCATTTTGCTGGTCAATGACCAGAGGTCTTTTTACAATTTGGCACTGCGCTGCTTTAACTGGTAATTGCGCGGTCATGCAATGTTGTACCCAAACAAAATTTGCGTCCTTTTTTTCCCACAAATATCTTTTTTTTAAAGGTATTTGACTGACTCTGCGATTTTTATTTTTTAAAGACCGCAAATTTTGAAAAAAAAATATTTTCGACTTTTTGTTAGAAAAATCCAATAAACTCAATTTTAGTCATACATTAAGGCCAAAATGTATTCAGCCACATGTCTTTGGTAAAAAAAAGTCAATAACTGTATATTTATTGGTTTGCGCAAAAGTTGTCACATCTACAAACGAATTTACGCAGCTTTTAGTTTGACTGCCTATCTCATTTCTTGAGGTGCTAAAATGGCAGGGCAGTACAAAACCCCCCCAAATGACCCCATTTTGGAAAGTAGATACCCTAAGGAAATTGATAAGAGGCATGTTGAGCCCATTGAATATTTTATTTTTTTGCCTCAAGCGATTGAATAATGACAAAAAAAATTTTTTTTTTTTTTTTACACAAAGTTGTCACTAAATGATATATTGCTCACACATGCCATGGTTATATGTGGAATTGTACCCCAAAATAAATTCTGCTGCTTCTCCTGAGTATGGGGATACCACATGTGGTCGACTTTTTGGAAGCCTAGCCGCGTACGGGGGCCCCGAAAGCCAAGCACCGCCTTCAGGATTTCTAAGGGCATACATTTGTAATTTCACTCCTCACTACCTATCAGTTTTGAAGGCCATAAAATGCCAAGATGGCACAAAACCCCCACAAATGACCCCATTTTAGAAAGTAGACACCCCAAGCTATTTGCTGAGAGGCATGTTGAGTCCATGGAATATTTTATATTTGGCACAAGTTGCGGGAAAACTACAAACTTTTATTTTTATTTTTTTTCACAAAGTTGTCACTAAATGATATATTGCTCACACATGCTATGGGCATATGTGAAATGACACCCCAAAATAAGTTCTGCTGCTTCTCCTGAGTACGGGGATACCACATATGTGGGACTTTTTGGGAGCCTAGCCCTGTACGGGGCCCCGAAAACCAAGCACCACCTTCAGGCTTTCTAAGGGCGTAAATTTTTGACTTCACTCCTCACTACCTATTACAGTTTTGAAGGCCATAAAATGCCAAGATGGCACAAACCCCCCCCAAATGACCCTATTTTGGAAAGTAGACGCCCCTAAATTTAGGGGTACACTAGTGAGACTCACAGGTAAAAAAGCACCTAGGCTGTCAGCGACTGTATTAAAACGCTACAAGAAAAACTGTTAGCGATCGCAGGGATCAGGCCTGACTCTGCAAAAAACGCTGCAGTTATGTGTGTTGTTTTGTAAGTGACAGTGACAGTGATCGATCGATACTGCACTTGGGTGGGCTGGTCTGGGCTTGGCGGAGGGGCTAAACGCAGGTGCTAGCAGGTATCTGGGCTGGTCCCGCTAACAATGCGTTTTGGGAAACCTAAACTGCTGGCGACGCTAATATAGATCTGAGCAGATACTATATTACTAAGGGAGGTGTATGCTTTGTGCGTGGGTGTTAGCGGTACTGGCACTAACCTGACGCTGCCTGGGGCGACGCAGACCTTATCTGACCCTCAGGCTTATATCACCCGCCGGGTGATCAGGGGGTTAAACCTTTATTAGGTAATAAATGGCGGGTGCCCTGAAACTATAAAAAAATAACTAACCAACCAGCGTCACCTGTAACAGTTATATGGTGATCACTGGTGAAAGGGTTAACTAGGGGGCAATCAGGGGGCTTTATGCGGTAGTATATGGGGGGTCCCTGGCGCTATAAAAAGCTGCGGCGAACCTAAATACCTACCTGCCTAACTAGCGTCACCTGTGACACTAATACAGCGATCAGAAAAACGATCGCTTATTAGGCTGGGTTCACACTGGAGCGATGCGGGAACGCCACGAATCCGCGGCGGGTTCCCGCATCGCATGCCTCCCGGCGGCAGTTCACACTGCCCTATGCGAACTGCTGGGAGTGTCAGTGAAATGTTAATGACACCCCCAGATCAGTTCGCATATCGCAGTGCGATCTGCAAACTCGGATCACATGGTGTGAACACCCATGCGATCCGATTCTGCTGCGGACCAAAAAAAGGGTCCCGTGCGAGTTTGCGGCGGGTGCGACGCAAATTCAGCCATACTATCTGTATGGCTGAACTCGAATCGCACAGAGATCGGATGTGATTTGCAGTGCGGTGCGAATCACATCCGTTCTCATAAACCGCTGCAATGTGAACCCAGCCTTAGTGACACTGGCGACGGGGGGTGATCACGGGGTTAAACCTTTATTGGGGGGGTTAGGGGGGTACCTTAGAACTAAAGGGGGCTAACCCTAACTGCCCTAACAGTTATTACAGTCACAAATGACACCAATGCAAAAAAATTAAATGCAATTGGTGTCACTGTGACTGGGGGGACAGGGGTGATTGGGGGGGTGATCGGGGGGTGAGAGTGTGCCTGGCATGTTCTACTGTGTAGTGTCGTGTTGGTGCAACTCACCGATCCTCTCTCCTCGGTGCCGGAACGAAAAATACCGACACGGAGGAGAGATTACATCACTTCCTCTGCCTGTGTTTACATTACAGGAGAGGAAGTGATGTCACGCCTCACTTCCATTCGTCAGGAGCGATCGCGAGGGGGTGGCCATGAACGAATGGCCGCCCCCTCATCCCGGATCGCTCCTTAACGGATACCGACCACCGCTGGCACCGGGGGGGGGCCCGATCGGGCCCCCCACCCGCGGGAAGGCAGGGACGTACAGGTACGCCCATATGCCTGCCCGTGCCATTCTGTCGACGTATATCGTCGTGCGGCGGTCGGCAAGTGGTTAAGAAGCGTAAGCAGGAAAATATGTGATTGTTGGGTAGGTAATGGGTGGACATTTGTTCTGCAGATTTGGGGGTTGATCCTTTGAAGAGGTCTTGTATATGTGTTAATCCCTGTTCTAAGAGGTCTGTGGTCGATAGCATGGGGATTTTAGGCTTCAGGAGTTCGTTTGGGAGGTCATAGTTTTTCATGTGTCCCTGTGGTCTATACACTGGGGAAACCTCCAAGCTTGTAAAGAGATTTGGCTGGTTGGTGATAGCTCACCTGTCTCCCATTGGTCCCATATGTCGCTTACTAGGAATGTAATGAGGTCACTAATTGGGATCATTGAGCGTTCTATGTCTACCCATAGTAGGCTGTTAGCCTGGAACCAATGTTTGAGCTGATCTAGACTTATGGCCCATATGTAATCTTTATAAAAATGGTGAGCTGCACTAAAAAACAAAAAAGTGTTCTAAATAAATTCATACAATTGAAAACCTAAGTGATCAATAGCAAAAAGTGAAATTAAATCAAGTGAATGTGAATATTGGATAATACATCATTTGAATCATATAAATGATATAAATGAATCATGATTAATATATAGAAAAAAACAAATAGTGATCACCTTTGTTAAATCACGTGAAAAACCCTGCCTAGTAAGACCTATCAAGGATCTTCAAATACAGAAGGATGAATAACACAAAATATCTATCTATCTATCTCTATATGCCTCGTATAATCAAACCATATAACACCATAATAGAAACAAAATTAAATTTCATTCAGAATAAAAATAAACAGGAAAAAGAAAAGAAATTAGTCCATTAAAGTCCCAAAAAGTGATATCAATCAGCAAATAGTGTTAATTCATTCAGAATGGGAATGGAGAACGGACACCCACATCACTTGGTGTGAACAGCGATCCAAAAAGCACCTCCACCGATAAGGAGAAAAGGGGCCGCTTACCAGAACTTGAGATCTCAGTGTTACGTGAGATCAGAGAGGGCATATAAGTAAAGGATCTGGCTGAACCATCACAGGAACCACACCGGACTGTCCTCAATGTAAATTCCAAGCAGTAAAACTTCATAGCAGAGCCATGACGTCACCTCCCGGAGCCAGACCGATACTAAACTCACAGCAAGCCCAACTGATTACCAATAGAGCCGTTGCATATGTAATCTTGAAGCTCAATAATTCCTGCGCCACCCGCACTCTTGTGTAGTTTGAAGTTATTACATGGGCATCTAGCGCTCTTGCCTCCCCATGTAAACTTCCAGATTTTGATCATGATGCGGATGTAGGTGGGTGGTATGTTGAGAGGGAGCGATCTAAATATATAAAGAATCTGTGGGAGGATGGTCATTTTAAATGCTGCTATCCTGCCCAACCATGACAGTTCTGTTTTGGAGATATTACTGAGTTGTTCTAGTTTAAGTGGTTTAAAGCTGGCTTCTAGAAAAGCTGAGGTCATGGTAAGAGTTATGCCTAAATATGGGATACCTTTTCGGTGACCAGGAATAAGGTAGGGATTCTTGTAGTAGGTTTCTAGTAGATGTGGAGACCCCTAAATCTAATATCATGGATTTGGTAAAGTTGACTTTGTAATACGATACTTCCCCAAAAGTCTCTTAAAATTTTATGTGCCTGTGGTAGGGAGGTTTGTGGATGTGTCATTAGAATCACATTGTCTGCAAAAAGGTTAATTACATGGTTTCTAGATGCAAAGGTGAAGCCTGTGCTGTTAGCATGGGATCTAATGGTTTCGGCTAGTGGTTCAATCGTGAAATTAAATATTGTGGGGGGGAGAGAGAGGACACCCTTGTCGGGTACTGTTGGAGATATTGAAAGTTTTGGAGAGAAACCCCAAGGTATGTACTTGTGTGGAAGGACAAGAGTATAGTGCCAGTATGGCTGCTAGGATTGGACCTTTAAAGCCAAATTTGGATAGCACCATTTGCATATATGTCCAGTGAACCCTATCAAATGCCTTCTCTGCGTCTATGGAAAGCAGCAGAGAAGGTGTTCCAGTTTTAAGAGCATGGTGAATAATATTAACAATGCGTCTGGTGGCATCAGAGGTCTGTCTCCCCCCCCCCCCCCCCCCCCAAACAAATCCCATCTGGTCGCGATTAATGAGCATTGGAATGATATCCGTTAAACGTTTGGCTAATAGTTTCGCATATATTTTGATGTCCGAGTTGAGAAGAGATATTGGTCTGAAATTAGCTGGGGTAGTGGGTTCTTTTCCCCGTTTGGGCAACGTGACAATGTTGGGCTGTCAGCATCTCCTGAGGGAATGAAGAAGAATCTTTTGCTTGATTAAAAACATCTTGCATGTGTGGGGCCAGGATGCTTTTGAGTGTTTTGTAATATTCGTTGATAAAGCCATCAGGGCCTGGTGATTTACCATTAGGTAGCGTTATCGTGATTTTAGCTATTTCATGTGTGGAAAAGGGAGCATTTAGTTGTGCAAGGTGTTCTTCTGTCAGTGATGGCAAGTTAATGTTTTGTAAAAACTGTTGTATTTTGGTTAGGTCTGGTTGTGGCGTAGAGGCATCTGTATTCAAGTTGTATAACGCACTATAGTAATCTGCAAACTGATTCCTGTGGATTAATGATTTTGTGGTGCAGAGTGTCGTGGTGGAGGTAAGCTATCCTGTTTTTGATGCGTGCTTTTTTGATTCGACTAGCTAGATATTTCCCTGCTCTGTTTGCGTTGGCGTATGAATTTAATTGTAGTTTCCTGAGATGTTTGTCATATTGAGATAAATGTTCCCTCAGGGATTCTGAGTTTGGACAGGGTGTGTGACCTAGATGCAGACGGTGAGTTTTTATTTTGTTGTTCTGTTTTGTGTGTGTCTGATTTTAAGGTGTGTAATTTTTTGGAGAATCTTTTTTTTTTTTTTTTTTTTCTCCTGAGCTCCTAACTGTATTAGTATGCCTCTCATATAAGCTTTGTGAGAGTTCCACAAGGTGAAAGGCTCTATTGTAGGTGTCATTAGTATGGAAAAAATCACGGAGGTGTTGAGAGATCACAGAGAACGTTTGTGGTTCCTGTAATAGTCTAGTATTGCAGCGCCATATGGGAGGTGAGGAGGAGACGCCCTGTTCAGCAATAGACATTGATATAGTGGCGTGGGTGGACCACGTTATGTCATGTATCTGCATGGAGCTAATGCGTTTCAAAAGCCATTGATCCACAATGAACATATCAATGTGGGAGTATGAATTATGACTAGTGGAAAAGGTGTAGTCCTTTTCATTGGCATAAAGGCATCTCCATGCATCGAACAGTTCTTGTGTGTAAAAGGTGTTGTAAGGTTGACGGTCTAAGGACAGGTCCACAATAAGTTTGAAGTCGCCTCCGATTATAAGGTTTCCATAAAGCAGGGACTTGGCTTTTTTGAACACCTTCTGTAAAAAGCGTATTTGGTGGGTGTTCGGGGTATACACTAGAACTATTGTGTATGGGTTGGAGTTGATGTCTCCAGTGACTGAGGAACCTGCCTCCTTTGTCCGTATAGAAGTCTGAGTTGGAACGATAGGGAGTTCCTTATAGCCAGCATTTGCTGTTAGGTGTGCATGCTAGAAATACATGTGGGTATTCTCTTCGTGTGCACTTTGGCACTTTGTGCGTTTTGGAAGTGAGTCTCCTGCACACAGAGGATATCTGCTTTTAGTGAAAGGGCTTCTTTCCATAGGGGAATCTCTTTGCCGGGTGTTTCAGGCCCCGTGCATTTATAGATAGACAATAGTAATTTATAGTGTAGAGGGGTGTGGTGCTTGAAGGTGGGGCAACTACGCACTGTGACCCCGGGTGCTGTGTTAAAGTCCTCTGGGAGGTGGTGTGGAGTGTTCGGCTGTTTATCTTCATCTTCAGGTAACCGTTCCAAGTGACTGAGGTTGCTGTGTGTAAAAGGGGGATAACTAAAGGAACAAAAAAGACAAAACATGTAAAACAAGAACTGTGGTTCTGTAAGAAAGGACATTAAAACTGGTCCGCGTGCAGACATTGCTGCGTAACATAACAGGGCTATAGGAGACTAAACAGTAGACTCCTGCATCCGGAGATATTGTTGGTTGTCATCATATGTTGCTCATGAGCTAGCACCGGCGTGCTTTTTGTTAGCACGTTTATGTGACACCACCTGCCATTCTGTGTGCAGCGCCTGGGGTTGAGACGAAGAGATGGGCTGCACTGCCTTGTCTGGTAGAATCCCCCAGTGTTGCAGGATCGTCACACCTTCTAAGGTGGTGATGGATTTTGTGGTACCGTTGTGTGTAATGGCTAACATTTTTGGATATTGCTGGATAAAATCTTGTGGTTTCTAAGGGCCTTTGTAATCGTCGCTAGGTTGCGGCGCCTTTTGTAGAGTGTGCCTGGAGAGTCTGGTAGCAGGAGGACTTCTGCATACCGTGGAAGAGGAGAATCTAGCTTACATGCAGCCTGAAGGATCCGTTCTTTTACATGATAGAAATGGACTCTCAAAAGTATATCCCTTGGAGTACCTTCTGGTAGGAAGGATGGTTTAGGAATTCTGTGTAGTCTGTCCACTATGAGGTCCTGTGTGGTTAATTCAGGGACGAGAGTAGAGAATAAGGTGTGTGCATATTGTATGAGCTGCGTGGCTGGGACGGATTCTGGGACCCCACGCAGCTTTATATTTTTCCTCCTACTTCTGTCCTCAAGGTCAGCGACCTTGTCTTTTAACCATGTTATGTCCTCTCCCTGTGCTGTATGGGCATCTACCATAGTATTGTAAGTGGAGGCATAGGTATCCATCTGGTGTTCCATCTGGTCTACTCTGACCCCCAAGGCCTGCACTTTGTGGCCCTGATTTGATCCCTGTCACCATGTTGGCTTGTAGGGAGGATCTGAGTGAAAGCAACATCTCCTTGAGCATGGTGTCAGAGATTGGCCTATCTGCAGTTGGAAAGTGTGCTATTGGGTCTATCAGAGAAGTGGTTTGTGAGGTATTGGAGGCCTGCTGCCTGCTTACATCCATAACCGATGCTTCGTGTGGCCCGTGAGGGGATGCCATCCTCAGTTTGGACTTCTCGTGGACAGGCTTGAGGTGTCTGAGGAGGATCTGCTATGGGGTTGCGTTCGTGGAGACCGAGAGGCAATACCGGTCTGACCGGTTTTGTGGATCTCGGCCCTGTTCTCCGGCCTCTGTGTGTAGAAACCGCCGCCATTTTGCGAGAGCCCGCGGGAATTCTGTGAGAAGAAATCGGGCATTTTTTTCAGTCGCGGTGGATTCTTTCTGCGCCTCGTCATCCCAAGAAGTTTCGGTAGTGTCGCGGAGTAGTTTGTAGTCGTGTGTCGGATCGGTGCGCTCCGATGTTTTTGGATTTCTCCGGCGGCCGAGCGGAGCTCCTAGGTCAGGCGTCCATCTTGGAGCTCGGTCGCCACGCCTCTCCCAAAAATGTGCTGTATTTTTCATTTAGTTTTCATCACCGTAAAAATGCGGTTAACAACTTTGACAAACATTTTTCGTTTACGAAATGAACACTACCCTACACTTGTTACCCAACAGCTGGGTTCATGTGTATCTGAGGCACTCCTTCATACCCTCAGCCACATTGCTTCCTGCCTTGTGGTGCCACATGGCTGATTCTACACACAGGAGGGCCAGTTCTGCTGTACTGGGTGCTTCCCACACTCCACTAATGGCTTTGGTTCTCCTCTGCTCCATCCAGGGAGAATCTTATTGCAGTCGTGCAGTACTTTATGGGTCAAATAGCATTCATTATTGCGGAGTCTGATTGCAGATGTCATAACTGCTCTCCCCACCTTACTTTGCAGAATCCTTATCCATTCTGCCAATGGCCTCTGAGCCTTCAGTCAGTAAAACTGTCTGATGCTGTGTGTCTCCAGTCACTGATGGAAGAACATGAATCTAAAGAGTCTTCTGCCATTATACCCAAACTGAAACAGACCATTGTACCTAACGGTGCTTTTCTTAGTCTAGGCTCCTTTAGGGCTCTTATGACTGCCAGGACCCTTTGGTGTATGTGCTGTTTTAGTCATTTTTTTATTCCGTAGATTGGAAAAATCTTGACTGGACGTTTGTACCTCCCAAGTGGCCATCAGCTTTTTACCTGGTTTGAGGAAGATTTTAAGTGGCTTACCACATTTGTGGATTTGGCAGCCTCCTGTCCTAACAAACCATCTGCCATCCCAGTGACAGATTCCTCCTGTCTTTAACGACCCCATTGACAAGTGGCTGGAGGTCCTTTCTAAAAAAGATTTTTCTGTGTCAGGTCCTGCACTGCAACCTTTCTTGCTTGTGACTTAAACTGTCAAAACCAAGCTGACTGCAGTAAGGCTATTAGAAGGAATATTATCTGTCGGTTAATCCCTTGTTCAGGGAGCATTTGGAACTTATAATGGGGGTGTGGATAGTCTGAGACGAATGAGATGGAGAAAGAAAGGGGAAAGGAGGGAGAAAGAAAAAAGGGGAGGAGAGAAGGAAGGAAAGAGGAATGGAGGAACAGCAGGCCTAGATCCTACACCACAGTACAAACATGTATTCCAGAGTTTAACAAATCAGCAGATAAAGATACTCCAAACATCTGGTGTTAGTGCTTCAATCATACCGGCACCATGGTTGTTGTGGTGCCAGGATGATTGAAGCACATTATTTCTATTATTACACTGAAATTTAAAATGAAATGGTTCAACTCACCATAATGCAGAATCAGTGTTAGTCCTGAGCATGTCACTTGCCACATTGCCTGCCACCAGATGACATCAGGTGCTCCTAGTGGAGTCCCTCCCCACATCTGGTGTTCCCAGATGCGCAGCCCCTTGCCTTGCGTCTGGCGTTTCCCCCGCCCCGGGCAGCGCAGTCCCGCCTTGCGTCTGGCGGTTCCCCCTCCCGGGTGGTAGAATCTCTCCTTGCGTCTGGTGGTCCCCCCCCCGTCTGGTGTTCAGTGGGTAGGGGCGGGACCGTGCAGCCAATAGGCTTCAGTGTACAAGAGAATTGTTCACTGAAAGTGCAGCCGATTGGCTGCCCCTCCTCTCCCACTGGACACGAGGGGAAATGCGGAAGCCGTATTTTTGTAGCCCGCCAGCCATTTATTGCCTAAAACGTTCCAGATTTTCCTGGGACAAAAGCCTTGTCCCAGGAAATACTATCAAATGCTTATTAGTGTTTAGTGATAGTGGCACAGGTTATCTGCAGGTGCTTGCATGTTGAGGTATAACCTAATATTTACATCCAAAGATTTGTGAGGAATAAAGCTTCATTTGGACGAAGAGCCAGTACCTTAGCTAGGATTTTAACATCACTCTGCAACAATTACATCAGTCTGTAGGAACCCTGATACAATGGATCCTTGCCCGAATTCAGAAGAACATCATTGGCCCTGGACATGGAAGACACTTAAAACTAAACAAAACTCACGCTAAGGTGCTCCAATAATGAGTGCAAAGGTGCTATAACCTTAATTAGTGAAAGAAAAATAAGAAACAGCACTAGCAGAATATATTAATCTGAACAATTCAGTGATATAGTCAATGATGCTATATAAATCTGTATACTTGTGCTATACAAATCAATATGCAAACAAAAATATATAATGTAAACAAAGCTAAGTCACTAAAGTGCTTAGTGCTCATATGATGGAATAAAGTGCAATGGTGCTCCAAACTTGAAAAATGTGAGGTGCCAACACCCCCCCCCCCCTTCGGTTACCCCAATCATCAGAAACTCGCCAGAAACAATGGACCCTCAGCTTTACAATATAGGGGTCAAAATGGCTGTAAACTAGTGATCTGGAGTATGTAGGATGGTTGCTCAAAGGCTCCACCCAGAGGGGTTGCTTTATAACAGGATACACCATACTCCATAGATGAGAAAACAAAGAGCCCATGGTGAAATACTGTTAGAATGAAATTCAAAGCATGAACTCGTCGCCACTTACAGGATAGCTGACAAGAACAGGCATCGGTGGGAACATCAGAGTCCGCACACTTAATGGCATGCGTTCCACGAAGGCGGAAATTGCATCAATGGTTATTGTGAACCGTATGTGCGTTGACACGTTTCGCCCCTCCTCCAAGGTGTCCAAAAGGACATCATTTCTGGTTCCTTGCAATCAATTTATACCTTAGGGGAGATCACTCTGACCTCTGGGGAGAAGGTAGAGACCTATTACGATCAATGTAACCATAACCAACTTCCTTCTCAGTAACCTAATTCCCTGTTGCCAGATAAATCAGTATTTTAATATAAGTAAAAGCCGTAATGGCAAACATGCCATTTGGCTAACATAGTACACCTAATGGGATGTATCCATTTCTGTCAACATCTTTAAAACAAAGTCAGAGATGGTAGTTTTTCATTCTCTTTATATATGGTAAGATCCTGGAAATTCACCATTTGGTGACCAAGTTTCTGAGAAGGAAATACCATAGGAATTGTTTCCCATTTCCTCAAGAAAGCTACAGAAAGATTCCGGTGAGCCTACCCATACTATCACAATATCGTCTATCTCTTAAAGAATTTGAGCTCTGGTACCGTATATACTCGAGTATAGGCCGACCCGAATATAAGCCGAGGCCCCCAATTTACCCCCAAAAAAACTGGCAAACTTATTGACTCGTGTATAAGCCGAGGGTGAGACATGCCTGTCCATCCCTGTGTGTGTGTCCGTCCCTGTGTGTCCGTCCATCCCTGTGTGTCCGTCCATCCCTGTGTGTGTGTGTGTCCATCCATCCATCCATCCCTGTGTGTGTGTGTCCATCCATCCATCCATCCCTGTGTGTGTGTGTGTCCATCCATCCATCCCTGTGTGTGTGTGTCTCCATCCATCCATCCATCCATCCCTGTGTGTGTGTGTCTCCATCCATCCATCCCTGTGTGTGTGTGTCTCCATCCATCCATCCCTGTGTGTGTGTGTCTCCATCCATCCATCCATCCCTGTGTGTGTGTGTCTCCATCCATCCATCCATCCCTGTGTGTGTGTGTCTCCATCCATCCATCCATCCCTGTGTGTGTGTGTGTGTGTCCAGCCTACCTGTGTCCCGAGCCTGTGTCCCGAGCCTCCGTCCCCTGCCTTGCCTCCTTGCCGCCGTGCCTTGCCTCCTTGCCTCCGTCCCGTGCCGTGCCTTGCCTCCTTGCCTCCGTCCCGTGTCGTGCCTTGCCTCCGTCCCGTCCCGTGCCGTGCCTTGCCTTGCCTCCGTCCCGTGCCTTGCCAGGATCGCCGCTCTTCGTCGGCGCCTCGGCGGCCATTCTAAAATTCAAAAGCCGCGCCTCCGCCTTCGCCTGTGATAGGCGGAACACTGAATTTCCCAGCAGCCTGTGTTCCGCCTATCACGGACATCGTCTCATCCTCGTACTACGGACGAGGATGAGACTATGTCCGTGATAGGCGGAACACAGGCTGCTGGGAAATTCAGTGTTCCGCCTATCACAGGCGGAGGCGGAGGCGTGGCTTTCGAATTGTAGTATGTCCGCCGTCTGTCTGCTCGATACGCTGATCGAGCAGTCAGACGGCGATGACTCGAGTATAAGCCGAGGGGGGCACTTTCAGCCTCAAAAAAGAGGCTGAAAATCTCGGCTTATACTCGAGTATATACGGTATATTTCTATCATAAATAGCTTCCTTTTCCCACAGCCTCATAAAAAGTTTTGCCACTCATGGGCCATATTTAGCCCCCATAGTTGCACCCTTTTTCTTTCTAATATTTTTTCTCATGCCAAAAAAATGATGGCTCATTGCCAAATCAAGGGCCTGTAGAAGGAATTCCCTCTGTTTCTGTTTGATATTACTTCCCAATGCACACTCAACAGCCTTCAAGGCATGATGTTAATCAATCTAAATATCCCCCCAGTCTAGAGAACAGTGAGTCAACTCCACTGACTATAGATCTACCTGGGAGTCTAAGTGGATTCTTATGCACTTTGGGTAGCTAGTAAATAACCAGAACTTTAGGTGCAGCTGGAATAAGTTATCTTGCCTCTTTCTTGTTTAATATTCCATCCTTATGTGCTCCTTTAACCTCTAGCCGACCAGCCGCTGCTGTTATACCAGTCAATATATGCTTATTGTGATATTTTTGGTTAAAAAAAAAAAATAGAATCTATATTGGCCTAAACTGAAGAATTTTTTTGGGGATATTTATTATAGCAAAAAGTACAAAATATTGCGTTTTCTCTTATATTCACCGACCGACACAGCTCTTCTCTGTAACAAATGGGTTGTTAGCCTTATGACTAGGAGAATACTAGGCATAGTTGTAATACAACACTCAGAATTTAGTTCCTCCCGGGGGGGCGGTCCCACAGGCTACAAACCCCCACCCTGCACATCATGCATCAGTTTTATTTTGCCTAGCAAAGAAGGAGGACCTAGGAACCCTGCGGGCCCATCAGTCCGTGCTTTTTTTACGCAGAAGCTTGGGTTTTTGCGCAAGATGAATGATCCTGTGATCTATCAACAGCCGGCTGGGTGACAGGCTGGATACCCTTATCCTTGTAGTCTCCCCAGTCCGTCCATCAAGCATGTGCAGGTCGCAGCTACGGCTCGACAGGCCACGACATACCTCAGCTCCAGAGGTGGTCAGTGAGCTTTTATGCTTCGGGCCGTACATATGACCGGACTACTGATGTCTGAGTCACAGTATGCCAAGGCTATTAGCCTACCCTGTACGGATCAGGAGTAGGTCTACAGTGGAATGTCTCCCAGCTCTTCAGGACTGGTAAGTACAGCTCTTCCTTCCCCGGCAGGGTTGAGCAGCTGGGCATTCCTTGGGAGGTCTTCTCTGCCCTATCTCCCCCTGGGGGGGGGGGGGTGGGGATTGCTGCATGTGGTACTGAGCAGTGTGTGTGTCCCTGAGGGCGGCTCTCACCTGGGATAGGGGGCTGGCTGGTGGGTGGTGCCTGGATCCTGTGCATTTAGCTCCCGGGATGTGCCTGTGAGGTCTGGCTGTGTTTTCGGTACAACGCTGTGTCTCTGCCACATTTTTGTCTCTGTCCCTCATGGAGCTGGCTGGTGGCCATTTTAGCTGTGGGCGAGGGCAGCATGTCTTCTGGGCTTCAAGCGGCCATTTTCCAAGTGCTTTCCTAATCAGGACACTAATTGCCATTTTCTAGAAGCCTGAGCACGTTTCAGTGTTCTCCAGCAGCAGCTACATGTGCTTTCAGCTTCCAGTTTGTTGTTACTGGATGCTGGGCGGCCTCCCTATGTAGTCTGAGCACGTTTTTTTCAAATCGTTTTAACGATTGTTCTGACGGACTGCCATCGGCACAGTTTTGGTTTCCTCTGCACCTGGGAGCACTAGGGATCTACAGGCACTGCTGTGAAGAGTGCGGCACTCTTCAGGGTGGGGAGTCCGGCGGGTTAGAAACCCTCAGACCTGTGGCAGGTAGGGTAGGGTCAGCATGGCTTCAGAAACTGGTGTTTCTTCCCCCGAAATACGGGCATTTGCAACCGGGTCACCTGCGGACTGCACAGTTTCCATGGCCACCCTGACGGCTGTCCTCAATTCATTCGTTGCCACGATGGAGGCGGTGCGTGGGAAGAAAGGTGCTAAAAAGCGGCCCCTGTCCTCTAGGGAGAGCTCTGACGCAGACTCTGGTCCTGCTGAGGCCAGTGACCCGACTCGGTCTTGTCAGATGATGCTGACCAGGACCATTCAGACAGTGAGGATGAGTCCCCGTCTGGGTCCAGGCATGACAAATCACTTGCTGGAGCACTTATCACAGCTGTGCGTGATACCCTGAAGATCCGGGAGCCAGCGGATCCCTCTGCTGATGTACCGGTCCCCTTTGGATCCCACAAGCCAGCACGTTCACCTAAGGTGTTCCCGTATCTGACTTATTTTGGCAAGTTCATTTACAAGGTATGGGGTCGCCCACAACGGACCTTTTCGGTCCCCAAATACACGGCAGTGCATTATCCCTTTAAGGAAAGCCTTCTCAAAGTGGTCGGCTCCCATGGTCGTGGACCCTCCAGTATCCAGGTTTAAATAAAGTAACCATGACCCTGATTAAGGGGACTCCTGCATTCAAAGATCCAACGGACAGGAAGGCCGAGGCAGTGGCTCATTCCTTGTTTATGGTTGTGGGGTCTGCCGTACAACCTGTACTGGCATCCGCACTTGTGTCAGACACTGACTGAGTGGGAAAAACGTTTGCACCACGAATTGGGAGAGCAACAGGCTTCCCCTGTCTGCGTGGAACTAGCAGACCAACTAGTCCTAATTTGGCTAAAATGCTGGTCTGCTAACCAGGCATCCAAAAAAGCCCTGACGGATCTTCCTTTCCTTGGCGACCGGCTCTTTGGAGCCTCATTAGATGACACTCCCCAGGCCAGGAAGGCTAAGGAGCCACGCTGTAGGCAATGGCACGCTGTTTCCGCTCTCAAACGGCTTTTTCATCCACCCGGAGCTTCGACAAAACGTCCCCAGTCCGACAAGACACCCACGGACGGTCAAAAACATCCTTGGAACCTTAAGCCTAACAAACCTGCGAATAAGTGCTACCGCATGAAGGTTTGCCCCCACCCATGTCTCGGGTGGGGGGTCACCTTTGGGAGTTTGCAGCCCGGTGTCCCTCCCGGTTATCCGACCAATGGGGTCTGCGATCTGATTTCCACAGGCTACAAGATAGTTTCTCTCTTGGCCACCAAACGGATTCTTCCCCTCCAGCAAACCCGTACTCCTGGTTCGCCGGGAGGCCCTGTTGGCGGTAAGGGATTTGCTGAATTGTGAGGTGATTGTACCGATTCCAGACTCTGAACGCTTCCAGGGATTCTACTCAAACCTGTTTGTGGTTCCCAAGAAGGAAGGGGTACGTCCGATCTTGGACCTAAAAGCCCTCAATCACTTTGTGAAAGTGCAGAGGTTCAGAATGGAATCAGTTCACTCAGTAGTCACTACACTCCATCAAGGGGACTCTCTGGCATCCTTAGACATCCAGGATGCGTACCTGCACATACCCATATGCCTACGGCATCAAAAGTTTCTGCGATTTGCAGTCGGGGGAAGCCCATTACCAGTTTGTGGCTCCTCCTTTTGGTCTGGCACCAGCCCCCTGAGTCTTTACCAAGGTACTGGCTCCAGTTTTGGCATTGCTGCGACAATGTGGGATCGCGATTGTGGGCTACCTAGACTATCTCCTCCTGAGAGCATCTTCCGCCTCAGAATTGGAGGAGGATGTGGCGATCACCATGCAGACCCTGCAAGATTTTGGGTGGCTATTGAACCTCAAAGTTGGTGATTGTGCTGACCCAGCGTCTGGAGTACCTAGGTTTGCTGTTGGACTCCAGGGAAGCAAGAGTTTTTCTCCGTTCAGATAAATTGCAGACTCTCAGATCTGCGGTCAAACTGCTTATGAACCGCAAGTGGTAGTCGCTTTTGCATGCTGGTACTGGGGTCCTTTGAGGCAGTACCTTATGCCCAGTTCCACACCAGAGTCCTGCAGACGGAGATTTTGACAAAATGGGACAAATCTCAGTTGTCCCTGGATCGACAGATCCAGGTGAGCCAGTCAGACACTCACTGATCTAGTGGTTGAGGTCCCCGGTGATTCAGTTGGGAAAATCGTTCCTTCCTCTGAAATGGACTGTAATCGCATCGGACGCCAGTCTATCCGGCTGGGGTGGAGTGATGGGGATTCAGTCGGCTCGGTGCCTCTGGTTGACGGAAGAATCAGTTACCGATCAATCTGCTTGAATTGAGAGCGATCAGGCTGTGCCTCTACACATGGTCGATAAGACTTCAAGAGCGTCAGATCAGGATACAGTCAGACAATGCCACGGCTGTGATTTACGTCAATCACCAAGGGGGAACAAGAAGCTTGGCCACTGCACGGGAGGTCACTCACATACTTCGGTGGGCAGAGCGACACATACCGGCCCTGTCAGCCATTTACATCCCGGCAGTGGAGAACTGGCAGGCGGACTATGAGTCGTCAGATGCTGGATCCAGGAGAATGGGCATTGCATCCGGAAATATTCAGGTTGTGCCTGAAGTGGGGCACACCAGATGTGGATCTACTAGCCTTCCCGTCTCAATTGGAAGGTGCCAAGGTTTGTGTCCAGGACGAGATCCGTGGGCAGATGCGCTGGTGGCTCTGTGGGAGCAGCACCAGCTGATCTACGCCTTTCCGCCACTGAAACTGTTGCCACGTCTGATTCGCAGAGTGGAGGCCGAGGGGATCCAAGTAATACTGGTTGCCCCAGATTGGCCTCAGCGTCCTTGGTACGCAGTCCTGGTGCGTCTGGTGGCATACGCTCCCTGGAGACTGCCGTTGCGGGAGGACCTCCTGTCTCAAGGTCCAATTCTCCATCCTGCTTTACCATCGCTGGCTTTAACGGCATGGCTATTGAGAGCCAGGTGTTGAGGAACCAGGGTCTGTTGGACAGTTGGGTCATGTTGAGAGCATGGAAATCTTCTTCTCGGAAGATATACTATAGTACCTGGAAGGCCTATATCTCCATGTGTGAGGCGAAAGGATGGCATCCGCTCTCCTTTTCCATATCCAGGATCCTGCTTTTTCTCCAGCAAGGAGTTGACCAGAGATTGGCATTAAGCACCATCAAAGGGCAAATTTCAGCCTTGGCTGTCTCTTTTCAATGACCCCTGGCATTGCGTGTCTTAGTGAGTACCTTCGTTCAGGGGGTACGACACGTAGTCCCTCCAGTGCGTCCACCGTTGCCCCCATGGGATTAGAACCTGGTGTTGGCGCTTCAAAAACCACCGTTTGAAAACATCCGTGAGATTCCCCTGTTGACTCTTTCCCAGAGAGTGGTCTTTCTAGTGGCCATCGCATCGGCCAGGAGGGTTTCAGAACTGGCGGCCTTGTCCTGCAAGTTGCCCGATCTGGTTATCCACAGGGATAAGGTGGTGTTGCATCCGAAACCGCCCTTTTCTACCGAAAGTGGTGGCACTTCACGCCCTGTAGTTGCAATTTAATATGCAATAGATATTTGGTTTTTCGATAAAAACGCAGTACTGTTAATGCACTGTTGCATTACTTCCGCAGTTTGGTGCGGTCTTGGGGATCACCTTGTTGAGGATACCCTGTTGTTTGTTTGTTTGTTTTTTGTGGGGGTTTTCCATGCACTGCTGTTTTTTTGTGGGTTTAGTTTTACTAGTTCCCACTTGCCATGGCGGATGAAGTTTTTATGCTGTTTTTCCCACCCCTCGTTGACGTACTGATGCTGCTTTGCAGGGTGGGGGTTTGTAGACTGAGGGACCGCCTGGCCGGAAATAAGAGTTCTGAGTGTTGTATTACAACTATGCCTAGTATTCTCCTAGTGATAAGGCTAACAACCCATTTGTTACAGAGGATCTGTGTTGGTCGGTGAATTACAGAGAAAAGGATTTTACGGTGAGTACAAAAAATTCTATTTTTTTTTTTCAAAATTGTCACGCTTTTTTGTTTATAGTGCAAAAAAAACCCCAAAAAACGCAGAGGTGATAAAATGCCACCAAAAGTAATCTCTATTTGTGGCGGGAAAAAAAAAATTTTTGTTTGGGGACAACGTCGCACAACCGTGCAATTGTCAGTTAAAGTGACGCAGTGCCGTATCACAAAAAAATTGCATGGTCCCCCAATCCTTCCGGGGCTAAAGCCTTTTCAAATTGGCTCTTAAATTTGTTTGTAGGATACCCCTTCAGTTTTTCATAGGTCTCACTATCCCCCACTAATCTATCCCCCCCACCCAAAGAATTGAACACCTCAACAAAACGATTGTTGGTGATTTTAGGATTAAAAATATAATTATTTTGAGAGGTATGCTGATACTCCTCTATGGGTTGGTCCGCTGATGGACTATTCTTTGCATAAAACTTTTCTTACAAATTTCTGGAAATCAATAAAAACATCACAATTATTTAGATTCCTGTCTAAAGCGTATTTAAGACACAATTATAAAGCATTGAGCTTATCTTTTGAAATAATAGCATCACTCAAGTTGACAATTCCTTCCATTATGTTTATTTTTTCCTCCCCTGCATCCTCTTGTCCTTCTCTTCTTTCCCATCTAGATATGCTTGAGGAGGTGCCATGGGATACCACAGTCTCCAGGAAGACTTTTGGCATCATACATAGCATTAAAAGCAGTCATTCGGTTTGGCAGATTGGTCTCCCATATCTGGTGTAGAACTCCATGGGGATACCATCATCACCAGGGGCCTTGCATGTAGGAAAGGAAGCAGCTGCCTTCTGCAACTCCTCCAGAGTCAATGGAGAGTCAATTAGTATGCTGATTTGGGATAAAGTAGGGAGCATCAAATTGCATAAGCATTCGGAGCCTCCACAGAATACTGTTTGCTCAGCTTTTAAATATAAGGCCATCGGTGAATCTTATGGCTACAATATGTATTTGAATGGTACACATTAATGTAATAAACCTACCTGTCAAAATTGTGAAAGTGTACAAATATGTAAAAGGCGGCACAGTGATGTAGTGGGTAGCACTCTCACCTAGCGGTAAAAAGGGTCGCTGGTTCAAATCCCAACCACGACGCTACCTGCCTGGAGTTTGCATGTTCTCCCTGTGCCTGTGTGGGTTTCCTCCAGGTACTCTGGTTTCCTCCCACACCCCAAAGACATGCAGTTAGGTTAATTGGCTTCTGTCCAAAATTGGCCCTGGTATATGAATGGGGACTTTGGATTGTGGGCACCTTGAGGGTAGCGACCAATGTGAGTGTGCAATGTACAGGGATAGGGACTATTGTAGACACTCAGATTGAACAGGATGGACTGGTGTCTTTATTCAACCTTGCTAACTATGTAACTAACAATAAGGCTAGGCATCATTGGTTGCAGTCGTCGGGGGAAAAATTTTATTGATCTTAAAATCTACATTCAAACGAGCAATAGGTGTGTATGAGGCACAAGAGGATTGATCGTTTGGGGGCTTGTGAATTAAGATTATATGGGCATGACTCATTGAATCAGGCAATGCTCCCTCTTTCAAAAAATTTGAGTAAAGAGAAGCCAATACAGGAGCAAGAAAGTCACTATGGGCCTCGTAGAATTCAATAGGAAGGCCATCCGGTCCTGGAGACTTCCCCAATGGAAAGGAACCAATGATTGAAAGGACCTCCTCCTCCGCTAAGTTAGCTGGCTGAAAATCGGAAGTCAACTGGGAAGTATATAGTGTCTGATGAAACTGGCGAAAGGTCTCCAAAATTTTAGATTGTGTACTAGCCATTTCTCCTGAGGGGGTGCGTATTTCCAAAATCAAAATAGTCTGTTCATGTTTAGCCATGCTGGCCAAAAACAGACCATTACGATCCCCATGCTCGAACTTCTGTTTATTTTTATATAGATCCATCCTTGTAGCCTCAGCCATATACAGATGCAAGGCCCATATTCCATGGAGTAAAGCATTGAAGTTGAACATTGAACATTAAATTCCCAGTATTCTACAAAAGGGACAGAATTTTATTAACCACATCTGGATGTGAACCCCAGTGGGTTCCCAATCTCCACTGGTCTGCATCTTGAGAGTAATGAAGACTAAATGTAAGCATTAGCGGAGCATGGTCATATAACCCGCTAGGCAAATGTTTAGCATCTACCATGTCTGCTAATATTGGTGGAAGCTAGATCTATATGGGAAGAAGTTGAAAAATAAGAATATGCTCTAGTTAACCACTTAAGCCCTGGACCATTAGGCTGCCTAAAGACCAGAGGGCTTTTATACAATTTGGTTCTGCTTTAACTGGTAATTTTGCAGTCATGCAATGTTGTACCCAAATGAAATTTGTCCTTTTTTTTTTCCCCCACAAATAGAACTTTTGATGGTATTCGATTGCCTCTGCGATTTTTATTTTTTGCGATATAAATGGAAAAAGAGTGAACATTTTGAAAAAAGTGTTTCTACTTTTTGTTATAAGGAAAATCCAACAAACTCAATTTTAGTCATACGTTTATGCCAAAATGTGTTCAGCCACGTGTCTTTAGTTAAAAAAAAAAAAATAAAAAAATGTCAAGCGTATATTGGTTTGCACAAAAGTTGTAGCGTCTACAAACTAGGGTACATTTTCTGGAATTTACACCGCTTTTAGTTTGACTGTCTATCTCATTTCTTGAGGTGCTAAAATGGCAGGGCAGTAGAACCCCCCCCATGACCCCATTTTGGAAAGTAGACACCCCAAGGAAATTGCTGAGGCATGTTGAGCCCATTGAATATTGAATTTTTTCATCCCAAGTGATTGAAAAAAAAACATTTTTACATAAAGTTGTCACTAAATATATTGCCCACACATGCCATGGTTGTATGTGGAATTGCACCCCAAAATACATTTTTCTACTTCTCCTGAGCATGGGGATACCTCATGTGTGGGACTTTTTGGGAGCCTACGGGGCCCCCGAAAACCAAGCACCGCCTTCAGGATTTCTAAGAGCGTAAATCTTTGATCTCTCTCCTATCAGTTTTGAAGGCCATAAAATGCCAAGATGGCACAAAATGCCAAGATGGTACAAACCTGCTCCAAATGACCCCATTTTGTAAAGTAGGCACCCAAGCAATTTGCTGAGAGGCATGGTGAGTAGTGGACCAATATGAACGCAACATACTCATTTGAACTATGCCATGTCGAGGGAAAGGCCCAGGAAGATCTTAAATTCGGAAACCATAATTGGTCTCCAATCTTTGGCAAGCGAGGACTGGGGAATAGTGGCGATGTATTGACCAGTGCAAAAATTGCTTTGGTCTACAATAGATCTGTAGAGATCTTCGGTGAAAGAGCTAATAAAAATCAAGTGACGTACAATCAACTGTTTCCACCTGAATGCCAGTTTGGCCAGTGAATGGGGGAAGTACTGGTGCTGCAGAAGTAGCAGATTCCCAATTAGGATTAGGTAGCAGGAAGGGCACTATGGGCTTGACGGGCATGTCTTTGTCTTCTTGGTGGCAGAGGGACACTACTTGTGCTTGCCACTTCACCAGCTTGAACTGCACTTATGGGACTCACCACATCACCAAGTGTTACTGCAGTGCTGGATGTACTAGGCTGCTGGTGCTTGCTAGTTCACCAGAAGGACTAGCGGCACTAGTACTTTGCTCCATATGCGAGCCCTGCAGGTCTTGCACCTCAACAGCAGAAGATGATCAGGGTCTGGTACGCCTGACCTTGGCAGGGACCACAACTCTGTCATCAGAGCTATTTGTCATGGAGCCACTGTCGTCTATAGCAGGGATCTCTAAACTACGGCCCTCCAGCGGTTGCAGAACTACACCTAACAGGCATTGCAAAACTGTCAATCAGACATGACTAGGCATGATGGGAATTGTAGTTCCTGAACAACTGGAGGGCCATAGTTTGGAGACCCCTGGTCTACAGGATCGTGTTCTGAGCCTGAATCTGACAGATGAGTGACTTCCTCTTCACTATCGGTCATGCTCAGAAATGTATAGGCCTCCTCACTAGTGTACCTTCAATTTGCTATTTTGGGCTCTAAATTTAGTGGTACACTAGTGAGATTCACAGGTAACAAAGCTCCTGTCAGCGACTGTATCAAAATGCTACCAAAAAAAAGTTAGCGATCGCAGGAATCAGCCCTGACTCTAACGCTGCAGTTATGTGTGTTGTGTTTTGTAAGTGACAGTGATCGATCGCTACTGCACTTGGGTGGCTGGGCGGAGGGGCAAAACACAGGCGCTAGCAGATATCTGGGCTGATCCCGCTAACACTGCGTTTTTTGGGAACCCTAAACTGCTGGGGGCGCTAGCATAGATCTGATCGGATATTGATCCGTTCAGATACTATACCACAAAGGGAGGTGTATGCTGCATGTGTGGGTGTTGGCAGTACTGGCACTAACCTGACTCTGCCTGGGGCGATGCAGACCCTATCTGACCCTAAAACCTAACTTGTATCACCCGCCGGGCGATCAGGGGGTTAAACTTTTATTAGGTAATAAATGGCAGGTGCCCATTTAATACATTGACCTGGATCTTTTTTATTTTTGTAAATTCATAAGATTGTGTGTTTCCTAGACACAGGAAAAAACCAGAACAGAAGTAGGGGAAGTTTCTAATTTGCCTGGAGCGATCGCCAGGGGGTGGCCATGAATTGGTGGCCTCCCCTTCAGCACAGATCGCTCGTGGAGGGATGCCGACTGCTTCGGGCATGGGGGGGGGGGGCACGATGCGCCCACGGGAGGTGAGTGACATACCCATACGTTATTCTGCCTGCCCATGCGATTTTGCCGTAGTATATCTACGTGAGGCGGTCGGAAGGTAGTTAATGTGTGTGTGTGTGTGTGTGTGTGTGTGTGTGTGTGTGTGTGTGTTCCGCCGCCAAGCTTCTTCCAGGACAACCATCTGGGCCCAAGTAGAGAGCTCTCCAGAGAAATGTTTGGTCTATCCAAAACAGGATCAAGTATAGCATTGAAGTCTCCCATTATCCATAGCTTAGCTGAACCATACACTGAAATTTGCAGTGATTACTTTTGTCTCGATGGGGAGCTGCCATGAATATCTCTGGACCTATGGACTTTAGGATAATCCTACAATCCCATAGCATATTCAAACGTGTGATTAATGTACTTATAGCTGTATGCCTGCCTGTGCCATTCTTGATACTTCTATGTTACCACTGAGCTGGATCATGTATGCATGACCACTATATTCACTAGGGAATTCAGTGTGAAAATGCAATGAAATCTAAAATGCATGCATTGACACGCAAAGATCTGTATCCAACATTCTATTTTAGCTTCATGAATGAGCCTGTATTGATTTTGTACATCTACAACTTGTTTATATTTTAGGAATATGTGCTATCCCACATAGAAATGCCAACAACACTTGAGGCAGCTGAGGCTGCAATAAAATGTCAGGAGGACTTCATGACCACCATGGATGCTAATGATGAAAAGATCCGAGGGCTGGTGGACTCAGGCAAGAAACTCATCCAAGAGCAAAATGTCAACTCTGAGAAAATTCAGGAGAAAGTCACGTCTATTGATAAAAGGTAGGCTTGACCTTTTTAGCATTTCTTTCACATAGTAATTTTAAATTTGCTAATGTCAAGATGCAGGCCTTTCTAAAAATATAATACATTGCCCTGGATCTTTTTTATTTTTGTAAATTTATAAGATTGTGTGTTTCCTAGACACAAGAAAAATCGAGCAACAGCTGCTGAAGTTTTAACTCGCCTGAAAGATAATCGTGACCTCCAGCACTTTCTCCAGGACTGTCAAGAAGTTAGTATTTTTTTTGTTGAATGTACTTGTGTCTAATATGCCTAGGATAAAGCCAGATAAAACTGGAAACTCCTAAAAAGTATGTCTTTTAAAATGTAGTAGTCCTGTTTTGTATTTAGCACGTTGTCTTTCCCCAGCTTACTTTGTGGATTAATGAGAAGATGTTGACTGCTCAGGATGTCTCGTATGATGAGGCCCGTAATCTGCACAGCAAGTGGCAAAAGCACCAGGCATTTATGGCTGAACTGGCTTCAAATAAAGACTGGCTAGACAAAATGGACAAGGTGAAATAAAGTGTATTTGATTCATGGCATGAGAATAAACCATAACCTCATGCTTCTAAGAAGATTCTAATGTTAGTCATTCAATAAATAAAAATATCTGCTTATATTAAGAGAAGTGTCTACATTTTAAGAGTGGCTAGAAGTAGGCCTCAGAAATTAAAGCCACAATATAATGTGAAAAATGCATTTTATTTGTAACCTCTCCAGTGCTATAAATTGGTTTTATCCCCTTTCCAATTTCAGGAAGGGCAACTGCTCATTGCCGAAAAGCCAGAATTGGAAACAGTGGTGAGAGAAAAGTTGGATACCCTTCATAGCCAATGGAATGACCTGGAATCCACTACTCAGAGTAAAGCACGGTGCCTTTTTGATGCCAACAGGGCAGAACTGTTCACACAAAGCTGCTCTGCGCTGGAAAGTTGGTTACAAAATCTTGAAGAACAGCTTCATTCAGATGATTATGGGAAAGATCTTACCAGTGTGAACATTCTACTCCACAAGCAACAGGTGCAGGATTTTATTTTATATTTTAAACCTTAGATTTTTTTGTTTCCCAAAATGAGATATATATATATATATATCTATCATTTTTTTTTACAATTTTAGCCATCTTACATTCCATTTTAGTATTTATTTTTATTTTTTGCATCAAATTGTGAAGTAAACCAAATATACCAGCAATGTTTACCTGGTTCTAATGTACATACTGAATGATGTACCTTCTGCGCAGAGAAAGTTCGAAAAAGAAAAAATCTATTTAAGTTGGAAAAGTGTCTACTTGGTGCATGAACTTGAAAGTTTTGTCCGTGTATGATTTCAGATGCTGGAGAATCAAATGGAAGTGAGGGAGAAGGAGTTGGAGGCTATCCAGAGTCAGGCCCAAGCTTTGGGTCAGGAAGATGCAAACATATTAGAAGTTGATTCTAAGCACAAAATGGTAGAGGACAAATTCTCAACACTACGTGCACCACTCGGTGATCGAAGGAAATTGTTGCTGGCTTCTAAGGAAGGTCACCAATTTAACAGGGATTTGGAAGATGAAATTGTAAGCAGTGTTTGTAATTTTAACGCTATAAACTTGGATGCTGTGACATATAGACATGCAAAAAATTGAATTCTGAAGTTGTCTTTTATTTTCCTTTCCTAAGCTTTGGGTTAAGGAGAGAATGCCAATGGCCATATCTACAGAACATGGAAAAGATCTTCCAACTGTACAGCTACTCATCAAGAAAAACCAGGTGAGGCACAGTATGAAAACCCTGGCTTTATATGGCTAATTGCAATGTAGCACTATAGTAAGTATTTGTCCATAAGTTCTGGTGTTTTAGTAAATCCCATCAGGTTGGATTGCTCTTTCTATATCTGTCTTTTTCTTTTGCAATGCTTCTTTAAAAGGAAAGTCTTTTTTCTCCTTTTTGTTTTCCTGACCATGGAAATCTTCCATATGCAACCTAAATTCTTCTACAGATGTTTACCTCTAAGTTATAACTTTCAGCAAATGCTTTGAGATTGATACCTGCACACCCATGGAGGTAGATGTGTGTTCAATTTTTTAGACTACTGTCTGTCTGGTAAGGAATGTTAGGACATTGGGCACCTTGAGAAGTCCTTGTGTTTTTTTTTTTTTTTTTTTTCTAGTAGATGCCAACTGTTCAATGTTTCCCCATTCTAAAATTGCCAACACACCTTTAAAAAAAACTAAAAGGTAAGAAGGGTCAGGTTGGCATTAAATTAATTTGGACCATGTAAGATTTGAGCCTCCTGCATGCTGGATGTTTTTATAGCTGCTGTCTTCAGGCATTTTTTTCTGCAGCCAGTAAATACCCCAGCATGTTATCCTTGGTGTCCATGCACACACAGGTTTTTGTCAGCCTTTTTAGCAGTGGTGTTTTCTGGCTAGGAAACCCCCCTGGAACTATAATGCTGTAATTTTTCAACTGTAAGCACTCTAACTCTGAAAAAGCTTAAAAACACGACTAGTCTGCGCTTATCAGCATTTTTTTTGTGGGAATATATATTTTTTAAAAGCTAAAAAATGCAAACTCTGAAACGCTACTGCACAACTCATTCTACAGCTAACGCTACTGGCGTTTTTTAGAACGTCCAGTGTGCATGAGGCCTTACCACTGCTTTACAAAGGAGGTTACATTTTACCGTTGACATTTTTAATCGGTGGCTGGGTGTTGGCTAACTTGTACTGCTCAATGACTGTTCCACAACTGACTTTTTTTATTTATTTTTTTATTGAGATCTATTAACAGGATTTGTGTGCTGAGCCTAGACTTCTATGATGGTGTATATATATTTTTTTTTATGACGACTCCTATTTTTTTTTTTTTTTTTTTGTGATTTCTCAACTCTCCTCTGACAGACACTGCAAAAGGAAATTCAAGGACACCAACCTCGAATCGATGATATTTTGGAAAGAGGGAAATCGGTGAAGAACAGTTCTCTAGATGCTCAGGAGCTAGGCGAGAGACTGGAGTTGCTATGGCGTACATGGGACGAGCTTACCACTGAGGCAGGAAAGCGGCACGCACGTCTAGAGGAGTCCCATTCTGCACAACAGTTTTATGCTGATGCAGCGGAGGCTGAAGCTTGGATGGGAGAACAGGAGCTGCACATGATGTCTGAGGAAAAGGCAAAGGTTTGTTATTTAAATCATCATGCAGAGTACTGGTTTTCCAGAGAAATATATAAACCTGTCTGGGCGTGTGTCTGCAGCACAAATGGTGATTTCTCTCTTCTCTGCCAGTTGCGTTTAGCCTCATTTTTTTTTTTTTACTCCTATAGGATGAGATTGGTGCCCAGGCTATGCTAAAGAAACATCTACTAATGGAGCAAGCTCTTGATGACTATGCTGAAACCATCCATCAGCTGGCCAACTCTAGCAGGGATATGGTTTCCAGGAGCCACCCAGAGAGGTATGGACATAACAAAATCTGAAATGTTAGCTTAGTTTTACATTAATATTTAAAAAAATGGTTATCTGCAAAGTGTTTCAATCGTTCTACACCCAAACGGATTGAGTCTTTAAACAGTGAGTGTGTGTGTGTGTGTATGTATCTGTGTAAAATAAAATAAAAATCAATATAACTAGAGCGATATAGATGCAGTGTTTGTATATTGAATCAATATTTTCTATGGGACAAAATACTCCCACAAATGCGAGCCCTTTATTGCAACCAATATTTGTTAATTTGCACACACAAAAAAGTGTTTTCTCTTTTGTTCATTGATGGACACAGCTCCTTTAATTCTTGACCTTAGGGTTATCACGCACACTTCAGGAGAGGACTAGGCAGAACATGTAAGACATGTAAAAACAGCAACACTGCACCACACCCAGGGGGCGGTCCCTCTGGCTATAACCTCTCTCCCTGCTTCCTGCAGCCCAGTTTTTTTTCTGCCTAGTGTAGAAGGACCTGGCTCCCTGAGGGGATTTTTTAAATTTTTTCTCCAATTTTTGATCCTGTGATTTACTATTAACAGCCGGCTGTGTGACAGGCTGAATAATATAGATCCTTGTAGTCTCACCAGCCTGGCCATCGAGCGTGAGCAGACCCTAGCTATGCGCTGGGTCGGCCACAACATGCCCTGTCTGATCCGTGGGTGGCCGGTGAGCTATATGCCCCGGGGCACGCATATGAGCGGGCTACTGCTGTCTGTTAGTGTGCCGCAGCCAGCAGCCACCTCATACTGGTGATGGGTCTGTAGTGGAAAGCATCTAGCAATCTCGGCAGGAAGGGTAAGTACAGCACTCCCTGCCTCGGCAAGATAGAGCAGCTGGGCATTCCCTGGGAGGTCCACTAGGGAGTCTCTCATTCTTCCTTTCCTCTCCCTATCCCTCATTCCCTCCTCCCCCCTGCTGGGGCTGCTGGGCATGAGGTGCGGTGTATGTACCTAGGCCCGGGGGTCCTCTGGGGGGGGGCTCCGAGCTTTGGCAGGGCTGCACTGGCTGTTGGGGTCCGTTTTCTTCCCCTTTTTACTGCAGTGAGGTGCCTGAGTAAATTCTCCTCAGGAGAGTTGGCTGCCATTTTCCTGTAGTCTTATGCAGTGTATGGCTGTTAGCCATTTTCTAGAAGGTTCGGCTGCCATTTTCTTTGTGATTTTTGTACTAAGGACGGCCGCTAGTCATTTTCTTGGCGTTAGCACCCCGAGTCTTTACGAAAGTGTTGGCTCCAATTCTGGCGCTGTTATGGCAACGTGAGATCGCAATCGTGGGTTACCTAGATGACCTCCTGAGAGCAGCTTCCGCCTCAGAATTAAGGGAGGATGTAGCGATCACCATGCAGACTCTTCGGGAGTTTGGTTGGGTGCTGAACCTAAAGAAGTCGGTGTTAGTGCCGACTCAACACCTGGAGTACCTGGGCTTTCTATTGGACTCAAGCGAGAGTTTTTCTCCCTTCAGACAAGCTGCAGACTCTTCAAGCTGTAGTGAAGTTGTTGATGAACTGCAGGTGATCGTCGCTGCGCTTCTGCATGCGCGTTCTGGGCCTCATGGTAGCCACTTTCGAGGCAATACCATACACTCAATTTCACACGCGAGTCTTGCAGAAGGAGATTTTGTCAAAATGGAACAAATCTCCATTATCCCTGGATTGTCAAATTCAGGTGAGCCAGTTAGATTCTATGCATACTAGCATTATTATTATGCATTATGCCATTGTCTTGCAGTTTTTTTTTTAATTGCTGTCAATGGTACCATATGGCGAAAAAATGTCAAGGCCTGAGAGAAGATTTAGTTAAAAAAGAAAGGTGAAGGCTGTAAGATCAGCAAAGCTTTACTTGTCAGAATACTGTACAAGAGTAATACCAGAATTTAAAGTGAAAGTAAAGCTTAGGTATTTTTTTTTTTTTAAATAACAAACATGTTGTACTTGCCTCCTTTTGTGCAAGGGTTTTGCACAGAGTGGCCACGATCCTTCTTTTCTGGGGTCCCCCCGCAGCACTCCTCCTCCTCTTGAGTGCCCCACAGAGAGCTGCTTTCCATGGGGGCAATCATGCAGACGCTGCCCCGGTTCCTGTGTCACTGGATTTGATTGACAGCAGCGGGAGCCAATGGATCAATCCAATGAGAACCCGAGACAACAGCTGGAGCTGCTGTGCTCATCCCCGTCACTGGAGCGTTCAGGCTCCGGTAAGAAAAAGGGACGGCTGCAGCACAAAAGGTTTTTCACCTTAATGCGTAGAATGCATTAAGGTGAAAAACTGTGTTTACAACCCCTTTAACAAAGAGGGAACTGCAACCATCTCGGAGACATCTAGGCCATTTGCGGGACAGGATGAGAAGGGTTGAAGAAAATCGCCATGCACGTTCACTGCAGTTGGCTAAAGAAGTAGAAAGTCAAATTGGGGTGTTTGTTTCCCATGACAATGTACTGCGTACACTGCAGAGGAATGACATGCATGGGTGTCGTCCACGAAGGAAGCGTCTCCTAAATCTAATGCACTAAAAGCACACCTAGAATTTGCCAGGACCCATGCTAAAAAAAACTACTGGGACTCTACTCTGTAGTGATGAGACCAAGATAAATGTTTTTGTAACTGATGGCTTCAAAACTTTACGTCACAAAGGTGAGGAGCACAGTGAAAAATACATGGTGCCTACAGTGAAACATGGTGGTGGCAGTGTCCTCCTGTCGGGCTGCATGAGTCCTGCTGGTCTTGGGGAGCTGCATTTCATTAATGCTATGATGAAGAGATGTTACCATCACTCAGTGCCTGTGGTCGTCGTGCACTTTTCTAACATGACAATGATCCAAAACACACATCTAAGGCCACTGTTGGCCTTAGAGGAACAGGGTAAAAGTGATTCAGTGGCCAAGTATGTCTACTGCTCTGAACCCAATCGAACACCTATGGGGAATTCTAAAGAGAGACAAGTTGAGCATCATTCTCCATTCAGCATCCAGACTCTAAAAGAGGTCATTCTTGAAGAATAGAAAAATATAGATGTTGCAATGTGTCGCCAACTTGTTTACTCCATGCCTAGAAGACGTGCTGTCCTTAAAAATCATTTGAGGTCATACAAAATACTAGATGTAGTAGCTTGTGTTGTGGGGCTGAAACTGCTGTCCACTTCCTGAATTTACACAAGGCGCACCTCCAGCTCTGCAGCTCTCATTGGCCCTCTTATGACTCCTCCCCCTCCCTTCCTGAGAATCTCTTGCGAGAGAGAGCATGAGCTGTACATCATTTCGAAAACCTAGGCTTCTTACCAGACAAACAGGAAGTGGGCTGTATAAGGTATTTACTGACAGGAAAAATAGTTTATCGTACATCATGGGACACAGAGCCATAGTAGTAACTATATGGGTTATATAGGCCACCTTTAGGTGATGGACACTGGCACACCCTAAGAAGGGAAATTCATTCCCTATATAACCCTTCTCATTACTGGGAGTACCTCAGTTTTTTTGCCAGTGTCTAAGGTGTTGATCACGAGTAAAGATGTGCTATGCTGAGCTCCGCTGGAGTAATCCTTGCTGGAGCAAGCCATGCAGCCGGATCCATTCAAAGTGTCTCTTCAGGCCGATTTTGAATGGTACACGGGTCTCCTCAGAAAAAAATTAAGGTTTAGCTTGTAACTTTTTTCTTTTTAGAGAGCTGGACCCCAGGATCCAGTGCTTTGGTTTTTTCAGCCATAAAGTTTCCTGGCGGGTTAAAAGTTGGAGTTTGGTTCAGTTCCTCTCCCGAATTTTCAGATAACCAGGTTACCAAGGGACCAAGAGAAGGCAAAGGCTCTGGGTCGTCTTCTGGGGGATCTGGTGGACCAAGAAGTACTGGTACAGGTGCCTCCGGAGGAGCAAGGTTTGGGGGTTTACTCCCACGTATTCGTGGTAAAGAAACCTTCGGGGAAATTCAGGCTGATACTGAATCTCCGCCCCTGAACAGGATCATAAAATACAAGCGGTTCCGTATAGAGTCAATCTTCACGATAACCAAGTTTCTGTTTCAGGGTTGTCACAGGGCCACCGTGGATCTCAGGGATGCATATTTGCATATCCTGATTCATCCAGAGTCCCAGAGGTTTCTCAGGATTATCTTTACAAAGGTTCTGGCAGAGGCGCTGGCCCCGTTAAGGCTCAAGGCTATAACGGTGATTCCATATCTGGACAATCTACTGTTTATAGCTTAGTCGGCCCAACAGCTGCAGAAGGACGTGCAGGAGGCCTTGGGTTTCCTGTGCTCACTAGGGTGGCTGATAAACCAGGAAAAATCCCAGTTGACCCCCTCACAGGAAGTCCTGTATTTAGCATACAGGATCTCTTCGGTGGAGATGAGGGTTTCTTCCTGCGGAGAAGATCAACAAGCTAGAGCAGGCGGTAGCCCAGCTTCAATCAGGTTGGGAAGCCCAGATCAGGGAGGTTATGAGAGTCCTGTGATTGATGACATCATGCTTTCCAGCGGTGGCCTGGGCAAGGAATCATCAGCGCCCTTTTCAGAGACTTATGCTCCGTTTATTGGGATGGCAGGGAGCAGAGCCTGGATCAGGTTATGCCCCTATCTTCTGCCGTCAGGAGGTCTCTGTGGTGGTGGTGGGCCCAGGTCAACCTGGACAAGGGTCTTCCCTGGTCCCCCACAAGCTACGGTGGTGGTCACGACCGATGCCAGTGCGCTGGGTTGGGGTGCCCACCTAGAAGGGGATCTTAGCCCAAGGAACCTGGTCGAATGTAGAGGCAGGTCATTCCTCAAACCAGAAGGAGCTTCTGGCAGTTTGGAATGCTATAGAAACCTTCCAGTCCCAGTTACAGGGCAGGGATCTGCAGGTTCGGTCAATGTGGCAGCAGTAGCTTATCTGAACAAGCAAGGGGGAACCAGAAGCCCCGCACTGCAGGCTATTGCAGACAGAATCCCGCTGGGCCGAGAAGAACTTGTCGTCGATATCAGCCATTCATCTGAAGGGAACTCAGAATTTGCTGGGCGACTTTCTCAGTCGGCAGAAGGACGAGTGGTCCCTCAACAAGGAAGTGTTCGAGGAGATTGTGTCATGCTGGGGAAGGCCAGAAATAGACCTATTTGCAACAGGAAGGTGACACAATTTTTTTTGGTTCACCCACAGGATCGGGCCAGGGGGATAGACGCCCTTGCCAATCCATGGCAGTTCTGCCTTTGTTATGCCTTCCCTCCTGTAAGGATGGTGGCGGAGGTTCTGCAGAAGTTCCGGTTGGAAGCTACGGACCTCATTTTAGTGGCTCCTTTTTGGCCAAGGAGACCCTGGTTTGCCAGCATAAAGAAGTTGGCTGTTCATCCTCCGATATTACTGCCAGTCAGGGAGGATTTGCTTTCCCAGGGGCCTATCCTGCACCCTCAGATAGACTCAAGCTTGCGGCCTGGTATCTGAGGAACAGATCTTAAGATCACAGGGTTTTTCAGAAAGAGTGGTTAAGACCTTGTTAGAATGCCGTAAACCAGTAACTAGAGCGATTTACGCCAAGATAGGGAAAAGGTTTAATTCCTGGTTGCGAGAACAGGGGATTGCAGGTCCCGGCAGTCCTAGATTTTCTGCAAGCAGGGGTAGAGCTGGGCCTCTCTATCAGCACCCTAAAGGTACAGGTGGCGGCCTTAAGTGTTTTCCTTCAGTCCTCGCTCCAGCAGAATACTTTTGTCAAGAACTTCAAGGCTTTGGCTAGATCCAGGCCTGTGAAGATGAAGACCTGTCCTACCTGGGATTTGTCCTTGGTCCTTAGGGCTTTGACCAGAGATCCATTTGAGCCCTTAGAGAAAGCGTCACTTAAGTGGATGGTACTAAAAACAGTTTTTTTGATAGCGATCACGTCAGCTAGAAGGGTCAGTGATCTGCAGGCGCTCTCGGTCAGAGCGCCATTTTTGTTAATTTTAGAGGACAGGGTAGTGCTTAAGACTGACCCTAGTTTTCTCCCCAAGGTTGTGTCCACTTTTCATAGGACACAGGATATTATTTTACCAACATTTTTCTCCACCTCAGGCGGAGATGAGGCGAGTTGTTTAATTTTCTTAGACGTCAGAAGAAGTCTATTAATTTTTTTAGAAGCCACTAGGGTCTTCAGGAAGTCAGACTCACTTTTTGTTCACTTTTCGGGCGCCCGCAAGGGCTGCAAGGCGTCCAAATCATCTATGGCCAGGTGGATACGAATGGTGATAGTTAAAGCCTATGAATTAGAGGGGAAGCAGGCTCCCTTAGTTAAGGCACACTCTACCAGGGTGGTTTCCGCATCATGGGCAGAGAGGGCTGGAGCCTCTCCGGAGGAGATCTGCAAGGCAGCAATGTGGTCCAGCTACTCTACGTTTGCAAGACATTACCGTCTGGATTTATGGTCTGATAAAGAGCAGACTTTTTGACGAAAGGTCCTCCAGGCAGTGGTCCCGCCCTGACAAGGTGAGCTCCTTGCTTTTCTCAGAGGATGTCCTGGAAGACGATAGGAGAAAACCGGAGTTAGACTTACCGGTATCTCTTTTTCTAGGAGTCTTCCAGGACAGCCTGGTTTCCCACCCAAAGTTGTTTAAGTTGGAGTAAGTGGTGAGGATGTGTACTAACGTGATTGTTAGTGTGTTATGTCTTTCAGAGCCTTCCGGCGGTTCTTGGAGTAAAACTGAGGAGGGCCTGGAGGACCACACCTTTTTATTTGATTGGGTTGATGTGTTTCCTGTCCCGGAGGGAGGAGCCCTATATCTGAGGCTGTCCTGGAAGACTCCTAGAAAAAGTTACCGGTAAGTCTAACTCCGGTTTTCCGCATGGATTCAATCCGATCAGTTGTCTCAATCCTACAAGGAGAACTTCTGCCATCAATCGACATCAAGCATGCATACCTCCATGTGCCTATTTTCCCCGCTCACCAGAAGTATCTGTGTTTCTAGGTAGAAAAACTAAATTTTCAGTTTTGTAGCTTTGCATTTTGGTCTAGCTACTGCACCTTGGGTGTTTCCAAAAGTTCTAGCCCCTCCTCTGGCCAAGTTAGGGGCTCAAGGTATAACAATTTTGGCATACCTAGACAACCTGCTCTTGATAGACCAGTCGGTAACCTGGAATACCTAGGTTGGATCCTCAATCTAGAGAAATCTTCTTTAAAACCATTAAGACGACTAGAGTATTTGGGTCTGATCATATGTACAGCCCAGAAAAGGGTGTTTTTATCCCAGGTAAAAACCAGTTCCATAAAAGAGCTGGTTCAAGGTGGTCAGGGCGAAGAAGGATCTTTCCATTTGCCGTTCCATGAGGTTGTTGGGAGAAATGGTAGCTTAATTCAAAGCAGTTCCCTATGCTCAGTTTCATTTGAGACTGCTGCAAAACAGTATCCTATCTGCTTAGAACAAGAAGGTCCAAGCGCTAGAGTTTCCAATGTGTCTTGTCGCCAAAAGTGTGCTAGAGCCCCAGTTGGTGGAATATATCCAAGAATCTGCAGAAGGGCAAATCTTTCATGCCAGTTACCTGGAAGGTGGTAACAGATGCCAGCTATTTCAGGTTGGGGAGCAGTCCTGGAAGAAACATTCTAGCGCTTTGGGCAGCACATTTTGGCCCTAAGGGCCTGGACGTTCAGGTTGTGGATTTGTCCGGTCAGGATTCAATCCGACAATGCCACAGCAGTGGCTTGCCACCAGAAGTCATGCAGCCCAGATAGAGGTAAACCATATCCTAGCCTGGGCAGAAGAACATGTACCATGCATATCGGCAATCTTCATTCCAGGGTTAGAGAATTGGCAGGTGGACTATTTTTGAGTCGCCAACAGTTGTTCCCGGGCTAAGGCTCCCTTCACCCCGACATCTTCCTGGTCATATGCCAAATGTGAGGGGTCCCAGATGTGGATCTGTTTGCGTCCAGCCTCAACAACAAAGTTGACAACTTTGTGTGAAGAACAAGGGATACGTTTGCGCGCGGAACGGACGCCTTAGTGACCCTGTGGGATCGGTTCTCACTGATTTATGCATTCCCTCCTATTCTGATGCTACCTCATTATCTTTGCAGCATCAAGCAGGAAAAGTTCTTGTGGCCCAGAAGGTCCTGGTATGCAGAAATTATAAGGATGGCAGTAGGGGACCCCTGTACCCTACCACCACATCCAAACCTGCTCTAGCAGGGACGAGTATATTCCATCCTACCTTGCACTAAATTTAATGGTTTGGCTATTGAAACCCACATTTTGAAGAATCGTGGGTTTTCAGATTCAGTGATATCTACCTTGATTAATGCAAGGAAGCCAGCTTCCAGAGTAATTTATTATAGAGTCTGAATGGCATATGTTTCCTGGTGTGTACCCAGGGGTTGACATCCTAGAAAATGTTATAGGTAGTGGTAGAAAAGTTTTAAATGTTTGTGTGACTATTAGAAAAACAATAACCCTGAGACTGATTTTTTTAAAAGGACTTCTGAGCACATTGTTGTATTAACTTGCTGTATCGTTTTGTTTTAACTAACTCGTAGTAAGTTGGAGGATAATTAGGTTTAACTATATATATGGTAGCATGAGATTGTAAAGGAAACCCTGATTAGCCAAAATAAAGTACCATTGTGTACCAGGCATGCAGTCCGTTTCCTCAGCCAATAGAAGCGTAGAGGTGGTATTGTAGGTATTAGGAGGGGGAATATACATTCTTTTGTGCGATTCTTACAGCATCTTTTGGCCTGTAAGCTTCTCCCTCTTGTGTGCGCCACATCAGAAATTGTCTGCTTCTCAATACACCTGGAGTTTGACTGATCACAAGAGAAGAAGATTCCTAACATTTTTGGTTCTTCGATGCCGCAAACAACTAGTTGGTTTTCAGATCACATGGCCCCAACAAAACTTGGGTGAGTATTGGACTTCGGAGCTCACTGTAGGGGGGAAGTAAAAGTCCCCCCACTCAACGTTAGTGGTGAAACAGGGGCGGGGGGCCTAAGATCCGGATCCACTGTCTGTTTCCGAATTTCGTGTGATCCAGTACTCTGGAGTTTGAGAGGTAAGATGATTTAAATTATTAATTCTTTCTAAGAGTCTTTTCTTCTCTTTCGCTTTGATTCTGGTTTAATGTGTTGTAATTGCTGACATTGGTATTGATCGTATAATATCTAGATGATTCAGTGCTCATAGACAGACACCTGGGGACGTTGTCTAAGGTAAAAAATTATGTCACCCGCTGTCCAGGACAGATAACAAAAAGATTTGAAGTATACCGAACGTCGGAGGTTGAATGCCCGACGATTTAAGCGCTGTTAAGTGATCTAAAAAGATCGCAAGGCTAACTTTCTTCTGTGTGTTTACTTTATCTTTGCTCATGTTTAACCTTTTTTGATTCTCTCTATAGTGTGGGGAGTGCTGATATTTTTACTCTTGTATTCCTATTGTTACCATGGATCGGGGGTCACCATCCCAGTGTTTTATAGGTTAATGAGAGACCCGATTAACGCTGGCAATGGGGAACAGTCTTTGTTCTTTTACATGTTTTGTGCTGCATATTCCTAATGTGCCATTAGGAGATAAGAAATCATTCTTCAAGTTCTCATGTTCTGTGTGTCTGTAAAAAAAAAAAAAAAAAGTAGGCACTGGACTCACTCTCCCCCCTCCCCTTGTGTAAGTAGTGAGAATTGCGCTTCAAATTCCTGTGCAAAAGATTGTCTGTAAAAAAGTTAACTCTTGACCAGCTATGACAATACAGAAGGGTTATATTGTAAATATTGAAACTTAGCATAAAAAAAAAGAAAAAAGGTACACTGATAACACCAGGTTGCTTTATTATTATAGCATGCCATGGTGTTAAAGGAAACAAGTGGCAGAAATTGTTGATGGTTTGGAGGTAGATGGGAGACATGAAGGTGGCTTGAACTGTGGAGGGAATAGAATGTTGTAGAATTATCAGGTGGCTTGATGAATGTGAGAAAAGAAAAGGCTGAGGATGTTTTCATTATGATGGTCAAGAAGCTATTTCTCGGAAACAAGAAAATGCAGATTGCCTGACAGAGGTAGCAAAAGAGAGGTGGATGATGATGGGTGACTAGTAGGGCAGCATTAACCCCAAGTCTGAATAATATTCTTAAAGTAAATATTTATATTGGATGTGTTAATTTTAGAATTCACAGACTTTCAACTGTAAAGTGTTAATGATACATTGCAGTTTATATTTGGGTACGCTAAGTTCTGAATCAGAATATTAAATATTAGAAAGGATTTCACTTGGCATCAGAGAATAAGGGGAACAATACAAAAGGGGGTTAAAGTTTTCTTAAATTCTGCAAAAATATTGGGGTCTGAGGAAAAATATTCAGAGGTGTGTGTGTGTGTGTGTGTGTGTGTGTGTGTAATATATGTATTTGAATAAATGAAAGAATATTGTTTTTAACAACTTCAAGTTAAGGAAGGCGTTTGGTAGTTTGCTCTGTGATCCTGTGCTCATTCATGTTAGATAAAGAGTATCCCAGCCCAAATTCAAGTGCAGATATGACACCCCCCACCCCCTCCATGTGCGTTACATCAGAGGGGGGCGGTGTCACCAATGCGTCACTGGGGAACCCCATGGCTTCCCTCACCAGCGTCAGAGGGGGTGGGGTCAGGTGACGGGTGGCCCGCCCTCCTAATATAAGAAACATCGGCACTGGGATCCCCGCAGTGAAGACAAAAGATGGATGCATGGATGGACAGCACTGGACTGAAAATCCACCAAGAGTCTTTTTTTATTTTTTTTTTTTTTTTTTTTTTTTTAATAAAGGAATTTTTCAAGTGTTTCTTATTTAACCATTTTTACACTTTCTTTGTGAAATGGTAGGGGTACTTTTAAACCCCCTTACCATTTTACCATTTCAAACGGGGGGGGGGGCTGGATCTGGGGGTCCTCTTGTTAAAGGGGGGCTTCCAGATTGATAAGCCGCCCGCAGACCCCCACAACTACCGGCCAGGGTTGTGAGGATGAGGCCCTTGTCCCTATCAACATGGGGACATGGTGCTTTGAGGGGTCACAGACCCCCAAAGCATCCTCCCAATGTTGAGGGCATGTGGCCTGGTACGGTTCAGGAGGGGGGGGCGCTCTCTCGTCCCCCCCTCTTTTCCTGCGGCCTGCCAGGTTGCGTGCTCGGATAAAGGGTCTGGTATGGATTTTTTTAAGACGTACTAATGATTTTGGTACTGTCCTAGAAGGTCCAATTCAAGAAGATGAAAAGGTGCATGTGGGAGGTTGGGTCTTAACAAAAAGTAATAGGAAAAGCAGTGGTACTCCCCAAGGTGGGATGGTCCTTTCAAAGTCCTCTTAACTACCTCTACTGCGATGAGGATTGCAGACAGGTCTACCTGGATTCACCAATCCCATTACAAAAAGGTTTTACCGGCAGAATAGGGCCAGTTGGCTACAAGAGGTTCAGAAAATCCAGCTACAAAGGGAGGTCTCACACAAGGTGGGACTTGTCTCAAACCGGTGACGTCTCCCTACCTTCCAACTACCCTACCCTATCCGCTGGAACTCTGTAGCTGGTTAGGATGAAATGAATGAATGACTTGTATAGCGCTACCTATACAAACTGAATTGCCTCAGGGTGCTTTTCTTGCCACCGGTGTCCATCTGCAGCTATTTATGCGGTCCTTTTAACCTGTAGAGTCCAAACACACTTGCAACATTGACATACACATATTATGGCCAATTTTTTTTGGACAGGGTCTAATTAACCTACCAGCATGTCTTTGGAGTGTAGGAGAAAACGGGAGTACCCGGAGGAAACCCACGCAGACACAGGGAGAACATGCAAACTCCAGGCAGATAGTGTCGTGGTCGGGATTTGAACCAGCAACCCTATTGCTGCTAGGTGAAAGTGCTAAGCACTACACCACTGTGCTGCCCTAAAGGGACAGTAATTATCCTTGGGTCAGTAATTCGGGACAGTAATTCAGGCACATCCTTGGGTCAGTAATAAGGGACAGTAATTATCCTTGGGTTACTGGTGACTCTAGGAGAGGCATCCATGAGAGGGGTTATACGTTATGGAAGAACAGAGGAACCTTTGGATTGGGAAAGAACAGGAAAAGCATTGAATCTAAACTTTTATAGAGGGAATAACTAGCACTATACTGGTAGACTTCTGTCAGATTGCAGATTGTGGGGATACAACTGGGGCTAGAGGACTTCTATTGGCAGATAACTATATTTGCTGGCTCTGGAATAGGGCAAGATGTCAAACATGGGATAAGGCCCTGTGGGCCACAGCACATCAAGATTGGGAGTATCAACCAGGGGCTAAAAAGAGTGGAATAAAGGAAAGACTCATAATTAAAAAAGCAGCCAACTCCCCCTGCACAAATAGTAAATACTGTAACCAACTATTAACATTAAAGGAGCCAAGGAAGGAAGATCAGTGGTTATATTCTATGGGAGCGTGGGTGTCGGGAACTGACCCCTCAGGAACGTTTTTCCTTGAGGTATTACCACCTAATAAAACTAGACAACAGGAAAAGTTAAGCCGCGTACACACGGGCGGACTGTCTGTCCAACTTGGTCCGTCGAAACACATTTCAGCGGACAGTCCGCTTGTGTGTGGGCTTCAGCGGACTTTTTCAGCGTGCAGTCTGGCGGACTAAGTATTTCGGAATTTCCGTAATGTCCGTCCAACTTTGGTTTCAGCGGACAGTCCGCTCGTGAGTAGGCTAGTTCGACGGACTAAGTATGGCGCATGCTCAGAAAGGATTTACACGGCGAAAGGTTGCATTGCTGTGTATTGGACTTCCTATTTCTAGTCCCGTCGTACGTGCTGTACACGTCATCGCGCAAGCTTTCGATGGACTGTTGTTCATCCGTGTGTGGTCAAGTCCGTTCATTCGAAAGTAGGACGGACTGTCCGTCGGATTGTCTGACGGACTAAGTTGGCCAGACAGTCCGCCCGTGTGTACGCGGCTTTAGACTCGGACGGGAAAGAAGGCGGCCATACTAAAATAGAAGTTCTGAGTAAAACTATAAGATTTACTAACCTAATAATAGAAGATGCCATAGCTTTGGAGACGGGCTACCAAGAAAAAGTGGTTAGAATGGTTGAGGTATACGGTTAAAACTCTAAAAAAGGAAAACTGTTTAGTTTGTGCCGGAGCCAGACCACATTTAGCAACAGTTCCTTTTCCTCTAGATCACAATACAGATCCAGAAGGTTTAAAATGTATGTTGCAATTATATAGTAAGAGCTATAAACCTGAAACAAAATCTATCTGTCACACATTGAGTTTGTTGTTTCCCCCAGTACAGAGACCTCAGATACCTCCAGCGGTGACTGCTTATCTGGGCAGTTTTACTTGTTTTGCACTCCCGGGGAACCGTAGTGCGGTGGATCTTGGGTCACTACCCGATGACTACTGTGTAGAGAGGATTAACACGGTGACTGCGGTTGAACATGACATTCAGAGAGCTGATGTCTGGTGGATGTGTGGGGATAAAAAACTGCGAGCTAGACTACCGGCCATTGCCCGAGGGGATTGCGCTATGGTCCAGCTGGCTATGCCCCTGAGAATCTTGTCAGAATGCCCGTGGACTAAGAGTCGCCAATGGTATCGGAGGGACACCTCTCCCATGGGGTCATTTGACTCTCAGAATCTACATTGATGAGATTGGGGTTTCTCGTGGGGTGCCGGATGAGTTTAAGGCCAGGAATCAGGTGACAGCTGGGTTTGAGTCTCTTTTCTGGTGGGTGACTATAAATAAAAATGACTGGATTTTATATATATATATATATATTATATTATATTCACAGTGGTGTAGTGGTTGGCACTCTCACCTAGCAGTAAGAAGGGTCGCTGGTTCAAATCCCAACCACGACACTACCTGCCTGGAGTTTGCTTGTTCTCCCTGTGCCTGCGTGGGTTTCCTCTGGGTACTCCGGTTTCCTCCCACACTCCAAAGACATGCAGGTAGGTTAATTGGCTTCTGTCCAAAATTCTCCCTAGTATATGAATGGGGGACCTTGGATTGTGGGCTCCTTGAGGGTAGGGACTGATGTGAGTGTGCAATGTACAGGGATAGGGACAATTGTAGACACTCAGGTTGAACTGGATGGACTGGTGTCTTTATTCAACCTAACTAACTATGAAACTATATATATATATATATATATATATATATATATATATATATATATATATATATAATAACCAACAACGATTTGTAAACCATACTAAGGATGCTGTGAAGGGCCTAGCAGAACAGTTGGCCCCCCACATCTCTAATGGCATGGCAGAACCGCATGGCTTTAGATATGGTCTTAGCTGAAAGAGGAGGGTATGCAGAATGTTTGGTAGCATGTGTTGCACCTTTATCCCTAACAAAATACAGCTCCTGCAGGGACCGTAACCAGAGCCTTGGAAGGACTGACTGCTCTATCGAATGAATTAGCGGAAAACTCTGGTATTAATGATCAATTCACAACCTGGCTTGAAGGATGGTTCGGTAAATGGACTGGACTTAGAACATCATGTTTGATCTCAATCGCTGAAGCTTTGGCTGTTTTGGTCACTTACGGATGCTGCTGCATTCCCTGTATTCGAGGACTTTCACAAAAACTGATTAAAACTGCAGTCTCAAGCATAATGCATCAAACCTTTCCTACCTCTGAGGAGACCTATGTGGACATTGAAGCTCAACTTAATGATATACAGTCCGAAAGTGTATAACACAGGGACTATCATCGAAATGTGTTGAGATAAAATAGTCACACAAAGAGGGAATGTTAGAAAAGTTTTAAATGTTTGTGTGACTATTAGGGGCAGCACAGTGGTGTAGTGGTTGGCACTTTCACCTAGCGGCAATAGGGTTGCTGGTTCAAATCCCGACCATGACACTATCTTCCTGGAGTTTGCATGTTCTCCCTGTGCTTGCGTGGGTTTCCTCCGGGTACTCTGGTTTCCTCCCACACTCCAAAGACATGCTGGTAGGTTAATTAGACCCTGTCCAAAAAAATTGGCCATAATGTGTATGTATGTATTAGAAAAACAATAACCCTGAGACTGATTTTTAAAATGACTTCTGAGCACGTTGTTGTATTAACTTGCTGTATCGTTTTGTTTTAACTAACTCCATAGTAAGTTGTAGGATGATTAGGTTTAACTATATATAGTAGCATAAGATTGTAAAGGAATTAGCCAAAATAAAGTACCATCGTGTACCAGGCATGCTATCTGTTTCCTCAGTCAATAAAGCGTAGAGGTGGTATTATTGTAGGTATTAGGAGGGGGATATACATTCTTTTGTGTGATTCTTACGGCATCTTTTGGCCTGTAAGCTTCTCCCTGTTGTGTGCCACATCAGAAATAAATTGTCTGCTTCTCAATACACCTGGAGTTTGACTGATCACAAGAGAAGAAGATTCCTAACGGGTAGAATTCTTGCCTTTCTACAAATGGGATTAGAGATGAAGCTGGCCTTGAGTACCATCAAAGGTCAGGTATCGGCCTTATCAGTATTGTTCCAACGACCACTTCACGTTCTCTGGTCTGCAGTTTCATACAGTCGGTAACATGGCTTAATCCGCCGGCTAGGTCACCCTTGAAGCCTTGGGACCTGAATCTAGTTTTGTCGGCTTTAGAAAAAACAGCCTTTTGAGCCAATATGACATACCCCTTGGTCCTTTTGACAAGGAAGTTAATTTTGCTGGTTGCCATATCTTCTGCAAGAAGGGTATCAGCTGCTCTTTCTTGTAAAAACCATATCATTCACAAGGATAAGGTGGTATTGCGTCCTCATCCTAACTTTCTGACAAAGGTAGTCAGGTTTTCATATAAATCAGAATTTTTGTTTTTTTCCAGAACCCTGTTCCATGGAAGAAAAGTCGCTACATTCTATTGATGTAGTGAGAGCAGTCAGTCTACTTGAAGGCTCAGATTCGGAAAACTGATGTTTTGTTTGTGTTGCCTGAAGGTCCTAGAAAGGACAGGCAGCATCAAATTCTACTATTTTTAGGTGGCTTCGGCAAGTGATTGTTCAGGCTTATGGATTGAAGAGGAAGATTCCACCTTTTCAAATCAAAGTGCACTCCACCAGGGCTGTTAGTGCTTTGTGGGCAGTGCATCACCAAGCCTCCATGGCTCAAATCTGCAAGGCAGCCACTTGGTCTTCAGTCCATACATTCACCAGATTCTATTAGGTGGATGTAAAAAGACAGGAGGATATTGCCTTTGGGCACAGTGTGCTGCAGGCAGCAGTATACCGTATATACTCGAGTATAAGCCGAGATTTTCAGCCTCTTTTTTGAGGCTGAAAGTGCCCTCCTCGGCTTATACTCGAGTCATCGCCGTCTGCCTGCCCGATCAGCGTGTCGAGCAGACAGACGGCGGCCATTCTACTATTCAAAAGCCGCGCCTCCCTGTCTGTGATAGGCGGAACACTCAATTTCCCAGCAGTCAGAGTTCCGCTTATCACGGACATCCGCTCATTCTCATACTATGGACGAGGATGAGAGGATGTCCGTGATAGGCGGAACACTGACTGCTGGGAAATTGAGTGTTCCGCCTATCACAGACAGGGAGGCGCGGCTTTTGAACAGAGGAATGGCCGCCGTCTGTCAGACGAGGAGAGCATGGCACACAGAGGCTGCAGATTGGCGCGGGGACGGACGGGACACGGGGACGGACGGGACACGGGGACGGACGGGACACGGGGACGGACGGGACACGGGGACGGACGGGACACGGGGACGGACGGGGGACGGACGGGACACGGGGACGGACGGGACACGGGGACGGACGGGGGACGGACGGGACACGGGGACGGACGGGACACGGGGACGGACGGGGGACGGACGGGACACGGGGACGGACGGGACACGGGGACGGACACAGGGATGGACGGGACACAGGGATGGACGGGACACAGGGATGGACACAGGGATGTCTCACCCTCGGCTTATACACGAGTCAATAAGTTTCCCAGTTTTTTTGTGGTAAATTGGGGGCCTCGGCTTATATTCGGGTCGGCCTATACTCGAGTATATACGGTAGGTCTGCGGGTCTGATGGCGCCCAACTTTGGATTGTCTCCCTCCCCTCAGATAGCATTGCTCTGGGACATCCCATATAGTTATTACTATGGCTCTGTGTTCCATGATGTATGATAAAGAAAATACAGCTTACCTGTAAAATCAATTTCTTGGAGTACATCACGGGACACAGAGGTCCCTCCCCTCTGTGGTATATTGCTTTGCTACAAAAACTGGGGTACTCCCGTTAATGGGAGGAGTTGTATAGGGAGTGAACTTCCTGTCTTAGGGTGTGCCAGTTTCCATCACCTAAAGGTGGCCTATATAACCCACATAGTTACTACTATGGCTCTGTGTGCCGTGATGTACTCCAAGAAAAGGATTTTACATGGTAAACTGTTATAAAAATCCTATTTTTGCTATCCAAAGTTAAAACAAGGGCAGAAGATTTAATAGATGGAAAGTTGAAAAAAATTACTGAAGGTCCACTTTAACCTTACTATCCCCATTCATCTTTCAGGGCAGCACCATAGAGACACTGGCTCCTCCCCTCTCAGGAAACACAGCCTTTCAAATCAATATTTAAATCTCACCGTCCCGCTGGCCCCTCAGTTATGGTGTTTCCTCTGGAAGGGAGACCTCGCTAAGGGGCCGGGGCCAAAAACAGCCGGGGAGGCTTGAGGCCAAACATACCTGAGAAGGGGAGACTGTCTCTCTTTAGTCTGCCTGGTGGGTAGGGGGCCCGGATTGGCGGCTTTCGGCACACCCCATCTTCTCCTGGGGAAGGAGAAAGGCTGGGGAGGTCTGCTTCTCTTCCGTTCAGAGGGATGCTGCAGGAAGTGTGCCAGGTCCCCCCTGTAATACAACCAGCGTTGGAGCTAGAGGCCGGGCCGGATGATGGGTAACTGCGGATCGGAGTCTTTCGGTTTCGGACATGGATTACGAGAACGGACCGAGCGTTTGGCTGGTGTGGTCTGTTCGTTTGCTTTACAGACAGCTACCAGAAGGCACGTTCGACCATTCATTCTCAGCAGGACATGTCGGAGGCAGAGGCTTTGTGGGCAGGTCCTGGAGAGAACCGCACCAGCCACTCTAAGGTAAGAGGAACCCTGGGGTGGCGTTCCCTTACCTATCCCCGTTAGCTCCACGGTTGTTTCCCCTCACTGGTGGTAGGTGGGGTAGGGGAGTGCGTCTGAGACCCTAGTGGTGGTTGGTCCTGGGCGGGCACTCCCTGTGGTCCTCTGTGGTAACGCTGGTGGGCTTAAATATTTCTGGCTGCTCTTTGTGTTTCAGAAAGCCATAGATGAAAACAAGTCGCCCCACGGATCTTTTTTTTTAATCTTAAATCTTTATTAAATTTTCACATTATGCATACATAAAATAAACAATTTGTGACCAGGAGTTGAACAAGTACTAATACACATTCCTACTAACCAAGAAAGAAACATAAGACACAAGTTTTTAACTTAAACCCCCCCCCCCCCCTTTTTCCCCTCCAACCGACCCCATGCACTAACATTTACCTATATAGCTCAACCTCTTTTGTCTTGTATTTTGTTTTCGATTTTATTTTTAACTATATTCCCTTATTCTATTCAGTGAATTTATTAAAAAGAAAAAGAAAAAAAAAATGTGCATATTGACTAAATTATCCTTTTTCCCTTGTTCAGTTTGCTTATTCTATTCTATAACAAGGGATCCGTTTTCTCTATCCATACTTTCTACATCCTATCAAACTCCTTTTAGGTTATTTCATTTTATATATACTGCTCTTTCTTTACAAAGATTCTCGTTCACTGCTCTTACCCGGTCTCTTACTGTGGGAGCTAAGCTTGATTGCCATCTAATTGCAATCATCCTCCTGGCCTGGAATAGGCATCTTAAAATTACCATAGTGGTACCCTTTCTCTCCCCTTTTTCATTTCTATATCCTAGTATACACACAAGTGCATTTAACTCCAGAGCTATCCCAAATACCCTACTCATTGTCTCTATCACCCCCTTCCAAAAACGAAACAGCTTGGGGCATTTCCACAGCATATATATATATATATATATATATATATATATATATATTTATATATTTATATTTATAGATTTCCCATCCCTTGGCATCTAGGGCACTTATCTACTCTATTACCAAACTTAAATAAACGCTGAGGGGTAATATGCTGTTGATCACCATCAAGTGGGATATCTTGTGTGTGGGGGGGGGGAGACCAAGACCTCCGAACACACCTCCAAAATTCTCTTACACTGCTCTTGTTGGCCTTCCTACATCTAGTTCCCATTTCTTTTTCTCATCCAAGTATTTCCCCTTGCCGTTAATTTGTTTACTTAACTGACCATAGATTTTAGATATTAACCCCTTAGTGGGACCCACTGGGTTTATATATTGAAACAGTGGCATTTCTTCCCATTCCAGAATCCGTTTTGCAAATTGGGCCGTCAAAGCATGTCTCAATTGTAGATAGGCACAGAATATATTTTGAGCTACATTAAATTATTTTTTCAAATCATTAAATGTCTTAAAGTTCTTGTCCACATACAGCTGGTTCAGCCTTTTAATGCCTTGTTTTCTCCCATCTTTTTATTATTCACCAAAGTTATGCTGGAGGTCCTGGCTTTCTTGTGGCTCAGAAGCATCTCGGTAGTCGCATACATGGACGATCTACATCTGTTCGCCTCTTCCCCGGAGCAGTAGTCCCAGGATCTTCAGGTAGCAAGAGACATCCTTGAAAACTTGGTGTGGCTCTTGAACCTGAAAAAATCCAGTTTGGTTCCATCTCAAAAGGTCACCTTCCTGGGCTACATGTTGGATTCAACAAAGCAAAAGGTGTTCCTTCCCTTAGAGAAGATCCAGAAGGTGGACAAAGCAATGTTGTTGCTTCAGGGCAGCCGTCAGGTCTTGGTAAGAAAAGCTATGTCAGCTTTGGACTTACTGACATCCACGCTCCTGGCAGTTCAGTGAGCAGGGCTGCCTTTTCGCCCTCTACAACTATTTCCTGAGGTTCTGGGTCCACACTCAAGGATCCCTGGACTCTCCAATATCTGTACCGAGTCAGGTCAAGAGGTCCCTCTGGTGGTGGAGAAAGGGGTTCAATCCTTCACAGGGCCTGGAGTGGGTTCTACCAGTCTCCAGGACGGTCACGACCGATGCGAGCAGTACAGGTTGGGGGGGCGCGCACCAAGATTCCGAGATGGTACAAGGTACTTTGGGGAGAGCAGATGCAAATAAGTCCTCGAACTGGAGGGAACTGAGAGCAAATAGTCTTGGCACTCAGAGCTTTTCAAAGAGAACTCCAGGGACAGCATGTGTGAGTCTGTTCGGACAACTCGTCAGCGGTGGCCTATGTCAACAGGTACCAGGAGCAGTTCCACGTAGGTCCTGGTGGAATCCATCCTCAGATGGGCTGAAAAATTAATTCTATCCTTTTCGGCGGTACATTTGAAGGGGAAACAAAACCAGGTAGCGGACCTTCTCAGCAGAAAGAGGCTGAGGGATGGTGACTGGGTTTTGAACCAGGACATCTTCGGGATGGTCACTCGAAAGTTGGGGGTGCCTTTTGTGGACCTCTTCGCTCCGAGGGAGAACACAAACGCGTGCCTGTTCTTTTCCCTGAACAGATGGTATGGAGCATCCGGGTAGGGTGTAGTGGCTCAGAGCTGGCGTTTCTCCAGGTGTTATGCCTCCAGCCCCCCCCCCATACTGATTCCAGCAGTTCTGAGAAAGTTTCAGTCGGAAGACACACCCTTCATTCTGATCACACCACACTCGCCCAGGAGGCTGTGGTTCTCCATCTTGATGGGTCTGGCTGTGGAACCTCCGTGGACTCTACCTATCCAGGAGCATCTTCTTAGGGGCCAATCTGTTGTACCCAGGTGGAGCGGTGGAACCTCGCAGCGTGGCTGAGTAGAAATGGATCGTTTAGTGGTGACTCTTCTAAGTTGCAGAAAAAGGGAGACGCAAGCTATCTAACTAAAGGTGTGGAGACGTTTCAATAGTTGGTGCACAGAAAGCTCCTTTGATGTACGCAGTTCTGTAGCAGTGTTGGAATTTATGTAGTCAGGAGCAGACAAGGGGTTAACCCTTAGCACCTTAAAAGGACAAGTATCCGCCCTGAGTGTTTTCCTGGAAAAGCCGCTAGCAATAGATCCTTGGATAGCTAGGTTTTTCAGAGCCTTAGGCAGAGGCCAGTCAGAACTTCCCCCTTCCCAGTGTAGGATCTTTCTTTAATTTTACAGGCCCTTACAGGGGTATGTAAAATGTGTAATACTGCGCTGCCCCTATATTGCACTGAAGTGACAATAAAAAACAAAAAAAACAAATACATAAATCTGCAATTAAAATATGTGAGACACACACACACACACACTATGCAAAACCGAAAAGAAATTTAGCTGCGCTGAAAAAAAATGAAAACATAATTCACTCTTTTTTTATTTATTTTTTTCAGCGCAGTTAAATTCCTTACAGGGGAACCCTTTGAGCCATTGGGGTCTTGTACGGTGAAATTGATCACCCTCAAAACTGTTTTTGGTGGGAATCACCATGCCAAGGAGAGTAAGGGAACTCGAAGCCCTCTATTAGGGCACCTTTTTTTTCAGGTTTTCCCGGACTGTTTGATTTTTAAAACGGATCTGGCCTTTTTGCCAAAGGTGGCCTCTAGTTTCCATAGAGGCCAAGAAATTATTTTACCTACCTTCTGTTTGAATCCTGTGAGGCAACTTGAACATATTTTTCATCAATTGGATTTTAAATGGGGCTTCCTTCAGTACTTGGTACAAAACAGTTTAGGAAATCTGATTCAGTTTTTGTGTTATTTTCAGGGGCTAGGAAAAGGTCCAGAGCCTCTAGAACAGTGATGGCGAACCTTGGCACCCCAGATGTTTTGGAACTACATTTCCCTGATGCTCCAGTACACTGCAGCGTGCCAGAGCATCATGGAAAATGTAGTTCCAAAACATCTGGGGTGCCAAGATTCGCCATCACTGCTCTAGAAGTACGATAGCCAGATGGTTAAGGTTGGGCATTAGTCTAGCTTATTTGGTCGAGGGGGGTGTTGGAACCCCCGGAGGTAATTAAGGCACATGTTACCAGGGCAGTGGTGACAGCTCCAAGAAAAGTGGGCTGGTGCTTCTCCAGAGCAGAGCTGTAGGGCTGCAACATAGTCCAGATTTACCAGGTTTGTGGAGCACTACATGTTGGACCTGCTTTGAGCCAAAGACCAGGCCTTTGGGCGTAAAGTGCTGCAGGCAGTAGTCCCACCCCAAGGTAAGGTGCTCGCTTATCCCCTCTATGGTGCTGTCCTGAAAGAGGAATGGGGAAAAACTGAGTTACTTACCAGTAACATCCTTTTCTAGGAGTCTTTCAGGACAGCACCGGTACCCACCCAAATTGTTGGCTATCTATGAGAACTCATCACTTGAGATCATCAGGTAAGAAAGTTTAGTATGACGTATTCTTGTGTCTCCCCAGCTGGCCGAAGGTACTCTTGAAGGACTGAGGGGCCGGCGGGACAGTGAGATTTAAATATTGATTTGAAAGGCAGGGTTTCCTGAGAGGGGAGGAGCCAGTGTGTCTCTATGGTGCTGTCCTGAAAGACTCCTGCAAAAGGATGTTACCGGTTTTGACAAAATTTTGGAAATGGTTTGTGTTCATTGAGATATTGAGTCAAATCTTACTTTTCAAAAGGGGTGTACTCATTTGTGCTGAGCTGTGTGTGTGTGTGTGTGTGTGTGTGTGTGTGTATATATATGTATGTATATTGTGTGTGTGTGTGTGTATATAAATATATTATAAAAAAAATTGTTTTTCAGTGACCGCATTACCTTGCGTCAAGGACAAGTTGACAAGCTGTATGCTAGTCTAAAGGATTTGGCAGAAGAGAGAAGAGGCAAGCTGCAGGAACACCAAAGGCTCTGCCAACTAAAAAGAGATGTAGAAGACTTGGAACACTGGATTTCAGAACGTGAAGTGGTAGCAGCTTCCCATGAGTTGGGACAAGACTATGAACATGTAACAGTAAGTTACGTTTTGCATGTTGAGTAATAAAATTACACATTTGGGAGTAAGGTTTTGGGTACATATAAAGGAGAAGTCCAGCCTCAGCTCATTTGGCTGGGCTCTTCTCCTAAGGGGTCACAGGAGTGCAATTTGTTTTGCACTCCTTTGCCCCTTTTTCAGCAAAGAGCGGTCTGTATTCCGCTCTCTGCTGAGGTCGCTTGAATCAGTCCAGGCAACGCATCGTGATGCCAATGAAGTCTGGATCCGCCAGGTGCCTGGACTGATTCCTGTCTCAACCTCTCAGCGGGCTGCTGAAAGGCAGCTGATCCCCGCTCCTCCACAGCTCAGGGCTCCAGTGAGTGTGGAAGAGCAGAGAGGAGAGCTGCTGATTGACACAGCAGCTCTCCATCAGTTCTCAGTGTAGAGATGCCGGGGGAACAGATGCAGCATTGGTGCCATGCTGCAGCCACCTAGGTAGGGGGGAAAAAAAGTATTTTGTTTGCAAGTGTATTCAAATGTATGCTTTTTCTTGTGTTTTCCAGATGCTGAGAGATAAGTTCCGTGAATTTTCTCGTGACACCAGTAATATTGGCCAGGAAAGGGTGGATGCTGTCAACCTCATGGCTGATGAGCTTATTTCATCCGGACATTCAGAAAATGCAACTGTTGCTGAATGGAAAGATGGTCTTAATGAGGCTTGGGCTGATCTCCTAGAAATGATTGATACTCGAAGCCAGATGCTAGCCGCCTCCTATGAGCTCCACCGCTTCTATCAGGATGCTCGAGAAACATTGGGTCAAATACAAGATAAGCTTAAACAGGTTCCAGAAGAGACTGGCAGAGACCTTAACACTGCAGAAGCTATGCAGCGTATGCACACAACTTTTGAACATGACATTCAAGCCCTTAGTGCACAAGTAAGCCACAAGTAACTTATTTAAAGCTAGCACTACTATAATTGAAAGAGTCTGTCACCTAAAATAACTTTATTGTACATCACGGGACACAGAGCAGCTATAGTAATTACTATATAGGTTATATGCCACCTACAGGTGAATGGACACTGGCACACCAAAAAGACATGAAGCCCCTCTCTATATAACCCCTCTCATACAGGAAGTACCTCCGTTTTTCGCCAGTGTCTTCAAGGTGATGGGCATGGTGGATTAGGTTCTCTAGGCTAAAGATGGTCCCAGTTAAAGGTCTTGTCAGGATTAAGGGGCTAGGTATTCGGATCCATTCGATGTGGCAAATGAGGCTAATATGGGTGAAGATTGGATCTGGCCGAGATATTTCAGCAGTATCCTGCGGCAGGAATGGTAAGCTTAAAAAAAAAATTCTTCAGTAGTCCGGATGTCTTGCCTGGATTTCTCCACTAGAGGGAAGTGTGATGCTCCACATTTTACATAACTTGGTGTTCTCTAGCCATTCCGTAATCTCACCTGGCGCTAGTCCTCTACCTGCTGTGTCGCTCTTCTGCCTTGCATCGTTGGCGTTCCCTCCTTGTGGAAACGGCGCTCGGGGCGAGCGCTGATAAGATTTGCAGATGATTCTGGGGGCGTGGCCTGGGATGTGGCTGGCATGCACGTGGGAATCGAGCGTGCACAATACACAGGCACAGCTCAGCAGCTATAAAGTGAGTTCTTGCTGGGATTCCTATGGGACTGCTGGATGGACACAGAGCAGGCTGCTGCTGTGGCACTTGAGTCACTGTGGGGTATGGATACAGGCATATAAAGACACGGCTACTGGGTATTGGGCTGAGCTGTGATAGGAGTGGGGGCAACACAACAGGAAGGGGCTCAAGGACGCCGCCGTCAGAATCTAAGGATCATGTTTCCGCAGTGCTATTCTCCGCCTGGAACAGGAATGGACAGAGGATGTAGAAGTGCCTCTGAATGACCGGGAAGAGAGGCGGATGACTCCCCGTCCAAAGAGTCGGTCTCTCTGAAGAGCCTTTCTCAGCTTCTCAATCCCAGAGATTGTTCAATCCCTGACTGATTTGGCCCGTTCTGGATTTAAATTGCCTCCAGTAGAGGTTTCTGAAACCACCTCCTCCTCTTTGGGTTCTTTGTGGCCTCCGTGGAGTTCTCATGCTTTCTCTTTGCACCCGCTGCTGGAGCAGTTAGTATATGCAGACCGGGATCATCTTGATAGTTTTTATTCCTCCTAAAAGATTTTCACTTTTATATCCAATGGAGAAAAAATTCACAAAAAAAAAAAAAAGAGTATGCCAGCAGTTGATGCTATTTTCTCTGAACAAAAGCTTAACCTGTCCTGTAGACAATGTCCAGGTTTTTAAAGATCTGGCTGATAAAAAGCTGGAGTCTTTACTTAGAGCTTCTTTTGCTATTGCTGGCTCAGGAGCATAACCTGCTGTGGCAGCCATAGGAAATTGTCAATCTTTGAAGGACCAGTTTAAGGGTATTCCTGCTCAGGGAAAATTTTCTTACGAGTTGGTGGACCTACCCACGGGCCTTATACTTCGCTGCGGATGCTCTTAAGGATTCTATTCAGCAAGTGTCGCGCTTTGCTCTTGTCTGTACACATGCGCAGAATTCTTTAGTTAAAGCATTGGTCAGTGGAATTGCCTTGCAAAAAGCTATTGGCAGGCTTTTCCTTAAATGGGGAACGTTTTTTTCCGAGACGATTTGGATAAGTATATCTAGAAAATTTCAGGGGTTAAGAGTGTGCTCTTACCGGTTAGAAGGAATAAGCATCCTTCATTTAGGGTCTCTAGCACCCTGGCACCTAGTACCTCAACCTCCAGCAGGAATGGACTGGCCATCGGGAATACCGGGATATTCCCGGTGGGCCGGTTTCAGCGGCCTCCTATAGCCTCGGAGGTCCGCAGCAATCTACCCACCATTTGCCGACAGCTGGCGCCTGATGGGTAGATAGAGATTTACCCAGCATGCAGAGTAGCGCAGGAAGCACCTGTCTGTAATGAGTTCTCTCTCTCATGTCACGAAAGGCGCTGCTCGTTCCCTGGCGGCCCCTCTCGTCTATCCCCATTGGCTTGTGACATCATCTGGGATAGACGAGAAGAGGGGCTGCTGGGGAGTGAGCAGAGCTGTGTGACATGAGAGAGAGAACTTATTACAGACAGGCGCTTCCTGCGCTCCTCTGCATGCTGGCCAGGCTAGTAAACGATCCCATAATGTGCCCCGGTGTCGTGTACCCCGGTGTGGCCTGGTATGTGAGACCCATTCTAGATCTCAAAAATCTGAATCAGTTTCTGAACATTTGCTTCTTTCGTATGGAGTCAATCTGGTCAGTCGTGTCCGCTCTGAGGGAAGGAGAATTTCTGGCATCAATAGACCTCAAGGATGCATATCTGCATGTGCCAATTTGCTTGACCCACCAAAAGTTTTTGCTGTTTGAGGTCGAGTGGTGTTATTTTCAGTTTGTGGCATTGCCCTTCAGGTTAGCCACAGCCTCTCGGGTATTCGCAGAGATTCTGGCCTCGATGTTGGGAAGGCTAAGAGCCCAGATTATAACAATAGCATACCTAGACTATCTATTACTCATGGACCAGTCGGCTGCAGGCTTAGCCTGGAATGTGACCAAGACTGTTCATTTCTTGAAACACCTGGGTTGGGTTCTAAACCTAGAGAAATCAGCCTTACAGCCGGTGCAAGGGCTGGGACACTTGGCTCTGATTGTAGACACAATGCAGGAAAATGTGTTTTTGCCTCAGACAAAAGCCAATGCTATAAAGGATCTTTTCTGGGTTGTGACAGGAAAAAAGTGCCCCTCAATTCACCTTTCTATGAGGTTTATTGTGGAAGATGGTAGCTTCATTCGAATTGGTTCCCTATGTGCAATTCCATTCCAGACCGTTGCAGAACTGTATTCTGTCCCCCCTGAAACAAGAAGATCTCTTTGGATTATCAGATTATCATTGTCCTCAAGGGTGTGCCAGTCTCAATTGGTGGTTGGTCTGGTAAAGGGAAAGTCCTTCCTGCCAACAGCTTGGAGAGTGGTGACCAAGGATGCGAGCCTCTCAGGCTGGGGAGCGATTCTGGAAGAAACCACTGTCCAAGGGAAATTGTCAGGGATGGAAAGAACCTTACCCATAAATGTCCTAGAGATTCGAGCAGCTTGTCTGGCTCTAGTATCTTGGACTACCAGATTACATGGTGGTTCAATCCGACAATGCCACGACAGTGGCTTGCATCAACCACCAAGGGGTTACCAGGAGTACAGGCGGCCCAGAAAGAGATGGCATGACATGGGCAGAGATGCATGTACCATTCCAGGAGTGGAGAATTGGCAGGCGGAATTCTTGAGGAGTCATCAGTTGTCCCCAGGGGAGTGGTCCCTACATCCCAAGGTTTTTTGAGCAATTTGCCAACGGTGGAGTACCCGGACATAGATCTGTTGGCATCCAGGTTCAACAAGAAACCGGACAGGTTTGTCTCAAGGACTAGGGATTCGCTCGCATTCGACGCAGATGCTTTCGTGATTCCTTGATCAGTTTTCCTCCAGTTCAGCTTCTACCACAGCTTTTGCGCAGTATCAGAGGGGGGAAGCCAGTAATACTGATAGCCCCAGCTTGGTCCAGAAGGTCTTGGTATGCAGAAAATGTAAGTTTGGCATTGGGGAACCATAGTGCCTTCCACTCCATCCAGATTTGCTCTCTCAAGGTCCAGTATTCCATCCTGCCTTACAGTTGCTAAATTTAACTGTTTGGATATTGAGGCCAGGATTTTTAAAAATCTAGGACTTTCTGGCTCACTGGTGCCTACCCTGATAAATGCAAGAAAACCAGCTTTGAGAACTATTTACTACAGAGTTTGGAAGTTTCCTGGTGTGAGGCCTTCTGTGGCATCCTGTAAATGCCATAGGAAGAATTCTTGCATTTTCCACAGTTGGAGGTAGAAATTAAGCTGGCTTTAGGTACAATCGAGTCAGATCTCAGCCTTATCTGTTTATTTTTTTTCTGTAAAGACCAATTGCTTTGCATTCCTTGACTGGGGCCTTTATACAAGGGGTAGTTTGTATAACTCTGCCAGTGAGGCCACCTTTGTGTCCGTGGGATTTGAATCTGGTCTGGGCTTTGCAAAAACAGCCTTTTGAGCCTATTCGCCATATTCCTGATCCTTTTGAAAAGGAAATTTTTTTTTTGGTTGTAGTGACCTCAGTAAGGAGGGTGTCCAGAGTTGGCAGCTTTTTCTTTCCAAACAGCCATATTTGATTATACATAAGGAAAAGGTGGTGTTGCGTCCTCATCCGGCATTTCTACCTAAAGTGGTGTCCAGTTTTCACTTAAACCAAGATATCACGCTGCCTTCTTTTTTCCCAGAGCTTTTTTCTACACAGGCGAGATTGTTGCGTTCTCTAGATGTGGTAAGGGTCTATCTGAAAATGACAGCTCAGATGCAGAAGACCGACTTTGTGCTGCCAAAAGGGCCCAGGAAGAAGTAGACGGCATCAAAATCAACACTTTACCAGTGGATTGGCCAAGTTATAATTCAGGCTTATGGGTTGAAGAAAAAAGCCAAACCCTTTGGGAAGTAAGTGCCTCATAGGCAGAGAAATCATCAAGCCTCTATGGCTCAGATTTGCAAGGCTGATACTTGGTCATCAATGCTTACATTCTGCTGTGTTTGGGTGCAGTGTGCTGCAGGCAGCGATATAGGTCCTCACGTCTGATGGCAGTCTGCATTGTGTGCATCTCCCTCCCCTCTGGGGCATTGCTTTGGGACATCCCAGATAGTAATTACTATAGCTGCTCTATGTCCTGTGATGTGTGATAAAGAAAATAGGAATTTTCCTCCAGCTTACGGCCTCTTTCACACAGACTGTCCGTTCAGATCCGCCTGACGTTTTTTTAGGCTGACCTGAACAGACACTCCATAGACCTCTATGGAGCGTCGGATGTCAGTGGTGACATGTCCGCTGACATCCAACCCGCTCCGAAAAAGTGTGATGGAGGAAAAACCTACTTTTCCATCCGTCCAAGGATCAGATCGGGTCACGATTGTACGGTCCGTCCTCATCCGATCCCCCATAGGGGAGAGCGACACTGTGACAGGTCCGTCCCTGCAGTGTTCAGAGATTGACCTATCATCTGCCTGCTCAGCGGGGATCGACTGAGCGATCCCCTGCTGAGCAGAGCGGGCTCTGTACATAGACCTAGCCGTAAAAATCCTTTTCTTGGAGTACATCAAGGGACACAGAGGCCCCTCCCCTCTTGTCTGGGAATTTATTGCTTGCTACAAAACTGAGGTACTTCCTGTATGAGAGGGGTTATTAAATGGGGATATTCCTGTCTTTTTGGTGTGCCAATTCAACTGTAGGTGGCGTATAACCCAAATAGTAATTACTATAGCTGCTGTGTCCTGTGGACTCCAAGAAAAGGATTTTTACTGGTAAGCTGTAGGAAAAATCCTATTTTTGTTCTGGTTCAGATGTTTGTGGATATGCAGGTTCTAGAGAGGACTCCTAGAGGTTATTCTGTTGCCTAAGGGAGTATTGAACACTGGTAAAAAACAAACAAAAAAAAAACGGCCAGACCAGGATAACCCCTCCTACTATAACTCCGCTATGATATGTTACTTTTTTTTTTTTTTTCCTTGCACATTACTTTACATCACTGCTGCAGTTGTCTTTGATTGCAACTATCCTGTGCAGTCCATGTCAGTCTAGCTTTTGAAGTAGTGCTTCAGGACCCCATTTAACTGCCCGTTTCGGCAGTTGTCTGGAAGTGACCATGAGGCACTGAGTTTCACATGGGGGGGCCTTTCCAGACTCAGCTCTGTTAAGTTAGCTGTAGTTAGCGATTTCTACATTCGGAGTCTGGTAATGCCTCACCACTTGCCTTGTCTCTGAAGAATTAAGGTGGATTTCCGGTTCCGGCGCCATCAGCTCCCGCGTCCTTCCTCACAAATCCTGCCTAGAACGCCTCGGGGAGAGCCCACACCACCTCAGCGGATGGGTGAGACATCATGGATCACTTCGTGGAGCGATCGTATGCTAAAGTGACACACGCGGCCAACATGGCGGCCACGCCGCCCTTACAGGAGCAGGCTTCGCCGCTTGCGGGACCCCCGGCTCAACCAGCGCCTACCCAGGCTGACCCTGCATCCCCTGAGGGAATAGTACAAGCTGTGGTTCTCTTGCTGGGTCCCACACTCGCGGCTACAGTAGACGCAGCGGTTCACAGGGGGCTGGAGCAGCTCCATTTAGCAGTACGTGCCCAAGCACAGAGGCTGCAACATGCGGAGGAACGTATCTCTGCGCTTGAGGATGAAGCGGCTGGCGCATCTGTTAAGATCGCTAGGGTTCTTAACCCACACAAAGATTTGGGAGAAGCTCGACGATTTGGAAAATCGGTCGAGGAGGAACAATCTACGCATTATTGGTCTCCCAGAATCGGTTACCTCTGCCCAGCTCTCCACGCTCTGCGCCAAAATAATCCCTGAACTGGGCCTCCGCATACGGTGCATGGTCGAACAAGCTCACCGTATCGGACAACCATCCGAATCATGCTCCAAGCCTCGCCATGTTATAGTCAAGTACTTGAACTATGCAGATAAAAGAGCCATCATGCAAAAGTTCCGCAGCTCCCGCTCCTTAACGATCGATGGGGCTAAGTTGTTGCTATTTGCTGATTTCTCCGTGGAGGTGATGAACAGACACAAGGCCTTCTCTCCGGTGTGTACAACCCTCTACAATAACCACATCAAATTCTCCTTGTCTTATCCGGCCACGCTACGGCTCCAAACGAATGAAGGAGACCAACTTACCTTCACCACGCCTGAGGAAGCGGAAAGGTATGTTGAATCCATGAGCACTGACATGGACCACTCTGCCATGGCTAACATCTCATCTTCTCAATCTGCGAACAAAACTTCTGTGCCTCCTAAACATCAACGCAGCCCCACAAACCCTCCATATAAACGCATCAGAGTCACACCTAAGGATGAGTTCAGGGCACCGCTGACAATCTTTGGTGCACCTACCTTTCTATAGTTTGACGGGGAGTGAGAGGGAAACCTTCTGGGGCCAGCTGGCCTAGTATGGGCTCTGCTGGTCGATGGTAGGTTACCCTTAATGTCATGTTCTGGACTGGGGCACCTGCCCCTTTCGATAACCTATGTAGTTCCTATTATTGCAGGACGTTTTCTCCATGGTTCTTTGCTTTGCTTTGTTATATGATGTTATAACTCTAGGGGCTACGGCTTTCAACTCTGCTCATCTACCCTATATATTTCCCTAGCACAAGTGGATGTTCACCACGTGAGCATAGGACCTTTCCGGAGCCGGGGGCACTACTTTTTATCCCCCCGCCGGATCCATTAATATCCCCTCGCTGGGATACTGGGTTTTACCCGTTGCCACATATATTTATTTTTTATTTTCTATACCTCCCCCTCTGGCCCTCTATCAGCCATCAGGGGAGGAGCGGGACAGGGCTGATAGCCGAGATTGAAGGTTGTGCCTCATGTGGAAAAAAGGAAAGTCTCTACTTATGTTATTTTTCACGTTGTGTTTTATATTTTTGATAAGATCTTTTGCCTATACGACCATATACCAGTTACGGTTATTTAGTATAGTTGTAGCATCCTTGGGGATTGAAGTCTCTGAGGAGACACATATACGCGGGGACCCTGGAGCACAGCAGGGTTGCCCCTGCACCGCCCACTATGGTTATCTTCTGTCTAACTCTTACATGGCCTCCGCAGGTAGTGGGCATAACTTAAATGTTATCTCTTGGAATGTCAAGGAGCTTAGATCACCATGTATACGTATGGCTGTTCTAAGACACTTGAAACGCCTCCGAGCAGATGTAGCTTTGTTGCAGGAGACGCACCTTGCGACAGATCTACAACGACTACGTAAATTATGGGTGGGTGCGGTCTATGGCTCGCCAGCAGTTGGGCGCAAGGCTGGTGTTGCCATACTACATAAAAACCTGCAACCTGCAACATGAAGTAATAACTGTTAGAGCTGACACTGAGGGCCGTAAGGTGACTATGCAGATAATGATGGACTCTGTCACCATGGCCATCACTAACATTTATGCCCCCAACTCGCCGGGTACACCCTTCTTCCAAGATGTAATCCAATGGATACTAGCCACCGCTGAATCTAGGCACCTGGTTGGGGGGGGGGGGGGGATTTTAACTCCGCTATGTCCGTCATAACAGACCGTTCAACGACTAGCTCTCATGGCGCGACTCCGTCGGTTATCGCAACACCCAAACCCACTCAACTAGCCCAGGCCCTATCCTCCATACATTTCACTGATGTGTGGAGACTACAACACCCGACCAGCCAGGAATACACCTTTTTCTTTCCACCACATCAATCTTTCTCACGTATAGATTACTTCTTTGCCTCCCCCTCCTTAACACCTTCCATATTAGACTCAGAAATATTAGATGCCAGGATATCAGATCACAGCCCTATAGTGGTGCATCTATCGCGACCGACGACCCCGTGCGCACCAAGAACATGGAGATTTCCTTCTTACCTAGCTAACAACCCTGACTTCCAAGACATGCTTCGGACTGCCTGGACTGACTATGCCACCACCAATAGTGAACATATCTCTGATCCTAACTTGTTTTGGGAAACGGGTAAAGCCTTTCTGAGGGGCAAGATAATATCCTATACTACACAACTAAAAAAACACAATAGGAGCCAATATAATGACACCAGCAAAGAGCTTCGTACGGCTCACGAGTGCCTGCTTGTGAGCCGTACCCCGGAGAATATTCAAAGCTGGACGCAAAGAGGGCATTCGACCTCTGGGCGGAGCAACAAGAAACGGCCCAACTAGCCTATTCTAAGCTATACTTCCATAGATTTGGGGACAAAGCGGGCAAACTACTGGCGAAATTGTGCGCTGGGCCCAGACGACCCACTTGCATTCATTCCATGAGAGACTCGGATGGATCCGTGACCTCAGCCAAAGATAGAATCAATGCTATTCTCACCAATTTTTATACAACCCTATACAAAGCTGACCCCACTGACATGAATGCAGCGGACACCTTTTTGTCTAAGATGCGCCTACCAACACTACAGACCACCTCGCACTGCTTAATGCCCCCATTACCCTAGAGGAGGTTAAACGAACTATCTCGATGTTGTCCAAAGCGCCAGGGCCGGATGGCTATTCTGCGGAATTCTATAAATCTACCATAGATTATCTACCTGACACTCTTCGACTTGTTTATGCAGGCATGTGGCAGGGAGAGCCTTATATGCCCACAGGTACACAGGCTTTCATAAAACTTATTTCAACGAAAGGCAAGGACCCCACTATGCCAGGATTCTATCGCCCCATCTCTCTGATAAATGTAGACTCTAAAATAATTGCTTCTAGATTGGCCACGATACTCCCCTCCCTACTCCACCCTGCCCAGTCAGGCTTTGTCACTGGCCGCTCGGCTACACTTAATATACGTAAAGTCCTCCTGGCCCTGCACTATGCCAAAACGCATCCCACTCAAGATGTAGCAATAATATCCTTGGACGCAGAAAAAGCCTTCGATAATGTGAGTTTACCTTGGTTATTTAGAGTATTAACATGGTTTGGTTTTCAAGGCCCCTTTATGCAGTTTCTTTAACAGATGTACATGTCTCCCACAGCTCGCCTGGTCACCCCTGATTTCATGTCAGAATCGATACCCCTAACTAAAGGTACTAGACAGGGGTGCCCACTATCGCCCTTGTTTAACCTGGCAATTGAACCCCTCTCCAGGCTACTTAATTCATGGGATGGGATCAGTGGCTTACCAATAGGACCACAGACTCTGCGCTCCGCATTGTTTGCGGACGATATCTTGCTGTTTACCACTGACCCCATCTCCGACTTTGCTAAGTTAAAGGATATCTTTGGAACCTTTCAAAGCTGCTCGGGTTTCCGAATTAACTTTGACAAAAGTGAGATTTTATCCTTGAATCCCAGAATGGCTCACAAATGGACACACCAGTCCCCATTTGCAATAGCCAAACGCCATATCACATACCTAGGAGTACACATAGGTCGTGAACCGGCCTCATTATATGGGCTTAATTACCCCCCGCTTTCGTCTAAGATTGTACAGGAATTAGACCTATGGGCGACCCTGCCTATTTCGCTCTTCGGGAGATGCCATTTATTTAAAATGATATCCTTTGCCAGACTAATGTACCCCATGCACACCATACCCCTCCTGCTGAAACACACAGATATCCAGAAGTTATACAAGGTACTATCTGCCTTTTTATGGTCACGTTGGAGAGCGCGCATAGCTCTACCTAAATTATGCCTCCCGAAGACCGAAGGGGGCGCTGGTGTGCCCAAAGTTCGTTTTTATAATCTTGCATGTTTATTAAGACAAGGTCTGGACTGGCTTTCAGGCAACTCTAGATACTGTAATGTACATCTGGAAGGGGCTATGGCTTCCCCATACACACTGGCAGCAATCCTTCACTCCAACCTGCATACTCTGCCACCCCATCTAAAATATAATTTGCTTATCAGAGACCCCAACATTACATGGAGAGAAATCCGCAAACTACTGGGACTACCGACTACCATCTCGAGTCATCTAGCTATCCAAGGGAACCCTATGTTTATCCCGTCCACTTTGCATGCAATCTACTCACAATGGAAACTGAAAGGTCTCACGTCCACGAAAGCTTTATATCAAGCTGGCCATCGTAAGTTTAAGTCATTTGAAGCCTTGTCTCAGGAATTCTCACTATCACCGACCCATGTTTTCTACTATAGCCAGCTGACCGATTACTTAAGCTCGCAATGCGGTCACCAGACGGACCCTTTTCAAGCAGTCTTTCATTGACACTGTATTGAACTCAGGAGACTACTCAATTACCAACCTCTATTCCTACCTCATTCAGCACCAATCGGACAAATACCGTCTCACGCCTTTCCAGAAATGGGCGACCCTCCTAAGGGATGAATCTCTCCCTGCTAAGATTATGGATGGCTACCGGCAAATACGTAAACTCACACATTCCGAAGCATGGCGTGAAACACAATTTAGGATAATTCAGAGCCTACTACCCCATCTACATCGATGAAAGTAATATCAACCTGAAAATATGCCCATGGTGCTCTACGCCTCACCCCACTTTAATCCATCGACTGTGGGAATACCCTGCCATAGAAAGATACTGGGACGCAGTAACTACTTATGTTGGCTCTATTTCTAAACAACGGATTCCGAAGGATATTATGCTTTGTGTATTTGGTTACGCACCTCAAACGCCCCCAACGGGAGACGGAAATCGGGCCTCAGTTTCTCAATGGGCACAACTAGCCCTTCTTGTTGCTCGTAGGACGATTATGCAATCTTGGATCTCCAAGAATCCGCCTACATTACCAGTGATGCAAAAGGCCATCGATTCGCTTTTCTACATGGAAAGAATGGATGCCATCACCAGGATTCCTAGACCTACACACCGTTTCTTTGCGCGTTGGCGCAAATATATGGAGGCCACGTTAACTCACTCCGACATCCAGGCAACCATTTCATTTCACGGCTTGGTATCTCCACAGCAACCTTGCTGGATCTCTGGGTAGACTTAAACTACTTCCCAGTGGAGATCCTGCGGACTTTAGGCCACCTTGACATTCTGGACCCTAAGCTGTGCATTTCTCATCAGGACTTTGTCACCCCGTTCTTTCCTCACTCTTGAGGTTATTTACCCTAGGGCTACTGAATTGAACTATTTATCTGGTATACTTGGATTGTATAGGTTACTGGGACCCATTCGGGTTCGTTCATAACAAAACCCATGGCTTATACGCAGTCTACTGTTTCGTATTCACTACGCAGGTACCTGTATCTGTATGCTTATTTACTGTGAAGTTATGTTTTGTAACCTTTTATGTGTAAAACCAAATAAACATTTTTCAAAAAAAAAAAAGAATTAAGGTGATTGTAAAGATTAATTTTTACTTTTTTTATTTTTTTTAAATAACAAACCTGCTATACTTGCCTCCTCTGTGCAAGGGTTTTGCATAGAGTGGCCCCGTTCCTCTTTTTTTTTTTTACTGGGGTCCCCCCGTGGCGCTCCTGGCTCCTCATCTCGTGTACCCACACAGGGAGCCTCTTTCCGTGGAGGCACTCCTGCAGGCGTGTTCCTGAGTCCTGTTGCTGTGTCCATTGGCAGACAGCAGGACTCGGCCCTGCCCCCCGGGTCCCATGTCACTGGATTTGATTGACAGCAGCGGGAGCCATAGGCTCCCACTGCTATCAAGCTATCCAATGAGAAACTGGGACAGTGGTTGGAGTTGCTGTGCTTGCCCCCGTCACTGGAAGATCAGGCTCTAGGGGCTCTAATACATTAAGGTGAAAAACTGTGGGGGTTTTCAACCCCTTTAATTTGCGGTTAGCCTGGTTGGGCCAACCACTAGGAGCAACTCTATTTACTTAGGTTACTGAGTGCCATTAATCACCATTTCTACTCTTGCACAGAAAGGGTTAACACTGAGAATAAGTGCTAACCGCATCTGCTGGGTGATGTGCTCACATGTCTTCCATGCTCTTTCCCATTCTACAGTATCGAGTGAGCATCTCCTCACTGCTGTTCCTGCTTGCAAGCTCCACATGAAACACAGATCTTTGATGCATTCTACCTATAGTGGTTTTGGTTGCATCCAACCATTTCAACTCTTGAGCACTGAACATTTTTTTTTTTTTTCTTAACTCTTCTAGAAGCCAGCAGCGATTTTACAGAAAAAATGCCTGTGGCTTGTAAAAGTGTTCTAAAGGTTTTACCAGTGGCGGCCTGTCCATAGGGGCGCCCAGCCGCCCCCCCCCCCCCCCCCCCTGTAGTGTGTAAAAAAAAAAAAAAAAAAACAGGGCCCTTTAAGACGTTAAAATAAAAAGTAATTTAACATAGTGCACTGTGGCGACGGTCGCAGTGCACTAGGAGAAGCGCCACGTTGATGCAATCACATGGCGCTTCATTTGCAGGTTTTTAACCCGCCTTGCGGCGCAGTGTATAACGCCGACTAGCTTCCGCCCGTAAAATCACTGTGATTCTACGGGCGGGAACCTTGTCATTCAAAGACAGGCAGGTCACTTCCGGCTGCTTCACGAATCCTGGAAGTGACGTCGGCGGCTCCGTTCCTCAGCCCGAGCGGAGCTGCAAGTGAGGTGAGTGGCATTGCAGCCTTGTCTCTATGGAAAAAACTATTTAAATTGCAAAGTAATTGCCAAATGCACCACGGCCGGCCTAAGCCTTTACTAAACCAGTAGTCAACTGTTGTGCAGGAATTAGCGCAATTTTTAAAAGAGAGAATATAAATTGAGCAGAGCAGAAAAAAAACATAATGCTTGCAGGAGGATCACATGCCATGCGGTATTATTCTTATTCAGCAAAGTGCAAACAAAGTAATGGTCTGCTCTGCTGCTTGTTACTCAGTTAATTTGCTGGCAAAGACCTTTTTATAAACTTTTTTGCATTTTAGTGTAAATATGAGGACTTTTTGACCCAGATCTCATATTTAAGAGGACCTGTCATGCTTTTTTCTATTACAAGGGGTGTTTACATTCCTTGTAATAGGAATAAAAGTGACACTTTTTTTTTTTTTGTTAAACTGTGAAAAAATAAATATAAGAAATTATTATTATTTTTTTAAAGCACCCAGTCCCGACGCGCTCGCGTGCAAAAGCGAACGCATACGTGAGTACTGCGCCGTCTCCTGACAATATGGGTGGAAGGAAGTGGAATACAGGGGGCGGATTGGGTGGCTTATATAAGGGGCATGGTTTGAGAAGTGGAAGGGGCCAAAAATGATGGGCAGAGTCTGGCGCCCCCATCCAAAAACTTCACCAGCCGCCACTGGGTTTTACAGGTGTCAAGCTCTTGGGTGGTAATTCATTTCGGTGGCCAGAATAAATTATTCTGGCCAGTGAAATTAATGCTTAAGCACCAGTGTTTAGGCATGTTTAGCAGCTTTTATCAGCGTAGTGCTTTTATTCTGCTCAAACATTGCTGCTTCTGAATGCAGAGGGTTTTTCCCCTGCCTCTAAACACTGCCACTAAATGCTGCTAAAAGCCTTTGTGTACAAAGACAGAGCAAGTAACGTGTTCCAAAAAGGTGAACTTATCCTTTTAACAATAGAGCATGCACCTGTGTTTAAGGTTCCAACCATTAATCAGTTGGAAGCCCTTTCTGGAGCTCTGCTGTTGGTTTGGGTCCTTTAAATGATTCTGTTCATGACCTTGCTTTGTCAAACCATATCTGATAGGTCATAGAGCTGCAAGAGTATCCATTAAAGAATCAAAATTGTACTTGTATCCCCCCCCCAAATCATAACACAGCATTTTCTCGATTCAGTTCAGAATTTTCTCTGCTCACTGCTGACAGCTGTCAAAAAATAAAATAGGCAGCCTGCTAAGTTTATCACAGCATCGCTTAGGTAGAGATAAAGAAAAACACTATTTGCAAAGCGGTCTTTCAAACGCAGTTTTTTTGGGAAAATATACACTAATGAATAAAAAAAAACGAAATAGTAAAGTTAGCCCAATTTTTCGTATAATGTAAAAGATTAACACATTCTAACACCTGAATATGCTTTGATCTAAACCATGCCATTGTAGCTCTGGCTGTATGTTTAGGGCCATTGTCCTGCTGTAAGGTGAATCTCCAACCCAGGAAAGTCTTTTGCAGACTCATGCCGCTTACACAATGGAATTTCGGCCAGCAAAAGATCAATGAGAGCTTTTCATCGGAAAATGCCACTGTGTGTATGCTCCATTGGAATTTAGCTGGGTGAATTCCCGCCAGCAAAAATTTGAGATCATGGTTTAAATTTTTACGACAAAATTTTGATTGTGTGTATGCAATTCGACGCACAAAAACTTGCGCATGCTCAGATTCTACTACGAGATGGAAACTATTGGCTACTGGGTATTGAACTACCTTTTTCTAGTCCCGTCGTCCATGTTGTACATCATCACATTCTTGATGGTTGCAATTTGATGTGACTGTGTGTATGCAAGACAGCTTGAGCGAAATCCCATCTGGAAAACCATCAGAGCTTTTTCCGACCAAAATTCCGATCATGTGTGCGCATAACAGGTTTTCTGCTAAGATTGCCTCCATCCATCTTCCCGTCTTCAGATTTGGCTCCATCCATCTTCCCATCAAATCTGACCAGCTTCCTTGTCCCTGCTGAAGAAAAGCATCTTCACAAAATGATGCTACCACCATTCTGTTTCATGGTGGGGATAGTGTGCTCAGGGTTATGTGCAGTGTTCCGCCACACATAGCGCTTTGCTTTTAGACCAAAATTACATTTTGGTCTTGTCTGACCAGAGCACCTTCCATGTTTGTGTCCCCCACATGGCTTCTTGCAAACTAGACTTATCGCTTTCTTTCAACAATGGCTTTCTTCTTGTCACTCTTCCATAAAGGCCAGATTTGTGGAGTGCATGACTAATGGTTGTCCTGCAGACAGATTCTCCCGCTTGAGATGTGGATCTCTGCAGCTCCTCCAGAGTTACTATGGGCCTCTTGGTTACTTCTCTGATTAATGCTCTCCTCGCCCAGCCTGTCTGATTAGGTGGACAGCCATGTCTTGGTAGGTTTGCAGTTGTGCCATACTCAATCCATTGTCTGAAAATGGAAAGAGCAGTGCTCCGTGAGATGTTCAAAGCTTTGGATGACCTGTCTGGTGTCTTCCTTGGCCTTCATGATGCTGTTTGTTCACAAAGGTTCTTTGAAAAACCTGAGGGTACAACAGCTGTATTTCCTAATTAGGTGACTTCTAAAGGCAATTGGTTCCACTAGATTTTAGTAAGGGGTGTCAGAGGAAAGGGGACTGAATACAAATGCACGCCACACTTATGTTTGTAAAAAATGTTGAAAACCATTTATCATTTTCCTTCCACTTCACAATTATGTGCCACTTTGTGTTGGTCTATCACATAAAATCCCAATAAAATACGTTTAAGTTTTTGGTTGTAACATGACAAAATGTGGAACATTTCAAGGGGTATGTACTTTTTTTTTTTTTCAAGGCACTGTATGTGTAGTACACTTTAGCGAAAGTGCTGGACTGGGTAACCTGTGTCTAAAAAAGCATTTAATCTGCATGGCCTTTAAGGGAAGTCTATTTTAACCAGCCCCTGACAACATCATCAGTGATGCTACTGGTGGTGAGAGCACCAATTTTCATTAGTGGAAGAAATTTAAGGGACAGGCTACAAAGCTTCCTCCAGCAAAACCCCCCCCCCCCCCCCCCATTTTCATTCTGGGCTGGGGAGCTCTGGGGGTTGAGGGGCCAGCAGGTAGGCAGGCCGCACAAGTTCTGTGGCGGGCCTCTTTCCTGCTTTCATGGACGTGGGGGTAACCCAGGCCTTGGTTCACGAGGTGAGTGTCGCTTCCAGAGTCTGGGGAAAATGGCCCCGGGCATCACAGAGGTGACTACCATGTGCCCTGCAGGAGTCTCTGGCCCCAGCAATCTTTCTGGTTGGGCGGAGCGGCGGATCTCTCCACTTATGTGTGGATGTTGATGCTCACACAGCCTTGTTTCCACAAGGCAGATGTCACTTCTGGTGCGGGACCCTGGCAAAATGGCGGTGGCTGCCATGTGACCTGCAGCAGCCATAAAACCCTGGAGGGGCAAGGTGTAGGGTCCACAATCTCCCCTCTCATTTGGAACTTTCTGCAGCGGAATCCGGACTGGGGCAGGAATGGAGCGAGGGGAGGAACCAGTGTTGGCAGCAGGAGAAGGCCACAGGTGGCGAGTCTACCTCTGCTGTCTCGGGGTGTGGGAAAGGTGTAAGCCTGACCTACACACCTGTGGGAAGGGGGTAGGAAGAGATATTAACAGTGGATACTATTTTTTTTTTTTTTTCTCTGGTCTCCCTAGAACCCAGTGGATCTGCCCAGGGGATCCATAGGCCAAAGCCAAAAAACACCCCTCTCCCTAGGGCAAAAATGTATGGGTACTGTAATGAGAAACTACTACATGAGCACGCTAAGCCCTTCTGCTACAGATGCAGTCACAAACTGTAGGGGAAGGAAACTTCAGCCGTTATGAAGGATTTTCTCTTGGTACAGTCAGAAATGTTGGCCACTCCAGTCCCTGAAAACACTGATGGCATCAAACCAGATATCTTTTCTTCTAGGGCGAGGGTCTTCCTCCCAGGAGGGTACATCTGCACGGAGCCTGAGGGGCACCCAGAGACTCCCCCCAACTCTCGGGTAGAGGAGTTTGAGGCGCAGGGAGATTCAGACTGAAGTTCCCCAGAGGGAGGGGGGAATTTGCCAGGGCAGCAAGGATTCTGTGCAGAACAGGCACCTCTTTGCTGTGTTCAAAGTCCTGCCAGTCCACCAGACCTCAAGAGTGGAAGGACCCAGAAAGAGAGGTTTTAAAACGTAAGACATGGAGAAGAATGTATCCATTTGGGGAGGAGGAGAAATTCTTCAAAACCCCCAAACTGGATGCAGCCCTGTCACAGGTTTCAAAGAAATCCGATCTGTCTTTTGAACACTCAGGCAACATCAAAGATCAAGGCCTGGGATGTGAAAGCTGTGGCCATGGTGCCAGCACTAGCCTCAGCCTGTGTAGCAAGAAATGTTGATTGTTGGCTCCATAGACTAACTTATCATGCTACTAGGGAGAGCTGGTCCAAAGAGGTTACAGACTCTCTGGAGATTATCCGTAAGGCAGTGGCATACCTGGCAGATGTCGCAATGGAAATGGTGAGAACCTCAGCGGCCCGTCTCAATTCGGCAAGAAGCGCTGTCTCGGTCAAATTTGGTGGCCCTCCTAGCCAGGGTCAGTTTAAGGCCAGGAAAGACAGACGGTGGGGGAATGGGAAAAATAGGCAGAAGGGCGGTCTGCTCTTTCCCGGTGTGTCCGCCATAATATCGCAGTCCCGATTTTAAAAATCAGATCGCCAACATTACTAGTTAAAAAAAAAAAAAGCCAAAAATCTATCCCCTATTTTGTAGTCGCTATAACTTTTGTGCAAACCAATCAGTATATGCTGCTTGCGATTTTTGTTACCAAAAATATGTAGAATAAATATCGGCCTAAACTAAGGAAAAAATGTAGGTTTAAAAAAAATAGAGGATAGATATTATAGCAAAAAGTGCAAAATATTGTTTTCTTCAAAATTTATGCTTTTTTTAAATTTATAGCGCAAAAAATAAAAACCGCAGGGTTTATCAATTACCCAAAATAAAGCTCTATTTGTGGGGGGAAAAAAAAGGACGTCAATTTTGTTTGGGTACAATTGTCAAAGCGACGCAGTGCCATATCTCAGAAAATGGCCTCACCATTGAGCAGCCAAATCTTCCGGGGCTGAAGTGGTTAAAGTGGTAGTAAACCGTGACATTGGGGGGATGGGACACCCCCCCCCCCCAAAGCAATTGCATAATGTTAGTTGATAGGTCTTCCATCTTCACCCGGTCTTCCTTCTGGATTCCCAGCTCCGGCAGCTTCAATGTCCAAGTCTCAATGACGTCACTGCTGTGGTACAGCGCTCTGAAGGAATGGCACGGGTATGCTGTTCCTCCAGAGCCCATGTGCTGTGAAGGAACAGCATACCCGTTAAATAAGAGGGTTTACCACCACTTTAAGGGAAAACATGCGTTGGTATAGCATGGAGCTGGTATCCTCTCATGGTCCCATTGGACAAAAGGTTAAAATCCAACAAGTCCAAAGATAGTACTCAAAGATAAGAAACTTAAACATGGTGCTTTCTGTAATAATCTGCAAGATTATTTATAAACAAAGATAAAAATGCACTCACATGGTTATGTGCACAATAACTGGTGCACTACAGATACATTCACTGTTCCTTTAATAATACAGTTGAGGCAATATGCATGGAGAGCTACAGACAGTCCCATGGGTTGGTTTCCCTCTCCTTTTTTTTACTTTTTGGCATTGTTCGTTTTCCGCGTTGCCCACCTCTTAGCTGGATTGCTTTTGGACATCAAGAAGGTTAAGTTTCCGGTGTCCCTCAATGGATGATGCAAACAAATTTTCATACTCATTCATAAAATCTTTTTCTTGCCAGAGAGCTCTTCCATATTCCGATAAGCCGTCAGCCAGGGTTGTGGGGTGGAGTTCCCCTGCCCCAAAGCAGGGTATGTGGACTGGTATGGTTCAGGAAGGGGGTGGGGGGGGGGGGTATGGTTTTAAGGCAACCCTGCACATTTTTTTTTTTACATTTTGTTGTGGGGTTTGCCTTACAAATCCATACTGTGGGGAACCCCCACTCTGTTGCTTTTTATTTTTTTTTCAAATTCATGTTTAAAACTGACACGTGATTCAGATGCATTCCCATAACAGGCAATGAGCCTGCAATTTGCACATGAACCACACCGCAGTGCTCAGAAAACGCACAAGACTTTTTCAATTCGCACTGCCACTGCACTGCGGATATGTGAACTGGCTCCATAGAAAGCCGGTTTGATTCACATGTCATGTGAATCAAATACAAAGTGCATCCAGTTTGCATATATGTGAACAGAGCTTAAAGTGTTACCCTAAAAAAAAAAAAAAAATCCTGTTCCTTTAAAGCATGCATACTGACAGCGTGCTTGTCCTGTGTCATTTGGCCCCTTGTATATAATAAAATACCTGGCTGAGCCTGCCTGGTTCTGCCCTCCCCCCGTAAACTGACCACGGTTTATCATGGTTGCTGAGCCCTGAATCCATAGTCCGTTTACGTGCCTCCGTCATCCGCAGCCCTGCTCTGTCCTTCTCTGTCGTCGTCTCCCTCCCTCCCTGCCAGTCAGCTTGACACTGCCCGCCCCTCCCGTGTTATAAAAACTATAATATATTCATTCCATTCCCTCTGTTGTATAACAATGTGTCCCAGTGTCTGAGCTATACAAAAAAAATCTGCTTTGTACCTTATATCACAGCGTCTCCCTGCACTCACGTGACCATTTGGCTCTCTCTCCTGTACCCTCCCCTGCTGACCTCAGCGGGCATTCCCGGCCCCTCCCGCTGTAGCAGTCAGCCTGGGAGAGGAGTGCCAGGAGACGCTGTGATATAAGGTACAGACACTGGGACACATCGTTCTATAACAGAGGGGATTAATAAATTAGAGTGGCTTAACAACCACTTTAAAGGAAAGCATAGCCAAGCTCCAACTTTGGGAAAGAAGAGTGTCATCTGCTTTACATTGCAGACTAGCTGCCAGAACACTTAGTACCATACAGGCAACTTTCTCTATTTTAATATTTTAACAATACATTTTATTTACTTTAAATGTTAGCATTAATCAGGCAGTGGGGAAGATAATTATTTGATCCCCTGTAAACTTTGTAAATGTGCCCACGTATAAAGAAATGAAGAGTCTAAAATTTTTATCATAAGTGTATTTTAAATGATTGAGACAAAATATCAGCCAAAAATACAGAAAAAACACATGATACAAATGTTATAAATTGAGTTGCAGTTCTGTGAGTAAAATAAAGTATTTGCTCCTCCACCAACCAACAGTAATTCTGGCTCCCACACACTGGCTACAGCATGTGCTCATGTGGTACAGATTAGTCACGTCAATTTAAGAAGGCACTCCTAACCACAACTCGTTGTGTATAAAAAACACTGGTCTGCAGAATCTTTCTTCCATTCAAACCCACCATTTTACACAAGACCAAAGAGCTGTCAAAGAACATCGGGGACTAGATTGTTGACCTGCACAAGGCTGGAATGGGCTACAAGACCATCAGCAAGAAGCTTGGTGAGGAGTCAACTACAACTGTTGGAGCGATTATTCGCAATTGGAAGAAATACAAAATACAATCTGAAGCTCCATGCAGGATTTAACCTCGTGGGGTAAGGATGATCTTAAGGCCATTGATCAGTCAATAAAATAAGCACATGGAGTCCAGGTACTGACGTGTAAAAACATCAACCAAAATTACATCCTCACCCTGCAAGTCAGAGCAGGTGGTACAGTGCATTCTGAACAAACACGAGAATCCCGGATTTTAGCAAATTTTTTTGGCCATTCTCTTGCCTCATACATCAATTTATATAATGGGATTGCTTGGTTGATAATGTTGAGCCAAAAGGCTATATTGGGTGAGAATTGAGATTTCCAGTGCATAGTTATTGATTTCTTTGCATACAACAGGACTATACGCAAAAGTTTGTGCATTTTTGGATAGACCTTCATCAGCTACGTATCCCGGCAAGCATCACAAAGGATTACAGATATTTGGTATTTGTGTGATGGAGGCCGTGGGTGAACATCTAAATGATTCAGTGATGGAATAGGAGAAAGTGCTGTGGTCAGATGAGACCAAAATTGTGCTCTTTGGCATTAACTAGGCTCTCCATGTTTGGAGGAAGAAAATGCTATGACCCTAAGACAGTGCTCGACAAAACCCGGGAGCCAGGTCGCATTTGCGACTAGAATCAGCGACCTGGCGCCTGGGGCAGCATAGCTGGGGGTATCCTGTCTCCCTAGACCCCCCCCCCCCGGCAGCCGGTAATTGAGCCCCCGGCTTTGAGGCCTTCTGTGATCCTATGGTTCCTTCTGGAATCTGGCGCCCTCTTGTGGTGGCCGTTGGAATTACAACCAACAATGCTAATGGGATTGCCTGCCCTGCCTGCCAGACTTTCTCCTTCCCTTTACCCCTTTACTTAGAACCCCTAAAAAGAAAAAAAAAAAATATATATATATATATATATATATATATATATATATATATATATATATATATATATAATTTTTTATTTATTTATTTATTTTTTTATTCTAACACCCTAGAGAGTAAAATGGTGGTCGTTGCAATACTGTCTGTCACACCGTATTTGCACAGCGGACTTACAAGCGCACTTTTTTGGGGGAAAAATAATTTATTTAATAAAAAAAAAGACAACAGTAAAGTTAGCCCAATTTTTTTATATTGTGAAAGATAATGTTACGCCGAGTAAATCGTTACCCAACATGTCACGCTTCAAAATTGCGCCCGCTCATGGAATGGCGACAAACTTTTACCCTTTAAAACCTCCATAGGCGACGTTTAAAAAATTCTACAGGTTGCACGTTTTGAGTTACAGAGGAGGCTAGAATTATTGCTCTTACTCTACCGATCGCAGCGATACCTCACATGGTGTGGTTTGAACACCGCTTTCATATATGCGTTCGCTTCTGCACGCAAGCTTGGCGAAACAGGGCGCATTTAAAATTATTTTTATTTTTTTCTTATTTTAACTTTTATTTTTATTTTTTTCACTGTTCTTTTAAAAAAAAAAAAAATGTGTGTCACTTTCATTCCTATTACAAGGAATGTAAAAATCCCTTGTAATAGAAAAAAGCATGACAGGTCCTCTTATATATGAGATCTGGGGTCAGAGACCTCACATCTCATATTTACACTAAAATGCAATAAAAAAAAAAATCGTAATTTGAAATAAATAAAACAAGTAAAATGTCCCTCTAAGAGCTATGGGCAATGATTTGGAGACAGGTGGGGGGCTGGGGGCTAGCCAGTCTCCAGACCTTAATCCTGTAGAAAAGGTTTGAAGGGAGCTGAAACTTCGAGTTGGCAAGTGACAGCCAAGAAACCTTATAGATTTAGAGAAGATCTGTAAAGAGTAGACCAAAAACTCTCCTGAGATGTGTAAGAGAGCCTGGCAACCAACTAAAGAAATCTCTTGCCTCGGTGCTTGCCAACAAGGGATTCTCCACCAAGTCATGTTTTGCTTGGGGATCAACAGCAACTCAATTTATAACATTTGTATTGTGTTTTTTCATTGAAAATACACCTATGATAAAAAATTATAGACCTTTCATCTTCATTTCTTTGTAAGTGGGAAAATAAGATGGTAAAAGATGGCTAATGCTCCTGTTCTCCGCCTGTGGAGAACTCCTCAGACCCGTTTCACAACAGGGAGTTGGTGTCAGTGTGCAGAATGCCACCATTTTGTTGATGTCTACTGGAGCCTGACACGCTTATTCTGACTGACCGATTTGGAGGGGCATCCGTGCTGTACTTTTTTGCATTGCTTCACTGTTAGACAAATACAATAGGCTATCAGTTTAACAAGGGGGTTGTGCATGTGTGAGCACAGCTGCTTACTAGTGAATAGCATTTTCCCCTAAGAAATGTTTAATGTCTAGAATGTAAGTTTAAACTTTGGAAAAGTCAAAGCTGAATTCCAGGAATGGTGTTGCTGTTTTTTCTTTTCTTTTAATTTTTTTTTGTGTAAGTATGCATTCTGTACCTGACCAATCCCAGTGGAGGTGGAGAATCGCTGTAGTAGCCCCCACTGCTACGATCCTCCCTGTCTTTTTGTTCCCATACCGAGTAGCTGCCCTGCTGCATAGCAATTACAGGTGGTCACCCACTCGGCACTAGTGCCATTCACAGAAACCTTTGCATTTTCTCAATGAAAGGCATTCTTTGGATGGGGTGTTCTTTGGTGCCAGTACCAAGTGGGTGACTCCCTGTGCTTATGCTGCAGGGTAACTGCTTGGCTAAGTCAGCAAGGATCACAGTAATGGGAGTGCCTAATGCAGTGATTCTCGGCTTCCCAAGATATTGGCCAGGTGTGGAATATGCATACTTGCATTGGTAAATAAGTGTAAAACTATTGTGGTAAGTCTCTTGTTTTTCTGTCCAAAACTTTCAGGTGAAGCAAGTGCAAGAGGATGCATCGCGGCTGCAGAAAGCTTATGCAGGTGAAAAAGCTGCAGACATTCATAAGCATGAACAAGCTGTGACTGAAGCCTGGGGAGAGCTGCAAGATGCAAGCAGTGCCCGACGCCAGCTCCTCCTGGACACAGTGGAAAAGTTCCGTTTTTTTAGGATGGTTAGAGATCTTATGTTGTGGATGGATGATATCAACTTGCTGATTGATGCTCAGGAAAAACCAAGGTAAGATCTTGGTGGGTTTTTTTTTTCTTTTTTTTTTTCAAACTATAAACTCAACAAAACTCAGCACTTATGTATAATTTTTCCTTGACCAGAGATGTATCCTCAGCTGATCTGGTTATAAAAAATCACCAAGGTATCAAGGCAGAAGTTGATGCTCGAGCGGACAGTTTTACTACATGCATAAACCTGGGAAATGCTCTCCTTGAAAAAAACCACTATGCCTCCGACAAGGTACTTCTTCATATACAAATATATAATGTAAGGTTTGATGGAAGAACCGCTTTTAACAATAGAAACTAGAAGGGCACAGTTTTCCTCTGTAGTTAGAGTAGTAACTAAACAGGATGGTAAAATAGGATCCAGTGTACACTATAGGAGATAGTGGCAGAGTTAACAAGATTTTAGGATAGTGCAAAAGCACTAGGGCGTTTCAGGTACAAGTTGTATTCAAATGCTTTCTTTTAAAAAGGAAAAGGATTGTTGTTTTTTTTTTTTTTTTTTTTTTTAATGACCTGGAAGATATTGTGCCTTCTAGTGACAATGCAAGAGGGTAGAATCCATTACCTAGATAGATCCTTCTACCTAGAGTCTGATCTTAGTAAAAGTCTTTATTATTTTTATAGGGAAAAAAAACATCTTAGACTTGCCTGCTCTGTTGTAGTGGATTTGCATAGAGCAGCCCAGATCCTCTTCTCGGCTCCCTCTTCTGTGATCCTGGCTCCTCCCTCCTGTTCATTGCCTCCACGGCAAATGGCTTGCTATGGGGGCACCTGAGCTGAGTCACCGCCCCCTGTGTCCATTCAGACACGGAGCCCCAACCCCCTCTCTGCTGATAGGCTAGCTGACTTTGAATTAATGCTGCCTACAGTAGAAATGTACACAAGGCACATAGAAAATGGAAGGTCAGGCCCCTGAGGCTTTAGAACAGGGGTAGGGAACCTTGGCTCTCCAGCTGTTTTGAAACTACAAGTCCCATGAGACATTGCAAGAAACTAACAATCACAGTCATGACTCCTAGAGGGCAGAGGCATGATGGGATCTGTAGTTTCAAAATGGCTGGAGAGCCGAGGTTCCCTACCTCTGCTTTAGAGCCTTCCACTTTACACTTGCTCAGTTGTAGTAACCAGTCCAGATAGAGAACAATGGGATTATGAGGGAAAGAAGCCCTTCGATAGGATTTGAGGAAAGGACTTTATGATAAGTACAAAATCCTATTTCTTGTACATCACAGGACACTGAGCCATAGTATTAACAATATACACCTTCAGGTGATAGACACTGGCACACCCAAGACAGGAAGTTCACTCTCTATATAACCCCCCCCCCCCCCCTCCTACCAGGAGTACCTCAGTTTTTCTGCCAGTATCTAAGGTGTAGATTTGCTCTGAGGAACTCCGCCAGAGGAATCCCTATTGGATTTATATGGCCTCCACTGACAAAATCCATCCAAAGTGCCACTGAGGCCAAGGTGGATGGTACCCGGGCCTCTTGTAAGAAGAGCAAGGTTTTGCCTGTAACGCCTCTCCTTGGAGGGCTGGACCCTGGGACCCAGGGCTTTGGTCATGGGACATTACCTAAAGTTTTTCCTGGTGGGGTGCTATACAGGTCCAAGGGTGTGGAACCCAGATAAAAAGGCACCCGGTCCTTGAAGGTTTGCTAAACGTAGACCGCTATGATGGGTGAAGTTTGGATCTGTCTGTCAGCAGTGGTATCCTGTGGTGAGGATAAGATGAGGGAAGGCTAGGAACTGTAAAAAGCCCATCTATGGTTTTTCTTGGGTAAAATGTTATGACTTAGTCTCCACTAAAGGGCGTAAATGCACATACCTTTGTAAGCTGTCTTTCAGTTCAGCTCAGTGTCACAGTAGTCTGTACTCCCCCCTACAACTACTCTCCCCCCTCCTCCTTGCTCTATACACCCCCTTGCTCTATACTCCCCCCCCCCCCCCCCCCCCCCATACAGGTCATGTAAAAACCATAATGCCGGTCTCTCCTCCCTCCCGTCTCTCCTACTGGGTTTGCCATTGGCAGTGCCAAATCCCGCATAGGAACTCTTTGAATTTTAAACAGGAGGGAGGGCGGGTGACATAGGGAAGTGGTGTGGCCTAGGCACAGTGCTGTGTGCGGGGAGTGCCATCCATGAGAACACACGGTGCAAGTGCGGGGAAAGCTGAGCCCTGACAGCAGACTCTCCTCAGCTAGCAGCTGGAGAGTATGGCTGTTGATCACACAGGAGTGGTGGGGGCATGTAAGGCGCTGCATGCAGGCATTCCCAAATTGAGGAAAACACATTTTACTCAGCACCAGGCTGAACATTTATTAGCTGCATTCTATTGCTAGGCTATAGTTCAGCAAGTAGTGCATTTACTTGGTGCCTCTGCTTTTGTGCTTAGGACTATGCCTCCCAAAAAAGGTCAGTGCAAACACCTCAAAGAAGGTCATTAAAACATCACCCCCAGGTGCTGAGGACTTCTCCAGTCATGTCTCCACACTGTCGCCTTTTAAATACCAGAAGTGGCTAGCCAGGGTGAGTCATTGAAACCTGTGGGTGTTGCAGCTGCTTCTCAGCCCCTGTATACGTGACTGAAGATATGTTTTCCCTTCACCCTGTTAGGGCTAGAGGAAAGACTAGCAGCTTTAATCACATCCTCCATCCAAGAGGACAGGCAGTGTGGTAGATCCCCCCCCCCTCCCCAACGCAGACCCTTTATCAAGGGAACCATGGGTAGAGGACGAGGAAAGGCAATCCATTGACTCCTCTTCAGAGGAAAGAAGGGTGGATGAATCCTTTTCAGCATCGCAATCTGAGAAGCCCCTGGTACAATCTCTTATGGAAGTGGTTCGATCTGCTTTCAAGCTGCCCTTAACTGAGTCAGCTGCAAGTTTCTTCTTTGGGTTCCTAAAGACTACCGCAGACGTTGCATGCGTTTCCCGTCTATGCATTACTAGAACAGCATATTTATGCTGAATGGGACCATCCAGATGAGCATTTTCTCTCTCCAAAGAGATCTGTGGTGCTCTATCCCTTGGAGGAGAAATTCACCAAAAGATGGAATGTACCTGCAGTTGACGCTGCTTATCCAGTGTGAATAACAGCCTAACTTGTCCAGTAGACAAGCAAATGCTTAAGGATCCAATGGATAATAGGTTGTAAGTCCTGTTAAAATCCTCTTTCTTTGGCAGGTGCAGTTACTGCAATAGGCATCTGTCAATCCCTAAAGGACAGGCCCTTAACCACTTGCCGACCGCCGCACGACGATATACGTCGACAGAATGGCACGGGCAGGCATATGGGCGTATATATACGTCCCTGCCTTCCCGCGGGTGGGGGGCCCGATCGGGCCCCCCCCCCCCCGGTGCCAGCGGCGGTCGGTATCCGTGCAGGAGCGATCCGGGATGAGGGGGCGGCCATTCATTCATGGCCACCCCCTCGCTCCTGACGAATGGAAGTGAAGCATTGCATCACTTCCTCTCCTGTAATGTAAACACAGGCAGAGGAAGTGATGTAATCTCTCCTCCGTGTCGGTATTTTTCGTTCCGGCACCGAGGAGAGAGGATCGGTGAGTTGCACCAACACGACACTACACAGTAGAACATGCCAGGCACACTCACACCCCCCCTTCGCCCCCCGATCACCCCCCCCCAATTACCCCTGCCCCCCAGTCACAGTGACACCAATTGCATTTTTTTTTTTTGCATTGGTGTCATTTGTGACTGTAATAACTGTTAGGGCAGTTAGGGTTAGCCCCCTTTAGTTCTAATGTACCCCCCTAACCCCCCCAATAAAGGTTTAACCCCGTGATCACCCCCCCGTCACCAGTGTCACTAAGGCTGGGTTCACATTGCAGCGGTTTATGAGAACGGATGTGATTCGCACCGCAGTGCAAATCACATCCGATCTCTGTGCGATTCGAGTTCAGCCATACAGATAGTATGGCTTAATTCGCGCCGCACCCGCCGCAAATTCGCACGGGACCCTTTTTTTGGTCCGCAGCAGAATCGGATCGCATGGGTGTTCACACCATGCGATCCGAGTTTGCAGATCGCACTGCCATATGCGAACTGATCTGGGGGTGTCATTAACATTTCACTGACACTCCCAGCAGTTCGCATAGGGCAGTGTGAACTGCCGCCGGGAGGCATGCGATTCGGGAACCCACCGCGGATTCGTGGCGTTCCTGCATCGCTCCAGTGTGAACCCAGCCTAATAAGCGATCGTTTTTCTGATCGCTGTATTAGTGTCACAGGTGACGCTAGTTAGGCAGGTAGGTATTTTAGGTTCGCCGCAGCTTTTTATAGCGCCAGGGACCCCCATATACTACCTCATAAAGCCCCCTGATTGCCCCCTAGTTAACCCTTTCAACAGTGATCACCATATAACTGTTACAGGTGACGCTGGTTGGTTAGTTATTTTTTTATAGTTTCAGGGCACCCACCATTTATTACCTAGTCTCACTAGTGTACCCCTAAATTTAGGGGTGTCTACTTTCCAAAATGGGGTCATTTGGGGGGGGTTTGTGCCATCTTGGCATTTTATGGCCTTCAAAACTGTAACGCGCTTAGAAAGCCTGAAGGGCGGTGCTTGGTTTTCGGGGCCCCGTACGTGGCTAGGCTCCCAAAAAGTCCCACATATGTGGTATCCCCGTAGCAGAAGCAGCAGAATTTATTTTGGGGTGTCATTTCACATATGCCCATGGCATGCGTGAGCAATATATCATTTAGTGACAACTTTGTGAAAAATAAAATAAAAAAAAAAGTTTGTAATTTTCCCGCAACTTGTGGCAAAATATAAAATATTCCATGGACTCAACATGGCTCTCAGCAAATAGCTTGGGGTGTCTACTTTCTAAAATGGGGTCATTTGTGGGGGTTTTGTGCCATATTGGCATTTTATGGCCTTCAAAACTGTGATAGGTAGTGAGGAGTGAAATTACAAATGTATGCCCTTAGAAATCCTGAAGGTGGTGCTTGGCTTTCGGGGCCCCGTACGCGGCTAGGCTTCCAAAAAGTCGACCACATGTGGTATCCCCATACTCAGGAGAAGCAGCAGAATGTATTTTGGGGTACAATTCCACATATAACCATGGCATGTGTGAGCAATATATCATTTAGTGACAACTTTGTGTAAAAAAAAATATATATATTTTTTTTGTCATTATTCAATCGCTTAAGGCAAAAAAATTAAATATTCAATGGGCTCAACATGCCTCTTATCAATTTCCTTAGGGTATCTACTTTCCAAAATGGGGTAATTTGGGGGGGGTTTTGTACTGCCCTGCCATTTTAGCACCTCAAGAAATGAGATAGGCAGTCATAAACTAAAAGCTGCGTAAATTCCAGAAAACGTACCTTAGTTTGTAGATGTGACAACTTTTGCGCAAACCAATAAATATACAGTTATTGACTTTTTTTTTACCAAAGACATGTGGCTGAATACATTTTGGCCTAAATGTATGACTAAAATTGAGTTTATTGGATTTTTCTAATAACAAAAAGTAGAAAATATCATTTTTTTTCCAAATTTGCGGTCTTTTTACGTTTTATATCGCAAAAAATAAAAATCGCAGAGTCAGTCAAATACCTTTAAAAGAAAGCTCTATTTGTGGGGAAAAAAGGACGCAAATTTTGTTTGGGTACAACATTGCATGACCGCGCAATTACCAGTTAAAGCAGCGCAGTGCCAAATTGTAAAAAGACCTCTGGTCATTGACCAGCAAAATGGTCCGGTCTGAAAGTGGTTAAGGAGGTTCCTGTACAACAATCCCAGGATTTGGCCGAACTGCCAAGAGCATTATGTTTTGCTATAGACTCTATTAAAGATTATATTCACCAGGCATCTCGTCTTGCGTTTGTGCTAGTACACATGCGTAAGATCCTGTGGTTGAAAAATTGGTCAGCCAAAGCACCATGTAAAAGACTCCTGACTGTTTTTCCTTTTCATAGGGATTGGCTTTTGGGGATGATTTGGATTTCAGGTGGCAAAAGTACTTTTTTGCCAGTCAAAAGGAGTAAACGCCTTTCATTTAAGCGGGCTCTTTCTCCAGGGCCAGGGGCGTCTGCCTCTAGGCAGTTGCGATGGTCTCCACCATCAGTCTAGAGGAAAACCTCAGGGTCAGGCCCAGGCACAAAAAGTCCTTGGGGGCAGAAACCTGCAAAACAGAATTCTAAAGCCTCATTATGAAGGGATGTCCGGGTGCCAGGGTGGGGTGGTAAGTCTTCAGTTCTCAGAAGTCTGGCAGGAGAAAATTCAGGACAGATGGGTCATCTCCACGATAACTCTAGGTTACAAACTGGGGTTTCCAACTCCTTGTTTTAAGGTCAAACACCCCCAAAGATCCAGGGAAAAGGCAATCTCTGTTTCGGGCATTAGACAGATTACTGGCTCAGGGGGTGATCATGCAGAGACTCGCAGAAGAGTAAGGTTTGAGGTTCTATTCAAACCTCTTCACTGTACCAAAACCGAATGGAGATATTGGACCCATTCTAGATATGAAAAATCATTTCCTGAAGGTCCTTTTTTTTTTTTTGCATGGAATCAGGTCAGTGGTTTCTATCCTACGAAGAGGAGAACTTCTGGCATCTATCAACATCAGGGATGCATACCTGCATGTTCCTATATTCACTGCTCACCAATGGTTTCTGTGGTTCGAGGTAGAACATCATTTTCAGTTTGTAGCCTTGCCCTTCGGGTTGACTACAGCACCCCAGGTATTTACAAAGATTCTGGCTCCACCTCTAGCCAGGCTAAGGGCGCAGGGCATAACAGTCTTGGCATACCTGGATGATCTATTGCTAATAGATCAGGTGGCCCATTTTGGAGGCCCATTTTGGAGCAAAGGTGTGAATCCAAGAGTTGGCACCCTCGGAATTATAGCACAGGCAGAATTCTTGCCTTTCTACAATTGGGGGTAGAGATGAAGCTGGCCTTGAGTAGTATTAAGGGCCAAATCTTGGCCTTATTTTAAAGACCGCTTGCTTTGCATTCTTTGGTCTGGATTTTTATGCAAGGGGTGATGCGGCTTAATCTGCCAGTTAGATCACCTTTGAACCCTTGGAACTTGAATTTAGTTTTCAGTGTTACAAAAACAGCCATTTGAACCTATACAGCATACTCCCTTAGTCCTTCTGACAAGGAAGTTAGTATTCTTGGTTGCTATATCTTCAGCAAGGAGGGTTTTGTAATTGGCTGCTCTTTCTTGTAAAGAGCCATATTTGATGATTCACGTGGCCAGGGTCATGTTACGTCCTCCGCTTCCTGCCTAAAGTGGTCTCAGGGTTTCACCTGCACCAAGATATTATCCTTCCATGTTTTTTTTCCCAAAACCATGTTCTAGGGAAGAGCGGTCACTACATTGTCTTGATGTGGTGAGAGCGGTCAGTCTATTTAGAGGCGACTGCTCAGATCCGGAAGACTGATGTCTCATTTGTGCTGCCGGAAGATCCTAGGAAAGGACAGGCAGCGTCGAAATTCACTATTTCTAAGTGTATTTGGCAAGTTATATTTCAGGCTAAAAGGTAAGGTTCCACCTTTTCAAGTCAAAACATACTCTACTAGAGCAGTTAGTGCTTCTTGGGCAGTGCATCGCCATGGCTCAGATCTGTAAGGCTGCATCTTGGTCTTTGGTACATTTCACCAGGTTTTATCAGGTGGATTTAAAAAGGCATGAGGATATCGCCTTTGGGTGCAGTGTGCTGCAGGCAGCAGTATAGGTCCTCAAGTCTATGGGCACCCTGCAGGTTGTGTCTCTCTCCCTTCTAATAGCATTCCTATGGGATGTCCCATATAGTTAATACTATGGCTGTGTGTGCCGTGATGTACGATAAAGAAAATAGGATTTTTATAAAGTAACCAGTAAAATACATCACGGGACACAGGTCCCGCCCCTCTTTTTGGGATTTGAGTATATTGCTTTGCTACAAAAACTCCTGGTAGGAGGAGGTGGTCTTATAGGGAGTGAACTTCCTGTCTTGGGTGTGTCAGTGTCCATCACCTGAAGGTGCCTATATACCCATATAGTTAATACTATGGCTCTGTGTCCCTGATATACTCCAAGAAAAGGATTTTACAAGTAAGCTGTTATAAAAAATCCTATTTTCGTACATCAGAGGACACAGAGCCATAGTACTTTGGGGTTTATATGGACACCGGCCTAAGGCAAGAAGTGTACTCTATATAACCCCTCCCACTACTGGGAGGAGTCAGTTTTTTCACCAGTGTCTAAGGTGTTGGTCACTTGTAAAGATGTGCTGTGCTGAACTCCACTGAAAACAATCCTTGCTGGGGCTAGCCATGCTGACCGGATCCGTTCAGAGTGTCCTTTTCATGGGCTAAAAGAATGGTACCCGGGCCTTGTGTCCGAAGAAACAAGGTTTTGCTTGCGAATGCTTCTCTTTAGAGAGCTGGACCCTAGGATCCAGTACTTTTTGGTAGTAAGGCCATAAAGTTTTACTGGCAGGGTGCTGTTGCAGTAGGTCCAGGATTGTGGGTAACCTCTAGGTCCCCCTGTTCCTAAAGGTTTTGGAGCCCACCGTGAAGGGTGAAGATTGGGTTTATTTCAGATACCTTTCATTGCTGTTGCAGGGTTAAGTGGAGATTTTCTTAAGAATTTCCCCCTTTGAGTTATAATGTTGTCATGCCTATGTGTCACCACTGGGGGTTGTATTGAGCACTCACCACCTGGTGCTGGAAACAACTGTGTCAGAAGCCTTAATTTCTCCTCTCCGGCCACAAGCAGATCATCCGGTAAGAGGGGGAGGACTGGTTTTCCTGCACCCCCAATGTTGGAATCTTCCCCTTCGGGGGACTTGTATGCCAAAAGCATTTCTTTTTTGGAAAAAAAGACCATGGAGTCTTCCCCTTGAACCCCCCCCCCCCCCCCAGCCGCCATATCAGCTGTTAGCAAGGCGCCTGAAGTCCACCACTCGTGTGGGAAGATACTTTCTTTTGAAAGGGGAGGTGTAATTGGCACGGGGGGGGGGGGGGGCTGATGGCGTCAGACGCTGGCCACATGTGGAGGAAGTTTTTAAAGCACTGTCTGTAGCTGCTTCTGGCTGTGGAAGGACACATGAGCAGGAGGTTGGCTTGCTTCAGGTTTGGTGACACAGGCATTCCTTTTGACACGTTATTACTTTACCAGGCTAGGTATTAATAGCAGCTTATGGCGTTGGACTATAACCTAGCATATTCTTATACTGGTAGTGCCTCTGCTTTGTGCTTCAGGCTATGAGTGGTAAAGGGACCAGGAACTCCAAAAAGGGTTCTAAAGAGTCACTGGTTTCACAACAAACTAAATCCATTTCCAAAAGAATGTCATCCTCCGAGTGATACGGCCAGTCAGATTTAGCCGTCAGGGGAGACTGTTGCAGCTGCACTAGACAATTTAGTCTCTGTATATATCACACAAGGTTTTTTTTCTTCTTCCATTTGTAATTTGGAAAAGAAGATTGATGCTGTGATATCTCTCCATAGTGGGGCTAAACGTAGCAGATCCCCATCTAGTGCTCAGGACCCTCTTATTGAGGTGCAGGGGATTGGGTAGATCTTCCCAAAGATTTGGAAGATGCTTATATATCCTCTTCCCAGGATCCTAATATAGGAGTAGCATCACAAGACAGGATGCTTTTGCACTTTTACTAAATTGGTTCATTCAAACTTTTTGCTGCCTGCAGCGTAGGCTCTTGAGGAACCCACCTCTAATTTGGGATCCTTAAAACCTCCCCCATCTGAGGATGCTTTTCCTATTCATGCATGGCTAAAACAAAGCTCATTCTTAATGGGAACATCCAGATAAACAATATTTTCCTCCTAAGAAGTTCTCCACATTTTATCCTATGGAGGAGGATTTCTATAAGGAATGGGGGCAATTGATGCTGCAATCGCCTCTGAACAAGAATTTCACATGTCTGGTGTATAATGTACTGATTTTGAAGGATCCAACAGATAAAAAGTTGGAACTTTTTTCTAAGAGCAATATGTCTTTAGCAAGTTCTGTAGCGTAGCCGGTTCTTGCGGAAATTGGTGTATCTCAGGCCATTAAGGAACAGTTTGTGGAGATAATCAAAATTCTGCCTGATCAGCAGGCCCAGCAATGAGCTGGTGTATCAGACGCATTGTTTCACAGTAGATGCTATGAAAGATTCTATCATTCAAGCCTCACGGTTTATGCTTGGGCTAGTGCATTCTCACAGAGCTCTATGTCTGAAAAATTGGTCAGCCGAAGCACCATGTAAAAAGCTCTTACCCAGTTTCCCCTTGAACGGCTATTTGGAGATGATCTGCATAAATACATTCAAAGGATCTCTAATGGGAAAAGCTCTCTTTTACCAGTAAATAAGTTGTTCAGCATTTCTCCTTTAAGTGTGCAGTCTCGACGACCTCAACTGTCAGGTTCACCAGGGTCAGAAGAGATCTTGGGGCAGAAAGCCCACAAAGCAGAATGCTACAGCCTCCTTATGAAGGGGGCGCCCCCGCTCGCTCGGGTGGGGGGGGTGGGGACGACTCCTGCAGTTCTCAAAGATCTGGCAGGAACAACGTCAAGACAGATGGATGGCTTCTTCAGTTTCTCTAGTTACAAACTAGAGTTCAGAGAGTTTCCGTCTCCTCATTTTCTAATGTTCCCAAGGATCCAGAGAAAAAAGTCTCTTTCTACCTTTGGATCATCTATTATCCCAGTTGGTGATATCAGAGGTTCCCTTAGTGGAACAGAGCACAGGTTTTTATTCAAACCTTTTCACGGCTGCAAAACCAAAGGGAGAGGTAAGACCCATTCTAGATCTCAAAGATCAGAATATGCACTTAAACATCTGATCCTTTCGCAATGGAGTCAATCTGGTTGTTTCCATCCTGCAAGGAGGGGAGTTTTTGGCTTCAGTCGATATCAAAGCTGCATATCTCCACGTGCCAATATTTCCCACTCGCCACAAATTTCTGCGCTTCAAAATAGAAAATCATAATTTTCAGTTTGTGGCCCTGCCATTCGGTCTAGCCACAGCACCACGGGTGTTCTCAGATTCTGGCACCTCTCTTAGCCAGATTAAGGGCTCAAGGCATAACAGTCCTAGCCTATTTAGACAATATACTTTTAACAGATCATTCAGTCTCAGGTCTAAACCAGAGTCTGGTCACAGCTGTAAACTACCTGGAATCTCTAGGTTGGATACTCAACCTAGAAAAATCCTCCCTAAAACCATCAAGGAGATTACAGTACTTGGGGCTGGTCATAGATACCATATAGAAGAAGGTATTTCCCCAGACAACAATCAGTTCCATTATAGGACTAATTCAACTTATCAAAGCAAAGCAAAAGCCTTCCATTTGGCTGTGCATGAGATTGTTTGGGAAAATGGTGGCCTCCTTCAAGGCCGTCCCTTACGTGCAGTTTCACTCAAGACTACTTCAAAGCACCATCCTGTCGGTCTGGAACAAAAAGATTCAGGCCTTGGATTTTCCAATACGCTTGGCTCCCAGCGTACATCAGAGCCTAAATTGGTTAATATCCTGCAACCCCCAAAGGGGAAAATCTTTTCTACCAGTATCCTGGAAAGTGGTGACAAGATGCCAGCCTTCTAGGCTGGGGAGCAGTCCTGGAAGAAGGTTCTGTCCAGGAGAGATGGTCCAAGTCAGAAAGGACCTTGCCTATGAACATTTTGGAGATTCGGGCAGTACGTCTGGCCCTAGAATCTTAGACGATCAGGATTCAATCTGACAATGCCACGGCTGTGGCTTACATCAATCGCCAGGGGTGCACGAGAAGTTGTGCAGCCCAAAAAGGAGCAAATCATGTTCTAGCTTGGGCAGAAAACAACATTCCTTGCCTATCTGTGATTTTCATTCAAGGAATAGAAAATTGGCAGGCAGACTACTTGAGTTGCCAACAACTATTTTCGGGGGAATGGTCTCTACACCCTGACATCTTAGGGCGGCACAGTGGTGTAGTGGTTAGCAGTAAGAAGGGCCACTTGTTCAAATCCCAACCAGGACACTACCTGCCTGGAGTTTGCATGTTCTCCCTGTGCCTGCGTGGGTTTCCTCCGGGTACTCCAGTTTCCTCCCACAATCCAAAGACATGCAGGTAGATTAATTGGCTTCTGTCTTAAATTGGCCCTAGTATATGAATGGGAACCTAGGATTGTGGGCTCTTTGAGGGTAGGGACCGATGTCCATGTGCAATGTACAGGGGCAATTGTAGACACTCGTTGAACTGGATGGACTGGTGTCTTTATTCAACCTTACTAACTATGTAACTATCTTCCTAGCAATATGTCAGAGATTGGGCATTCTGGACGTGGATTTCAGTACTTTCCCTTGATGTAGTAGGGGCAATCAGAGTCCATTTAAAGGCAACCGCTTAGGTTTGCAAAACAGATGTTTTGTTTGTATTGCCCGAAGGTCCAAAGAGGAGACAGGCAGCATCAAAATCTACTATTTCCAAATGGATTTGTCAAGTGATTGTTCAAGCTTACAGCTTAAAGAAGAAAATTCCTCCTTTTCATGTTAAAGCACACTCAACTAGGGTGATCAGTGCATCATTGGGCCTCTATGGCTCAGATCTGTAAGGCCGCAATTCGGTCTTCAGTTCATACATTTACCAGATTTTATCAAATTGATGTTAAAGATCATGAGAATATTGCCTTTGGGCGCAGTGTACTGCAGGCTGCAGTATGAGTCCTCTAGCCTCTCGTTGCCCTACGTTTTTGTTGTCTCCCTCCCTTCAGTTGCCATTGCTATGGGACATCCCACATAGTAAGTACTATGGCTCTGTGTCCACTGATGTATGAAAAGAAAACCTGGATTTTTAAAACCGCTTACCTGTAAAATCCTTCTTTGATGTACATCAGGGGACACAGAGGTCCCTCACTTCTTGGTATACACTTGTATTGCTTAGCTACAAAACTGAGGTACTCCCAGTAGTGGGAGGGGTTATATAGGGAACGCAATTCTTGTCTTGGCGAGTGCCAGTGTCCATCACCTATTAGTGGCCTATTAGCCCACATAGTAACTACTATGACTCTGTGTCCCCTGATGGACATCAAAGAAAAGGATTTTACAGGTAAGCTTTTTTTTTTTTTTTTTTTTTTTTTTTTAACTGGTGGGTTTACTTGCATTTTAAGTCTAAAGTGGGACAAATGCTGCTTTTTACAAGTTGTTCTAAAGTCAAAATGTTTTTTTACAATAACTCATTCCATGCATTAACCACTTTCAGACCGGACCATTTTGCTGGTAAATGACCAGAGGTCTTTTTACACTTTGGCACTGCGCTGCTTTAACTGGTAATTGCGCGGTCATGCAATGTTGTACCCAAACAAAATTTGCGTCCTTTTCTTCCCACAAATAGAGCTTTCTTTTGATGGTATTTGATTGCCTCTGCGATTTTTATTTTTTGCGATATAAACGTAAAAAGACCGCAAATTTTGAAAAAAAATGATATTTTCTACTTTTTGTTATTAGAAAAATCCAATAAACTCAATTTTAGTCATACATTTAGGACAAAATGTATTCAGCCACATGTCTTTGGTAAAAAAAAAGTCAATAATTGTATATTTATTGGTTTGCGCAAAAGTTGTCACATCTACAAACTAAGGTACGTTTTCTGGAATTTACGCAGCTTTTAGTTTACGACTGCCTATCTCATTTCTTGAGGTGCTAAAATGACAGGGCAGTACAAAACCCCCCCAAATGACCCCATTTTGGAAAGTAGACCCCCTAAGGAAATTGATAAGAGGCATGTTGAGCCCATTGAATATTTTATTTTTTTGCCTCAAGCGATTGAATAATGACAAAAAAAAAATTTTTTTTTTTTTTTTACACAAAGTTGTCACTAAATGATATATTGCTCACACATGCTATGGGCGTATGTGAAATGACACCCCAAAATAAATTCTGCTGCTTCTCCTGAGTACGGGGATACCACATATGTGGGACTTTTTGGGAGCCTAGCCGCGTACGGGGCCCCGAAAACCAAGCACCGCCTTCAGGCTTTCTAAGGGCGTAATTTTTTGAGTTCACTTCTCACTACCTATTACAGTTTTGAAGGCCATAAAATGCCAAGATGGCACAAAACCCCCACAAATGACCCCATTTTAGAAAGTAGACACCCCAAGCTATTTGCTGAGAGGCATGTTGAGTCCATGGAATATTTTATATTTTGCCACAAGTTGCGGGAAAATTACAAACTTTTTTTTTTTTTCACAAAGTTGTCACTAAATGATATATTGCTCACGCATGCCATGGGCATATGTGAAATGACACCCCAAAATAAATTCTGCTGCTTCTCCTGAGTACGGGGATACCACATATGTGGGACTTTTTGGGAGCCTAGCCGCGTACGGGGCCCCAAAAACCAAGCACCGCCTTCAGGCTTTCTAAGGGCGTTACAGTTTTGAAGGCCATAAAATGCCAAGATGGCACAAACCCCCCCCCCCCAAATGACCCCATTTTAGAAAGTAGACACCCCTAAATTTAGGGGTACACTAGTGAGACTAGGTAATAAATGGCGGGTGCCCTGAAACTATAAAAAAATAACTAACCAACCAGCGTCACCTGTAACAGTTATATGGTGATCACTGGTGAAAGGGTTAACTAGGGGGCAATCAGGGGGCTTTATGCGGTAGTATATGGGGGTCCCTGGCGCTATAAAAAGCTGCGGCGAACCTAAATACCTACCTGCCTAACTAGCGTCACCTGTGACACTAATACAGCGATCAGAAAAACGATCGCTTATTAGGCTGGGTTCACACTGGAGCGATGCGGGAACGCCACGAATGCGCGGCGGGTTCCCGCATCGCATGCCTCCCGGCGGCAGTTCACACTGCCCTATGCGAACTGCTGGGAGTGTCAGTGAAATGTTAATGACACCCCCAGATCAGTTCGCATATCGCAGTGCGATCTGCAAACTTGGATCGCATGGTGTGAACACCCATGCGATCCGATTCTGCTGCGGACCAAAAAAAGGGTCCCGTGCGAGTTTGCGGCGGGTGCGGCGGGTGCGACACGAATTCAGCCATACTATCTGTATAGCTGAACTCGAATCGCACAGAGATCGGATGTGATTTGCACTGCAGTGCGGTGCGAATCACATCCGTTCTCATAAACCGCTGCAATGTGAACCCAGCCTTAGTGACACTGGCGACGGGGGGTGATCACGGGGTTAAACCTTTATTGGGGGGGTTAGGGGGGTACCTTAGAACTAAAGGGGGCTAACCCTAACTGCCCTAACAGTTATTAGTCACAAATGACACCTGCCGGGTGATCAGGGGGTTAAACCTTTATTAGGTAATAAATGGCGGGTGCCCTGAAACTATAAAAAAATAACTAACCAACCAGCGTCACCTGTAACAGTTATATGGTGATCACTGGTGAAAGGGTTAACTAGGGGGCAATCAGGGGGCTTTATGCGGTAGTATATGGGGGTCCCTAGCGCTATAAAAAGCTGCGGCGAACCTAAATACCTACCTGCCTAACTAGCGTCACCTGTGACACTAATACGGCGATCAGAAAAATGATCGCTTATTAGGCTGGGTTCACACTGGAGCGATGCGGAAACGCCGCGAATCCGCGGCGGGTTCCCGCATCGCATGCCTCCCGGCGGCAGTTCACACTGCCCTATGCGAACTGCTGGGAGTGTCAGTGAAATGTTACTGACACCCCCAGATCAGTTCGCATATCGCAGTGCGATCTGCAAACTCGGATCGCATGGTGTGAACACCCATGCGATCCGATTCTGCTGCGGGCCAAAAAAAGGGTCCCGTGCGAATTTGCGGCGGGTGCGGCGGGTGTGGCGGGTGCGGCGGGTGCGGCGAATGGCTGAACTCGAATCGCACAGAGATCGGATGTGATTTGCACTGCAGTGCGGTGCGAATCACATTCGTTCTCATAAACCGCTGCAATGTGAACCCAGCCTTAGTGACACTGGCGACGGGGGGTGATCACGGGGTTAAACCTTTATTGGGGGGGTTAGGGGGGTACATTAGAACTAAAGGGGGCTAACCCTAACTGCCCTAACAGTTATTACAGTCACAAATGACACCAATGCAAAAAAAAAAAAAAAAAAAAAAAAAATGACATTGGTGTCACTGTGACTGGGGGGCAGGGGTAATTGGGGGGGTGATCGGGGGGTAAAGGGGGGGTGTGAGTGTGCCTGGCATGTTCTACTGTGTGTGGGATGTGTTGGTGCAACTCACTGATCCGCTCTCCTCCGTGTCGGAACGAAAAATACCGACACGGAGGAGAGAATACATCACTTCCTCTCCTGTGTTTACATTACAGGAGAGGAAGTGATGTCACCGGGGATTTCCATTCGTCGGGAGCGATCGCGAGGGGGTGGCCATGAATGAATGGCCGTCCCCTCGTCCGGGATCGCTCCCGAACGAAAACCGACCGCCGCAGGCACCGGGCGGGGGCCCGATCGGGCCCCCGACCCGCGGGAGGCAAATCACGTACATGTACGTGCTTATGCCTGCCCGTGCCATTCTGCCGACGTACATCGGCGTGCGGCGGTCGGCAAGTGGTTAACCAATTGCCTACTGTGCACTTAAACACCCCTCCTGCCCAGACCAATTTTCAGCTTTCGGTGCTCACAATGACAATTGCTCGATCATGCAACACTGTACCCAAATTAATTTTTTGTCCTTTTTTTGCCACAAGTAGAGCTTTCTTTTGGTGGTATTTGATCACCTCTGGGTTTTTTATTTTTGCGCTATAAATGAAAAAAGACAAAATTTGGGGGGAAAAAATAAAAATTTTCTTTGTTTCTGTGATAAAATTCTGCAAATTATTAATTTTTCTTCATACATTTTGGCCACAATTTATACTGCTACATATCTTTGGTAAAAATAACCCAAATTAGTGGATATTATTTGGTCTTTGTGAAAGTTAGTCTCTACAAGCTGTGGTGCAAATCGTAAAAAAATGATCACATCTGATGTACTGGTGGCCTATCATTTCTTGCGACCCTAACAAGCCAGGAAAGTACAAATACCCCCCAAATAGACATTCCAAGGTATTTAGTAAGAGCCCTAGTGAGGTTTTTGGTGTTGTCATTTTTTTCCCACAATTCTTTGCAAAATGAAGATTTTTTTTGTTTTTCCACAAAATTGTCATTGTAATAGGTTATTTCTCTCACATGGCATGTGTATACCACAAATGATTACCAAAAATACATTCTGCTACTCCTGAGTATTACGATGTCACATGTGTGGGACTTTTTCACAGCCTGGACACTTAGAGAGACCCAACATGCAGGGAGCGCCGTCACGTGTTCTAGGAGCATAAATTACACATCCAACTTGCACCTATTACACTTTTGAAGGCCCTGGAGCACCAGGACAATGACAGATGTGGCACTAATGGCAAATGGCACTGATGGCATGTGACACTGTGACAGTGATGACAGATGGCACTAATACGTAGCACTGATGACAGATGGCACTGATGACGCCTGACTCTGACAGATGGCACTAATATGTTGCTTGGGGGACAGGTGGGCGTGTGCGTTTCACTGTGTGCGTTTCACTGTGTGTGTTTCACTGTGTGTGTGTGTGTGTGTGTGTTTCACTGTGTGTTTCACTGTGTGTGTGTGTTTCACTGTGTGTGTGTGTTTCACTGTGTGTGTGTGTTTCACTGTGTGTGTGTGTGTTTCACTGTGTGTTTCACTGTGTGTTTCACTGTGTGTTTCACTGTGTGTGTGTGTGTGTGTGTTTCACTGTGTGTGTGTGATTCCTCTCACCGCTCCAGTGCTGTTACTGGTGCAGCACTGCTCCTCTTACTTCCTCATCTCATGGGAGACACTGAAAGTAGCATGAGCCATAAGCTCCTCCTGCTGCTGTCAGTAAAACTCCTGCGAGTAGAAGCGGGGGCGTGGCTTAACCGCGCTGTGTGTCTAACTCTGAAGCGCTCACGGGTGCCCCCTTTACATCCATATTGCTTAGGGGACACACGGAGGAAGGATTGGTTGGGAGACCTTCAAAGAGGCGGTAAAGGACTGCTCTGTGCAGTATTGTTGCACATACAAGGTGAGTATAACATAATTTTTTATTTTTTTTGTTTAACCACTTAAGGATCGGGCCTATTTTTTACACTTGGTGTTTACACATTAAAATCAGGGATTTTTGCTAGAATATTACTAGGAACTCCCAAACATCTTTTTTTTTTTTTTTTTTTTTTTCTCCAGACACCCTAGAGAATAAAATGGCGGTCATTGCAATACTTTGTCATATCGTATCTGTGCAGCAGTCTTTCAAATGCAATTTTTTTGTAAAATACACTTAATTTGAATTAAAACTATATATAAAAAGTAAAAAAAAAAAAATTTGTGTGTGTTTGTTTGTGTGTGTTTGTTTGTGTGTGTTTGTTTGTGTGTGTGTTTGTTTGTGTGTGTGTTTGTTTGTGTGTGTGTTTGTTTGTGTGTGTGTTTGTTTGTGTGTGTGTTTGTTTGTGTGTGTGTTTGTTTGTGTGTGTGTTTGTTTGTGTGTGTGTTTGTTTGTGTGTGTGTTTGTTTGTGTGTGTGTTTGTTTGTGTGTGTGTTTGTTTGTGTGTGTGTTTGTTTGTGTGTGTGTTTGTTTGTGTGTGTGTTTGTGTGTGTGTGTGTTTGTGTGTGTGTGTGTTTGTGTGTGTGTGTGTTTGTGTGTGTTTGTGTCTTTGTGTGTGTGTATAATGTATGATTTTTACACTGGAGCTGATCAGAGTCCCGCGGGCTCTGTCCACTGTGAGCCGCTGATTGTTCGGTACACTGACAGAATGCCAGTCTGCTTACGTAAACAAGACAGATTGTCATTCTGTCAGTACAGAAGACTAGACATGTGCAGGATGAAAAAAATTTGTTTGGATTTGTTTAACTAAATTCATTTAATAAACTTGTTGCATTTGTTCGATTAGTTTTCGAGTTTCGCTTCAAATGCGAAACATTTTTATCGAATTAGAAAAAATTTTGTTCAAATTTGAAAACCGACCGCAATTAAAAAAAAAAAAAAAAAAATCTACCAAAGTATAGAACGATCTTCCAAAATTCGAATTTTGTATAGAATGAAATTGAATAGAAAAGATTAAAATAGAAAATGGAAAAGAATAGACTAGAAAAACAATAGAACATATATATTATATTTTATCCCCTTGTCTTCTATTTTTCTATTCTTTTTTTTTTTTCCATCATTTTCCATTCTATTCTAATCTTTTCTATTCAAATTCATTCTATACGAATTTCGGAAGCCATCTTGTGAAATTCGAATTTCGTATAGAATGAATTCTAATAGAAAAGATTAGAATAGAAAATAATAGAATAAAAAATAAGAGAATATAGTTGGAACCTTGGTGTCGGGGCTGGCTCAGCCATTCCTTCTCTGAGCTGGCCGCTCAGCTGTCAACTGCCAGCTCATATCTCACCACAGTTACCCAGCTGTTGTGGATCTGCTCCTCAGTCCCGCCTACTTAAAGATCTCCAGCTCCCTTAATTCCTGCCTTCGCCCTGGTCATATCACAAGAAACCTTCTCATGCGTTCCTGTTTAAAGACTGGCTTTGCTGACATCTCTTCTGGCTCCTTAACCTGCTTGCTGTTTCTCTACTTGGATCCCTGACTGCTGGTCTGGCTGATTACCCGATCTGGTTACTGAACTCTGCCTTGGCTGACTACCCTATCCAGTTACTGTACTCTGGCTATGCTATGACTACGCTTACTCCATTTACTCTATTTACCTTTTTATTTTCATTAATAAACATGTGTGATTTTACTGTACTTCTGTCTCGGTCTGTTTCATGGTTTCTGACAGTAGGGGAAGGCCATGAATTCAGTAGATACAGTAAATCCACTTGGTAATATTTTTTCCAGATTGGATGAGCAAGATCACCGCATGGATCAGTTTGCCATGGCGTAACAACGCTCCTGAGTCGCACGGCTCACCTGGAATCCCCCACTGTGGCTGCTCTTTGCTATTACCTCTAAGTGGTATGTCTGGTTCTGCCCTGCTTCCCCAGCGATTTGGGGGCGATCCAGTTCAATGCAAAGGGTTTCTCAACCAGGTTGAGATTTTCTTTGAGCTGCTGCCCCAGGGGTTTCCCACGGACAGAAGCAAAGTAGGTTTTGTGATATCTTTGCTTTCTGAGAGAGCCTTGGCAAACCCTTTATGGGAGACGCAAAAACCTGTTTTCTTGCCTGACTTTGTGACCTCCTTAAAAGGGTATTTGACATTCCTGCACGCTCTGCTTCTGCTGCCAAGTGCCTCCTGTCCATCAGAGTACGAGAACTGTTGCCGACTACGCAGCTCTTGTTTGCCATCCTCATTGACTCCGGACTCAGAGAGAGATTGTTTTAAGGAGCGCTTGCGTAAGCCTCCTGTACGTTTGCCTCCAAGCTTTGCAGTCCCACCCTTGCCTCCCTCACCTCTCATGCCTTCTGTGCACGTCTTCACTTTCCTCCCTGCCGGAGAAGTACCGCGATTTTAGCGATGTCTTTGACAAAGGTAAAGCTGGTAGTTTGCTTCCACACCGGCCTTATGATTGTGCAATTGACCTTCTACCTGGTTCCATACCCCCTCATGGCCGGGTTTACCCTTTGTGAGTCTTGAAGGATAAGGCCATGGAGGAGTATGTTGCAGATGCACTTTTTCATGATTTCATCCGCAAATCCTTGTCTCCTGCTGATGTGCTGGTTTCTTCTTTGTGAAGGGTGATGAACTGAGACCTTGTATTGATTATAGGGGTCTCAATCGTTTCTCGTTTCATTAAGAATGCCTACCCGATCCCATTGATTAGTTATTTGACCGCCTCGAAGGAGCAACAGTTTTCAAAAATTGTGTAACGCCACGGCAGTTTTCCAGGAATTAACAATTTCCTCCTGAAATTTGTTGCAGTTGTGTGATTTTAGCTCGATGATATCCTCCTATTTTCAAAGTCCCTGGAGAGCCACCACACGGATGTCTGTCGTGTACTTCAGAAAGCGAAAACTATCTTTATTGTAAACTGGAGAAGTGTGAGTTCCATCGTGAACAGGTTAAATTCCTGGGCTATGTAATTTCCATTGCTGGTTTTTCAATGGACCCAAAGAAACTTTCGGCAGTCCTACAGTGGCCCCCACCTGTGGGTTTACGTTCTCTGCAGCGTTTCCTGGACTTTGCCAACTCTTATCTGAAGTTTATTCATAACTTCTTGTCTCTGTCAAGCCCCTGACTGATATGACCAGAAAAGACGGTAATCCACAGATTTGGTCGCCGGAGTCCATTAAGGCCTTTGAGAATCTCAAGGCTGCCTTTGTTTCTGCTCCTGTGTTGGCACATCCTGATCCTACGTTGCCTTTTATCCTAGAAGTTTATGCTTCTTAGACTGGAGTTGGCACCCTTCGGTTGCAATGTCCTGAGAGCGCTATGCATCCGTGTGGCTACTTTTCCAAGTAATTGTCACCTGCTGAGTGCAATTACGAGATTGGTGACAGAGAGCTGTTGGCGATCACTTTAACCCTGAAAGAATGGAGACCTCTCCTTTTAGGCACCACTGTGTCGGTTCTCATACTTTCTGACCATAAGAATCTCACATTCTTGTTTGAGGCTAATCGCTTCTCTCCCAGAAGGGCGCGATGGGCTCTTTTCTTGTCGAGTTTTAATTACATTCTCAGTCTTACCCACTACTAAGAATGTAAGGGCTGACGCCTTGTCATGACAATTTTCCTCCACTTCCAAGTTGGAGTCTGTTCCGATTCCTGTGATTCCTCCTGATCAAATTCTAGCTACGGTTCGCACCAGTCTTCTCCTTTGGGTGACAAAATTCTTGCTGCTCTAGTCCATGCACCTCCCGAGAATCCTTGTGACCGCTGCTTTGTCCCAGAGAGTCTCCGTACTGCCGCGCTCCAGACTTACCATTCTCCCAAGGCAGCTGGCCGCCCTGGGAAGAATCGACTCATTTGGACCATTTCCCAACAATTCTGGTGGCCTAGTCCACGGGCTGATGTTACTGCCTTCATAGCTGCCTGTCCCGTGTGTGCTCAGAGTAAGACACCCCACAACACCTTCCAATGGGCCTCCTACAACCCATACCCAATGGAGAGAGGCCCTGGACTCGCCTGTCTATGGATTTCATTGTGGAATTGCCCAACTCCCAATGCAACACTGTTATCTTTATGGTGGTTAACCGGTTCTCAAAGATTTGTCATTGTATTCCACTTAAGAAATTGCCCACTTCTAAGGAACTGGCTCCCATTTTTGCTCAGGAGGTCTTTCGATACATGGGCTACCCAAGGTGATTGTCTCCGACAGGGGTAGTCAGGTTGTCTCCTGGTTCTGGCGAGCCTTTTGTGCACAGTTGAAAATTGAGCTTGCTTTCTCCTCTGCGTATCACCCGCAGTCTAATGGGGCTGCAGACCGAGCCAATTGGTCCTTGGAGCAATTCCTACGTGGCTATATTTCCATCCACCACAACAACTGGTCAGACCTATTACCATGGGCTGAGTTTGCTCACAATAGTGCCTTGAATTCTGCTTCCCGATTGTCTCCGTATATGGCGAATTATGGTTTCCAACCTTCCTTGTTTCCTGACTTGGTTTGTTCCGCAGAGTATTCCTGCGCTAGAGGAGCATCTCTGTGGTCTTTGCTCCACTTGGGCACAAGTCCAGGAGGCTTTACTTCATGCTGATCGGTACAGACTCCATGCTGACCACAGAAGCCTGCGCCTTCCTACCAGGTTGGGGACAGGGTCTGGCTGTCATCTCGCAACCTCCGACTTTGTGTTCCCTCACTGAAGTTCGCACCTCGGTTTATTGGGCCTTTCCGTATCCTTCGCAGGATTAACCCAGTGGCTTGCGCGTTGGACCTTTTCTCCTAGTATGCGCATCTCAAATGTGTTTCATGTCTCCTTATTGAAACTGTTGGTCTGCAACCGCTTTACCACCTTTGTGTCACGTCCTCATCCTATACAGGTTGAGAACCATGAGGAGCATGAGGTACAATCCATTGTTTACTACCGTAGGTTCCGTAGGCGCATACAATATCTGGTGCGTTGGAAGGGGTACGGTCTGGAGGAACACTCCTGGGTTTCACCCTCAGAAGTACATGCTCCTGTCCTCTGTGATTTCCATAGATGGTTTTCACCTCAAGCCTGGTGGTCCGAGGGGGAAGGGTCATTGAGGAGGCTACTGTCAGGGCTGCCTCAGCCTTCTCTGAGCTGGCCACTCAGCTGTCAGCTAATTGCCAGCTCATATCTCTCTCCATAGTTAACCAGCTGTTGTGGATCCCCCCCCCTCAGTCCCACCTACTTAAAGATCTCCAGCTCACTTCATTCCTGCCTTTGCCTTGGTCACATCACAAGAAACCACCTACTGTGTTCCTGTTTAAGGGCTGGCTTTGACCTCCCTTCTTGCTCCCTATCCCGCTTGCGGTTTCTCTACTTGGATCCCTGACTGCTGGCCTGGCTGATTACCTGATCTAGTTACTGAACTCTGGCTTGGCTGACTACCCGATCCGGTTACTGGACTCTGGCTATGCTTTGACTACGCTTACTCTATTTACCTTTTTATTAATAAACAAGTGTGATTTTACTGTACTTCTTTCGCGGTCTGTTTCATGGTTTCTGACACTTGGATTACGAGCATAAGCTGTTCCAGGAGAATGCTTGTAATCCAAAGCACTCACATCTCAAAGTGAGTTTCCCCATAGAAGTAAATGGAAACGAAGTGAATTCTTTCCACGTTGACTTCTATTGCGTGCAATACCGCATATGGCCAGAGGTGGGGGGGGGGGGGGTGCTGGAAAGACTCGGAAATACTTCTAGAACACTCGGATGCATTTAGAAACCCTCTGAAACAGAGTATTTCTGAAAGGCTCTGAGTGTCGCTGGCTAGAGATATAGATACATTTCCTGGCCCATCCCATCAGCACACCATGGGTGGAGCCCCACATTACCAGCTGTATAGCTGAATAAAAGGAAGCTCCTCCCTGATTAAGACAGTTCTTCTTGTTTGGTTTGCTCCAGGCCACCTGTTGATTGCAATTGGTAAGTAAGTTATTTGCTGAGGCTATGGACAAAATGATGCTTAGACAGCATTGATATTGTACAGGCGTGGTCTTATAAGAGCTCTGCAATTGTTGTTTCACACTTTGGTTTTTATTTTTTCCTGTCTTTATATGCAGCACACCGCACTGCTGTCCTGGCTTTATTGTCGGTCTGAACAGCTGTGAATGGTATCACAGGGGTAATGATCGGGTGGGTGTGCAGTTGTGAGGGCTTCTCTCCCTCTCTCTCTGCAGTCTTGCAGGACTTACCTCATATTCTGATTCTGTCTCTCTGGATGTGCTGTCCTGGCTCCCTTGCTGCACTGTGTACTTCTGTGGGCTTGACAGTCTGACTGTTTTTTCGTCTCAGACTTTAGGACCCCATACACACTATACAACTTTTGTTGTCTGGTTTCCTTAGATTTAGTGGAGCCATGTAGTGCAAGGGCCTGCCCGATTGCATACAAATTGAGACTCTTAGGTTTGGCCGCTTCTTATATGGTTTTGGTGAATCTGAGGAAGAAATCCAGATAAGATTTTATAGTGTGTCCAGCTTAACTGTGCCTGATGTCTGCCTTTAGAAATGCTATGGTATGGAGACGGGTGGAGGCGATCTTAGCCTCACTCGTCTCCATGCACAGGCACCGAGAGGACCTGATCACCTCCACCGCTACCGCCGGCTCCGGTAAGCAGTGGAGGGTGCAGGAGAGTGGCGGGAGGGGGAATGGCACCTCTCCCGCCGCCGATAGCGGTGATCTCAAGACTTATCTGCAGCAGATATACCCATTATTGTAAACCTGACCGGCTCCTGAAAAGATGGATATCTCGGTTGTGGCAGCAGCTGCTGCCATTACCGAGATATCCCTCTTTAAAGTGCCGACATATATGTACAGGAGCCGGTTGCCAAGTGGTTAAGAGCATCTGTTTACTGGTCCTTTAACAAGCTCCCTGCACAACAAGTCCGTGAGTTGGCCGAATTACCAAAAGCATTATGTTTTGCCATAGAGGCTATGAAGGATTCTATTCACCAGGAGTCTCGACTGGCCCTTGTGTTAAGTACACATGCGTAGGACCCTTTGGCTAAAGGGTTGGTCTGCAGCTTCTGTCTAGTTTCCCATTTCATGGGGAGCGACTATTTGGCGATGATTTGGATAAATCCAGACAATTTCCAGCGGAAAGAGTAATATTGCCTATGTGGCCTATATCAATCACCAAGGGGGCAGCTCAGAGAGAGGTGAACCATATCAATGATGCACAAGGGCTCACTGCACATTATGTATTAATGTACATGATTTTTTATTTTTCTGTACTATTCTATTCATGTTGTGTTTATTTTCATACACATGATTTTCATGCACATGAGCATATTGAACAAATCGTCCATTTTTTTTTTTTTGCATGCTCATATTGAAAATGAAGAGGTTAGTCAACGTGCGCAAATTCTTGTACAACAGAATACGTCAGAAGTAATGTAATGTAATCTTTCCAAAACGACTTTCATGACAGCCACCCGAGAGATCATGGCTCCACCTCCGAAAGGAAACACCTCCTCCATCAGAGCTTTTTAAGGGAAGTCTCCACGCAGCCTCCTCCCAGTTTTTTGTTTCCTCCAACCAGGAGGAACACCTCCAGTGGGAACCATGATCTCTCGGATGGTCCTGGGGGTTAGGTTCTCACCTGGGGTTCTTTTCTTTTTTTAGGAGCTGGTCCTCCCATCTGCCTCCCGGTGGGGATGGTCCCTTGGGCTCTCCCTCCCCCTTCGGTGCTTGGGGAGAGCCAGTACGTTTGAAGTCCTGTGCCCTGTTTTTTGCATCAGAGTGGCGACCGCACTGTTTGGCTTTCCCACGTGCAGTGTGCGCTGCATTGCGGGAGAAGCGGCTGTCATCTTCCAGGAGAGCTTCGGCCACGTCATTTCCTGGCGCTGGAACGCAGGGGAAGAGAGGAGGACCAACTGGCGCCTTATTTCTGGTCGGTGCAGCAGCAATTTTAAATCCAGGACCGGCGGCGGTGAGTCTGTTAGCAGCAAAGGAGAGCGATACAGACAAGGGGGCAAGCCAAGGCGGCAGCAGGATGAAGGTAGGAGCAGTGCTCTGAATAGCCCGGATCCTATGCTCCTGTGGGGGGGGGAGGGAGTGATCACCCTTCCCCCCACTTTCCCCGCACCTCCCTCTCTCCCTCCCTTGCTGAGTGTTACAGTGGTGGAAGTTTTAGTGGGTGTCTGCTTGCTAGGGCACTGGTAAATGGTGTGTTCTTTCCTTAGTTGCACCTGGTTGATAGCTGCATTTTGTTTGCAAAAAAAACAGCGTGGTTTGTTTTTTTCCTTGTCTTTCTGTTTGTTTAGCCAAAAAGTGCTGCCCAACCAGTTAAGAGAAGATGTCCTGTCTGCAAGGAAAAACTTAGTGAAACCTGGACCAAAATGCTTTGTGCGTCTTGTATCGCAAGCCTGGTCAGGGAGGAGTCCCCGTCCTTGTGTGGTGACTTAATTTCAACCATTAAAGATGAGCTTAAGGCTACTTTTCAGGCATTCAGGTCTAATCTATCAGACGAGCCTGGGAGAACGTCGGGAGAACGTCGTGAGAGCCTAGAGCCCAGCAGTCTTCCTTGGAGCTCCAAGGGTGTTCTCAGTTGCTGACTGGGGGAGGGTTGTCTCAGGACACCTCGCAGGATTCTTTTTCACTGGCCTTAGAGGAGTCTGACTCAGAAGAGGAAGATTCAGAAGCAGCTTCCAAGTACAAATTCTCATTGGAAGAAGTGGGAGGCCTCCTTAAAGTGATATATGCCACTTTAGGTATTGAGGAAGAGAAGAAAGCGCTCTCCCTACATGATCGCATGTATACGGGGCTAGGGGATTCCAGATCTCACATCTTTTCGGTGCATTCCCTGGTGTCTGACATGATCAAGAGCGAGTGGTTGGAGCCTGAGAAGAAACCTTTTTTTCTCTAGAGCACACAGGAGGAGGTTTCCCTTTTGAAGATAACCCAGACCTAGTTTGGAACAAGGTCCCAAGGTCCATCAGGAAGGTTATGTCGGCTTTGGGAACTTTGACTTCCTCCATCCCGGCGGTCCAATGGGCAAGGCATCACTTCAGGCCTCTTCAGGCTTTCTTATTGAAGCTCTGGGATCGTCAGTTCGCTGGACAATCTGGTGAAGATCCCTACCTCGGTAAAGAGAGGTCTGTGGTGGTGGAGAATCCAAGAGGTACTTTAGGAAGTCTTTTTGTCCTTCCTGGTCCAGGTGTGGCTGACAACTGATGCCAGTGCCTGGGGTTGGGGGGCTCACGTGGACACCCAGTGGGTTCAGGGCTCCTGGTCCGCGGAAGAGGTGGAGAGGTCCTCAAATTGGAGGGAGCTGAAGGCAGTGGAGAGGGCGATGTTGACCCTCTCAGGTGTTATTCAGAAGCAACACGTCCAAGTCCTTTCGGACAATGCCACAGTTATGGCATACTTGAGCAGGCAGGGAGGAACCAGAAGCAGGGCACTTCAGGATCTATCAAAACGTATCCTGGTGTAGGCAGAGCAGTTTACTCTATCCTTGTCAGCGATCCACTTAAAGGGGCCTCCAAACGAAAAAGCAGACCTCCTCAGCAGGAACCAGGTTTTAGAGGCAAAGTGGCAGTTGAATCCGGGGGTCTTCAGACTGGGGAAAGGTGGGGTCAGCCAGAGGTAGATCTCTTTGCCACTCAGGAAAATGCCCAGGTCCCTCTTTTTCTCCCTAAAGAGGCACGAGAAGTCGCTGGGAGTAGATGCCTCGGCACACAGCTGGAATTTTCACCTATGCTACGCCTTTCCCCCCATTTCAGTTGATTCCGCGGGTGTTAAGCAAGATCAGAAGAGGACACAAGGGTAATTCTGATCACTCCCTTTTGGCCCAAAATACCTTGGTTCTTGGCCCCATTACAGATGCAGCAAAAACCATTCTGGCATCTCCCTCTAAGACCAGATCTCCTCCGGCAGGGCCCTCTCGTCCATCAAGATCTAGTGAAACTAAGGCTTACGGCCTGGTTTCTGAGGAGCAGCTCTTGAAGAGAAAGGGGTTCTCAGGTTGGTGGCTACACTGTTGTCCAGTAGGAAGAATGTCACCAGGGCAATATATTTCAAATATTGGAAGGCGTTCAACTCTTGGTGCAACACTTTGGCTAGATCACCATGACAAATTGCTTCAGTTCTGGAATTCCTACAAGAAGGGGCAGATAAGTTGGCAATCGGCACCCTCAAGGTGCAGGTGGCCGCTATAGGGATTTTCTTCGGAAAAACCTATAGTATCGGATCCTCTAGTAGTCAGGTTTTTTAGAGCTCTTTCTCGATCTAGGCCTGTTGTATCTAAAAGCTGCCCAGGCTGGGACCTGTCTACTGTTCTGCAGGCCCTGCCTAATTATCCATCCAAACCTATTGTTTCAGCCTCCCTGAGATGGATTACATTAATAACTTTTTTTTTTTTTTTTTTTTTGTGGCCATTACTTCAGCTTGCAGAGTCAGTGAATTGCAGGCTTTGTCAATCAGGGAGCCGTTCTTTTTTGTTTCTCCGGCCAGGATAGTCCTTAAAATGGACCCAAATTTTTTGCCCAAAGTGGTGTCAATTCAAAATCGATCCCAGGAGATAATTCTCTCTACATTCTGCTCTAATCCATCGGGTAAGGAGGAGGAATTCCATACCTTGGATGTTGAGAGCCATTCTAAGTTATTTAGAAGCCACTAAAGACTTTAGACATACGGATGCACTCTTTATTTTATTTTCCGGTAGTAAAAAGGGAAAGCAAGCTTCCAAAGGGACCGTAGCCTGATGGCAATTTCGGAAGCCTATTCCTGTGCTGGCCAGAAGAGTCCAGTGAGTGTCCGGGCTAATTCCACAAGGGCTACAGCGGAACAGATATGTAAGGCTGCTACCTGGTCAAGTCTGACGATATTTGCCCGCCATTATAGATTAGATCTCGTGACGGCTGAGGATCATGCTTTTGGAAGGAAAGTCTTACAGGCTGTTGTCCCGCCTGAATGGAGTAAGTCTCGGTAATCCTCTCGGGTGGCTGTCCTGAAAGTCGTTTTGGAAAATTCAAGTTAGACTTACTGGTAACTTGTTTTCCAGTAGACTTTCAGGACAGCAGTAACCCACCCTGTCTTTAATTGCTGTAATACTATGATATAACTGTCACTTATGTGTTGCAGCAGGGGTTGGAGAGTCTCTACAAACAACTGAGGAGGCTGCGTGGAGACTTTGCTTAAAAAGCTCTGATGGAGGATGTGTTTCCTTTGTGAGGTGGAGCCATGATCTCTCGGGTGGCTGTCCTGAAAGTCTACTGGAAAACAAGTAGTCTAACTTGAATTTTAATTTCCGAGCTTGCATAGTCCTGTTCTTCTGTATGTGTGTGTGTGTGTGTGTGTGTGTGTGTGTATATATATATATATATATATATATATATATAATATATATATATTTTTTTTTTTGGATGAAAACTGTACCAATTAAAGCCTGCAGCTTCTGTTTTTGTTGTCCAAACAGTCGGAATCGGCTGTCAAACTCTATACTACTGATCAGATAGTCGGCTAATCGTTCGTAGTAAGGATATTTTCTTATTGTGTGTACAGGCCTTAAATATTGGAGAACGGCCCTCAGTCTTGGGAAAACTTGCTTTTAAATTACGGTTTTTTATCTTTACAGTTTGTGTTTGCAGCAAACATTAAATGATAACCGTTTATAAGGTAGGGGAGTTGTAGCCTCAAGGTAGCTGGCATTCAATTTTCTAGGTGCCTAGTGTCTGTTTCTCCTGTAGGTGGCACTATAACTGTTTCTTACTATCCAGCTGGATTCTTCAATGGTCGATAAAGAAAAAAATTTTTACATCCTATGCAGAAATCTGGATACATTTACAATGTTTATGCATGTTTTTTTAATACAACATGCTATATGTATACAAGAGCAATCTGTATATTATCTCTTATAAGCCTACTAGGCATTTCAAAAGTTAAGAAAAACATTTGTCATACCTATTGAAAATATTTTACATTTCAGTAGGCATAGCATCAGATCCTCATAGTCACTAGGTCCCTGATTGCCTGAAATTTCTCCACGGTGTCTGCAGCTTGGAGGACAGTGATGGCATATTTACTGCTTAACCACTTTCAGGCCGGACCATTTTGCTCTGCTTAAGACCATACCACTTTTTGCGATTTGGCACTGAGTTGCTTTAACTGAAAATTGCGCGGTCATTCGACGTGGCTCCCAAACAAAATTGACGTCCTTTTTTCCCCACAAATAGAGCTTTCTTTTAGTGGTATTTGATCACCCCTGTGGGTTTTATTTTTTGCGCTATAAACAAAAATAGAGCGACAATTTTGAAATAAACGCAATATATTTTTTACTTTTTATTATATCCCCCAAAAATATATAAAAACATTTTTTTCCCTCAGTTTAGGCCGATATGTATTCTACATATTTTTGGTAAAAAAAATCACAATAAGCGATTGGTTTGCGCAAAATTTATAGCGTTTACAAAATAGGGGATCGTTTTATTGCATTTTTATTATTTTTTTTACTAGTAATGGCGGCCATCAGCGATTTTTATTGTGACTGCGACATTATGGCGGACACATCGGACATTTTTGACACATATTTGGGACCATTGTCATTTATACAGCAATCAATGCTATACAAATGCATTGATTCCTGTGTAAATGACACTGGCAGCGAAGGGGTTAACCGGGGGGGGCAGTGTAGGGGTTAAGTGTTCCCAAGGGAGTGTTACTAACTGTGGGGGGCTGGGCTTTGTGTTAGTGAACACCGATCTCTGCTCCAATCACATGGAGCAGAGATCAGCATCACTTGTTGCTAGGCAGAATGGGGAGATGCTGTTAACAATGGCATTTCCTCGTTCAGCCGCCCCGTGAGACGATTGCGGGTATCCCCGCGCGATTGAGTCCGCGGGACCCACGACTGGACTCACGGGGGTCCCGACCGGCACGTGAGCGAGCTGCCAAGCGGCGCGCAAGCGATGGCAGGGCGGCATTTTAAAATAGATGTACCTGTACACCAATATGCCTGCCCATGCCATTCTGCTGACGTACATCGGCGTGCGCTGGTCGGGAAGTGGTTAAGAAAATTTGAATTCCATAGCTTTCCCACATGTGACTTTAAACTTAAAAATGCAGGGGGGGCGTGGCCGGATGTAGACCTAGGTGGACGTGTTGTGCTGGAGCTCCTGCCATCCTGATACCAATCCTTTGCCATCCTTCGCCTGTCTAACCTTGGGGGCGGCCGGGCTATCTCCCCTCTGCTGCTAACATCCTGCTGAGCTGCGGGGAGGCATTATTGGCGCGGAGAACGGCGTCTTTGGCGGCCCCGTGGCTTGCGGCCTAGCTGACCTGTGGTGTCCGGCCGCCATCTTGCGGCCTGTGGAGCCTCCGGGCCCGCCGCGGTGGAGTATTGGAGTGCGGGAATCGGCCGCACTAGGGCGCGGAACGGAGGGGACCCGGGAAGGAGAAGCATCCTCGGGCTGTGCCGCCGCACACGGAGGCCGTGACGGCCGCAATCTGCCGCAAACGGCCGCGCAGCGGTGCCTATACTGTGGGGTGGACTGTCTGCTCTGTGGAGGCCCTGGATTATCTGTGCTGTGGCGGTGAGTCCTTGACTGGGGGGCATTATTGACTGCACAGGAGAGGGGGAGAGGGTAGCAGCCCTGGTGCCATTCCCTGATGCTTTCCCTGCTGGACTTCTGCACTGCATGAACTGAGTGTCTTAAAGGGCCATCCCCACCTTTCTAGTGCATAACAAGCCTGTCTGCATACTACCTTGTGTTGTTTCTGGATGTGAGAGGCTCTTGAGGGCTGTCAGAACTGTGTTTTTTGCCATCCTGATCATCCCTTGCTGCATCACTGCGGCTGCTTATATTCTTAAAGGGCCACACTACCCTCTCTCCTCACAAGTATACTTAAAGTCAGCTTGCCCGTCATCTTCTCCTCATGCCCTCCAAAGGCAAGTCTGCAGCTAAGAGAGCATCGTTACAGCCTGCGCTGCCTCCTAGTGATCTTCTAAATCAATTCAAAGCTCTAATGGCGGATATGGAGCAGGCGCCCCCACAGGAGGCTACTCCATCTGCACCCACGGTACCTCCAGCCAATGATACCACTGTTATTCTTGCAGCGATTGAGCAAAGCCGAACTTCTTTGTTGGTGCGTATAGATCACCTGGCGGAGGAATGCAACCTCATAAGAGCAGATTTTGATAAATTCCGGGGCAGGCTCTCGGAGACTGAATCGCGCATCTCTGCGACGGAAGACACTACTCACCGTCATGATGAGGCCATCCAAGCGCTGCAGCGCACGGTCCAGACTCTGGTGGCCAAGTCCGATGACGCTGAAAACCGCTTGCGCAGGAATAATGTCAGGGTCTTGGGCTTGCCGGAGGGAGCGGAGGGGGACCGCCCGGCTGAATTTGCCGAAGATTTCTTTAAATCGTTGCTTCACTTGACCGATGTCCCTCCAACGTATGTGGTCGAGAGAGCTCACAGGGTCCCGACCAGTCGGGGTCCCCCGGGGGCCCCCCCCAGACCGTTCTTGGTACGCTTCCTCAATTTCAGGGACCGTGATCGGATCCTACGTGAGGCTCGCAAACATCAGAATCTGCCTTTTGAGAACACGGTGGTGCACCTGTATCCTGACTTCTCTGCGGATCTTCAGAGACGACGCAAGACATTTACAGACATCAGAAGGAGGCTTCGTGAGCGTGAGCTGAAATATTCTATGCTTTATCCCAGTCGACTGCGGGTGCAACATGGAGGATCGGTGAAATTCTTTGAGTCTCCGGCGGAGGCAGAGCAGTGGTTGCAATCGCTGTGACTGGACACTCCTGATTACCAAGCGGCGGATTGATCTGCAGCCCCCTGTTCTTCTTCTTTTTTTGTTCCTTTTTCTCCTTTGTGGTTGCCATGTGTGATCGATGCCCCGCTTCGGGAGGCCTGACTCCTCTGCCGGGGTGTCTCCGGCTGGAATGCTCTTGATATCCACCAAGAACCCTGAGGTGCTTTGGCCGGGGTGGGGGGCGGGTGGTGGCAGTTGATGGCATCTTCTCCTGTACGTTCTCCTGCAGGTTCCCTGCCTCGGGTGGGGCGGCCTGCCATGGTTGCCTATGTCACCCTTTTTTTTTTTTTTTTTTTGGTTCTTACCCCCCACTGGGATGAACGAGCTGGTGGAAGGTACGTAGAGGCACAGGCTTTCCGGATGTCCGTACCGAAGGACTGACAGGCTGCGAATGGAGTGGGAGCTCCAGGCACGTGAACAATATGTCCATGTTACGTTAGACTCTTGACCCCTTTTTTTGGTTTTAAGGGTTTTTGCTTTTTGTCTAGTGGTCCTTTTTTGACCCATCAAGGCTATGCCTTCCGGGACTGTTTTAGGACTCAGTTTGGGGCTAAGCTGCGTGTACATGTTTTTTTGTGTTGTTACACAGCAGCAGGGTGTTTTTGGGGTTTACAGGGTAATGGGGGTAAGTGGTGCAGCCCTCCAAGGTAAATTGTTTATTTATATGCTTACTGTTATCTCTGAATTCAGTCTGCCGGTGTATGTATCACTGCTGTCGTTTGTGCTTTGTTTACCGTTGTTTAACGAGTCATATGGGGAATGATGGCGGGATCGGGGTGTAATGTAGTTTCATGGAATGTTAGAGGACTTAATGATAAATTCCGTAGAGCTTTAATGTTTCAATATCTCAAAACGTTAACTCCTCATGTGGTGTTTTTGCAGGAGACGCATCTGGATGGGAGCAGGGTGCTGGCCTTACGTAGGGCCTGGGTACAGAGAGCGTTACATGCTACTTACTCTACCTACTCCAGGGGGGTATCCATTTTAATCAGCAAGGCGGTACCGTGCACCATCCATCATGTGATCTCAGACCCGGGTGGTAGGTTTTTGGTGATTGTGGCGGATAGGAGTGCGTGCAAAATGGTATTGGTGAACGTTTATGTCCCACCCCCCTTTCAGATTCAGATCCTGTATGACCTTTTGGGTAAATTGGCGCCTTATATGCATCTCCCTCTCCTTATAGCCGGGGACTTTAATGCTATTCTATCCACTGCTTTGGACTCGTCCATTGCATCTAGGGTGGCGTCGGCCGATCTCTCTGCCTGGGCGGCGGTTGCTTCTCTGACAGAGCTTTGGCGTTGGAAAAACCCTCTCACCAGAGGTTACTCACATTTGTCAAAAACTCATAAGTCCTCTTCGAGAATAGATCTAGCATTTGCAAATGCATCTATGCTGCAATTAGTGGGGGGGGGCAAAATATTTAGCGGGTGGTATTTCAGACCATTCGCCCTTGTCAATTCACATTGGATCCACCGTAGGTCCTACGGGGAAGGGGTGGAAATTGAACCTGGGGTGGTTGGAGGTGGAAGAGGTGTCCTCAAGTAGCGCCCCACTTTGCACATTATTGGGAGGATAACGAGGGGTCTGCCGACGCCGCCATCGTTTGGGATGCCTTTAAGGCCTGCATGCGGGGGCACTATATTTCAGCCATCAAACAGGCCCGCAGGTCCCATAATCGGATAGATCAAGAACTGCAGGATAGGGAGAGGGTGTGTGCTATGGAGCACGCGAACGATCAGTCTGATGCCACTTATGGTGCACTGTTGGAGGCAAGGCGTGCGCTAGCACTCCATTACTCTGATCTAACACACACATCTAGGACAAAAATGGCTGAATCCATCTTTGAACAAGGGGACAAGAACGGTAAACTGTTGGCCATGCTGGTGGCTGAGCAGCGGGTGCAGACTAATATCCCCTGTATCAAGAACACTCGGGGTGGCCTGATGACAACCCCGACGGACATACTGGACACTTTTGTGGAATACTACAAGACTTTGTATGCACCCATACCGACCTATGACATAGCGGAGTTAGACGGGTTGTTAGCATCACTGCAGATCCCGAGACTGTCTGAGGCGGATAGGGACTTTTTGGAGGCTGACATAACGACGGAAGAAATTGAAAAAGCTATTAGGTCCTTCCCTCCCCGTAAATCCCCAGGGCCTGACGGCTTCTGCATCGAGTGGTACAGACAGCATTTAGAAGAATTGGTGCCCAGACTAAAAAACTTATATGATTACTGCTTGGAACACAGGTGTCTCCCGGCTTCTTTGCTGGAGGCACAGGTGATCTTGCTGCCGAAGCCAGGCAAGGACCCCCTATCTTGTTCGTCATATCGACCGATCGCGCTGCTGAACCAGGATTTAAAAATTCTAACGAAGGTGCTGGCTACTAGACTCTCTCAGGTTATCACGACTCTGGTGGATATAGATCAGACGGGTTTCATTCCGCAGAAATCTACTGACACTAATTTACGCAGATTGTTTACCCACCTACAGATAGAACACACAGAAAAAGGATCTAGAGTGGTAGTTTCCCTGGATATGGCCAAGGCCTTTGATTCAGTGGACTGGCAATACATGTTAACTGTTCTGCGGAGAATGGGCTTTGGGGAGATCTATGTGACCTGGATTTCCTTGCTTTACAGTTCTCCACAGGCGGGTATCAAGATAGCCAATTCAGTCTCCCCCCAATTTGACGTTCACAGGGGTACGCGTCAGGGGTGTCCTCTATCCCCTTTCTTATTTGCATTGGCAATAGAACCGCTGGCTATAGCCCTGAGGCTCTCACCTGGGGTAGGAGCACTGGAGGTGGGGGGTATTAGGGAGTGTATAGCGCTCTATGCAGATGACATGCTCCTCTTCTTGAAGGATGCAGGGCCATCTTTGGAGGCGGTGTTCGGGGTGCTTGACAAGTTTGCTGAGTTCTCCGGGCTCCGGGTCAACTGGGAGAAATCCAACGTGATGGCTATTGACGGGGAGGCGCGGGAGTCGGCGACCGCTAGGGTTCCCATTACCTGGGTGCAAGAATTTAAATACTTAGGAGTGAAGGTTTCACCAAGAGTGGGCGACTTTGTCTCTGAATCTCCTTCCTTTGCTGGCCAGGGTTAAGGGGCAGCTGGAAGCTTGGAAGCATCTGCCGCTGTCCCTCATTGGTAGGGTTAACTTGCTCAAAATGAAGATTCTGCCCATATTCCTTTACCTTTTACGTAATTCTCCTATTTGGATTCCTTGCTCATTTTTTCGGAGGGTTAATAGTCTTTTTGGATCCTTTTTGTGGGCCGCTACACACCCCCGCAAGTCTCAGGGTTTTGCAGGAGCCATGGGGTCAAGGTGGCTTAGCATTGCCGGATCTCTTTAAATATTATTTAGCTGGGCAAATGGTGGTCGCCGGACGGTGGCTAACACGGGAGGACGGGGATTCGGCAAATGTACTGGAGGCGGCCCTTGTGGGCTCATATGAGAGCCTGTCCTATCTGGTGTATAGAGGTTCGGGGGCTTCACCAGCTCTGACGGCCTCTATGCGGGCAACGATACGGGCCTGGGAAAAAGCGCAGTCCTTGATGAAACAGCCAGAAGGGAGTTGGTCTCCTGATACTCCTCTATGGTTCAATCCTAAATTGCCACATTTTGGGGGCATACCGGATCCGGTGATATGGGCCAGGGTAGGCATTAAGCAACTGCAGCATGTGGTGGGAGGGGGGAAGCTCTTGACGTTTGATCAGCTTAATGAAGTGAATCATGCTCTTCCAAATTGGTACTTTTTTCGATACCTACAGTTGCGGCACGCTTTTCTCTCTCAGTTCGGTCCTGGGGCTCTGCAGTTGGGAGCTTCGCCTCTTGAAAATGTGCTGCGGACAGAGGACCTGAAAAAGCCTCTCTCCGTTGTGTACAGAATGTTGTTCCCGGACAGGCCGAAGCCTATCCAAAAATGTAGGGATGTTTGGAGTGCTTTAGTACCTGACTTTGGAGGGGAGGATTGGGACGACATGTGGGGACACCCGTTTCAGACCCTAGTATCGGCTAGAGACAGACTTATCCAGTTTAAAATCCTGCATAGAGTATACTACACCCCAGCCAGACTATATATATATATATATTTATATTATATTATATTTTTTTGTGTGAATGTTGAATACTCCTCTCCTTCCATCAATTTAAAACGTGTCACTACGCTGTTAATGAGGGATCCTCCCATCTGTTGGCCTAGGACTCTTTGCCAACAAACTTTTGCATAAACTGATATTTCTTTTCTTACGTCAGGGGACACAGAGCCATAGTAATAACTATGTGGGTTATATCGGCGTATCAGGTGCTGGACACTGGCACGCCCCTTAAGGCGGGAACTTCCCCCATATAACTCCTCCCATTACTGGGAGTCCTCAGTTTTTTCGCCAGTGTCTAAGGTGTTAGGCACGTGTAAGGATGTGTTGTACGAAGCTCCACGGGCAATAATCCTTTGCGAGCCAGCCATTCTGACCGGATCCGTTATGATGCCTCCGTAATGGACTAAATGAATGGTACCCGGGCCTCGTCATCCGAAGACACAAGGTTTTGCTTGTGAATGCTTTTAAAGCTGGGCCCTAGGATCCAGTACTTTTTGATAGTAAAGCCAATAAAAGTTTACTGGCAGGGTCTTCTTGCAGGTCCATCATTGCGGGATTACCTGAGTGTACCCCTGTTCTTAAAGAAGGGGTTAATGGTATACAACAAACTAAAAACCCTTCCAAAAGAATGTCTTCCTCCCCTGAGAGGTAAAAAGAAAAATACGGCCAGTCAGATGAGCCGCCAAGGGCTCGAAGCCTACTGTGAAGGGCGAAGATTGGGCTTTTTTATCTCTGATAAACTTTGCTGCGGGGAAAAGTAAAGGAGATTTACTCGAATCTCTCTTTCCATGTATTGTGTTGTATAAAGGATATAATGCCTCAAAAGGTATTCGAGATTTAATGTATAAATTGGTATCCTCATCCTGATTAAATTAATACAAAGGGGCAGGTTGACATGGGCTACTCCATGTAAATTACCATGTAACACCTGTGATGATTATAGGACTGAGGTACTTGATACCCAGGAAATTAAACACAGATAAGTGAAAGAATTATACGTACAATTTTATTTAGAAAACATAAATAAAATAATTTAGTTAGCAACCAATCAAAGGTTGTTATACCATCATTACATAGACATTTTGAGTTTAAACAAAATTCTACCCCCCATCAAGTAGAGAATGGGGGAACTGATGCAAGTGCAGACCAAATTCTTTACTAGTTTAACAGGGTCGCTTCTTCAGGAGGTGTCTAAACGCATCTAAAATTGAATAAATACAGTCTCAGTTATTCGCTTCAACTGAATTGCTACAACATATTCACAATACTATCTTACCACATTGAATAAATGGAGTGAATTACATGAATAGCAGCGCAACTTACCACCAAGGTCCCCAAAGGAAGCCGACAAAAAAAGCACGGGTGGCACCTCAACAGTGATGTCACACCCCTGGGGCGGACACGGGAGGCAAAAAAAAACAGACGGCTGTAGATAACGAAAGTAAGTATAACTAACGTATTGTATTAGACACACACACACACACACACACACACACACACACACACACCTGGGACTCATAACGATGCACCTTTTAGGGATAGACAGTTATAGAGGGAAGGATCCTCAGAGAAGGGAAAAATTAGCCAATAGAGAGAAATGAGGGAAGAGGGGAATAAGAGCCACATTCAAGACTAAAGAAAAAGATGGAGGGTAGGGGGGGAGGCTGGTAGGAAGAGTAAAGGGAGGGGAAAAAAGGACAGGACAGGAAGGGAAGGAAGGAAGGGGAAAGGGACTGAAAGGGGAAAAGGAACATTGGGTAGGGGAGAAAAAGGAGGGGGGGAGAAGGGGAATGCATCTGTGTACCGCCATAAGTTAATACAAGGGTGGGTATATTTATACTTGTCCCCCTTGTTTATAACAAGTCTTTTTACATGTGCTTGGGCTCTCTCTCCCCTTCCCTTCCCCCTCTTCCCTTTACCCCTTGTCCCCGCCTTTCCCCCCCTTGTCCCCTCCTCCCCCACACCCACTGTTCCTTTTCCCTTTTCATTCCCCTTTTCCCTTTCCTTTCCCTCCTGTCCTCCCCCCCCCCCCCCCCCATCCCTTTCCTCTTACTACCAGCCTCCCCCCGCCCCTCCTCCCTCTTTTTCTTTACTCTTGAATGTGGCTGTTACTCCTCTTTTTCCCTCATTTCTCTCTATTGGCTAATTTTTCCCTTCTCTGAGTATCCTTCCCTCTATAACTGTCTATCCCTAAGGTGCATCGTTATGAGTCCCAGCCATGTATATACCATATGTTTTACTTTATTATGTAATACAATACGTTATACTTATTTTCGTTATCTATAGCCCGTCTGTTTTTTCGCCTCCCGTGTCTGCCCTGGGGGTGTAACACCCCTGTTGATGTGCCACCTGTGCCTTTTTTGTGGGCTTCCTTTGGGGACCTTGGTGGTAAGTTGCGCTGCTATTCATGTAATTCACTCCATTTATTCAATGTGGTAAGATGGCATTGTGAATATGTTGTAGCAATTCAGTTGTGAAGTGTATAACTAAGTCTGTGTATTTATTCAATTTTAGATGCTTTTAGACACCTCCTGAAGAAGAGACCCTGCTGCAAAACTAGTAGAGGATATCGTCTGCACTTGCATCAGTTCCCCCATTCTCTACTTGATAGGGGGATAGAATTTTGTTTAAACTCAAAATGTCTATGTAATGATGGTATAACAACCTTTGGTTACTAACTAAATTCTTTTATTTATGTTTTCTAAATAAAATTGTATGTATAATTTTTTTTTTTTTTTTTTTACTTATCTGTGTTTAATTACTGGGTATCAAGATAGTCCTATAATCATCACAGGTGTTACATGGTAATTTACATGGAGTAGCCCATGTCAACCTGCCCCTTTGCATGCATTGTGTTGTCATGTCTGTCTCACCACTGACTTCTGTCCCTGTGTATTTCATACAAGCAGGTTTTTTTTCTTCTACCATTTGGAAGATTATTGCTATGATGTCTCTCCATAGTAGGACTAAATGTAGCAGATCTCCATCTAGTTCTCTGGGCCCTTTTGTTGAGGTGCAGGAGGCTGGGGATCAGGTAGATCTTCCCAAATATTGGAAGATACTTATTTTTCCTCTTCGGAGGATCCTAACAGGGAGAGAGTAGCCGTACAAGTCAGGCGTTTGTTTACTCCCTTACTTAACCCTTTTGTTGCCTGCAGCAGGCTCTTGAGGTATCTACCTCTAATAGGGTTCATTTGAATCTCCCCCACCTGGGCATGTTTTTTCCTATGCATGCATAGCTATGTATTCTGAGTGGGAACATTTCTATGAAAGAAATGGGTGGTTCCAGCTATTAATGCTGCAATCACTTCAGTGAGCAGAGTCTCACATTTCCAGTGGATAATACACTGATGTTAAAGGATCCAGCAAGTTAAGGTTGAATTTTCCTTTTAAAGACAAGATGTCTTTTGCAGTTCTGGCTGCAATTGGAGTAGCTCAGTCCATTAACCCTTTAACGTCTGCTCCACTATTTTGGTGGAGCACATTTTGAGTCATGCCAGTGCATTGGAATATGGACTCCAAGGGGTTAAGGAACAGGTGTGAGATACCTGAAAGTTCTGCCTGATCAGCAGGCCTGGCAAGGGGCTGGTGTATTTGACGCACAGATGCTATGAAGGACTCGATCGTTTAAGCCCTATGGCTTATACTTGGACTAGTGCATTTTTTGCAGAGGTTCGTGGCAGAATTTATTTATTTTTTTAATCAAAAAGTTTATTGAGCATAAAAGTCAATACAGAGTGTTACACATTCAACAACCGGTGCAACCAGCACCAACAGTTATTAGAAAAAGTATACATGTTTCGTCTGACATACATAGCAAAACGTACTATCTGTATAGTGCAGGCCTGATGTACAAGAAGGTGCTCTCGGGAGTCCCACGACCTCGGTATCAACAACAGTGGGGAATTTACCCCTCGCCTCCACCTAGGTGGAGCATTAACTAACCCGTACAACTGTGGGAATTCTCTATCCACCTATCCCAAATCTTATGAAATTTGTCCGGTCAACCACGGTTAGGGTAAATTACCTTTTTATACGGTAGTGCAAGGTTCACAGCCCTCTTTCACTGTTAAGTCGTGGGGGACACAGGCCTGAGCCATAATTGGGCTATCTGCATCCTGGCAGAAAAGTTTCCTGCAAGAAAATTGTAAGGTATTTCTCTTCAGGGACAGGGAGAAGACCAAGGATGCACTGACGTGGGAACAGTGTGAGGGGAGAGCCCATGTGGTTGTGCAAGAACTTGATGACCTGCGCCCAGTATTGTTGAATAGGTGGGCAGGACCAAATGAGGTGTTAGAAGGAACTATTAGTGTCCCCACATCTGGAACATGTGGGATCAGTGCCCGGCCTGTATTTGGATAGTCGACTGGGTGTAATATATGATCTATGGAGGATTTAAAGGTGGGCGAGTCTGTCGGAGAGCTTGGGTGATACCTTTTTAGGCACTGCTATGCTAGTATTTCTCCCCACTGTTCATCCTCTATTTCCCCAAGGTCTGCCTCCTACTTTGTTTTCAACTGATGGGTATGAGCTGTAGCTCTAGGGGTAAGGAGGTGCATTTAGAGAAGGGAAATCCATTTTCTGGGGTCGTCGCCGAGTACCAAGTCTGCTAGGGCCACTGGTTCTAAAGCTGGGGGTGAGTTCCTGAACTGAGTCTGGACAGCATGCCAGACCTGCAAGTAACGGAATAACGTGTGGTTGGGGAGGCCATATTCCTCTTTAAGGGTCTGAAATGTCTTGATAGTGTGGTTAGTGTAGAGTTGAGATAGGTATATGATCCCCCTGGATATCCACACCTTGTGATCCGGGACGCTCGGCAATTCCGGGAGGCAAGGGTTCTCCCATAGAGGTGTATGGGCGGGGGGGGGGGGCCCAGTCACCCACTGCACCACCTGCCGGACCCTACTATGATGAGTGAGCATATGCTGCTTGTCACCCAGGCGTGAGAGACCCCGATGTTTACAGAAGATGATCTGGTAGGGATGGACCACAACATCCGTGGCCACCTTGCACACAAAAGTGGAGTACCTCAGTTTGTCATGTTAATGTAGTAGAGGTGGGACTGTTGGGAAGCCAGATAATATGATGCCAGGTCAGGTAGAGCTGTGCCGCCCCAAGTGAGTAGGGCACTTGAGTGCCTGCCATGCTAATTTATGCCTAGAAGAGCCCCAAACGAATGTGTTGAGGATAGATTCCATGTTCCGACACATGTGGGCTGGAATATAGAGCAGGGCATGCCAGAAAAGGTAAAGCAGTTTGGGGAGAAGAATCATTTTTACTAGGCCAAGTCGGCCCATGACCCCCAAAGGGAGCCTGGACCAGACCTGGGTTTTCCGTTTCAAAAGGGCAAAGAGTGGTTACAAATTCGAAAAAAACGAAAATAATCCGTGAGGGAGCGGGAGCACTGTATGCCCAAGTACTTAATCTGGTCGGTGCGCACCCAGGTAACGCCGCATGCATTTTCGTGGGAACGGTGATGTCGATAGGGAGAATTTGGGATTTAGACCAATTTATCTGGAGAGCCAAAAAGGTGCCGAAATATTGAATCAATTTTAGAGCTGCCGTCAGAGGGGCCTGCATCCTCCAGGTAAAGCAGCATCATATCCGCGTACAGGCTAATTACTTCCGACAACTGGCCCATGCAGAGGCCCTGAATAGAGGCCCTGAATAGAGGCCCTGAATATCTGGGTGCGCCCTGATAGTGATGGCCAGAGGCTCCACAGCCAACGCATACAGCATAGGCGAGATGGGGCAGCCCTGGCAAGTACCACGAAACAAGGGGAAGGGGTTAGATGTCTGGCCGTTCACCTGGAGGCGGGCAGTGGGAGCCTGATAGAGGCGTTGGCTCCACCTCACAAACCTAGGGCCAAAGCCGAACCTACGTAGACACTACCATAAGTAATCCCACTCCACCAAATCAAATGCCTTGGCGGCGTCTAAACTGACCACTACCCTGGTGCTGGTGTTGTCATGGGGGCCCTGTAGATTCATAAACAATCTCCTAAGGTTGAAACCCGTGTTTTTATTGGGCATGAAGCCGGTTTGGTCTGCATGAATGAGGTTGAGTATTACTTTGTTGAGTCTGAGGGCAAGAATCTTGGCTAATATTTTGACATCCAATTGCAGTAGGGAGATAGGGCGGTATGACTCAGGACGTAAGGGGTCTTTGCCTGGCTTTGGGATAAGGACAATTAGGGCCTCGCTCATAGTACACGGGAGTGTGCTGGTATCAAATATATGGGAGTACAGTGTATGAAGTTTGGAAAAAAGAATTTCCTGGAATTAGGGGGATGCCGTCAGAGCCTGGGGCTTTAGATGGTGACAGGCATGCTATGGCTTCTGCTATACATTTCTCCATTATGGGGGCTTCAAGAAGTTCTATCTGAGGGTCCGTGAGAGTGGGGAAGTCCACTGTCTGTAACAGGGCACGTAGTTCACTCAGGACGCCGCTGGACCTTGAGGTGTATAAATCGGCGTAGAAGCGCCCAAATTCTTGGGCTACCTCCACCAGGTCTGTCAGAGTGGTCCCATTGTCCGATATAAGCAGACCACCACCAGGGGGCTATGGTCCAGATGAGCCATGTAAGCCAGTAGCTTCCCCACCCTCTCTCCGTGTTCATACGTTTTCTGCTTACTGAAAAAAATGCCCTCCTGGCCCTTTCAAAATGCAAGTGGTCTGTAAGCCTGGATTGTAGGTGTAACTTAGCGGAGTTCGTGGCTGTGGGATGTGCGAGGAATGCCCGTTCCAATGACTCCAGCGTCTCCTCAGCCTGTTGTATAGCAAATTTCGAGGAAGCCTTATGCCTGTTAATGCGGGTTATCAGTATCGTACAGGAGTGTAGTTTAAAAGCCTCCCACACCATGCCAATCGAGGCTGAGCCTGCATTAAGTAGGAAGTAGTGACCCCACTCTCGCTGGACGACCTCAGCAAGGACTGTTGACCAGAATGGGTTCAGTCTCCACAGTCGGGACACTGGAGCAGAGGGTAGGCGAAGCCTGGCCCAATATGGTGAGTGATCCGATAAAATCCTTGCACTGAACCTTACTTCCTGCAAGTGTGGGACCAGAGTGGGAGAGAGCATAATCATGTCTATACGTGACATGGCATTTTGGGACGACGTAAAGCAAGAATATGCTTTTGTGGTGAGGTGTTTATGTCTCCATGTATCAGTCATGGCAAACTATGAGAGAAACCTACCAAATCTAGTCAGTGAGGACCGGGGCAGAGATGCGGAGGATTGGGTAAGTCTATCAAGACAGGGGTCTATCACTGCATTAACGTCTCCTATCCATATGGCCGGCACCGTGAGACGCTGCATCATAAAGTCAATTCCTTCCTTAAGGGCCTCAAATTGGAAGGGCGGAGGGATGTAAAAGGCCAGGAGGAGGAGCTCCAAGCCCCCCACCATTGCATGCAGGAAAAGGAACCCCCCCCCCCCCCCCCCCCACCGGTCCGACCATAGGGTGTATAGTTGGAATTGGACCGTATTGGCCACAAGGATGGCGACTCCCCTGGAGTTATTCGTATATGGGGCTTGATAAAGCCAGCCCACCCACGGTTTTTTAAGGGGCATTTGCAGCTCTCCTGTTATGTGGGTCTCTACCAGTACAGATATATCTGCATGCATTTCGATTAAGTGGTTTTAGTGTTGCGCAAATGGGGGAATACAAGAAAGGAGGGGAGAGGGAGGGGGGGAAAGGGGGGAGAAAGAGAGGGAAGGGGAAGAAAGGGCAGGGAGGGGGGAAGGGGAACAGATGAGTATGTAGGTAAAGGATAAAAGGGTAAAGGTCAAAAAGTGCTAGTGTAAAATTATATGTGTCTGGGTGTGCACAAATCCTTGTTCGGTACGTGCTAAACTAGAATAAATGTTAGAGAGTGGCAATCAAATATAGATTCTGATAGAGTGCCATACAAATAAAAACTCACAGTAATGGATGAATGCCTGAAACAATAGACCTACAAATCGTGGGTGCTGTGCAAAACTGCAATAAAATATGCTGACAATAAATGAATATGTAACTTAAGGTGATAGTCCAAAATATGACTAAAAGTGTACAGTGAGAATAATCACATAAGCACAATCCCATGTGACATGCCAAGTGGAAAAAACAGATATCAATCAATCCAATATAACAAAATGCATGTTCCATGCAGTGTTTATAAAGTGCCAAGTGAAAAAATACAGATAACAATAAATCCAATATAACAAAATGCATGTTCCATGCGGTGTTTATAAAGTGCAAATAGTGATAGCAGCAAAAAAACGTTACAACACAGGTGAAATGATAAACACATAAAAATAAGGTGCTGGTAATCAGTCTGGGATATTCAGTCCTGTGGACGTGCTGTGTTCTAAGGGGAAGCACTAGCTTTGAACTTCAGTGATCCATGCAGGCATACATGTGCAGTGACTTAATCCTCCTATTTATCCAATACGTGGATGGATGTGCCCTTACCTCACGGCTGTGAGGTTACAGCCTTAATAGTATAGGTGGGTAACTGGCTCCTGTTCCTGGGATAGGTATGCCTCACGGATGTGAGGTTATAGCCTTAATAGTATAGGTGGGTAACTGGCGCCTGTTCCTGGGATAGGTATGCCTCACAAGATAAAGAGATAATGTCCCATAGTGTAGTAGTTTCAACCAATTGAATTTTATTTAAGTATAGTGACAGGGTACTCACATTCTGAGTGAATAAAAACTGCAGTAATAGAGCAACAAGCAGAGTAACGAACGGTGCGTTCCAATGTCCTTCCTAGTGTCTCTCTCACTTCCTTCCTTGCGCATTCGTCACCGTCACGTGACTTCTTCAGGGAAATGAATAGAGAGAAAGGAGTTGTGTTTTTATGCTGATCGTTCGTACTTACGGTGGCCATTTTCTTGTAGACCGGAACAGGAAGTTCCATGGCGGCCATTTTTGGTAAGGTATGTCGCCGGAAATATACCAGCATTCATTGAATTGGAGGTATATCAAGCTAAATTACACCAAGCTCAGGTTAGAGGGAGAGTGACACCAGGGGACTACTCAGCACCTTGAAATATATCGCTGGGCTCATAAAGTGCAGTGAAATACAATATTATATAAAAATACCCTTTTAAATATGTGGAAATGAAAAATATAAAAAATAGTATGCCGCACCAAGGTATATATAAAAACTATAAAATATAATGAGAGAGGAAAAAGTATATTTGTATCGATATGCGTGCGTAAAAATTAGAAATATATTAAAATATAGAAGCTATATTAGATAAAAACTAATTTTGTGTATCTAAAATAGAGCATAGGAATAATATAACGCGCCAAGGTGAATTGAGAGAGGAGAGTATAAATAAATTTACGTCAATGTGCACTTATATAAATATAAAATCTGTCGGTTATGTTAGGGGGAGAGAGTGTAAATGTGTTTGTACATCGGTGTACACATAATTAAAGAGGAAGTAAACCCTTACAAACCACTTTGACCTACAGGTAAGCCTAGATTAAGGCTTACCTGTAGGTTCAAGAAATATCTCCTAAACCTATATGGTTTAGGAGATATTTGCCCGAAAACGGGCACCGCTGTCTACGGCGCATGCGCCGTAGACAGCGGCGCGCAGGCGCACTAAACGCGGCAGATCCAAGAATGGAGCTGCCGCATTTGTCGACTCCCGTGCGCATGCGCGGGAGTGACGTCATCGCGGCTTTGCCGAATGACAGCGGCGGAGCTGCGAGACGCCACTCCCGTGCGCATGCGCAGGGGTGACGTCATCGCGGCTTCGCCGCTGTCATTCGGCGGAGCTGCGAGACGCCACAAGCAAGAGGGATGCGGCGGACTACAGGGGACAGCGGCGACTTCGCTGGCTCCTGTGTCAGGTAAGTGACACATAATGGGCTACTATGCGATGCATAGTAGTCCATTATGCTTTACCTTTGCAGGAAAAAAAAGAGGAAGTAAACTCATCAGGGTTTACTTCCTCTTTAAAGGAGGAGAGGTTTATCCGAATTAATTATTACTTATAAAAATATTAATAAATATAAAAATGTAAAAAATATATAATGACTTTAAAGATTAGATAAAGCCCTCAGAGGCAAAAATGATAAAAATTTAGAGGGAGGAGTCTAATGAAAAAACATGTTTGTATTATAAATCGCTGATGAAACAGTTCAGGTCAAACTCTATATTTAACCCTTGAGGGGCAAAAGTGTCTAAGGTAAAAATCCACTTCGATTCCAATTGGCTTAATGTTCTGACTTTGTGTCCTCCGCGCCAATGTTTGGTGTAAGGTTCTTAACCACTTAATCGATATTGCTCAGGGAGTAGGTGAAGCTCCCTTCAGTGTTTGCAGCATCCCTCTATTCCCCTTGTCAAGGTGGTTGGCGCAGAGGTACTTTATACACTAATTATCTGCATGCATTTGTTTAAGGTGGGAGAGTACAGCCACGCGCTTGGGCCTGGCCCTCACCCCTCTCACATTCCAAGTGACTAATTTAAGGGTCGCCATCCCAGGTAATGCACAATATATGGGCCAGTCGGACCAACAGGGGGTAACCCGATCCCGCACCCACAAACAACATAATGTACAAGTATACAGACATACAATAGATCATTAGCCCCACCCCAAGGCAATACCGCATGCAGGAGTTCTGCCGCGATCTCCATCCGGAGGCGGACCCAGGAGTATTAAGACTAGCACAAAACAGACTGAGTAATACAATCTAGCATCTGTCAGACAAAGCAAAAATACAGACATGGGGGCTGAAGCTGGCTAGGGAAACACATCTTGCAGAGGCAGTGAGAGGCACACTCGTCGCATGTAAAAGCTCGGGAAACACACAAATATAATCGTGGTAGCTAGCCGAGTGTGCGCTCTGCTGACAACGGGGGCGAACAAAAGTTAACTGCTGCATGGCAGAGCTAGTGAGTCCAGCATCCGAGGGCAGCAGGGATCAGAATCAGTCTGAGAGTTTGGCTGCAAAGTCTTTCCACTGGAAAAGGGGACCAAGTAAGGTTAGCTGAGGAGTTGGACATAGCTGTTCCAGTGACTTTCGGTGTAGGGAGGGTATGTGAGGCCATCAGCTAGCCACTCCACAGGGTTTCAAGAACAGGCACCGAGTCCAAAAAAAGAGGGGGAGGAAAATAACGGCTAAGGCCTACTCCGTTAATGGTAGAGGAGTCCTCAATATGAGATAGCAGGCCTCGGCTCAGGTCTCAGAAGTGGAGGTGTTCTCGGCTATGCACGGGCGTCTTCATTGCGCTGCTCCAGCCAGGATAACGCTGCGGAGGGATCTTCAAAAAAAGTGGGTCTTGCCGTCTCGGATAACCTGAAGTCTTGCTGGGAATAACATTGCGTAGGCAAGATGACGAGCGCGAAGTTGACTTCATTAAACTGTGCCCTCTTCTTCTGGACTTCGGCAGAGAAGTCTGGGAAAACTGCAATGCGCTGGTCGCCAAATGGTATGTTGCCTTTCTCGTGAGTGAGGCGAAGGACCGCGTCACGATCCCGATAATTCAGTAGCTTTGCAATAAAAGTGCATGGCGGGGCACCAGGAGGCGGGTGTCTTGAGGCCAGGCGATGTGCGCGCTCCACCACGAACGTGGAGGAGAAGGCCTCCCTTCCAAAGTTTGCAATAAGCAGGCGCTCAAGGAATGCGGGAGGGTTCACAGCCCTCCGACTTCTCCAGCAGTCCCACGAATCTGAGGTTGCAGCGGCACAGCCTATTTTCCATGCCGTCCTGTTTAGTCAGGACGACGTTCAGTTGATGCTGCAACCTTTTCCGTAGAAACCTGAAGGGGAGGGATGTCCTCCTCCACTTGCCCGATCCTGTGCTCCGTTTCGCCGACTCTCTCCCGCAGCTTGTGGAGGTCTTGGCGGATGAGGGAGAGGTCGACCTTGACCTCCTCAATTCTGGAGGTAAGGGTAGTTTGGCAAAGGGTTACAGCCTCAAGGATGCAAGCCGTATCTCCAGAGGGTGGGACCTCTTCACTTGAGCCAGACGCGGCGCCATCTTCCTCCATGGGGTCTGGGCCATCAGCTCGCAATTTACCGAGTTTCGCAATTGCGCCTTGGGCTCATTTTGGCGGTGACATGAGCACGAGATATTTACCCGAAGGTGTCAGTGTTTTGTGCTGATAAAGGAGGAATCAGTCCGTAAGGATTAGAAACAGGATTGTGTACAGCCGGAGCTCTCTCTCAGTGCGTCCTACGCCATGCAGCTGCAGGCCACGCCCCCGTGGCAGAAATATTAATCGACCAAAGCACCAGGTGAAAACCCTTAGCCAGTCTGTGTCCCTTTCTGGGGTATGACTATTTAGAATGGATAAGTACATCCAAAAAGGGGTAAGCTCTCTTTACCAGTAAAGGGAGGTTCAGACAGTTCTCCTTTGTGAATGAATGAAATACTTGTATAGCGCACAATGCGAATTGAATCGCCTCTGTGCAGCCTCTCCTATGCCTTAATTCACAGGGGCAGCACCGGGATCTTGGGGGTGCTAAGGACTTCTCATGCAGGAGCACCCCCACTCGTTCGGGTGAGGGGAAAGGTCCTGCGATTCTCAGTCTGGCAGGAACAATGTTAAGAGCAGAGGGATTTCTGCGATTTTCTTTAGGTTAGATCTAGATTTTCAAGAGCCCAGATTGCCCAGTCTGCTTTCGATCTGAGGGTTTGGGTTCTGTTTGGGTGCTGCCTGTGGGGTCCTTGGGGCTGCTGATGCAGCAGTCTTTATGCAAGAGTGTCCATCTCCTCAAAGAATGCACCTAAGGTTCCAAAAAAAAGGGAAAAGTCTTTCTGGCCTCTGGATCAGCTGTTATCCCAGTCGGTGATATCAGAGATTCCCTTAGTGGAACAGGGTTTTTTTGGCGCAGACCTTTTAAGGTCTCAGACGGAGGGGTAAGACCCATTCTAGATCTCGGAGATCTGAATCGGCACTTGAACATCCGATCCTTTTCATAATTTGATCGGCTGTGTCCATCCTGCAAGAAGGGGAGTTGCATATCTCCATGTACCAAAGTTTCCTGCTTACCAGGAATTTCTGCAGTTTGAAATATAAAATTATTTTTTCAATCGTGGCACTGACATCCGGCTTAGCCACAGCACTACAAGTTTTCTGAAAGATTCTGGCACCTCCTTTAGCCAGATTAAGGGCTCAAGGCATAACGGTCCTAGCCTATTAAAAGGATCTACTTTTAATCATTCAGTCTCAGATCTAAAGCCAGAGTCTGAGCTCAGCTGTAGATATCTGAAATCTCTAGTTTTGATTCTCAGCCTTGGAAGATTCTCCTTAAAACCATCAAGGAGATTACTTGGGGACTGGTTATAGATACCATACAGAAGAAGATATTCTTACCCCAGACGTGAATCGGTTCCATTGTAGGACTAATTCAACTTATCAAGACAAAGGAAAATTCCTTCATTCGGCTGCAGGAGATTTTTAGGGGAAATGGTGGCCTCCTTCAGGGTCGTCCCTTACGTGCAGTTTTATTCAAAGACTGCTTCAAGACACCATCCTGTCGGTCTGGAATAAAGAGGATTCAGGCCTTGTTTACAGTATGCTTGACTCCCAACATAGGTCAGAGCCTAAATTGGTGGTTATCCAGCAGGTGGGAAAATCTTTATCCTGCAAGGTGTTAACAGCAGATGCCAGCCTTCTAGGCTGGGGAGCAGACCTGGAAGAAGATTCTGTCCAGGGGAGATGGTCCAGGTTAGAGTTGTATTCAACCTTTTTGGAAGTTTCAGGCAGTACTTCTGGCCATAGAATCTTAGCGGTCAGATTACAGGACTGTCCTGACAGGATTCAGTCTGACAGAGCCACGTCGGTGGCTTACATCGATCACCAGGGGAGGCACGAGAAGTCGTGCAGCCAAAAAAAGGTGAATAATGTTCTAGCTTTGGCAGAACACAACACTCCTTGCCTATCGGCAATTTTAATATTTCAGGCGTACTACTTGAGACGCCAACAATTATTTCCGGGAGAATGATCTCTTCATCCCGACATCTTCCTAACAATATGTCAGATAGGGTACTCCGGACCTGGACCTATTCGCGTCCAAATTCATTAATAAGGTCGACAACTTTATGTCAAACAAGGGGTCCGCTAGCTGGTGGAACAGATGCATTAGTCTTCCCAGGGGATCAGTTTTCACTGATCTATGCATTTCCTCCAGCTCTGCTACTTCCGCGCCTTCTCCGCAGGATTAAGCATGAACAAAAGGTGATTCTGGTGGTCCCAGCTGGGTCCCAGAAGATCTTGATTTATCGAGATAATAACGATGGCAGTAGGAGTCCTTTGGATGCTGTGATTATAGCCAGACCTTCTTGCACAAGGTCGGGTATTTCATCCTACTTTACGGACAAGGAGTTTGACAGGTTTGACTGTTGAATCTCACTCTATAAAAGATTGTGAGTGATCTCCTTCGGTAGTGTCTGCTTTGACTAATGCCAGGAATGCTGGCTTCCAGGATCTCTTATTATAGAATCTGGAAGGCATAGGTTTCTTGGTACGGATCCAGGGCTTGGCACCCCAGGAAGTATGTCGATAGGGAGAATTCCTGCATATGGGATCTGAAAGGAAGCTAGTCTTGACTTTTATCAAGAGCCAGATCCAGGCTGTGTCAATGTCTTTTCCTATGGCCTCTTGCTTCCCACTCTTGGTGCGTAGCTTATTCAGGGGTTAACACTGTTTATTCTCCCCATCAGGGCACCTCTAAATCCTTAGGCTTTAAGATTGGTGTTATCGCCTTTGTTAAATCAGCCGTTTGAACCTTAGGAGAAATTCTCTTGGTTCTTTGACAAGAGAGAATCTTTTTTGCTTGCCATTTCTTCTGCTAGAGAAACGGCTCTGTCTTGTAAGAGACATATTTCATCATGCATAAGGATGAGGTGGTTTGATGTCCTCCTCCTGAATTCTTACCAAAAGTGATAACAGGTTTTCATTTAAACCAAGATATTCTTCCTGCTTTCTCCCCAGAAGCCTTAATCTGGGGTAGAGAAAGCACTGCAGTCTCTTGATGTAGTAAGAGCGATCAGAATCTACGTAAAGGCGACCGCTCAGGTTTGCAAAACATAGGTTTTGTTGTTCTGCCAGAGGGTCCAAGATATGGACAGGCAGCGTCAAGATTCACTATTTTCCAAATGGGTTTGTCAAGTGATTGATCAACTTCAGCTTAAAGAAGAAAATTCTTCCTTCTCATATTAAGAGCACACTCATTCAGGGCGATTAGTGCCTCTTGGGTGGTGCATCATCAGGCCTCTCTGGCTCAGATCTGTAAGACTGAAACTTGGTCTTTGGTGCAGACGTTTATACGATTTTATCAAATTGATATTAAAGGTCATGAGGATATTGCATTTGGGCACAGCATACACTGCAGTATGAGTCCTCTGGCCTCCTGTTTCCTTGATTCTGTCTGTTTCCTTAATTGCTATGGTGTTTTGGATCCCAGACAAATGTCTGGCCAAATTATCTGCACTATCTGGTCTAATTTAAATGTCCATGCATGTTTGGAAGGCGTACGCTGACACACACTGTTCAATGAAGAACTTCCTTTATTGCTCTGGGCGTATAGCCCCCTTTTATAGTAAGAGATGACTCATTTTTTGCAAAAACATCATCAGTCTAGTTGTGTTGTCATCTGCCGATTGGATGGTCCTTAACTGAGGTTCTTATCTAGGCAGTTATATCCAGGTTTTCTGCTGATGTCTTGTGTACTCCTGGACTCACTCAATGGGAGGGGGGTCTCTAGGTGAGGCATTTTGAGTAGGGAGATTCAGCATATATCTTGACATAATATAGAATAGTCATTTAATCAGAGTATTAATCAATCCATAACAATGGGTCATCCCACGTAGTTATTACTATGGCTGTGTGTCCCCTGATGTAAGAAAAGAAAATAGGATTTTTAAAACGGCTTACCTGTAAAATGATTTTCTTTGATGTACATCAGGGGACACAGAGGTCCCTCCCTTTTACACTTGTATTGCTTGGCTACAAAACTGAGGACTCCCAGTAATGGGGGGAGTTGTGGGAGAAGTTCACTCCTTAAGGGGCGTGCCAGTATCCAGCACCTAGATAAAGTAAGTGGTGTTGCGCTCCTAAAAACAAATTCCACTATCAGATACTTTAAAATATAAAATACGTAAGGTGTCCAGAGGTCTGGATCAGATACTGTCTAAAGTAAGAAACTTATGCAGAATAAATAAAAACATTTAAAAAAGTGTATAAAAAACATGCATATAAATTGTATATCATAGACAATAATTCAATAAATAAAATAAAGTAAATAAACAGTGTATAAAGAATAGTGCCATAAAATAACTGTGCAAAAACGTGCAAGCAAGTAGATAACTAGCAGAACTGTGCAACATATGCAATGTGCAAAAAATATATATATATCCCAAAGTGGGACGTGGAGATTTAAAGTAGTCCACGGTTATAAGTGGTGCAAATGTGGCAGTGTTTCCAAGGACACCGAGTGTAGATCTAAAGCTCTCCAGGTGATACTGTGACTTTTCTGTGGAAATACACTCTTCAGTGTCAATTGACACTCGTGGCTGTGCTAGATTACCTTACTGCTGTAAGGTAAACAGCATGTAGTAAAAGGAGGAAGGGGTTAACTCGCTTTCTTGCTGTGGTGTTGCTGCGCGTCCCTTATTGGGTATGCAGTAAAAGCCTGGGGGGGTCCTTGAGTGGTCCTTCCGTTCACTCTCACGCTGTATTGGTCTCATATGTTCAGTATGGTAGGGTATAGAAAAGGAAATGCAGAGCCTACCATGGTGTAGTATTTTTCAATGTAATAGCGGTTTATTAAATAAAATCAGTTGGTTACTCACATTTCATATAAAAAGTAAGTGCAATGTATCCCAGAGGCATAGAGAAACCGGAAGAGACGGTCAGGTAAGAGCTCAGCGCTCGTTTTTACATTGCACTTAATTTTTATATGAAATGTGAGTAACCAACTGATTTTATTTAATAAACCGCTATTACATTGAAAAATACTACACCATGGTAGGCTCTGCATTTCCTTTTCTATACCTTACCATACTGAACATATGAGACCAATACAGCGTGAGAGTGAACGGAAGGACCACTCAAGGACCCCCCAGGCTTTTACTGCATACCCAATAAGGGACGCGCAGCAACACCACAGCAAGAAAGAGTTAACCCCTTCCTCCTTTTTCTACATGCTGTTTACCTTACAGGAGTAAGGTAATAATCTAGCACAGCCACGAGTGTCAATTGACACCGAAGAGTGTATTTCCACAGAAAAGTCACAGTATCACCTGGAGAGCTTTAGATCTACACTCGGTGTCCTTGGAAACACTGCCACATTTGCACCACTTATAACCGTGGACTACTTTAAATCTCCACGTCCCACTTTGGGATATATATATATTTTTGCACATTGCATGTGTTGCACAGTTCTGCTAGTTATCTACTTGCTTGCACGTGTTTGCGTTTTTGCACAGTTATTTTATGGCACTAACTATTCTTTATACACTGTGTTTATTTACTTATAACTGTCTATGATATATAATTTATATACATGTTTTTTATACACTTTTTTTATATGTTTTATATATTCTGCATAAGTTTCTTACTTTAGACAGTATCTGATCCAGACCTCTGGACACCTTACGTATTTTATATTTTAAAGTATCTGATAGCAGAATTTGTTTTTAGGAGCGCAACACCACTTACTTTATCTATTCCTTTTACACATTTGGGCATCAGTTTGGCCCTGATGGTGTATGCAGCACCCATAGAAACGCATTTAGTTTTTTTCCCCTTCCCTCTTAGCGCAGGAGCACCTACCCTTACAGTGTCCAGAACCTGATACGCCGATATAATCTACATAGTAATTACTATGGCTCTGTGTCCCCTGATGTACATCAAAGAAAAGTATTTTACAGGTAAGCTGTTTTAAAAATCCTATTTTTATGGTTTAGTACTCTGCTTGCATCCAGTCCAGGGGCCTCCTGTTGTCATCAAGGGGAGTGCCTATAATAATACAACAAGTGGGAGCTCTATCGTTTAAAGTTGTGATGTACTGAGTGTTTTGTAGGTCCTACAACGCTGGCACAGAATCTATAATTCTTGAATACTGATATGTACAGTGAGAATGGTGGTGTACAGTATCTGTGGTCATATGTATCAGTGATTAAATGATATCTATATGTTTAGCTTGAGCAGATGTATACTTTTATACCGTTACCTCTTTTTACTGTTCACTGTCCTAATGGTAGTCTGACTTGCAGATCTCTGAAAAACTGGAGCAGCTACAGGAGAGAAGGCAGGAAACGGAAAACAAATGGAAGGATAAAATGGAATGGCTACAGATCGGTAAGGCTTAATGTTTTTTCATTATGATCCAGAGCCACTGACCGCTCAGGCTTACATGTTTCTCGAGGATAATGACATGTTATGTCCCTTTTTATTCGCATTAATTCTTAACTATTTTTCTTTAGAAATGTCAAAGTATCATATAAAAAAAATGCATTTAGGTCACTGTTTTTTAGTTATCACAGTGGCAGCCCTTGTCATCATCCAAGGAAGACCTGGCATTTTGATGCATTTTAAAATTATCAGAAGCCTCTGCAAACCCCATAGTCTTCTTTAAAGGGCTTCACGTTAAATGACTGTAAATACTTTTGCATGATTACAGTATTGCATATAGCAATTAACTTCATGGTACAGGTATATTCACAAACATGTTTGTACCCATACTATCACAAAAATAGGATTTTTTGGTGTTCATTGGGGAACACAGCAGAAATCCTGCAACTAACGATTATTTTCATAATCTATTCGTTTGCCGGTTATTGTTTTGATTAATCGGTTAATAACCTTTAAAAAAAAAAAAAAGTGGGTCAAATTGGCATTCGTTTTCAACCACAATGACGGGAAAACGTGGAAATGGAAAACTTCTTAGTCAAAGGAATTTTCAGACAATGTGTGTGGTTTTCGTTCAGAAATTACATTCATTTTAAAAAGTGTTTAAAAAAAGTGAAAATTTCAAACAAAATTCTTTCATTCAGCGAATGTACAAAGATTTTTCGTCTGAATATTCTCACCTGAAAATTGATCGGTGTGGCCAGCATAAGGCTCGGTACACACCTATGCAGTTTGCTTTTGATCTGTTTCTGCAGTGCTTTTTGCTGTACGTTTTGATTTTTGCGCACGTGATTTTACTGCAATTTGCATTTTTTTGGGCAGATTAAAAAACACAAATTGCTGCAAAAATGCATTACACGCTTTTCTGCAGCTTCTCCATTGAAGTATATTGAACCAATAAAGCACCATTTTGCGTTTAAAAGTCCCTGGCCCTTTCAGATGTGAACGTGTCCCATAGGAAGTAGTGCATTTCTGCAAAAAGCACCAATAAACACATAATGTGTTAATGTGTTAAGACGTTTAGTAACATATTGGGGTTAAAAAACAAAAATTAGCCCTTTATAGTAGAAAGAAAGCAGATAATCACTACTGTAAGGGGTTAATTTTTTTACTGTAGAACAGTGAAAGTAATATTTACAGTAGCGATTATTTGCTCTTTCTGTACTATAAAGGGCTCATTTTAGTTTTTTTAACCCCATTATGTTACTGACGATTAATCGATTAGGAAATTAATCGATTACTGTCGATTAATCGATTAGTTGTTTCAGCCCTACTATTGGGTTGCAGCAGCACCTGAAGGATGCTGGGCACAAAACAAAAGCACAGCCCAAGGGTACCCCTGGTAATGTCGAAACTTCAATCTGCTAGCTTAGTCACAAACCCTGTGTAACAAAACTACTTTTCAGACATAACCGTAAGAGGTGTGGGTGTTGTGTCCCTTAATGAACGCAGAGAGAAAAGGTGTTTCTTTTTTATTTGTAATCGGAAGAAAGGACCAAACCTGCCACGACAGGTACAAAATCAAAGCAATCACAGTGCGGATACAGGCAACAATAGTCCGGGGTACAAGACATAATACAACTGCAGCACAGGTATTCCCTGATATCTACTTTCAACAACCAGCTGTCTAGGCCCGGCCGGGCCTCCCCCTCCTTTTCTTCTTTTTTTTTTTTTTTTTTTTTATTGTGAAAAAATGTAAAGAAACACAGGAACTCCAGTAGAGCCCTGAAGTGCCAAGAAAGACAAGACTAGAAAGAAAGAAAATGAATAGAGGAGAGAATGGGAGGGGAGAGGGGAGGGAGGGTCCAGAGGTGGACAGAAAAAAGGAGTTTGGGGGGGCGGGGGAGGGGGAACCCACGAGCATGGGTGTCCAGTATACACAGGGAAGGTAATGCATTCAGTCAACAGTTCAAGATATTATCCATTTCACGGTGGGTGATCTAGGGGCTCCCTAAGGGCCTGCCCCTCTTGTGAGTATTTGAATACATTCCAAAGCTGCCTTGTCTTGGAGTATAACTCCTGTCTATGTTGGCTCATCAGGACAAGGTCCTCCATCTTATTAACGTCCTCGACTTTCCTGACCCAGGTATTCAGAGTGGGCGGGAGTGGAGACTTCCAAGCAAGGGGGATGCATGCCTTCGTTGCATCTACCAAATGTCTTATCAAAGATTTCTTATAAGAACGTGTGGGTATGTCGTTTGCATGGAGTAGGAAGAACGCCGGTTCATCAGGGATCACATAATCAGTAAATCTCTGTAGGATTCGACGAACCCCCTCCCAGAAACTTCTAAGTCTGGGGCAGGACCAAAAAATGTGTAGCAAAGTCCCTTTTCCCTCCCGGCATCGCCAGCATTCATCTGTCACCGCCGGGAAAAATTTACTCAACACCACCGGGGTTCTATACCATCTCGTGAGGAGTTTATAGTTCGTCTCCTGCACTTTAGAGCAGATTGACGATTTGTGCGTAAACAGCACAATTTTCTGCTTCTGAAGATCTGTGAACGTGCAATTCAGTTCCTTTTCCCATTTAATGAGACTCGGAAGCTGATAGCCTTCCGGCGGTACATTAACATGTAGGTCAAGGATAAAGTATGAGCCACCATCCCCGTTCCCGAACATAGGTCTTCCATGGGTGTGGGAGATGGGGTCGCGGCCCTAGGTGGCGTCAGGGTGTCTAGGAAGTGGCGCAGTTGTGCCGCTCTCAAAAAATCCAGTCGGTATGGGCCAATTGGGTCTGTCAGTTCTGCAGTCGTTCTCCAGCGTCCCGCAATACTAAAATGCGAGGCCAGATAAAACCCTGATTCCCCCAGGGCTCGAAATATTCCATCAGATGCGCCCGGGGGGAAACGTGGGTTGTCCAGAATTGGGCAGAGGGGCGAGTTATCGGAAAACAGGGGGGTCTGGGAAGCCAGACGCGCACACCCCCCACAGTGTTGCCTATGAGCGGGTGGTGCTTGAGGGCCAGCGGCACATCATTGTAGCACCATAGTACAACATTCAGGAGGATCTCGCTCTGGGCTTGCTCCACTTGCGTCCACAGCTTCACCTTCTCATGATGACACCAATCAATGAGTCTACCCAGCTGTGCCGCTTTGTAATATGTGTGCACATCCAGCATCGCCAGACCCCCCATATCGTTTTGGTAGTGACAGAATCTTCCCATGAAGCCTGGACTTTTTCCCCCGCCCAAAGAAAGGTTAAAAATGCTGACCGTATTTGTGTGAAGTAGGAGAGCGGAATATGTATTGGTAGAGCTTGAAGGAGGTAGAGAAATTTAGGAAGAACCATCATTTTCAGGATGTTGCAACGACCGAACCAAGAATGGAGGCTGCTGTTCCATTTGTGTAACAGGGCTCGGACTCTATGAAGTAGGGGCGGGAAATTGAGTTGAAAAAGTTGGGATATTTTCAGGGGTATATGTGTGTCCAAGTACTTCAGGGCCACCCCTGTCCATTTCAGGTTGAAACATGTTTGTAGGTTAGTCAGCTGGGGGGGCGGGTATGCCTATGCCTATGCCCATCGCTTCCGATTTACTGAGATTTATACAGAAGTTAGAGAGTGCGCCATAAGTTTCAAATTCACGTAGTAAGGTAGGAAGCGATAGGGATGGATCGCCAATATAAACATTAAGTCATCTACGTAAGCCAAGACTTTGTATTGTGCGCAACCCCTATCCCTGAGAAAAGGTTTTTTATGGTACGTACAAAATATCCGGTTTTCTATTCCATTAATTTAAGTACGCAGTGGAGCTCTCGACCATCGGTAGGTCCCAAAAAAGTGTTTGTTTTTTTTTTGTTTTTTTTTCCACAAATAATTTTTTTATTAGATTTTGCACATAACAGCTTATACATTCAGAACAGAAAACAAAAAACATTATCTGCAGAGATTCCAGGGCATCGGCATGAAGCATGGTAATAATGTGGATATTAGGCCCGTTGGGAATCTCTCTTAACAGTTCAGAACCAGAAGGGGGTTCACGTTGTCATACTTGATAGGAGAAAAGATAGAAAAAAAAGTGAGACATGAAGAAGAAAAAAGAGAGGAAAAAAAAGACGCAAGAGTAGTAAAGGAGGAGAGATTTTAAAGAGGGGGGAAAGAATATCAAAGGAAGAGGGAAAAGAAGGGCGGGGAGAATGGGGAGCAAGAAAAGGAGCAAGGGATGGAAAAGGGTAGGGGGAAGGGGGGGTATAAGGTATAGTTGCTATCAAGGTCACATGCCCATAGGCAATACGGTCTAGAGCGGGCTAACCACCTCGGTATATTCCGGCAGCAACTAATGCTTAAGTGCCGTAAGTCTGAAAGCGTTGTGTATATTTAAAGTGGGTCCAGCAGGCCCATGTTGTTGTAAATTTTTGAATATGTTCCTGAGAAATATGTACTAGTTCTTCCATTTCCTCTATCCTGGAAATCCTCAAAAACCATTTGCCTATCGTTGGAGTGTGTGTAATTCGCCAATGTACCGGGATGCATAATCTCGCCGCGTTTACCATGTGCATGGCGAGGGACTTATAGTACTCAGTTTTGGTCAGGTGGGTGTGATGTAAGAGGTACTGTGCTGGAGAGTAATCTAAAGTGTAAGTCGTGATGTGGGCAGTAAGCTCATGCACCTCCTTCCAGAATGGCCGAAGGCATTCACATTCCCACCATATGTGGAGCATGGTTCCTTTCGCCTTCTTACACCTCCAGCATGTATCTGGAATGGATGAGGAAAACTTATGTAGAAGTGAAGGAGTCCTATACCAACGTGTTTCAATTTTATAACAGTTTTCCTGGATGGCAACATTAAGAGGTCCCTTGTGGACGTATTCATTGATAAGGGCCCAATTATCGTCTGTGAGGGGAGCCTGAAGGTTCCCGTGCTACGCAAGCTGGGTCCGGATAACTAGGGACTTCATCCATAAGTATCTCATAGATACCGGAGATCAGGTGTCTTTGTGGGGGGAGGCGCGTGCAGATCGACTCAAATGGAGTCAGGTGTCTTGTCCATGTCTCTGTCGTTGCCTGAGTGGAGAGAAAATGTCGGATGTGTCTATATGTCCATAATGGAAAAGAATTGCAAGGGGACGTCGCTACTAAATCATCATAGGAGCGAGGGGCTCCTCGGGCAAAGAATTGATGAGCTAGGATTTCCTCCTGTGGCCACTCCTGTCTAAGAAATGAGGATGAGATACCCGGTGTAAAGCCGGGGTTCCCCCTTAAGGGTGTCAGGGGACCAGGCACAGAGGAAAGCGATGGGTAAATAATTGGGTGTGCCCCGACCTCTATGGGCCAAAGTTGGGAGGGAACCCAGGGCAAGGACCTAAGAGGGAGATGCGTAAAAGATTTCTCCAGTGTCACCCAGATCCTACCAGCCTCATGAATGCGCCAATCGACAAGTGGAGTAAGGTGGCTCGCCAAGTAATAGTTAGAGGTCTGGTAGCCCAATGTCACCCCTGGGTTTGGGGCGTGTTAAACGTCTATATTTAATGCATGGTGGGGAGTTTCTCCATATAAATAATGAAGATGCTAACTTGTATGTTGCAAAGAAGGATACTGGGAGGCTGATGGGAATGCATTGGATGAGATATAGGAGTCGTAGTAGCACTATCATTTTCAAGAGGGCTGACCTGCCGAACCATGAGACATTAAGGTTCCCCCAGTCTTTAAAGTCTTGTTGGGCTTTTTTCAGGGCTATCGGGAAATTTTCATTGTATAGGTTAGTCAATTTTGTTGTGATTTGAATGCCTAGATACGTAATGGCTTTCTAATTCCACAAGAAGGGAAAGGATTCCTGACAGCGTGCTACTTCTGTTACGGGTAGGGAGACATTTAAGGCATGGGATTAAGCGTAATTTTTAGGTGTGACAGGGTTCCGAAATGTTCTATATCTTTCAGCAGGTTGGGAATAGAGGTAAGGGGGGAGGTGAAGGACAGCAGAATATCATCTGCAAAGGCAGCTACTTTGTATTCCCTATCCTGTATCCAGAGGCCTTTTATGTTGGGATTATCTCTTAATTTATTGAGGAAGGGTTCTAATATCAGGACAAAGATTAACGGGGACAGGGGGCAGCCCTGGCGTGTTCCGTTACCTATGGAGAAGGCGCCCGATAGGTGGCCATTAACTCTCACACTCGCATTCGGAGAAGAGTATAGCGCTGAGATATGAGCCAGCATGCGAGATTGGAGGCCCACTGCCTTCAGGGTCTCGTGCATGTAATCCCAGGCCACTCTATTGAACGCCTTCTCAGCGTCTAAAGACAGGAAGAAACCCTGAGTGTTGGATGTTGAAAGCCAGTGATGAAGGTTTAGGGCTCTGATAGTGTTGTCCCTAGCCTCCCTTCCGGGGACAATGCCTACTTGATCCAAAGAGATAAGGTTGGGTAAAAGTGGGGATAGCCTATTCGCTAGAATTTTGGCATAAATTTTGATATCTACGTTCAAGAGGGAAATGGGTCTGTAATTCTGTACTTGTGTGTTGTCCTTTCCTTCTATCGGTATAACCGTAATGTGGGCCTCTAGCATGCGTCCAACTTAGGTCCTAGGGTTTGCCATGGCATTAAAGGTAGTTATTAGCTGTGGTGACAGTACAGTGGAGAAGGATTTATAATATTGCAACGTAAACCCGTCAGGGCCCAGGCTCTTTCCCGTTTTCATCTGCTTTAATGCGTTCTGGAGCTCCTCCGTTTAAAGAGGCCGCTCCATGTCCGCAGCTTGCTCACCTGAGAGAGCATTTGTGCAGTATTGAGTTAGAAAATTCCTGATGGCTACTGTCCTCATTTATCTGACCCGGGTTCTGGGTGGTAGGTTGTAAATTGTATAGTTTTTTGTAGTAATTCTCAAAACATTTTGCAATGTCTTCATTTTTAAAGCAGGGTGTGCCCTGTGGACTCTGGATCTGGTGTATAGTGTTGGAGGGTCTAGAGGCTTTCACTACTCTAGCTAGTAGTCGCCCACACTTATTGCCCTGCTCGTAAAAGACTCTCTGATGAAAAACATAGCGACGTCTTGTGCGTTTCCCTAACTCTTCCAGTAGCAGGGAGCGTGAGACAGTTCTTGTAAAGAGCGCTGTGATTGAGAATGTTTGTGAGGCTTCCAGTTGTTTAATTCTGTCTATTAGTTTTAGTATAGATTCCTGGTGATTTACTTTGACTTTCGCTGCTTGTGTTAATCGTTCCCCCCCCGTATGACACACTTGTGTGCCTCCCACAGAGTGATTGGGGATGCAACTGTCGAGGCGTTGTCTAAAAAATATTCCCGGATTCGGGATTCTAAGCGTGTGGCAAATTCCATGTCTTTGAGTAATGCAGAATTTAATCGCCAGGTTTTAGATCTTGGGGCAGAGTCTGTAAAGGTCAGGGAGACCATAATAGGGTGATGGTCTGACAGGTACATTGGTTCTATCATCGAATGTGTAAGATAGGTCAGGTTGAGAGAGGAAAAAGTAGTCTATGCGGCAATATTTTTGGAATGGGTTGGAATAGAAAGTGTAGTCTTTAACCGTGGGAAACAATGTACGCCATGTATCATGTAGTTCTAGGTCCTGTAGCCGTAGTTTAATTTGCTGGAGGGCCCGGTAGGGCAGTGTTGAGGTGCCGGATGAGGTATCAATGTCCGGATTCAGTGGGACATTAAAGTCTCCCCCGAGGAGGACTATGCCTTCCCGGAAGGAGAGTAGGTCACAAAGCTTTCTAAAGAAACTTGATGTTCATTCGGGGCATAAATATTCGCTAATGTTAGTGGTTTTGAAGCGTATTGGCCTTTAATAAAGAAGAATCTGCCCTCCGGATACACCAGTGAGTCTGAAATTTGAAAGGACGCGTGCCTGGATATTAAGATGGAAGCTCCTTTTGTTTTTGCAGAAGGATTTGAGGAGTGGATAGCTGTGTGGTAAACATGGTTAGTGAGCTTGGGAATGGAATTCGAGCGGAAGTGGGTTTCTTGCAGAAAAATAAACTGAGCTTTGTGTTTAGTAAGGGCGGACATAACCTGCGATCGTTTTTCGGGGACATTTAAACTTTTAATATTGTGCGACACACACTTCAACGAGAGAGAACCATGAAGCTGCGGGTCCGTCTGCATGGTATGAGGAGATCCAAGGGCAAAGCTACGAGCTGCTAAGTACACTTGTTCAATGTATAAAGAAGTGCCTCTCTATACCGAGGTGGCTGCGCTGAGGGGTGGGTAAGTGTGACCAGTGGGGAAGGGGGGAGTGGGGAGAAGGGGGAGGGCAGGTATCGGAAGGGATGAGAGAAGGGGAGCGAGATAAAGAGGGAAAAAAAGAGGGGGGGGGGGAGAGGAAAGAGTGAGAAAGACGGTGAGGACAAGAAAGAGGGGAGGGGGTAGAAACAGACAGAGAGATGACCCAAGAGGTGAGGGTAGAAAAAAGGGGGGGGGAGGATCGTGAGCACCACGAGGTGTAGATCAAAGAAGGTTACCAGAGGTGGAGACGGAAACACCGCTCCACCTGAGAGGTAAGGAGCTGGAGGGTCAGCGGTCCAGTTTCGTAGATCCGCTGCAGGGGGACACTGAGAATGTGTGGGCACATCTGCTTCCGCAATCTAGAGGAGCTAGAGAACAGTAGCTGAGTGGGGAACAATAGAGTATAAGACAGGAGTAGGGGAACCATATTTAACAATATAAGATCCATAACCTCCAATACAAAAGACAAGGAACAAAAAAGAAAAACCAGAAGGAAATAGATCAACATTATTACCAGCCTGCAAGTGTCATACAATATATTGCAAGGGGGTACTATACTGCGACAATTAACTGCTCTTGAGAGAAGGCTTGAGTCTAATACCCGAAGCATAGTCTAGCCAGTGTCCCCTGTAAAGGAAAAAAAAAGGGGGGGGGGGAAAGGGGTGGGGGGATGGGGGTTCAGCCGGATCAGTAGTGGGGATGGAGTGGCATCTTAGGGGGCGGGTAATATACCCATATATGTTTGAGAAGACAGTCAAGTCCACCCTGGGCTTAGCTGAACCAGTAAACACTGCCCTGGGGGGAAACGAGTGCCCCAGCCCAGTGATCCTGGGGATTCCGGGACAGGGGCCACGTGTCCAGATCCAAGTTTGTACTGAGGTCCCTTAGAAATTTAGATGTACCATATCTAGTAGAATGGGGAGCGTAGTGAGGTTATCACCGTGCTATACCTAAAAACATTAGGACTCTTAAGCCCTCCCCTCCTCAACAAGTCAGGGGCCCAATAGCTGAGATCCCTCCCCCACAGCTAGGAGATAAACAGAAAACTCAAAGAAATATTTTTTTTTTTTACAAGGAACGTCCATGGGTTGACGATGCCTTTGGTATGCAGATCTGCGTGCAGGCCAAAGAAGCCCTTTACAACTGATCTACTCCTGAATAGGCCTGTATTGCTAGATTCACAATAATATTGGTGTACCCCAATATGGGAGTGCTTGCAGGTGTGGGATGGGGCAGCATTCAAGCACCATTGCATCGCCAAACCATGGGGTAGGCAAGGCCAAAAAGCTCCATTACACATAAGCAGGTGTAGTTATATATAAACAAAAATTTGTAAAAAAAAAAAGGGGGGGGGGGGGGTTTCAAGACTTACTCTTCATTCTTCATTCTGCTTTCCCTCTTCTTCCAGTGGGGGAGGGAAAAGTACCGGGAGGTAAGGTAGTTACCAGGAATGAGGGCCGCGACTTAGTCCCAAGGCTGCGGGAGTACCACTGTTATTAGGCTACGTAAGCTATAATCTGAGCCAACAAAAGGGGCCCAGTCCATGCAGCATACAACAGAGTTCTTTAAAAAGTATATATAAAGATAGCAAAGGGGGAGAAAAAAATATAAAAAATAAAAGGGGGGGGGGGCGCGAGTCCATGCCAATGCTTGTTCTGCAAGTACGTGGCCGTCTGTGTGCCGGTGTCTGCGGCCTGTGCAAGCACGTGCAGTTTCACTGGGACCTATACCTTAATGTCTGCAGATGCGGATGGGTTTTGCCCAGCAATGAGGTGAGGTCAGCTGGCTTCAGCTCAGTGGGGAGTTAGGAGTCTTAGGCATCATTTAAAGGGTCTTGTACATACAATCAACCTAGTCCCTCTGTGCTACTGTGAACCAGAATACTATTAACAGCCTTGTGATCAGGATAGCGCGGCCCCTAGGGTCAGGCAGATAACGTCACCGTCTCGGTTGGCAAGGGGTTGGCTAGAACAAGCAGGCACAGATCAACAGCAAAAGTCATTAGTATGCACTTACAGGCCGGCAAGGTTTATGGTCCTGGAGACAACTCACGCTTCCTATCGATCCCTGTGAGGGGTCTCAGGAGGTCCCGGTGTGCGGTGCTGTGGATCCCGGCGGGACGCATGAGCATCGGGTGAAGAATGGTCCGGTCCTCGACGCCTTGAGCGGTGCCTCTGTGCTTTTGGAGAAGGTCTGTGTGACACCGGTCGCCATGGTTCCGACGGGAAGTGGAAAGCACACCAGTCCGGAAGTTCCGTTAGGAGTAGATCGAGTTGTTCACAGAAGGCTGCCAAATCATCTGGTGAGCGTAGAAGAGCGGTGCGACCTCTGGAGGCTGCCGAGAGGCCTAATGGGAACTTCCACCGGTATGGAATGTTGCGTGATCTCAGTTGATCCAGCAGAGGGCTAGGAGCTCTCCTATTCTGTAGGGTAGTTGGGGAAAGATCCTGAAAAAGCTTAATTTCAGTACCGTTATGTAGTATCCGGCCCCATTCCCTAGCCTTCCGCAATATTTCTTCTTTTAGTGGAAAGTTTACAATGCAACATATTATGTCTCTAGGGGGCTCACCATCACGAGGTGGGGATCGCAAGGCCCTATGCAGCCTCTCCATCTCGATCGGTGAGTCTGCCGGACGATCCAGCAGATCGTTAAAAATGGCACATATTATTTGTGGCAGGGAACCGGCCTCCAGGCTCTCGGGTACCCCCCTGACTCTCACATTGTGCCTACGTCCCCGGTTATCGAGGTCTTCGACCTGACGATGGAGGTCAAATAGATAAGCAAGTTGGGATTCATACGTGCGTTGCACTTGCTTTATAGCAGTGGTGTCTAGTTGTGTGGTCTGTTCCACGTCAGCTAGTCTGGTAGCAACTGCCTGAATGTCCGCCTTGAGGTCAAGAATGGCTGCCGAAAGAGTGCTGGTGATGTTGCTAGTAATGTCGGCAGCGACCCTCTGCAGGTCAGAGAGGCTCGCCGCGGGAGTCGATCGCCTGCTTTGTGGGTCTCTTTCTTCCGACTGTGAGTCCGAGCCATGGCTCGGAGAGTAAGGGCCTGAGGCCTGCGCAGCCTCGTGGTTATCTGAGCGGAGGGAGCGGAACAGCTCGGGGATATTGCGGCCGAGCTGCGTTCCGGTCTCTTTCGGTGTCCAGGAGGCTGAGGTACTCTTATTCGACTTACCCATGGTGGTAGGGTGCAGCGGTTCCCCAAAAGGAGTAGTATTCAGTCCTCAGATTGCGGGAGCTCTTTGCTTAAGCGGCCATCTCCGGACCCAGCCAAGCTACGCCCCATCCCCAAAAACGTGTTTACCAAGGTGTAGGAAACGTAAACTACTTCCCACAGGCACATCAACTACACAGTATGCAAGACTTTGCAACCTACACAATCATCTGTGGATGCAGCTAAATCAATATTCTAAAAAATTGTAAAGGTGTGGGAGGATGACCAAATTGCCCACCTTACAAACCTGAGACATGCCTGATGACAAAATGCTCAAGACATGGTGTTGTATTTGAATGGGCTGTGATGGGAAAAGGAGATCTAGCGGAAAATGGATCACTCGCACAGAACTGCAGACACTGGGTGCTGATCTTAAGAGCCCATCACCACACTGTAGAAATGACTAAGTTATTTTGGGTGAAACATGTTATAGAGGAACAAAAAAAAAAACACAGAACACCTGGAGGGCTGCGAGTCTAGGGGCCAAGTAGAGCACTCTGATGAGGAGTAGCCAGATAAGTGGATCAGACCAATTGCAGCCAGCACAGTATGGAAAGAGACATGACAGTCAAAGTAAAAACACAAAATGGAGTGCTCTGAAAGAATGATCAAATAGAGTCCAACGTAGTACTGTATGCATAAACAATACTATTTATTCCACAAAGTAAAAAAATGGTTGAACAGTCAAAGTTTAAAATAAATGGTAGTGAACATTACCAGTGACCTCAGAGTGGATATGGGGAATATAATCATCCGGGAGGCTTGCCTGGAGATGGTTTGAACATAAATCACCATCCAAGGAAATGGAGGGGAGAAAATTCAGTTCCTAGATGGGGAGCGCACTGGCTGCTTGCAAAACCTGCCAGCTCCAGGTGGATCCCACGGCTGGATGGTGGTCAGCAGGATGAATGGAAAGGCAATTTTGTGGTATAAACGACCCCAGAGGGAACAACCAAGCCGACAGTGGACAGCCCATAAATTGGCAACTATTGTGAAACCAACTGTTGTGGAGCAATAAAAGCGATTTTGTTGTATATATTATACATACAAACAATTGTTCCTATGCAAAAACAATATGATAAAGGGAAAAATAATACCCATGACCATACACAAAGTTAATGCATGTAATAGTCATAAGGATAGTACAGTGGTGTTGTGGTTAGCGCTTTCACCCAGCAAAAAAAAGCAACACCATCCGCCTGGAGTTTGCATGTTCTCCCTGTGCCTGAGTGGGACTCCTCCGGGTACTCAGGTTTCCTCCCACGCTCTAAAAACATGCCAGTAGGTCAGTGGGACCCCATCCATATTGGCCCCAGCATGTATGAATGTGTGTCAGGTTCCCCAGGCTGCAAGCTCCTGAGGGCAGGGACCAACGTGAACGCACAATGCACTAGAGCTGCCACGACGAGTCCGCGTAATCGATTACGTCGACTATGAAAATACATCGATGTGCGTGAAAGGCGTTGATGCGTCACACATTGCGAGTTGCTGCCAGGCCCCCCTCTCTTCTCTCCCTCTGTGCTGCCGGCCCCCCTCTCTTCTCTCCCTCTGTGCTGCCGGCCCCCCCTCTCTTCTCTCCCTCTGTGCTGCCGGCCCCCCCTCTCTTCTCTCCCTCTGTGCTGCCGGCCCCCCCTCTCTTCTCTCCCTCTGTGCTGCCGGCCCCCCCTCTCTTCTCTCCCTCTGTGCTGCCGGCCCCCCCTCTCTTCTCTCCCTCTGTGCTGCCGGCCCCCCCTCTCTTCTCTCCCTCTGTGCTGCCGGCCCCCCCTCTCTTCTCTCCCTCTGTGCTGCCGGCCCCCCCTCTCTTCTCCCCCTCTGTGCTGCCGGCCCCCCCTCTCTTCTCCCCCTCTGTGCTGCCGGCCCCCCCTCTCTTCTCCCCCTCTGTGCTGCCGGCCCCCCTCTCTTCTCCCCCTCTGTGCTGCCGTCCCCCTCGGTATGTCAGGATGGAGAGCGGAGGTAGGAGCCGGTAAACCCGGCTCCTTCGTTTTCTGAATGGACAGAGTCAGTGACCACTGACTCTGTCCATTCACATAACTGAACATTGTAACCTCTTGTGATTATGATGTCTCAATTAATGAATGAAGAGAAGCCGCTGTCTTCTCTCCATTCATTATCGGTGCAGCGGAGGCTGCAGAGAAAGGGACTGGGGAATCTGTGTCCCTAGTCCCTTTCCCTGTCTCAAATGGGAGATGTCAGAGGTCTGTTAAGACCACTGATATCTCACCATAGCCCCCCCAACAGGGCTGATAAAAAACATTGCAAAAAAAAAATTTTTTTTTTAAATAACAAAAACACATCGACACTGTCCCTACGCACCCTCCCCCTTAAAAAAAAAAAAAAAAAAAAAAAAAAAAAAAAAAAAAGCATTGTAAAATATAAATTATAAACATTCATGAACTTCTGAACAGAACATAAAAAAGTAAGATAAAAGAATATAACTAGAATATATGTATATATATATTCTAGTTATATTCTTTTATCTTACTTTTTTTTTTATGTACTTATATCATTTTTTGTAAAGTTATCCAAAGGATTAATTGGCTAATCAAAAAAAAACACTAGATTAAGTAAAAAAAATATAAAATAAAAATAATCGTTATAGTCGATGACTAATCGAAAAAATAATCGCTAGATTAGTCAAGAGATACATTTAGAAATACATTTACAGAAAAAAAAAATATATATATATTCTATATATATATATATATATATATATATATATATATATATATATATATATATATTTTTTTTCTCTCATTTTAATGCGTGTATAAACCTTTTATACTAAAAATGTACCACAATAAAATGTATGCAGGGGGAGGGGGGAGTTTAAATAAGGGTATTAATCTCAAGTTCATTTAAATCATTGGGCGAAAGAGGCCCCATCAGAAAAATTCCCAAAACATTTCTCTCCTGCAAAGGAGAGAAATTCTCTCATTGGCCGTGGGTGTGCCAATTGGAATAGCCTCGATGGCAAAAACCTTGGGGAATTTAATAGCCTTTTTGTTTTGTTTTTTAAATTGTGGGATGCTATGTTTATCACACCCTATGTGTATAAGCCTCCGATGTTCACCAATTCTTGTTCATATAAGTACATATAGTCCGTCCGACATATAACATCCTAATGGTGAAAGTACGATCTTGTATCAAAGGTTTCTTGTTCAGGGTTACCATTTTACTGGGAGCTAGAATGTTCTTTACTGTGCGTTTTTTTTTTTTTGGTTTGTTTTTTCTTTCGGCTGCCAATGTTGAGGAAAAGTGCTGATCTAATAATAAAATGTTATAATGCTTACGAATGACATTCAAGATAGATTGTACTACTTGTTATGTGTTTACAAATCTGCCCGTGTTCTCAGATTTCTTAACCTTGTCAGTTGTAATTTCAAGGGGCAAATCCATTTGAGCGATAAACGCTTCCTCAATCAAGTCAACTGGGTAATCCTTCTCTTTCAATTTCATTTTCATCTGATTACCCTGAGCAGTATATTCCTCTACTTTTGGTGCAATTTCTTCTGAGTCCAAAAAGACCAGTTCATGAGGATGCATCACATATGTGAATGACAGTCCAAATGTGTTGTTGTTACAGTGGTCCGCAAAGGAGGTAAACAGGTCTGTACCGCCACTTCAGGGGCGGCACAGTGGTGTAGTGGTTAGCACTCAGCAGTAAGAAAGGTCGCTGGTTTGAATCCCAACCACGACACTACCAGCCTGGAGTTGGCATGTTCTCCCTGTGCCTGCGTGGGTTTCCTCCAGGTACTCAGTTTTCCTTCATTTAAATCATCAGTCGAAAGCGACCCCATCAGAAAAATTCCCAAAACATTTCTCTCCTGCAAAGAAGAGAAAATCTCTCTTTGGCCGTGAGTGTGCCAATTGGAATAGCCTCGATGGCAAAAAGCTAGAGGAATTTAATAGCCTTTGTTTTTTAAATTGTGGGTTTCCTCCCACGCTCCAAAGACATGCAGGTAGGTAATTGGCTTCTGTCCAAAATTGGCCCTAGTATATGAATGGGGACCTTGGATTGTGGGCTCCTTGAGGGTAGGGACCGATGTGAGTGTGCAATGTACAGGGATAAGGACAATAGTAGACGCTCACTCAGGTTGAACTGGATGGACTGGTGTCTTTATTCAACCTTACACTGGGGCAAAATTGGCCCCCATGGCCATGCCATTAAGTAAAAATGGATAGGGGGTCTAAAAGATGTGCATTTCTGGATCTAGAACAGGACATGTTTGACTATGTTGCTCTCAATCCACAGATCTTGTAAAATCATTAGGATATCATCAAGTTGGGACTGGGGATTATCCATTAGTTAAGTGTCAGACAGATTTTTACCATAACTTGGAGATGGTGTCTCCAGCATCATGGAGTTTTAAAGTAAGTTTAAGTATGAATTTATTAAGATCCTTAAAGACCAAATTTAAGACCAGTGGAGGGTGAAAAACCAAGACCCTTTTTAAGTAAAGAGTTCAGAGGGTGTAAGAGTATGAGGGGAGAGGTTGTAAATCTTGATCGTACTTCCCCTAAGTTTCATCCTTTTTTTTTTTTTTTTTTTGCTTAATCTTACATTGTGTTCCTGCTCTTCGACCTCTTCTAGTTTTCTTTTCTCCTTGTGTTGTACTCCTTTTTGGAGCATGTAATAAAAAAAAATCTATGTCTTCATTTAACCACTTAATAACCGCCCTATAGCCGAATGACGGCTTCAGGGCGGTTTCTTAACTGTGGGAGGCCGTCATATGACGTCCTCCCAGAATTCCGCTCTCGCGCGCCCCCTGGGGCGCGCACTCGAGAGCATCCGTGACCGCCGGGTCCACAGGACCCGGCGCATCACGGATCACGGTAAACGGCCGCTCATAGCGGGCGTTTACCACGTGATCGCTCCGTCGAATGACGGAGTGATCACTTGTAAACAAACCGGCGTCATGTTATGACGCCGGTTCCTCCCTCCCCCTCTCTGTACCGATCGGAACAGCGGAGGGGGAAGAGATCGGTGTCAGCAGCGATGTGGGCTGCATCTGCAGTGCCCACATCGCTGCTCACCGAAAATTAACCCCTCAATTCCCTGCAAACACTCTGCAATACCCTGCCATTACTCTGCATTACTCTGCAATACCCTGCCATTACTCTGCAATACCCTGCCATTACTCTGCAATACCCTGCATTACTCTGAAATACCCTGCATTACTCTGCATTACGCTGCAATACTCTGCAATGCTCTGCAATGCTCTGCAACACCCGCCAATACCGTGCAACACTCTGCAGTGCTCTGTAACACCCACCAATACCCTGCAACACTCTGCAATTCTCTGCAACACCCGCCAATACCGTGCAACACTCTGCAATGCTCTGCAACACCCGCCAATACCGTGCAACACTCTGCAATGCTCTGCAACACCCGCCAATACCGTGCAACACTCTGCAATGCTCTGCAACACCCGCCAATACCCTGCAACACTCTGCAATGCTCTGCAACACCTGCCAATACCGTGCAACACTCTGCAACACCCTCCAATATCCTGCAACGCAATACTCTGCAACGCCATACTCTGAGATAACCAGCCATACCCAGCCATAGTGGGTGATACCCTGCAATACCCAGCCATAGACACCCCCCGCCTCCCTCCGGTACTTCTACCGACTCGCCAATACGATCAAATCCAGAATCTTTTTTTTTTTTTTTTTTTCAGGCTTCCCAGCTTAGAGATGAGATGCGGGGTCTTATTGACCCCATATCTCACTGTAAAGAGGACCTGTCATGCCATATACCTATTACAAGGGATGTTTACATTCCTTGTAATAGGAATAAAAGTGATCAAAAAATTTATTTTTGGGGAAAAAAATGTCAAACTAAAATAAATAAAGTAAAATGAACAATAAAATTTTTTTTTTTTTTTTTAAAGCGCCCCTGCATGCAGAAGCGAACGCATACGTAAGTCCCGCCCACATATGAAAACGGTGTTCAAACCACACATGTGAGGTATCGCTGCGAACGTTAGAGCGAGAGCAATAATTCTAGCCCTAGAACTCCTCTGTAACTCAAAACATATAACCAGTAAAAAAAAAATTTAATCGTCGCCTATGGGGATTTTTAAGTAGCGACGTTTGGCGCCATTCCACGAGCCTGTGCAATTTTGAAGAGTGACATGTTGGGTATCGATTTACTCGGTGTAACTTCATCTTTCACATTATGCAAAAATTGGGCTAACTTTACTGTGTTTTTTTTTTTTTTAAGCACAAAACAGTTTTTTTTTTTTTTCCAAAAAAAGCATTCGAAAAATTGCTGCGCAAATACCGTGCGAGATAAAAAGTTGCAACGACCATCATTGTATTCTCCAGGGTGTTTACTAAAAAAACATATATAATGTTTTGGGATTCGATGTAATTTTCTAGCAAATAAATGATGATTTTTACATGTAGGAGAGAAATGTCAGAATTGTCCTGGGTGCTCCAGAACGCCTGATGGCGCTCCCTGCATGTTGGGCCTCTGTATGTGGCCACACTATGTAAAAGTCTCACACATGTGGTATCGCCATACTCGGGAGTAATAGCAGAATGTGTTTTGGGGTGTAATTTGTGGTATGCATATGCTGTGTGAGAAATAAACTGATAATATGACAATTTTGTGAAAAAAATCTTGATTTTGCAAAGAATTGTGGGAAAAAATGACAACTTCAAAAAACTCATCATGCCTTTTACTAAATACCTTGGAATGTCTTCTTTCCAAAAAGGGGTCATTTGGGGGGTATTTGTACTTTTCTGGCATGTTAGGGTCTCAAGAATTGAAATAGGCCGTCAGTACTTCAGGTGTGATCAATTTTCAGATATTGGCACCATAGCTTGTGGACTCTATAACTTTCACAAAGACCAAATAATATCCACCAATTTGTACTTATTTTTACCAAAGATATGTAGTAGTATAAATTTTGGCCAAAATTTATGAAGAAAAAATTACTAGTCTGCTAAATTTTATAACAGAATTTTCTGTATTTTTTCTTTTATAGCACAAAAAATAAAAAACCCAGCAGTGATTAAATACCACCAAAAGAAAGCTCTATTTGTGTGAAAAAAAGGACAAAAATTTCATATAGGTCCAGTGTTGCATGACTGAGTAATTGTCATTCAAAATGTGAGAGCACCGAAAGCTGAAAATTGGTCTGGTTATTAAGGGTGTTTAAGTGCCCAGTGGTCAAGTGGTTAAGGTGGCTTCATTGATGTTATGTTCCATTATTAACCACTTCAGCCCCGGAGGATTTGCCTGCTCAATGACCAGAGCACTTTTTACAATTTGGCACTGCACTGCTTTAACTGGGAATTTCACGGTCATGCAATGCTGTACCCAAACAAAATGTGTCTTTTTTTCCCACAAATAGAGCTTTCTTTTGATGGTATTTGATTTGCCTCTGCAATTTTTATTTTTTGTGATATAAATGGAAAGACCAAAAAATAAAAATAAATATATTTTCTACTTTTTGTTAAATATAAACTCAATTTTAGTCATAATTTTAGGCCAAAATGTATTCAGCCACATGTCTTTGGTAAACAATGTCAAGCGTATATTTATTGGTTTGCGCAAAAGTTATAGCGCCTACAAACTAGGGTACATTTTCTTGAATTTATGCAGCTTTTAGTTTTACTACCTATGTAATTTCTTGAGGTGCTAAAATGGAGCAGAGCATTACAACCCAACCCCCCCCCCCTCCAATGACCCCATTTTGGATAGTAGACACCCCAAGGAAATAGAGGCATGTTGAGCCAATATATTTTTTATTTTTTTTGCCACAAGTGATTTGTGTAATTCATTTTTTTTTTTTTTACTATTTTTTTTTGTCATTTTTCAAAGTTGGCACTAAATTATATATTGTTCATACATCCCATAGTTATATGTGGAATTACACCCAAAAATACATTCTACTGCTTCTGAGTGTGGAGATACCTCATGTGAGACTTTTGGGAGCCTAGCCGCTTGACCGGACCCTGAAAACCAAGCACCGCCTTCAGGTTTTCTAAGGGCGTACATTTTTGATTTCACTCCTCATTGCCTATCAGTTTCGGAGGCCATGATCGCACCCCCCCCCCCATGACCCCATTTTGGAAAGTAGACACCCCAAGCTATTTGCCGATAGGGATGTTGAGTGTTTTGCAGGTGACGCTTTTTGTCACAAAGTTTTGAAAACTGATAAAAAGAAAAATACAATTTTAAAAAATTAGGTTTGCAAAATACCATCTCTCTTAGCAAATAGCTTGGGGTGTTTACTTTTCAAAATGGAGTTATGGGGGGGGGGGGGGGATTCTACTATCTGGACATTTCAGGGCCTCCATAACTGTGATGGGTAGTGAGGAGTAAAATCACAATTTTACGCCTTTAGAAAGCCTGAAGACGCTTGGTTTTTGGGGTCCTGTATGTGGCTAGGCTCCCAAAAAGCCTCATACGTATGGTATCCCCGTACGCAGGAGAAGCATCAGAATGTATTTTGGGGTTTAATTCCACATATAACCATGCCATGTTTGAACAATATAGCATTTAGTGACAAAAAATTATTTTCACAAAACTTGTGGCAAAACATCAAATATTCCATGGACACAACATGCCTCTCAGCAAAAATCTTGGGGTCTTCTTTACAAAATGGGGTCATGGGGGGGGGGGGGTGTTTGTGCTATCTTGACATTTCAGGGCCTCCGAAACTGATGGGTAGTGAGGAAGGGAAATTACCAATTCTTTCGTTCATTGACAAACACAGCATCTTCATCTTGACCTTAGGGTTATATCGCCACCTTCAGGAGAAAACTAGGCAGAACATGTAAAAACAGCAAAACTGCACAGTACTGCCCAGGGGGCAGTTCTAATTGCTATAACTCTCTCACTGCGTCCAGCAGCTCAGTTTTTTCTGCCTAGTGTAGAAGGGCGTGGCTCCCAGTGGGGATCATTGGTCCTGGGAATTTTTACGTTTTTCTGCATTTTTGATTCCTGTGATCTACAATCAAAAGCTAGGCTTGTTGACAGTCTGGATAATATAGACCCTGATGGTCTCCTCAGCCTGGCCATCGAGCGTGAGCAGACCTTAACTACACGCTGGGTCAACCAGCTATATGCTATATGCTGCAGGGCACACATATGACCGGGCTACTGCTGTCCATATCACAGTGTGCCATGGCCGACAGCCACTCCGTCCCTGCTGGAGGAGTAAGTATGTTTCCACCTGTCTCGTCAGGATGGAGCAGCTGGGCATTACCTGGGAGGTCAACTAGGGGGTCTCTCACTCTCCCTTTCTTCTGTCCCTTTCCCTCCTCCCCGTGCCATGGGCCGCTGTGTATGGGGGTGTGGCGCACGTACCTGGCAGGGGGCTGCGCTGGGTGTTGGGGGGGTCTGCTTGTCCTCTTCCCTGTTTCTTGAGCCATGGTGGGGTGTTTTGGTGTGTACGCGATGTGGGGAGGTCGCCGCGCGGACCGTGGCCATTTTTCTGTAGCAACAGAACAAAAAATGTCCCTTTCGCCCATTTTCTGGAAGTCTGGCAGCCATGTTCCCGGTGCCCGCAGACGTTTTACGCTGAGGCGACCGGCGGCCATTTTCTAGTAGCCTCAGCTTGTTTTGCCTCTTGCGCTGAGTGACTGTTTCTTTCTAGAACAGCACGCTTTTTACTCAGAACACCTCGTGTCTGACACAGGGGAGAGCAGACAGCGGCAGCACAGCGCAGTACCTGGGTCAGGGTGGTGAGTCCTGCAGGGGGGACCCTCAGTCTGTGGCAGCTAGGGGGTGGGCATTTTGTGTGACTTGCCTTGGGTCCCTAAGTGGTGACAGGCGAGCGTGGGTCAGCATGGTGTCAGACGCTGGCGCTTCTTCCCCAGACATACCTGTTATGGCAGCCAGTTCCCCTGCACCTGCGGTGCCTATGGACGCTCTGTCTGCGGTGCTGGAGCCCTTTGTTGCCTGGGTGGAAGCGGTGTGCGGGCACAAGGGAGGTAAATAACAACCCCACCGTCTTCTGGGGATAGCTTCGAGTCAGACTTGGGTCCCGCTGTGGCAGGCAACCCCTGTTCTGACATTTCAGAGGATGCGGACCAGGACCGTTCAGACAGTGAGAATGACTGACTGTGTCAGCGCAGAAAAAAAAATGGCTTTTAGAAGCACTTATCATATCGGCGCAGGATACCCTAAAGATGGAGGATACGGCGGGGGCATCTACAGAGGTGTTGGTCCCTTTAGGGTCCCAAAAGCCAGCACGGTTAAGGCATTTCCTTACCTTACTTTTTTTGATAAGTTTATTTACAAGGAGTGGGGAAGCCTGCAGTGGGCCTTTTCAGTCCCGAGACGCATAGTGGTGTGTTACCCCTTTGAGGAGAGTTTCCTGATGAAATGGATATCTCTGATTGTTGACCCCCCCCCCCCCCCCCCGGTATCCAGGTTAAATAAGGTAACCACAATTCTGGTGGAAGGGACCCCTGCTTTCAAGGACCCTGCCGACTGGAGGGCGGAGGCCATTGCCCGATCCCTGTTTACAATGGTAGGGTCAGCATTGTGGCCAGTGTTTGTTCAGTTACCCAATTCTGGCTTTGCTAAGGCAGCGAGGGATCACAATCTTGGGTTATGTGGATGACCTCCTTCTGAGAGCAGCTTTCGCCTAAGAATTCAGGGAAGATGTGGCGACCACCATGACAACTCTTCGGGAGTTTGGGTACTGAACCTCTAGAAGTCGGTGTTGGTGCCGACTCAATGCCTGGACTACCTGGGCTTGCTTCTTGACTCCTCAAAGGCGAGAGTCTTTCTCCCTTCGGACAAGCTGCAGACTCTTCATGATATAATTGGGTATTAATGAGACCTAAAATTATATAAACAAGCGCTCTTCCATCCCTAATTTTTTAGAAGAAAAGGGAAAAAAAGAGAAAAATATTTTTACCACCCCACCCCCACATTTTAAGTTGAATATCCCTGGCAGCTGTTACAGATAGGAGCAGTTGCTCCATCACCTTGGAAGCTGCAAGGCGTATTTTGGGTCTTTCCTCTTCCCCCTCCCTACAGGGTGGGTGGACTGCCCTATACTACGCATCAACATCACGCTTTATGCCATGGAACCGATGTGCCACGCCTATGGCGATGCCGCTTTCCATCTCCTTTACACCTAGCAACCAGGTGGAGGAACATTTTGGCACTGTTTTGTCTGGGGGCGGTTCCGCCCTGCTGCAGTTGCCTACTCCATAGTGCACGCCTACGTGATGTTGGTGGGTGTGGTGGACCAGCCCTTATAAGCCATTCTGGGGCGGATTGACTTACATGGTGGTTCCAGCTTTTTACCTGCACGCTTTGTGGATCACTTAGAATTGAAGTGTTAGGTAAATTTGACCTAATTTTTTCACCCACGTTTTATGCTGCACTTTCATTCTATTCTACCTATTCTCCTTGGTTAATATTTTTTCTTAATTCTTCATTTTCTATGTAGTTCACCTCTTCATCATCTTTACCTTCTACTCTCACTAACCTAACTTTAACTACACACTCATTAGCATCTCATTATCCTATCCTTTACCAAGTTTAGGACATATGACCCATTGTACCACATGAGTTTCCAATCTATTTTATAATCGAACTTTTGTTCTCAACACTCATGGTCATTTTTGACCGTTAGCTTTCGGAATTTCCTTCCTTGGAAACCATCTTTGTGGAGTCCCCTGGTCTGTCATTACCAGCTCAGCTCCCACCAGTAATACCCCTAGGGGTTTTCTGATCCATGTTAGCACTTTGCTACTGCACAGACACAATGCAAGTACATTTTGAGAGTGGTTTTGGGGGGCAAGATTACCTCTAGTTTTATTTTAATCTCCTTCCGTGACAGGATCAGACCTTACAGATATTCTTGTTACTATTATACTACAGCATTCAGTTTTCCATGGTCATGTTCCTGAAGAGTGGATGAATCCACAAAATGCATAGAGCTATTATATGCCATGTTTTTTATGTCAGCTATATGTTTTATTGACTTGATGATCACTTGTAATATGTGATTTGTATTATTAATGGATAATTGTCATTGCTGTATGTTTATCCTTTGAACAAAATATATTGGTTTTCTTGGTGTACTCATGATTACCCTCATGTAGCTCATCACTAACTTCCAATAAATTCAGCCTCATCGAAATGAGGACATCGTGCTTCTGTCCTTATGTCCTTGGCCGTCACACCCCAAAGAGGTTGCTTTGCATTCCTTGAACATGGTTCGGGCTCTGCGGGTGTATCTGTCTGCTATGGCTCCTTTTCGGAGGTCAGACACCCTGTTTGTATCAGTGACTGGTCTGAAGAAGAGCCAGGCGGGTCTCGGCCACAGTTTCTCGGTGTATCAGACAGATCGTGGTTCAGGCTTATGCCTTAAAGGGGCGGGCTCCCCCCTTTCCTGTCACAGCGTATTCGACCAGAGAAATTGGTGTCTCCTGGGCTATCTGACATCAAGGGTCCATTTCCCAGGTGTGTAAGGTGGCGACCTGGTCATCCACATTTTCACTGAATTTTACAAGGTTGATGTGAGTGCATTGCTTCAGCCACAAGGTTTTGCAGGCAGCTGTTTAAGGTTGCAAATCCTCCTTTGAGGAGCTCTGGTTATTATGGTTGGAGTTATTGTCTTGCTGTTCCCACCCTTTGCTTTTTTACACTGCTTGGGGACGTCCCTAAGGTCCAGATGAAGTTGCTGTATCTGTCAATGAACGAAAGACAATAGGATTTTTGTACTCGCCATAAAATCCTTTTCTCTGAAGGTCATTGACTGACGCAGCACCCACCCCTCCTATTTATGTTTGTACTGCTTTTGACGAACTGAGCTACTGGATGCAGTGTGAGGGGTTATAGCCAGTAGGACCGCCCCCTGGGCGGTACCGTGCAGTTTTGCTGTTTTTACATGTTCTCCCTAGTCTTCTCCTGAAGGTGGAGATATAACCCTAAGGTCAAGATGAAGATGCTGTGTCCGTCAATGAACGTCCAGAGAAAAGGATTTTATGGTGAGTACAAAAATCCTATTTTACGCCATTAGAAAGCCTGAAGGCGGTGTTTGGTTTTCGGGGTCCTGTACACAGCTAGGCTCCCAAAAAGTCTCACACATGTGGTATCCCCGTACTCAGAAGCAGCAGGATGTAATTTCACATATGCTCATGGGATTTTTTAGCAATAGATCATTTAGTTACAACTTTGTGCAAAAAAAAAAGTCATCTTCCCGCAACTTGTGGCAAAATATAAAATATTCCATGGACTCAACATGCCTCTCATCAAATGGCTTGGGTTGTGTGCTTTAAAAAATTTAGTCATTTGGGAGGGTTTTGAACTGTCCTGGCATTTTATGCAGAACATTTAGAAGCTTATGTCACACATCACCCACTCTTCTAACCACTTGAAAACAAAGCCCTTTCTGACACGGTTTACATGAAAAAAATATTTTTTTGGAATTAAATTACTTTGAACCCCGAAACATTATATATTTTAAAGAAAAGGCCCTACAGATTAACATGGTGGGTGTTGACATACTATCAGAATGTGTTTTGGGGGTAGGACGTGAGGACTGAGCGTCCGCCCGAGGGGAGGGGCTAACCAGTGCTTACTGCGGCGGGACGGAGCAAGCGATGTAGCAGTGTGAGGAGAAACTGGAGGCTCGGCTCAGAACGGGTATAAGAGCCCCCTCCTCGATGTCGCGGCGTGACCCCGCGCAGCTCGGTCTATCCCTGCACCCCCGCCGCTGGTAAGGAATGAAGGAGTGAGCGGATCTCCGGCCGGCCGCCCCCCCCCCTTCCACGCCGGCCCCCCTACCTTCACATCAGTAAGAGACGGACTGACACGCACTGCAGCAGCACAGCAGGATTGAGTACAAGAGAAGCAAACATGCTTGAGGGTAACAAAACTGACCGCAAATGTGCTTGAGTTATTATACTGCTATTGCTGTACTGGGACTGCTCCATTTGTTTGTATACAACCTGCCAGCTGGATAGTAGCATTTAACCCCCTAATCTGTGGTTGCAAAGTATCTTATAGGAAGAAAAACAGTGTTTGGAATGTTATGCTAACGCCAACATCTCCATAATATACAGGCTGAATCTTTCCAGCAACTTATTAGTCAAAAGTCTACCCTTAAAGGGCCACGTGATATAGAATACCCTGGGTCGGATCTCACTGGGCGTATAGACAAAAAAAAAGTGTTGTAAGGTTTTAAAAACGCTTTGCGTTATACTGCTATTGCTATATGGGGACTTCTCCATGTGTGTTCGTATACAACCTGCCAGCTGGATAGTAGTATCTACCCTCTCAGGATTCAGCACAAGAGAAGCAAACATGCTTAAGGAGGGTAACAAAACTGACTGTAAATGTGCTTGAGTTATTATACTGCTATTGCTGTACTGGGACTGCTCCATGTGTGTTGGTATACAACCTGCCAGCTGGATAGTAGCATCTACCCTCTTAATCTGTGGTTGCAGAGTATCTTTTATAGGAAGAAAAACATAGTGATGGGAATGCTAGGCTAATGCGAACACTACCGTAATTTACTGGCTGAATCCCTTCAGCAATTTAATAGTCAAAAGTTTACTCTTAAAGGGCCACGGATATAGAGTACTTTGGGTCGGATTTCACTAGCCATATGGACAGAGAGAAAGGAAAGAAGTGTGTTGTGGTGTTTTGAAGGCGCTTTGCTGTGTTGGGTCCAAAAAAAAAAAAATCGCTCGGCCGATTTGAGAGGGCTTGGGGGAGTGGGGGTTGCGAGCCTGTGGTACCAGAGGAATCGGAGCAGCCGTTTGTCTGAAAATCGGATAAAGAGCTGAAGGTGTTGGAAACTTTTTTAAAAAGTGTGTACTGGAGGAGAATAAGATTTGCTCTTACGCTACATGGTGAACGTAGCCAACTGTTGTAAAAACATAGAATGACCCCTCTGATTAAAGCCAGAGTGCAACACGGCAATTATTATAAATAAGTACCCAGTTTGGGGCAATTGCTATTTTGTGGCACCTAATTGGTAACACAAAAAGCAAAAAAAACAGGGTGCACTTAAATATTGTTGGCTATTAGTCCGGAAGTAACTCTCCTTGCCGTATAAGCAACAACTTTATTGGGATACTGTGACTGAGATGACCAGTGAGTCAGTTGGACCACAGACAGGAGAGATATCTATCCTGCAGTATAAGTGAAACCACTTTATAACAGCTCGCAGGCCCGAAGGTAGGGGAACGCGCTTCCGAATGTGCTAGCCTTGAGTGTTTCGGATGGGCCTGTGTTAAACCGGGGGTGGGGAAAAAAAAGGATACACATACAAAGCTGGGGAGACACAAAATGCGACCCGGGAAGAATAATATGAGTAAATCAAATAAAACAACTAAAGGTGGGGCACCAAAAAACCCGAAAGAGAAAGCAACAGACAGTATGATTCAACAATACATGACGCAAGGAGTTAGCCCTAAAAATCTTGGAATGGGGAAGAAACAGCCAATCTTGGAGAAAAAAAAAAAAGGCTCGGAAAGATGTAAAGAGGAATCGGTACACCAATCTAGCACAGACGCAACAACAGATAGTGAGATGAAAAGTAGTAAAGCGGATGAATCTAGGTTGGAAAAGCTTCCCCCTACAAAGGGTGAAATGCTTGTGATGTTGCAGAGACTGGAAAACGCAATTAAAGCCGATATTAAGGGGATACGAGATGACCTGGGAAGCTTATTGGAGAGAGTTGAGGTCACAAAAAATCGCATAGACCAACAGGCTCAGGAATTAAGTAAAGTTAAAGAGCAATTAAAAGCAACACAGCGCACACAGAAGGAAATTTTGTATAAACTGGAAGACCAGGAGAACCGAAGTAGAAGGAAAAAAAGGATCCGGTCGGTACAGGAGGTAAAAGGCGAAGATCTGAGGAAAATGTTTGAAACCATATTCTCCCAGTGTTGGAGCGATGAGAGGGACGAAGCCCCAAAAATTTACAGGATACACAGAATAGGCACAGCAAGACCCTCAGACACAGCAAGACCACGGGACATAATTGTGAGATTCACCTTTTTTGGGGAAAAAGCAGAGTTCTGTAAAAAGCTATGGGGGATGGACCCCCTACAGTATAAGGGAGCAGAGGTGCAGATCTTCTCTGACATATCAAGTGAGACGTTAGCCAGGAGGTGATTATTACAACCACTGCTGCCGGAGATGAGAGCTCAGAACGTCAAATATAATTGGGGATTCCCAGCATGCTTACTGGGGGTCAAAGATGGTAGAATGGCAAGGCTGTAATTCCAGGAAGATTTAGTGGACTTTTATAAAAAGCTCGACCTGTGCATACCGGATTTGCCGGGGTGGACTAATGACGGGAAGGGATCAAATATAGTTGGTGAACTGGCAGAGGTTGGTGGGAGGGGGGAAGCGGCCGGGGGGAGATGGAAGATTGCAGGAGAGATGGGAAATGGGCCTTCTCACCCCCCTAGAGGGGGGAGGAGAAGAGGCGCTGGTTAAATAACCCAATACCCCGAAACAAGTAGATTGGGGAGATGGTTTGGGAAGACAAAATCATTACCCAATCGAGGGTCAAGACTGGACCGCAGGCAAAGGGTGGAAGGTTGGGAGGGGGAATGGGGTTGGAAAGGGGGGGGAGAAGAGGGGGAAGATGGGGAAGGGGATAACCAAAATATTTGTAGACCATCCCAATAACCTAGGAATGTATAAGGGTATAGAGGAAACCGTAAGGCTTAGATGGTAGGAACCATTTTAATTACATATAATGTAAAAGGTCTGAACACGCCAACAAAGAGGCATAAGATCCTTTGCAGAATTAAAAAGATATGAGGCGGATATTGCCGTTCTGCAAGAAACACATCTCTCCCTAGCATCGAATACTAGATTATATTCTAGGCAGTTTCCGACCTGGTATTATAGTGGTACGATATCTGCAAGAAGTAGAGGAGTAGCAATAGGTTTTTCGAGAAAAAACAGGTTTCTATTAATAGACAGAATGAACGATGTAGAAGGGAGATATCTGTTTCTAAAAGGCAAACTAGATGAGGTGGATTGTACAATAGCCAATATCTATGCCCCCAATCAGAATCCCATTGGTTACATGAGTGGAGTTTTGAGGACATTGAGTTTAAGAGTGGATGCGTGATTTTGATGGGGGACATAAATTTCTGCATGGGCCCGAGAGTGGACAGTACATCGTGGGTGTAGAGGAGTAGAAATTAACATCTTAAAAAACTGGAGAAAAAATGATACACTAGTCAACTGGTAGGTGGTTGGAGGATTATGAACCCAAAGGCCCAGGATTACTCGTTCTACTCTCCGGTCCATGGGTCATACTCGCGTATTGATTATATATTTATCGATCATTCCCTACTAGATTGGGTAATGGAAGCAAAAATAGAAGTGATCACTCTCTCAGATCATGCACCAGTGAAAATGAAAAGAAATATTCCAGGGAGCAGGGTTAGATCACCGTCATGGCGGATTAACGAAGATCTAATACAAGATGAGGAAGGCAAGATTAAAATAAGTAGAGAAATTTATCAGTATTTCGCAACAAATGAGACGTCGGAAACAGCAGGCCATATAGTCTGGGATGCGCACAAAGCCTACATCAGGGGAATCCTAATCGCCATGGGGGCGAAAAGGAAAAAAATGCGAGCCAAAACTGAAAACACTGGTGGAGGAGATCCATAAGTTAGAACAAGAACATAAAGGCAGAATCAAAAAGAGGAGCGATATAAAAAATTAGTAGAGAAGAGGGAAGAACTGAAGGGCCTCTTGGAACAAGAAACTAATAGGGTTTTTAATGGTCTGGCATGGGAACGATATCGCTGGGGAGACAAGCCGAGCAGATTCCTAGCCAAGATGCTCCGAAAAAAAATAAAAAATAAAATTTCATTGGCAAAATTCTAAATAAGGAAGGTACTATGGTTCACACAACAAAAGAAATAGCGGAGACGTTCCGGAAATACTTTGAGGGGATATATTCGGATGGCTCCTCAGGGAGTCAGGATAAAGTTGGAGAAAAAAACATTTGTGCGTTTTTGCAAAAAGTGAGACTTCCCAAAAAAAACAATCAAGACAGGGAGACTCTTGAAAGGCCAATAAGGGAGGAGGAAATTAATAGGGCATTGCTAGCATCAGCTTCGGGAAAATCTGCCGGACCAGATGGGTCCACAATATTATACTATAAAAGATTTAAAGAAAGTTTGATTCCAAAAATATGTCAATACATGAATGGCTTGGGGGAAGAGTATAAAATGAGTAGGGAAGCTCTGTTGGCCACAATCACCCTAATTCAGAAGGAAGGGAAAGAGTCAACTCAATGTTCCAGCTATAGGCCGATTTTCCTGCTCAATGCGGATACGAAATTATACGCAAAAGTCCTGGTTGAAAGGATGAGGGGTCTGATGACCACTCTAGTCCACCCAGACCAGGTGGGATTTGTACCAGGTAGGGAAGAAAAAGACAATGGGATAAGAACACTCTTGTTGCTCCAAAAGATGCGAAGAGGGGGGACCCCCAGCCTGCTACTGTCGACGGACGCGGAGAAGGCCTTCGACAGAGTAGGCTGGGGGTTCATGTTTCAGACGATGGAGAGCATGGGATTAGGCCCGAAAATGTTGCAGAAGATTAAAATCTTATGATCATCCTGGGGCACAGATGAAAGTTAATGGACTTGAATCGCCCTATTTTGAACTGATAAGGGGGACAAGGCAGGGGTTCCCTTTGTCACCCCTCCTTTTTGTATTGTCCTTGGAACATCTCCATGCAGCGATTAGGGAAAACCCAGATATTTTAGGGGTAAAAATTGGAACGGAGGAACAAACTTGCAGCATTTTCAGACGATATAATATTTTATGTCTGTAACCCCAAGAATAGTATGCCTAACCTAGTAAAGATGTTAAAACAGTATGTTGATCTCTCAAATTTCAAAATAAGTTGTTTGAAATCGGAGATGTTAAACGTTAGTACTAGTAAAGCCGAGGAACAACCACTTCAGAGAAAATGGAAGTTCCCCTGGCGAAAAGAACTTAAGTTACCTGGGCATCAAACTAGCTAACTCCGAGAATAATGTATAGAATTATATACCACTACCACACGAAATTCAAGCAGAATGCAAAAGATGCGGAAATAGACCATTATCTTGGTTAGGATGTATAAATACAGTAAAGATGATGATATTCCCGAAAATTCTGTATAAGTTTCAGATGATGCCGATACCCCTTCCTCAGGTATATTTAATGAAATTAAAATCTGTATTAACAAAATTTATTTGGAAGAATAAAAAACCCAGCGTAGCATTAGCCAGTATCCATCAACCGAAAATAAGGGGTGGTTTAGCGATGCCAGACTTTCAATTGTACTACTACGCGGCCGTCTTGTCAAGAACGACTGAATGGACTAAAAGGGAGAATAAAGAAAAAAGGTGGGTAAACTTAGAGCACGTTAGTTGTAAGGCACAGTTAGGCAAGCAGATTTGGAATCCCCCACACAAGAGGACAGTGGTCCTAGATGGCAATAATATAACACGTAATACACTTAGGATATGGGACAAGCAATTAAACGGGAAATATAACTCACCTCTTATCGCACTAAAGGAGAACGACAGAGGCACAGTTAAGAGACGTAATCGCGGTCGGAGGTTTTGCAACGTTTCACGATTTAAAGCAAAAAACAAATGATGGCAATTGATGAGTGGAGATACACCCAGCTCTTTATAAAAAAATTACCCCAACCGATTCGATCGGGGAAGGAATTAACACCTTTGGAGCAGTTAACTATAACACAGAACCCAAAGGGGATAGTTTCAAGGTGGTATAAGTTGTTGCTGGCGGGAGAGGGGCCGGGTGTCCCACCATTCATCAAAGCGTGGCAAAGGGAACTGGGTACACGTATAGATATTGCAACGTTGGGTAAAATGTTCAAACTGGTCCATGAATCGACGGTTGATTCCAAGACGGCAGAGATGAGTTATAAGTGCCTGGCAAGGTGGTATTATACCCCAGATCAGAGCCGTAAATTCCACTCGGATGGCAGTGGGGAGTGCTGGCGGGGCTGTAACGATGTAGGTACGATGTCTCACCTGTGGTGGGGCTGTCCAAAAATTAAAAAGTTTTGGGAAAAAAATTCTATCCTATATCAAGGAGATAACTAAAACTGAGGTGGTAGCAGAGCCCTGGGTAGTATTATTCCACGGTATACAGGGTAGAACCAAACAGTATAAGGCGTCACTAGTCCCCCACTTATTAAATGCTGGAAAATAATTCCAAAAAATTGGAAGGGGATTGAAGCCCCTACAATGTGGGAATGGGTGGACGCTGTTGAAGAAACTTATAGGATGGAGTGCCTAGGGTGCAATCTTGAGGAGAAGAGTAACAAATATATTATGCAGAAATGGAAGAGCTGGTGTGATTTTAAAAGAAAATGGTACACAACTGAAAGGCTAAGGATATAAGGCCCATAGGGGTTTCGTAATAGTTTGGAACGGGGTGGTCTACGGGGTGAAATAGGGGGACATCAAGGGGAGTGGGAGGAAGTGTAATAAACTTACTTTACAAGACCGGTTTGATATATTTTGATAAGTATTGTATGAGAGAGATACATTTAAGGATCGGGATTTACAAAAAAAAAAAAAAAGGGATGATAAACTGCCACAATGATGTGAAGTTGGATAAGAGGGATTCTGAGCATCAAGCTGATTTGGGTCCTTTGGTAATAATTGAACTTACTGAGGTGGCAAAAAAAAAACATGGTGGGTGTTGCAATTTTTTTTTCACACAGTATTTATTATTTAAAACACTAATTACCCAAATGTTTGAAATGGAAAAAGATCTTATGCCAAGTAGATGCATACCAAACACAACATGCTTTAAAATTGCACACAAACGTACAACGCCAACAAACTACATACATTTTTAAAAGCTTTTACAGGTTACCATTTTAGATTTACAGACCTAGGGGGATATAAGTTCATCCCGGTAGCCCTATATTGAGAGACATAGGAAGAGCATATACCTTTAAAATGAACATATGTATTCATAATACATATATATGGGACATGCCATTCTAATACAGGGGGTGTGGGTTGTGTAGATAGAATACACTCAAAGACCATACATCATCTATTTTATATTAACAATTCAGATTAAATGGCACTATGTGCAGATTAATTGGTAGTGCTCTGGGTGATTTGTCACTGTATCTGGTCATCCAGGGATCCCGATTGTGCACTGACTATCCACAGAATCGTCCTATGTGACGTTGGTGTCATAACGAGAAAGAGGCTTGGCCTATTGATGTTTTGGTCTTAACCGGAAGTGACGCTTTGTTTTCATGCGTCACTTCCTGATATTCCTATATATCTACAACAGTGATATCGAGGCTTGGTACTCAGGTCTGTGTGAGATCTGGAATAATATTCACGTCGAGGCTTGGAACGCACGAACGCACGTGGTACCGTCACGAGGGTGGTGGCTTTGTTGAAATACAACTGGACTACTTTTCACATTTTTTTTTAAATCTTTGGATTTCACAAAGGACTGTTTGTTTTTTACATATTAATGTAAATTGCACGAGTATTTTCATGTACACGTTGAATTAAATTTATTGTATGTAGTGCTGCACTTTAATATTTTTTACTTGGTTTGAGCTAAATCATTCATGTTTAGCGTGTTAGCTGCTTTTTGGGATAGCGCAGTGTCACTTTTTGGTTATATTTACCATTTTAGATTTAGAGGTCATCTTCTGCTAAAATGACTGCCCTCGATCTGACCTTTTGCGGTGATACCTCACATGCATAGTGCAATTGCTGTTTACATATGACTCCAGACCGACATTTGCCTTTGCACATGCGGGGTGGTTGATTTATTTATTTAATTTATATCTCTTAAACTATTACTATTTTTTTAAATGTTGTTATCTTATCTTATCTTAATGTAAATATTCCCTATGATAGCAATAGGTAGTGACAGGTACTCTTTTAAAAGATCTCTCCTCTGCCCTCAAAGCATCTGACCACACCAAGATTGGTGTGATAAAATGCTTTGCCAAGTTCCCAATGGTGCTGTTTATATCTGGGGAAATTTAGGTCATGAAATGCTTGTAGCTTCCAGTTTCTTAATCCATAGAGTTGATTGGAGCCGTTCTGGTCTCTGATCAGCTCTATAGTCAGCTGGCGGAACTATCGGCTGCATTCTCTGGTTCCTTGTTGGGATAGGAGAGCCCAAGAAAACCATGGAAGACGGTGGGAAGGGGGAGGGTTGTTCCCTCCCACTGCTTGTAAAAGCAGTCTAGAGGCTAATTAGCCACTAGGATTTCTTTTACATGAAAGCCGACTGCTGGCTGAAAAGAATGATACCAAGATGATGCCTAAACCTGCAGGCATCATTCTGGTATAACCACTCAAAATCCAGCAACATACCAATACGATGCTGGTCGTTGTTGGGCATACATTGTAATGCTCTCTTTTTCATGCAGCCTGTGGGCTGAACGAAAAAAAAGATTGCCCATCATTAGCATACCGTCCTTCATCCACCCACTTCTAATGATGGGCATACATGCACCATTTTTTTTTTTTTTTTTAATTGTGGTGAAACCGCCTTCTACAGAGCTGAAATCACTTATTTACGCGTCGTGGAGCAAACGCTGTCAAGATAGATAAATCAGTGCTGCAGCTGAATGGCGTACCTGCTAAGCAAATGATGGGTAAAAATAAACCAAAGTAACATTGCAGTATAACAGTAAGACATACCATACCTGCAAAGTAAATACAATAAAACTTTGCATAAAAAAATGTTTTATTTTTACTATCTGTGCCTAAAAAATACCGCAGTATGGGGGCAATCCACCCCTAATGTTAGGGACAAATCGCCCCTCCACTCCTGCTGTTGCTGTCAAAATAAATCAGTGCTGGAGCTGCATGGCGTACCTGAAAAAAAGGTTAACAATAAAACACAGTAAACATATAAAAGAATTCCATACCTGAAAAGCAAAAGTGATAAAACATGGTAACAATAAAACATTGCATTGTAGAATACAGTAAAAAAGCTGAACGATAGAGAGAACAGTAAAACGACAACTTTTCTTTTTTTTTTTTTACTTGTAACTATAATGGTTGCAATGGTTCGTTTCCAGGTTTGGGGCTCCCAAAATGTGAAGGCATCTTTGGAGGCCCTGTGAAAGTGTGTCCTAGTCTGTGCAGTTCTGCACCCTACGCTAATACTCCACTAGTGTGTGGTAGCATTCAAAACATTCACCAATGTAAAGACAAGGATGGTCCGGATGAGGTACAATAATAGGGGGTGTCACGCCTTTATCTGCACTTTCTACAGACATGACTTTTTCTTTGGGGGGCTTGTTGGGTAGGGGTACCAGGGAGGACATGAAAAATGCCTCTCGTGCAGCCGGCTTACTGCATTTGGTTTGGGAAGTTGGGCCACAGCACCATCTGGAAACAGAAGGGATATGATCTCTTCCTAGAATTAAAGGAAGGATCCAGTTCCTCCTGAAGCTTTGTATAGCACATAAGCATTCAGCAGCCAATTGAAAAAAGTATACAGACCTTACGGCTAACTAGGTACAGACCAAACAACTGGTCATTGAGGTCCACCCCTTCCATATTAAGGTTATATTCATGGACACAGAGGTGTGTCTCCATAACACCAGTCGCCGTAGGAATTTGAACCATTGTGTCTGCGTGAAGGGTGGACAGAACGATAACATTCAGATTATCCCTCCACTTCACAGCGAAAAAATTATTACACTTCAAGCAGGCTCTCTCCCCCTGCCTAAGTTGGGAATCGACAAGCCGCTGGGGTAAGCCCTGGTGATTGCATGGTGCCACATGTGCCAATTTCATGATCAAACAAGTGACTAAAAAGTGGCACGCTCATGTAGTAATTGTCCACATACAAGTGGGTACCCCTTTCCGAATAAGGGTGACACCAAGTCGCACAGAATCTTACCAGCACTCCCTATGTAATCTGGGCAGTTCTCCGGATCTACGTGACTATCTCTTCCCTCGTAAACCATAAATCTGTATGTCTAGCCTGTGGTCCTGTCACAGAGCTTATACATCTTGACACCATATCTGGCACGCTTGCAGGAAGATACTGTTTGAAAGACAAGCGGCGAGAAGACGTAATCAAGGACTCATCAATGCAGACAACTTGATCGGGAGTAAACAAGGCTGCAAAAGGTTGAAGTGGTTTATGAGGGGCCGAATTTTGTAGAGCCGATCGTATCCAGGGTCACCCCGAGGACCTCAGGGTTAATTGTCATTTAAGTGCACGAACTGCAAGATCTGCTTGTATTGTGCCCTGGCCATGGAGGCAGAGAACACTGGCATATGGTGAATTGGGTCAGTGGACCAATATGACCGCAACTGACCCTTTTTAGTTATGGCCTTGAGCAGAGATAGGCCCAGAAAGGTCTTAAATTCGGAAACCGTAATAGGTTTCCATTCTCTGGCAAGGGTCAAATGGGGATTAGCGGCGACTAGGTTCTGTGAAAAACAGGAAGTAAAAATCAAGTGACGTAAAACAATTGGTTTCCACCTAATTTCCGGGTTGGCCAGTGAATGGGGGAAGTACGGGTGCTGCAGAAGTGGTGGGCTCCCAATTTGGATTGCCAAATGCAGCAGGAATGGCACTATGGGCTCGACTGGCCTGTTTGTCTTCTTGGTGGCTGCAGGACACTAGTTGTGCTAGCCACCTCACCAGCTTGAACTGCACTTAGTAACCCCTTACCAGGAAGGTGAACAGACATGCTGTCAACCATGCTGGTTTCATAGTTAGGTTGAATAAAGACACCAGTTCAACCTGAGTGAGTGTCTACAATTGTCCCTTTTCCCTGTACATTGCTACACCCACAATCGAGGTCCCCATTCATATACTAGGGCCAATTTTGGACAGAAGCCAATTAACCTACCTGCATGTCTTTGGATTGTGGGAGGAAACCGGAGTACCCAGAGGAAACCCACGCAGGCACAGGGAGAACATGCAAACTCCAGGCAGGTAGTGTCGTGGTTGGGATTTGAACCAGTGACCTTCTTACTGCTAGGTGAGAGTGCTAACCACTACACCACTGTGCTGCCCCACTTATGGTACTCGCTGTATCACCACGTGATACTGCAGTGCTGGTTTGATTACAACTGGGGTGTACTAGGTCGCTGGTGCTTGCCAGTTCACCAGAAAGATGAGCAGCACTAGTACTGCCTATCTGCTCCATATGAGAGCCCTGCAGTTCTTGCACTTCAACAGCAGCAGAAGAATGGGTTCTGGTATGCCCAGTAGTGTATTTAGGTTTTGTGCTACCCTAGGCCTGACTAAACTCATGCACCCCCTAATTAAAATATGACCCACCCCTTCCTGTCAAGGCCACACCCCTTGCTTTTTAAGCCCCTCGCTGAAATTTTCAAGTGGGGACACTAGTTTTGAGGATCTGGAGGGGGGGGGGGGGGGTAATGGATTGCCTTAATTTGCATAGATTTCCTCTTGCTTCCTGTTTGGCTATGGGGCAGAAAGTGAAGGGAAATCTCTATAGTGGGGCAGGGATGGTAAAAAAAAGAAAAAAATGACGGGTTATAACCCTCCCTTACGATTTCCAAAATGAAAAGTGTTGCCTAAAGTTCTAATTTAATCACAAATTTCTGATAATTTTATGGAGAGGCCTAAGATATAACCATGCCAATGGTGCAGCAGAAAACATGGAGCACAGTGAAGAAGGTTTGTGGTCCAGGATGAGAGGACAGTCAAAATTAGAAGCAGCACTGCTGCTGTCTACAGGATCGTATTCTGAGCCTGAATCTGACAGATGAGTGACTTCCTGTTCAATATCGGTCATGCTCAGAAACGCGTGAGCCTCTTCACTAGTGTACCTTCGATTTGCCATTTTGGTCTCTCAATTTACTGGCACACTAGTGAGACTCACAGGAAAAGAGCTCAATAAACGCTACCAACAAAAACTGTTAGTGTTCTCAGAGATCAGGCCTGACTCTGCGAACGCTGCAGTTATGTGTTGTGTTTTTGTAAGTGACAGTGATCGATTGATATTGCACTTGGGTGGGGTGGGCGGAGGGGCGAAACACAGGTGCTAGCAGGTATCTGGGCTGATTCCGCGATCGCTGCATTTTTGGGAACTCTAAACTATTGGGGATGTTAACATAGTTCTGAATGCTACTGGCACTAATATGATGCTTCCTGGGGCGAAGAAGACCCTGACTGATGCCAGGTGATCAGGGGGTTAAACCTTTATTGGGTAATATACGACTGGTGCCCTGATGCTAAAAAAAAAATAACCAGCGTGAACCGTAACATTAATACATTGATCATTGGTAAATGCGGGTGAAAGGTTAAACTAGGGAGCAATCGGGGTTAAAACATTTATTAGGTAAAATATGGGGGTACCTGACGCTATAAAAAAAACCTTACAGGGACACTAAACAACTAACTGGCTAACTAGTGTCACCCGCGACACAAATATGGCAGTTAGAAAAAAAGATTGATTAGTGATACTGGCGACGGGGTGAAAGGGCTAACTGGGGGGGGGGGGATCAAGAGGTTAAAGCTTTTATTAGAGGGGTACCCTAGATCTAACAAGGCTTACTACTAACCGCCCTAATGCTTGTTTCAGTCACAAATTACACCAATGCAGTGATTGGTGAAAAATCAGCAAACTGCAATTGGTGACAGGGAGTAAAGGGGTTAATGGGGGGCGGGCACGATTGCTGGGTGACAAGTGTACCTGTTTGTACTAGTATTGGTGTAGTGTTGTGCAACTACCTGGGAGGGGGGGGCATATCTGGATGGACAATCCGTACATTCACGATATTGTGCTCATCTGGAATGGCGGTCCGGACCTGTTCACCTCCTTTGTGACCCACTGTAACAGCGCGTTTGGACTGTCATTCATGTTCTCTCTCCTGTCGCTGGAATTGAAAAGACTCCACAAGGAGAGATGAGATCACTTACTCCTATTTGTGTTTACACCTACACAGACAGGGGAAGGTTTCAATTTGTCAGGACCGATAAGCGGGTCCAGGCCATAAATCATTAGCCGGGACCTAAAGACTGATCGGTCCTCTAACAAATCTGACCACTGCGGACACGAGGAGGGACGTACAGGTACACCCATTTGCCCACTCGTGCCATTCTTCAAAATTAAATCGGCGGTCAGCCACTTTAATGTTAACCTCTAAATACCTTGACAGAGGCCTATATCTGTTAAGAGGATATGGATAAGGTATCAAGAAGTGTAGTATGATTCAAATGGGAGGAAGGGGAGAACGATGGTAGTACTTGACATGTAGCTAAAATGATGCTGAAGGAGGGCTGGACTTTGGTGACATCCTGGTCTAGTACCAGGATCTCAGTAGCCCCTTTTGGCTCTTCATTTGGTAATGCTATGCTCTTGACTAAATTGGAGTCAAATACGTTTGGATATGTGTGTTTATTACCTTTATTACTGTTTCTATTTTTATTGTATATCTTTTTATGATTAGTCATCCCTCTGGCATGGTTCATATTCAGAGTCTGCCTAGTGTGACTACCATTGGCTGATGGGTCTGGTGTTGGACATTTCCATTCGAACACCTGACTATTATTGTAATCCGAAACCTCACATTCTAGCTCTTAGTTTTATTTTTTTATTAGAGTATCTTCATCTCTCAGCATTATTCTCAAGAACATGCATCCATTTCGAGAATAAACATGAGGAAACAAACGTATGAGCTATCTTCTCTTTATCCTTCACTTGTAGTTGTGCTAATTCTATTTTTCTTTTCCTTTTTGTTGTACCAGAATTTTCCATTTAAGAGTATAAAACTTTGATGCGTATCTCCACGCCTTAAAGCGGAGGTCCACCCTAAAGTGGACCTTCCGCTCATTGGAATCCTCCCCCCCCCCCCCCCTCCGGCACCACAATTGGCACCTTTCAGGGGGGAGGGGGGTGCAAGTACCAGTACAGTACAGGTATCTGCACCTACTTCCGGCATAGCTATCTGCGGAAAGGGGCGTAGATTACGCCCCTTTCCGAAAGTCCCCCGCTGCCTGCTGGGAAACACACAGATCCCAGAGGCAGCGGGACCATCCTTATTGCGCAGCGCGACTCGTGCATGCGCAGTAGGGAACCGGGAAATGAAGCCGAAAGGCTCCACTTCCTGATTCCCATACCCAAGATGGCGGCGGCAGCACATGAGAGACGATCGAGAGATCGGCTTCGGGTGCCGACATCGCGGTCGCACTGGGCAGGTAAGTGTCCTTATTTTAAAAGTCAGCAGCTGCAGTATTTGTAGCTGCTGGCTTTTAAAAAAAAAAAACGGTGAAACTCCCGGCGGACTCCCGCTTTAAGGAGGTCTTTTTCCAAGAAGCTACATTGCTTCCTAATACGGTGACCTCTAGGGGTGATGCTAAGATCCAAATATTTCTGCAGGAATGCCAAATCCCACCACTGTGCATTCTCATGTTTGGCATCTTGCAGTTGCAAAATGGCTTTTCTCATCTGGATTTCAAAGACCTCAGAATGAGGAGTTTTGCTTGCCTTGGGTCCCAGTGCTGTTAAATTTATGGGATTTGGATTAGAGATGCCATATAACTTGATATTTTCAAAGATGGACTGAAGGCGATGTGTCCTATCGGTAGACATATTCAACAAATGGTCATTTCTATTCTAAAATCCAGTTCAGTTAGTTATACTCAGATCAAATTAGATCAAGCTTAATTCATAGTAGGTGAGGTCGAAATAAGACACAAGTCCATCAAGTCCAACCTATATGTGTGATTTATGTCAGGATTACTTTGTATATCCCTGTATGTTGTGGTCTTTCAGGTGCTTATCTAATAGTTTCTTGAAACGATCACTGCTCTCCACTGAAACCACCACCTGTTGAAGGGAATTCCACATCCTTGACGCTCTTACAGTAAAAAACCTGCTACGTAGTTTAAGGTTAAACCTCTCATTAGACATTACATCCCTTTGTACCTAAATACCTCACGAGATCTAGCAGCTGTATAATGCTTTCAATAAACACGGAGATACTAATTCCAAACAATCTCAATTCTTGTTAGACAGTATCCAATTCTGTTTGACGCACACATATTTTGTTTCTGGATACATTTTTGTTACAACTTAAGGGCATGGTCATAGGGGCCAATTTCGCCCCAGTGTATGCCAATCTTACCATGGGCAATTGGGGGGAGGGGCATATCTGGATGGACAATCCATATGTTGAACACATTGTACTCTACAGGAGGTACATTAATGATATTGTGCTCTTCTGTAGTGGCGTTCCAGACCTGTTCACCTCCTTTGTGGCCCACTGTAACAATGCATTTGAACTGTCATTCACATATGTGATGGACCCCCATGAACTGGTCCTTTCAGACTTGGTCCTATGTCATGATCAACAGAAGCTTTTTACAAAAAAAAACATACAAAACTTGGTGGGAATTCACTACAATAGTTGACATCACTCTAAATGGAAGAATAACATTCCACAAGGTCAATTTAGGAGACTCAGAAGGAATTGCACCAAAGTAGAGGAATATTCTGCTCAGGGTAATCTGATGAAAATGAAATTCAAAGAGAAGGGTTACCCAGTTGACTTGATTGAGGATGGTTTCTCTCTCAAATGGACTTGCCCCTTACAATTACAACTGACAAGATGAAGTAATCTGAGAACATGGCCAGATTTGTAACCACATATAATAAGTACAAGTCTATATCTAATGTCACTGGTAAGCACTATAACATTTTATTAGATCAGCGCCTTGCCCCAACATTGCCCGCTTTTCTGCAAATTACTTTTAGAAAAAATCGCACACTAAAAAGAATATTCTAGCTCCCAGTAAAATGGTATCCCTGAACAAGAAAATTTTGTTCAATATAAGATCGTACTTTGACCCTAGGATAGGCGTCTTTCAATGTCATAAGTTGGGTTGCCTGACTTGCCATTTCATAATGCATGGTAGTACCAATATTATGGCCAACAGTAGTGAAAATTTTCAGATTAAACAATTCATTACTTGTTCAACTGAATTTGTGATTTTATGTTCTACGTTGTCCGTGGAAGATGTTAAATGTCAGGTGGACTAAACGTATTTTAAGAACAAGAATTGGTGAACACCGGGGGCTTATACACACAGGGTATGATAAACATGGCGTCCCAAGTTATTTAAAAAAATAAATAAAAAGGATATTAACCACTTGACCACTGGGCACTTGAACCCCCTTCCTAACCAGACCAATTTTCAGCTTTCAGTGCCCATGTTGAATGACCATTAGTCATGCAACACTGTACCTGTATGAAGGAATTTTTATCCTTGTTTGAAAAAAAATAAAAAAAAATAAAGCTTTCTTTTGGTGGTATTTAATCACCGCTAGTTTTTATTTTTTGCACTATTAATCAAAAAAGACTGAATTCGGTAAAAAAAATAAAAATAATTTGCCATACATTTTAAGTGGCAGAGTGTTGGCAGAGTGTTGGCAGAGTGTTGGCAGAGTGTTGGCAGAGTGTTGGCAGAGTGTTGGCAGAGTGTTGGCAGAGTGTTGGCAGAGTGTTGGCAGAGTGTTGGCAGAGTGTTGGCAGAGTGTTGGCAGAGTGTCCAGCCCTGCTGCAATCTCTCCCCTCAGACTGTACCCATCGGTACAGAGAGGGGAGGGAGGAACCAGCCGGAACGATCACATGGTAAATGCCTGCTACCAACGGCCGTTTACCACGATCCATGATGCACCAAGTCTTCTGGACCCGGCGGTCACAGATATTTGCGGGAGCACAAGATTCTGGGAGGATGTCCACCTAGAAAAACCCGATCGTGCTGTAGCAGTCTTTCGGTCGCCAAATAGTTAAATTACTCAAGGTTTTTGCAATCAAGGCTATTCGGATGGGTACACTCATGGCCAATGAGAGATTTTCTCTCCTTTTGCAGGAAAACATTTTGGGGGATTTTTATGATGGGGTTGCTTTCGCCCATGGTTTAAATGAAGAACTTGAGATTAATACCCTTATTTAAATTCGCCCACCCTGCGAACATTTTATTGTGGGTTAATTTTTTGTATAAAAGGGGGGGAAAAAAGGTGTGTGTGTGTGTGTATATGTGTATGTGTATATATATACATACACACACACACACACACACACACACACACACACACACACACACACACACACACACACACACACACCTTGAGGCATTTAATATCCTTTTTGTTTTAAAAAATGACGGAATGATGGGATGCTATGTTTATCAGACCCTTTGTGTGTATATATAGCAAATAACGGGTGGGTTATTTTCCTTTCTTTGCTTTTTGTTGTTGAAGTACCATCAAGGTGGGCTCCTAATCCTCCACTAATATTATGTCGAAGCTTGAAACAGGAATTTTATTGGAGATCTGAAACATTGTTTAGATGTAGCAATAGTCAATAATTAACATTTAAAGAGGAAGTAAACCCTGATGAGTTTACTTCCTCTTTCATTCCCTGCAAAGGAAAAGCATAATGGACTACTATGCATCGCATAGTAGCCCATTATGTGTCACTTACCTGACACAGGAGCTAGCGAAGTCACTGCTGTCCCCTGTAGTCCGGCGCATCCCTCTTCTCGGTGGGTCTCGCAGCTCCGCCGCTGTCATTCGGCGAAGCCGCGATGACGTCACTCCCACGCATGCGCACAGGAGCCGAGACGCGCGGCATCTTCGTTATGGAGAATGCCACGCTCAGTGTGCCTGCGCACCGCTGTCTACGGCGCATGCGCCGTAGACAGCAGTGCTCGTCTTCGGACAAATATCTCCTAAACCGTATAGGTTTGGGAGATATTTCTTGGACCTATAGGTAAGCCTTAATCTAGGCTTACCTGTAGGTCAAAGTGGTTTGTAAGGGTTTACAACCATTTTAATTGCTTACATTGGTTATTCCTAGAAATAGGAGTGGGATGTCATTTTCACATATTATATATGTAATGGCTAGGTTTACATGGGGTTTGTTCCTTGGTGTTTTTGCATGGGTTATATATACATTTTTTTTCCTCCTTTTGTAATCCATATTTCTGATTGGTTTGTTTGCTATGTAGCATTAGAGGGTTAATTTAATGTAGGATTGAATTGATTAGATAATTGGCTTTTGCACCTGTGGGGCTAAAGGTGAAATTTTTGTGGTAGTATGATGCAGACAGTCGGATAAGTCTGAAGAGTGGGGATGCTAGCAACTGTACAGTGGCTTGCATATTTGTACATTTTTTTTTTAATCTGAAAAAGTAAAAGGATTGCATTGACGTACGTGTCCCGCCTTTTTTCTTAGAGATAAAATTATATATATATTCTCTGATTACATTTATTGATATTTTTATATTAGACATATTTATTTTGGGTGCTTATGTGGCGCCGTCAATTTGCATGTGCATTGTGCGTTTACGTTGGTCCCTGACACACATTCATACATGCTAGGGCCAATTTGGATGGGGTCCGACTGGCATGTCTTTAGAGTGTGGGAGGAAACCGGAGTACCAAGAGGAATTCCACACTGGCCCAGGGAGAACATGCAAACTGCGGGCGGATGGTGTCGTGGTTCGAACCAGCGGCCCTTTTTTGCTGGGTGAAAGTACGAACCACTACACCATATGCTGTCCATATGACTATTACATGCACTAATTTGTGTATGGTCATGAGTAATCCCCCCCCCCTTTTATCATATTGTTTTTTGCATAGGAACTATTATTTTTTTATTTTTTTATTTTTACATATATATGACAATAGCTTTTTTTTTTTGCTCCACAACAGTTGGTTTCACAATAGATGCTAGTTTTTGGCCTTTTATGTCTATTCTGATGTTTATGAATTATACCACTCATCTGGAGCTTTTTAGAGCCTACCCCTTTAGGACTGAGCAGTGAGGAGGTGGCAATTATCCTTGTAATAGCTTGTAATTGGGTCTCTTTTCTCTATGTAGCTTCTGCTGCCCTGGCTATGTAAGTCACGGCAACAGAACAGTAGACACTTACACAACTGACTTCAGGACACCTTTCCTGACATGGTATAGGCCAGTGATGGCGAACCTTGGCACTCCAGATGTTTTGGAACTACATTTCCCATGATGCTCAGCCACTCTGCAGTGTAGTTGAGCATCATGGGAAATGTAGTTCCAAAACATCTGGGGTGCCAAGGTTCGCCATCACTGGTATAGGCGATCTGAGAATATTGACCCTGCTCTGCGGCAGATTTTGCCAGAAGCAAATACGCTCCCCGTCTGGGAACTAAATTTTCTCCCCTCCATTTCCTTGGCTGGTGATGATCAAATTCTCTCCAGGCTTCGGCGGAGCAGAAGCTTTTGGGCGCTCCCACGGTGGAAAGATTGCGGAGAGTCACTCTGCTTAGAGAACAGATCAAAACAGCGCAGCTCGACCGGGCAGCCAAATCGCTGCTCTGGATGAAGCAGAAATTCTACGAATTTTCTAATAAGCCCCATAAAATGTTAGTTAACCTCCCTAGCGGTACGATTATTTCGAATTTTAGGTGCTAAAAGCGGTACCATTATTTTGCATGAAAATTTGGCGTTTTATATTGTAGTCTTGTAATTCTTAGGAATAACTCTCTTAAATCTGTCCAAACCAGAGTCTAGCAGACATCCCAGGTATGATAAAGTTTGAAAAATGAAATCATAATATAATAACTAAATAATTGTACCAAGTAATATAACAATAATAAAAATTATTCAATAATGTAATCAAATCAAAAACACTGAAATTTGCTCAGTTGCAGAATTGTCACTGTCATTACTTTTCAGTATTTGATGACTGATCTCCCCACAAATCGCTATCGCTCAATTCTGCGAGTGATTCTAATTATCGCTGTTTTCTAGCTGGTCTAAAATCATTTTTGATGTAAAGTGACAGTTTTGGTTGCTATGGACAATCTCCAGTTTCCAGGCATAAAGAACAGTTTTTATATTATAAAACTGCATGCAGGACACTGGACAGACCACTAGGGACAAAGGGGATGTGAACTGATTACATACAGCAATGTACAATACTGTATGTATAGTGTGTGTTTCGCTTTTTGAATTTGGCGCTGATCTCCGTCCCCGTACATCGCAACGCTCGCAGGGAACGGAGATCGGCTCCGTAATAGATCCGGCGGAGGACGAGCCGCATGTACAGCGGGGGGGACATCACTGGATCCAGGGGAGAAGTTAAGTAATCTCCTCCTGCATACAGCTCGAGGTTACCGCTTTTGGTACAAAATCTCCACACCAAGCCAAACTCGGGAATGCTGCCAGGGGGGTTAAAGTGAAAGACAGATACCACCTTCAGCAAAAAAGTTGCTTTGACTTTGCGTAACACCAAAAATAGTGGCTGCCAAATATGAAACCCTCCATACCAAAGGATGGCCACCAAAAAAGATCAATAGTTGAGTTTCTTAATGTCATCAAAGAGTGGTTTCAGCAAAGCAGAAAGTAGCAAGGCATAAAGCCTTCAATGAAAATGTAAATTGGGGATAGGGGGTCATTGAACATTGAGAGTAGACACCTGACCCTTAATAGTATTTAAGGCTAGGCTACTTTTTGGCCCATGTAGAAGAAAGTGAAGATCTGCCCCACTAAAGTTACAGCAACAATCAGCGCCAAAATAATTACTTCCTCCTATAACAGGGTAAATGTGTGAAATCAACAATATATGTGACTGCACAGCTGCTGACAAAAAAATAAAAAATCTTGGATGTTTTTTCCGACAGAATTCCGCTCAAGCCTGTCTTGCATACACACAGTCACCAAGTTCTCTGAACTTTCGACTATCATGAAACGCGGTAACGTACAACACAATGAGGAGCCGAGAAAAAGTTCAGTGCTTCCGAGCATGCATCAAATTGTTTCTCCGACCGAAAAATAGAGAACCTGCTCTCTTTGGCTGGAATTCTGGTAGCAAAAGTCCGATGGAGCATACACATGGTCGGAATTTCTGACCAAAAGCTCACATCAGACTTTTGCTGGAAGAATTTCTGATCGTGTGTATGGGGCTTAACAGTGATGCACCACACCAAATTCAATATTGTTTTCTAAATAGTGCAGCACTGTGTCTCTTTAAATAAAGTGCATACAAAATTTATATTAAACCTTTCACGATCAAAAGAAACCTTAAATTAAAAAATGAAAATGTCAAAAAAATTGAAAAAAACAATTCATCTGTGGCGATGCTTCCAAAACAATCACTGCTGTGTGTGTTCGTCCTCAAGGACCAATATCCACTGCACACCTCCACCAGCTAAAGTGCTTGCTCACCTCAAAGATGAATGAAAAGCGTAGACAAATCACTCGTTGTGTCCACCACAATGAATCAACTTTTCACTCTCCAATGGTAAAAGCCCGAGGGCTTTCACACTACAGTGGTGCACTGGCAGGACTTCAGAAAAAAGTCCTGCCAGCAGCTTCTTTGGAGCGGTGAAGGAGCGGTGTGTTTAACGCTCCTCCATCGCTGCTCCCCATTGAAATCAATGGGGCAGCGCTGTAATACCGCCGGCCAAACGCCGCTATTGCGGTGTATTGCCAGCGGGTTTAACCCTTTCGCCGGCCGCTAGCGGGGGTAAAAGCGCCCCGCTAGCGGCCGAAATGCGTTTTACCGCCGACGCAATGGGTGGTGTGGTGTGAAAGGGGTCTAAAACAGCATGACTCAAATCATCACTTCTTTCACCACAAATTTACACTCACGAAGCTTCAAAGATTCGGCTTCTCCCCACTAAACGCATGTCGGCATCTCATCGGCCTTCATCAGTAGGCAAAGTACACTATGGCACTTGTGTGTGATGTTTCATGTCTAACTTACGGAATTAATAGCGTGATTGCGCACTTATGAGAAAGTGAAGAAAGGTTTGCCTGACGGCAATACAAACGCTGATTACCCACACAGAGGAGCAGTCTAGAGACTGTAGCATTACCATTGGAGAGTGAAAGTTGATCCATTTTGGGGGACATGAGTGATTTGTCTGCTTTTCATTCATCTTTGAGGTGAGCAGGCACTTTAGCTGGTGGAGGTGTGCACTGGTTATTGGTCCTTTTGAGGACAACCACAAACAGCAGTGATTGTTTTGCATTGACACAGGGGAACTGTTTTTTTCAAATTTTTTGACATTTTAATTTTTAATTTTTTTGATCATGAAATGTTTTAATATAATGTAAAACAGCAAGATTGCACAGCACCGGCCAGGGGGCGCTCCCTCTGGCTATAACCCCTCACCCTGGTTCCTGCAGCTCAGTTTTTTTTTCTGCCTAGTGTAGGAGAAGGACCTGGCTCCCTGAGGGGACCATTGGTCCTGGGATTTTTCATTTTTTTTTATTTGTTTTCCTACAAATTTTTTGATCCTGTGATCTACAATCTGATATAGATCCTTGTAGTCTCCCCAGCCTAGCCAAGTGTGAGCAGACCCTAGCTACGCACTGGGTCAGCCACAACATGCCCCTTCTGCTCCAGGGGCGGCCGGCGAGCTATATGCTCCGGGGCGCACATATGACCAGGCTACTGCTGTCCATGTCAGTTTGCCATGGCCAGCAGCTACCCCATACTGCTCGGGGTGATGTGTCTGTGGTGGAATGCGTCCAATCCCGACAGGAAGGGTAAGTACGGATTGATCAGCTGGGCATTCCCCGGGAGGTTAACTACGGGGGTGCTCACTCTCCCTTTCCTCTCTCCCTATCCCTCATTCCCTCCTTCCCCTGTTGGGGCCACTCTGTGACTGGGTATGAGGTGCGATGTATGTACCTAGGCTGGGGGGGCTCCGAGCTTTGGCAGGGCTGCGCTGGCTGTTGGGGTCCGTTTTTACTTTTCTGCTCCTTTTTTACTTTTCTGCTCCTTTTTTTTTTTTTTTTTCTGCGCTGTGAGGTGCCTGAGTAAATTTTACCTCAGGATAGGCTTCTGCACGGGCCGCGGCCATTTTCCTATAGTCTTATGCAGTGTATGGGCTGTTAGCCATTTTCGAGACGGCCAGCGGCCATTTTCTTGTAGCCTCAGCACGTTTTTACCTCTAGTACTGGGTTTACCTCAGAACAGCGTGGTTTTCACCCTGAGCACTTTGTGACTTAAACAGGGCAGAGAGGTCAGCACTTGGTCAGGATGGTGAGTCCTGCGGTGGGGCCCCAGACATCCCTGCTATTGCAATCGGCTCACCTGCAAAAAATGCGGTGCCTATGGACACTTTCTCAGCGGTCCTAGAGACCTTTGTTGCCAGGATGGAAGTAACATGCAGGCGCAAGGGGGGTAAAAAAAATGCCCCCTGCCCCTTGTCTGGGGAGAGCTCTGATTGACTCGGTCCCATGGTGACTGGCGACCCCTGTTCTGACGCGTCGGAGGATGCAGACCAGGACCGTTCAGGCAGTGAGAATGCCTGTGTCCGGGTTAGCGCAGGAAAAAGCCCTAGTAGGAGCACTTATCACTGTGGTGCAGGATACTCTGAAGATACAGGATGCAGCAGGAACCACTTCTGAGCTGGCGGTCTCTTTTGGGTCCCGCAAACCGGCCCACACACCTAAAGTGTTTCCATATTTGACTTATTTTGAGAAGTTCATCTACAAGGAATGGTGAAGTCCACAGCGGGCCTTTTTTGGTCCCAAGAAGAATGGCGGTGCGTTACCCCTTTGAGGAGAGCCTCCTGAAAAAATGGACGTCTCCTCCGGTCATTGACCCCCCCGGTATCCAGATTAAATAAAGTAACCACAATTCTGGTAGAAGGGACTCCTGCCTTGCAGGACCCTGTTGTCAGGAGGGCAGAAGCAGTATCCCGGTCCATGTTTACGGTAGTAGGTTCAGCGTTTACGACTTATGCTGGCCATGGTCTTGGTGTCAGACGCTTACTGAATGGGTAAAGTTATTGGGCAAAGTTATTGCACTGTGAATTGGAGAAGCGACAGTCTCGTAGAGCTGGCAGACCAGTTGGTGCATGGCCTTAAGTATGTCTGTGATGCCGCCCTGGATATGGTCCCTCCTGCTCTCTAGAGCATCAGTATCAGCAGTGGTGCCTGATTTGGCTGAAATGCTGGTCTGCGGACCAGGCATCTAAAAAAGCACTGGTGGATTTGCCCTTCCAAGGTGGGAGGCTTTTTGGAGCTTTGCTGGATGACATTATTAAAAAAATGTTACTGGTGGGAAGAGTTCATTGCTCCCACAGTCCAGGAAGGGTAAGGAGCCCACCCATAGGCAAGGGCCCTTTTTTCCGCTTAGAAACAGCATTTTTGCCTGCCCGGGTCAGCAGGTAAGCATTCCCAGTCCAAGGCACCCGCTGAAGGACCCTGGTCCCTGGTTTCACAAGCCAAACAAATCTGCAAACAAAAATATTACCACATGAAGGTTTGCCCCCGCCCATCTCTAGGGTGGGGGGGGGTCACCTTCGGGAGTTTGCAGCTTGGACCTCTCTATTGTTCGACCAGTGGGTCTGCGAACTGGTTTAGTTAGTTTCTTGTCCACCAAACTGATTTATTTTTTTTCCCCTCCAACCTACCTCTACTTCCAGCTCGTCGGGAAGCCCTGTTCGGGGCACTACAGGACCTGCTACTGCACTGGGTGATAGTACCTGTACCAACGCTGGAAAGGTTTCAGGGATTCTACTCCAATCTGTTGTCCCCAAAAAGGAAGGGGTACATCCAATCCTAGACTTAAAGGCCCTCAACCGCTTTGTGAAAGTGCAAAGGTTCAGGATGGAATCAGTTTGCTCCGTGGTCGCTGGACTCCATAAGGGGGACTTCCTGGCGTCCCTGGATATCCAGGAAACGTACTTGCATGTATCCATGTGCCTCAGGCATCAGAGGTTTCTGCGATTTGCAGTGGGGAGAGCACTACCAGTTTGTGGCTCTCCCTTTTTGGCCTGGCGTCAGCACCCTGAGTCTTTACCCCAAAGTGTTAGCTCCAATTCTGACGCTGTTAAGGTAACGTGGGATCGCAATCGTGGCTTACCTAGACAACCTCCTTCTGAGAGCAGCTTCCTCCTCAGAATTAAGGGAGGATGTAGTGATCACCATGCAGACTCTCCGGGAGTTTGGTTGGGTGCTGAACCTAAAGAAGTCTTAGTGCCTTCTCAACGCCTCTAGTACCTGGGCTTGCTGTTGGACTCCTCAGAAGCAAGAGTTTTTCTCCCTTCAGACTCTTCAAACTGCAGTGAAGTTGTTGATGAACCGCAGGTGGTCGTCGCTGCGCTTCTGCATGCATGTTCTGGGCCTCATGGTAGCCACTTTCAAGGCGGTACCGTACGCTCAATTTCACACTCTAGTCTTGCAGAAGGAGATTTTGTCAAAATTTAATAAATCTCCATTATCCCTGGATTGTCAAATTCGGGTGAGTCAGTCAGGGATTCCCTTCTCTGGTGGCTGAGGTCTCTGGCCCTTCCATCTGGGAGATCGTTCCTTCCTCTCCATTGGATGGTGATCACAACGGAAGCCAGCCTGACCGGTTGGAGGTCTCTCACATCCTCCAGTGGGCAGAGCGACATGTGTCAGCCCTGTCGACCATATACATCCCAGGTGTAGAAACCTAGGTGGACTACCAAAGTCATCAGATGCTGCACCCAGGGGAATGGTCGTTGCATCCGGAGGTATTCAGGCTCCTTTGCCTAAGGTGGGGCACACCAGATGTGGACCTCTTGGCCTCTCGACTCAATCGGAAGGTGCAGAGGTTTGTGTCCAGGACAAGAGACCCCTGGGCACGTCAGACGCTCCACGGGGGCATTATCTGCTCATTTATGCCTTCCCCCGACTCAAACTTCTACCACATCTGATGTGCAGAGAGGGGACCAAGGGGATTCCAGTAGGTCTAATTGCCCCAGATTGGCCTCGGCCTCCTTGGTATGCCGCCCTAGTACGACTGGCGGATGTTCCGTGGCAGCTACCACTGCGAGAGAACCTTCTATCGCAAGGTCCCATGCTTCATCCTGCTTCAGCGTCGCTGGTTTTAACAGCATTGCTGTTGAAAACCAGATGCTAAAGGACCGAGGTCTGTCAGACTCTGTAATTTCCACTATGCTGAGTGCACGGAAGTAGTCTTCTCGGAAGAGTTACCATCGTACATGGAAGACTTGCATCTCCATTCGTGATGAGATGGGGTGGCGTCCGCACTTATTCAGTTTCCAGGATCCTGCTGTTTTTGCAGCGAGGAGTGGGTCAGAAACTTGCCTTGAGCACCATCAAGGGACAGATATCGGCCTTGGCTGTCTTTTTTTCCAACACTTCTTGGGGACTCACTTATTGGTGAGTACCTTTGTGCAAGGAGTTAAACACGTAGTCCCTCTGGATTGACCACCGCTACCTCCGTGGGATCTGAATCTGGTGCGATCGGAGCTTCAGAAACCGCCGTTTGAAAACATTAGGGAGCTTCCCTTGTTGGCTGTCTCTCAGAAAGTAGTGGCTATTACATCTGCTAGGAGGGTTTGCGTTGGCGGCCTTGTCATGCAAGTCTACCTGCTCATCCACAAGGATAAGGTGGTACTACGTCCACAGCCCTCTTTGCTTCCAAAGGTGGTTTCGGCATTCCATCTGAATGAGGGCATCGTGTTACCATCATGTCCAGAGCCGACATACCCGAAAGAGGTTGCCTTACATTCCCTTGATGTGGTCCGGGCTTTACGGGTGTATCTGTCTGCTACGGCTCCCTTCCAGAAGTCGGACTTTGTCTCGGCTGGTCCTGGTCCGAAAAAAGGTCTGGCGGTCTCGTCGTCCACCATTTCTCAGTGGATCAGACAGATCGTGGTTCAGGCCTATGCCTTAAAGGGGCGGGTGCCCCCTTTTCCTGTCATGGCTCATTCCACCAGAGCAATTGGTACCTCCTGGGCTTTCCGACATCAAGCGTCTGTCTCCCTGGTGTGTAAGACGGCGACTTGGTAGTCCGTTTACACTTTCATTAAATTCTACAAAGTTGACGTAAGCGCATCTTCGGATGCTTGCTTTGGCCACAGGGTTTTGTAGTCGACTGTGTAAGATTGCAATTACACTTTAAGTTACAAGTATGTTGTAAATGCATCTTTTGATGCACAAGTTGGCTGCTGGATTTGATGGTGGCCGTTTAAGATGGCGACTCCTGAGGTGTTCCTTTTGTTGTGGGTGAAGTTATGTTTTGCTCTTTCCCCCCTCGTTTTTTGACACTGCTTGGGGACGTCCCTAAGGTCAAGAATTAAAGGATATGTGTCCATCAATGAATGAAAGAGAAAATGGGATTTTTGTACTCACTGTAAAATCCTTTTCTCTGAAGTTCATTGATGGACACAGCACCAACCCCTCCTATTTGTTCTGCTTTTTGCCAAACTGAGCTGAAGGAAGCAGGCTAAAGGATTATAGCCAGAGGGACTGCCCCCTGGGCGGTGCGTTCCAGTCTTGCCGTTTTTTACATGTTACATATTCAGCCTAGTCCTCTCCTGAAGGTGGCGTGAGGAGCTGTGTCCATCAATGAACTTCAGAGAAAAGGATTTTACGGTGAGTACAAAAATCCAATTTTTGTATGCACATTTAATGAGACACAGCGCTGCACTATTTACAAAACAAAACTCAGAATTGTCCCACAAAATGTAAGCTTACCAGGTACAGTGGTATATATTTTAGGAAATATAGTTCCAAGCCTTACGCATTGTGGGAATCAGAATCCACCAATCCCTGTTCTTCAAAACCTAGCTTTTTAGTTTTAATAGCTAGGCTATTAAAACCGGTGATTATAGAACAGAATGAACTATGAAGCCCTGGGACAGGAGGCCTGCTTGAAGAGGAAAACGCTGGGGAGCATCCACAACCAGATGAACCAGGTCCACATACAAAATTAAATGGGGGTGTAGGTTGCGCTATGGAATCTTAGAATTAAAGATGAAAAACTGAGTACAAAGTAAAGGTAAGAGCAGCCTCTATTAATTTCCACCCAAATGGGTGGAAAGATACGAAAACAAAGAGAGGGAATAGATATGGCGCTATACCGGTAAGTACGGACTCTCAGTATACTGGCAAATAAAATGCGGACTTAAATGTGTTATGTTGTGTTAGTGAACCTCATATGAGTGGGGGCACATATAATTTTCAGCGTGCTGGTTGATTTAGCATAAAAACATGTATTGTATATATTTCTCAGCGTGCTGGTTAATAAAAGCCAGAGCCACAAAATATCACAAAAATCGCAAAGTCACAAAATAATCATAAAATAAAGGTCATAATATCACAGGACCTAGTGACCCTATTATGAAATGCTTATCACTGTATCAAGGCAGTATATGGTTATTAATAAAGTGCATGTGCAAATAAATTCTTATGTGCCTTAAAAAAGGAAGGTAAAGCTGAGAGTAAATCTAGATGTGATAACTGGTGCAAAAACCGTGTGTTATACTGGTATGCAAAAATAAAATACATGAATAAAAGTAAAAAGTGAATAATCTAATATTTAGTCCAATGTGATGCTATATAATAGGCATAGACATACCATAAAAATGCAATAAAAAATGATATAATGTAAAAATAAAATTTAAAAATAGGAATATAAAAATGTGTAAAAAGATGCAGGTGAATTGTGAACAATAAACGTGATAAAACAAGTCTCTAGTGAGTGACGGAATATTCCGCAGGTGAAAAAAGGAGGGGGGGTGATGGTTTCCAGCGGTGTTCTTCGCATTCGGTGGCTATTAGTGTATTATATTATTATATTATATTATTATATTATATTATTATGCTCTCACCGGAAAAAGGACCCCATCCGGGGTGGATCAACCTTCACAATATTAGCTATTGTGCCGCTCTCTGGCTTCCTTCAGCTGTGAAAGTTAGGGATCCCTCGTTCCTCCGTGAGTGCGGTGTGCCACGTTTATATAAGGTAGAGAAGAGGCACATCCATAGTGTGATACTGTTTTAAAACTTTGTATTTATTGCAGCAAATAGGTTAAAACTACTTACAAACAGGCTGATTAAAATTGCGGTAGTGCATACAACTTTAAAATTCCCGCTCTGTAATCTCCTTCTGAGCTCGAGGTGTACGCTGCTTGGCCACGCCCTACGCGTTTCGTCACACGGACGTCATCTGGAGCCGAAAAGCCCACATACAAAAGGCAACAACCAATCTAGAGCCACAAGGCTAACTGAAATCCCTTCCCCTTTTACTCAGTGCAAAAGCTGCCCAAAGTATAATGGACTTCAATGGACACGGTTTTTGGTGTAGGTCCATTGAAGTCTATTGCACACAAAATGCAGGCTGCTGCGGACAAAAAAGTCCAACCCTTTCCAAAAACGCACTGGCTGAAAGAGGCATAGATGTGAACGTGTACCCTAGGAGCCCTTGTTAAATGGACTGTAATGCGTTTCTGCAAAATGCATTAAAAAGGCTATTGTCTTATCCATCAAGGGATGATGGACTTTGAAGCAGGATGTCCCTTGTGAATTTCTGATGATAGAGTAAATAGGAAGTCTGTCTTCCTGATAGAAGCAGCTTTGAAGTAGGCTCTAATTGCTCTGACTACATCCAGGCAGTGAAGAGTAATCACTCTTTTGGGTGCTTTAGAGTAGGGCACAGTAATGAAAGGGTCATGTGTCCATCGAGATGCAAGACCAGTAGCACCCTAGGAAGACTTGTCTTTGTGAAGAATGATGAATGGTTCTGAGGTGCCCCTATCCCTGTACATTGCACACTTACATCGGCCCCTTCCCTCAAGGAGCCCACAATCCAAGGTCCCCATTCATATACTAGGGCCAATTTTGGACAGAAGCTAATTAACTTACCTGCATGTCTTTGGAGTGTGGGAGGCTATTCGGAGTACCTGGAGAACCATGCAGGCACAGGGAGAACATGCAAACTCCAGGCAGGTAGTGTCGTGGTTGGAATTCGAACCAGCGACCCTTTTTACTGCTAGACGAGAGTGCTAACCGCTACACCTCTGCGCCGCCTCATTGGTACAAAGGGTGTTTTTTTTTTCAGGGTGGAAAAAAACAGATGGATGTCCCAAGGAAGTGCAGGGGGCATTGTAAAGGAAACCTAAACTGAGATGTACCTTAAATGAAGGTTTTGACGAGGAAGAGCAGGACTGGAGGTTTTTGAACGCGCATGGACAAGGTCAAAACCTTATGTTTGTTTCAGAGTGCTTAACCACTTCCCACCCGGCCAATGCATATATACGGCCGGGTGGGAGCCGTCTACTCCTGATAGGACGTTCCTGAACGTCATTCAGAAGTAGCGGGATCGCGCGTGCCCGCGCAGCGGCGCGATCCCGATGTGCTCGTGTCACCCGGACACGGCACATCTGAGATCGGCAGGAGGGCTCTGTGATTGGCCCTCCTGATCACATGACGGCCGTGTCCAATCACGGCCGTCATGTGATGTAAACAAACAGCCGGTTGCTAGGCGATCGGCTCTCCTCTCCTCACACAGAAGTCATCGCTGAGGAGAGGAGAGCAGAACGCTGCAGCCGGCTGATGATCAGTGAGTATGGGTTACTTTTTACAGCTTTTTACTCACTGATCATCAGTCTAGTGTCAACACACAACACACCACACAGTACAAACACAGTCCCCACATATGTCCCCAAACCACACATGTCCCCAAAACATACATGTCCCCAAATAATAAAAACACATGTCCCTAATAATAAAAACATGTCCCCCACATATGTCCCACTAAAATCACATGTCCCAATGATTATCTGCACACATATGTACGTGATCACCTGCACACATATGTACATGATCATTTGCGTACATATGTTCGTGATCACACAAACCAATTATTATACACTTAACGGAATTTTTTTAACCAAAAACATGTAGCAGAATACATTTTGGCTTAAATTTATGACAAAATTTGATTTTATTGGATTTCTTTTCAAATAGAAAAAAGAAAATATTGTTTTTTTTCCAAATTTCCGCTTTTTTTGCGCTTATATCGCAAAAAATTAAACGGAGTCGTGAATAAATAACACCAAAATAAAGCTCTATTTGTGCGAACAAAATGATAACAATTTCATTTGGGTACAGTGTAGCATGACCGCGCAATTGTCACTGAAAGCGCGAGAGCGATGAAAGCTGAAAATTGGGCTGGGAAGGAAGGGGGTGAAAGTGCCCTGTATTGTTAAGGTCAAGTTCTGGTCTAGTCCTAATTTATAGGAGTACCAGAATGCTAGGCACAGAGTAATCTCTGGATTGAAGTGCCTGTGTTCACACCAGGTGAAGGCTTTGCAGGCATGAAGTGGCTTTTCTTGCATTGTAGGAATAACACTGAGACTCCCCTGTCCCTTTTTAGACCTGGGCTTCAACAGTCATGCCGTTAGTTTGTGACTGAGAAGCAGGAGGGAATAAAGGGCACTCAGTCATGAAGTCTAGTCAGTTGGGAAGAGGCACTGGGTTATCTTCTAGTAGTCTTCTAGTATGTCTAGGTTCTTCTGAGAAAATTTAGTACAATCAGAATCCCTGTTTCCTTGGATAGAAGTAGATTCGAATGGACCATGGCCCTGGACCTGTAGAGCACCCTGTGGCTACACGTGTTGCACAAATTTCAAGGTAAGCACCTATGCAGGCTCCAGTGACCACATTTTTTCAGTCTGTCTGTACAGTTGGCCTGGGTACAACTCTCAAGGTTTTAATGAGGTTGCACTGATCCAGATGCCATTCTGTTTTAGAAGAAATTAAATAGTTGAAAAATCGAAATATTAGGTGAGAAGTTGTCCAAATTGTGCCAGTGTCCAGTAACCCAGGGTCTATGAATAATCAGCCTGTGTCCTGTGCGATTTATAACAAACAGTTGTCTTTGGCAAATATGAGGGTTTAACCAGCAGGGGCCACCTTGGGCTGTGCTTTTGTTTTGTGCCATTCACTCTACTTCTGATGGTGTTATAACTCGCCTGTCAAGATCTCCACAGTGCTTTTTAATGAGGAAATTTAGATCTTTCACTCTAAATTGAGCTGAATTTGTAAGTTGTTCTTCTGTGTTATCAGCCATTTATGGCTTATTCAGAGATGGCTAAACTCCCCATCTGGAAGCAACAGCAATCTGTTCTATGGCCCCACACACACTAGAACCTCTTGCCCTGAATTCAGGGCTGGTCAGAATCTGGTCACAGGGTATGCATCTGGCCATGGCTGTTAAAACACAAGGTGTGCATGGGGCTAATTTCTCCCTCTGCCATAATCACCAAATCTCAATATGCTTTTCCATGCTATGGTCACAGAAAAAAAATCCCAAAAAGAATTTAGGTGTTTGCTGCTGTATAAACAACCCTACAATACTGATTGAAAAAATATATACAAGTATACAGCGCTGAAGAATTAAGAAAATTCCCACATTTTAATGACCTGCTGGTACCCAAATCACTCAAAAATGCTATACAGATATAATACCTTACACCAGTATAAATCATTGTAAAAAGTTCAGTAGTATGCAATCCAATTTTTTTTTTTTACTTTTGATGCAATCACCAGATCTTGCTGGCGGATGCTTGTTTGAATGACCCTTTATAGTAAGAGGTTAATTTAAGACTGAATTTGTTTATTATGGAATTAGCTGCCTGAAATTCAGCTACACGTGTTGTATGCATTTATTAATTTTGAAAGTAAATATTTACACCTCTGTTTTTGTTTTAGTGCTTGAAGTACTTATGTTTGGAAGAGATGCCAATGTGGCTGAAGCTTGGCTTTCCAGCCAGGAACCTATTGTCAGGTCATCTGAACTCGGTGGCAATGTAGATGAAGTGGAAAACCTAATTAAGAGGCATGAAGCCTTCCAAAAAGCAGTATCTACTTGGGATGAGAGATTTTTGCTTCTAGAAAAACTAACTACGGTGAGGATACAATGCCTTAAAGGTCTACTTTATCTGCTTCTGTAGGAAAGCAAACCCTTTGTACATGATAATTAGACAAAAATTCAACTTGTAGGTGCTGTGCCTAGGGCCTTCAGAGGAGGGGGGGGGGGGGGGGGGGAAACAAAAAAAATAAGGTAAATGGGATTGAAGCAGAAACTGGATAGGGCCTTCAAGGGAAGGAAAAAAATGATATAAGGTAAAGGAGACATGCGTATTCGTTCTTGGATTTCTGCACAAAGTACCTCAAATTTCAAAGTGAAAAGTTGCTTTTGTGGAAGAGGTTCCTGCTATAAAGACCAGTCAATGCTGCTTTCTCCTTGTGTATGCCCTTTCCACTAGTTTTCTACAGGCAGTCTGTAGTGGGTGGACCTGTGTCCCTCCCTTAGCTCTGCCCTTTACACAGTCTGTGCAGTCCAGAATTGGTATGACTGCTACTTTCTTTTCTTACATGAGGGGACACAGAGCAATAGTACTTACTATGTGGGTTATAGGGCCACTGATAGGTGATAGACCCTGGCACACCCTAAGGCAAGAAGTATACTCCCCATATAACCCCTCCCACTACTGGGAATCCTCTGCTTTGGGATTCCAGCAATTGATGCTGCAATCGCCTCGGTGAGCAAGAATCTCACATGTCCGGTGGGTAATGCGCTGATGTTAAAGGATCCAACAGATAAAAAGTTGGAACTTCTTTATAAAAGCAATATGTCTTTAGCAATTTCAGTAGCGCAGCCGGTTCTTGCTGAAATTGGTGTATCCCAGTCCATTAAGGAACAGTTTGTGGAGATACTGCCTGATCAGCAGGCCCAGCAATGGGCTGGCGTATCAGATGCACTATGTTTCACAGTAGATGCTATGAGAGATTCTATAATTTAAGCCTCACGGCTTATGCTTGGACTAGTGCATTCTTGCAGAGTTCTATGGCTGAAAAATTGGTCAGCCGAAGCACCCTGTAAAAAGCTCCTAGCTAGTTTCCCCTTTTCATGGTGAACGGCTATTTGAAGACGATCTGGGTAAAATACATCCAAAGGATCTCTAATGGGAAAAGCTCTTTTTTTACCAGTAAAGAAGTTCAAATGTTGCTCCTTTAAGCGTGCTGCCTCTCCTGTGCCAGGGGCATCAGCCTCTAGGCAGTCTCGACGGCCTCAACCATCAGGTTCAAGGGGGAGACCCCAAGGGCAGCACCAGGGTCAGAAGAGATCTTTGGGCAGAAAGCCCACAAAGCAGGATGCTAAAGCCTCCTCATGAAGGGGTGCCCCCGCTCGCTTGGGTGGGGGGAAGGCTCCTGCATTTCTCAAAGATCTAGCAGGAACAATGTCAAGACAGATGGGTGGCTTCTGCAGTTTTCTCTAGGTTACAAGTAGAGTTCCGATATTTCCATCTCTTCGTTTTTCCCAAGGGCAAATGTTCCCAAGGATCCAGAGAAAAAGTCTTTCTGGCTCTGGATCATCTATTATCCCAGTCGGTGATATCAGAGGTTCCCTTAGTGGAACGGGGCACAGGTTTTGATTCAAACCTTTCACGGTTCCAGAACCAAACAGAGGTAAGACACATTCTAGATCTCAAAGATCTGAATCGGCATTTAAACATCCGATCCTTTCACATGGAGTCAATCCGATCGGTTGTGTCCATCCTGCAAGGAGGGGAGTTTTTGGCTTCGATCAAAGATCAAAGATGCATAACTCCATGTGCTAATATTTCCCACTGACCAGAAATTTCTGCGCTTTGAAATATAAAATCATAATTTCTCTTGTATTCACCGACCAACACAGCGCCTCTCTGTAACAAAATGTGTTGTTAGCCCTATCACTGGAGATTACTAGGCAAAGTTGTAATACAACACTTCAGAACTTTTAGTTCCGCCCAGAGGGCTGTCCCTAGGCTACAATCTCCACAATCTGCCCTAGCAGCCTTAGTTTTATTTTGCCTAGTGAAGGAGATACACCTAGGAACCCTGCGGGCCCATAGGTCCGTGTTTTTTTGATGCAGAAGCTTGGCTTTTTGCGCAAGATGAATGATCCTGTGATCTTCTATCAACAGCCGGCTGGGTGACAGGCTGGTTCACTTATCCTTGTAGTCTCCCAAGTCTGGCCATCGAGTGTGTGCAGGTCGCAGCTACGGCTCAGCAGGCCACGACATAGCTCAGCTCCAGAGGTGGTCATGAGCTTTTATGCTGCGGGATGTACATATGACCGGGCTACTGATGTCTGCATCACAGTATGCCGGGCCAGTAGACTTCCCTGTACTGATCAGGAGTTGGCTACAATGGAATGTCTCCCAGCTCTTCAGGACTGGTAAATACAGCTCTCCCTGTCTTGGCAGGGTTGAGCAGCTGGGCATTCCTTGGGAGGTCGATTCGGGGGCCACCTCACCCCCTTTCTTCTCTCCCATGTCCCTAACTCCCCTCCTTTTCCCCCCCTCATGGGGGTGCTGTACATGTACTGAGCGGTGTGTGTGCCCTGGGCTCTCACCTGGGTTCTGGCTGTGCTGGGGTGCCTGGGTCCTGTGTGCTTTAATCCCGGAGGGTGCCTGGGAGGTTTGCCCCTATGTTGGTGCAGCACTGTCTGCCACATGTTTTCTTTCTGCCTCTCATGGCGCTGGCTGGTGGCCATTTTTAGTGTGGGCAAGGGACAGCATGCTTCTGGGCTTCAAGCTGCCATTTTCCCGGTGATTCCCTATTCAGAACACTGGCGATCGTTTTCTTGAAGCTGGACCACGTTTTTTGTGCTCTAGCAGCAGCTCCTGTGCCCTCAGCTTCCCGCTTTGTCACCACAGAGCGCTGGGAGGCTTTCTGTGTAATCTGGACACCTGTTTCAGATCGCTCAGCGATCGGGCTGATGGACTGCCACCGACACAGCTTTGGTCCCCCTGCATCTGGGAGTGCTAGGGATCTACAGGCACTGCTGTAAAACAGCTCCAAGATAGAGGCAGTGCGTGGGAAGAAAGGTGCTAAAAAGTGGCCCCTGCCCCCCTCCCCCCCCCTGTCCTCTGGGGAGAGCTCTGACGCAGACTCGGGTCTTGCTGAGGCCAGTGACCCCTGCTCTTTGTTGTCAGTGAGAATGAGTCCCCGTCCGGGTCCGTGCATGACAAATCGCTAGTTGGAGCACTTATCACAGCTGTGCATGATACCCTGAAGATTCAGGAGCCAGCGGATCCATCTGCTGATGTACCGGTCCCTTTTGAGTCCCGCAAGCCAGCACGTTCACCTAAGGTGTTCCCGTATCTGACTTATTTTGACAAGTTCATTTACAAGGAATGGGGTCGCTCACAACGGACCTTTTCGGTCCTCAAATACTTGGTGGTGCGTTACCCCTTTGAGGAAAGCCTTCTCAAGAAATGGTCGGCTTCTCCGGTCGTGGACACCCCAGTATCCAGGTTAAATAAAGTAACCACGATCCCGGTTGAGGGGACTCCTGCATTCAAGGATCCCACGGACAAGAAGGCCGAGGCAGAAGCTTGTTCCTTGTTTACGGTTGTGGGGTCAGCCGTGCGACCTGTACTGGCATCCGCACTGGTGTCGCAGACACTGAGTGGGCAAAACTTTTGCACCGCAAATTGGGAGAGCAACAGGCGTCCCCTGTCTGCATGGAACTAGCAGACCAACTAGTGCAAGGACTTAAGTACGTCTGTGACTTGGCCCTGGATAACTCTCCCTCTGTTATCCAGGGCTCCAGTGTCAGCTGTGGCGCTGAGGTGCCTGATTTGGCCAAAATGCTGGTCTGCTGACCAGGCATCCAAAAAAGCCCTGACGGACCCTCCTTTCCTTGGCGACCGTTTCTTTGAAGCCTCGTTGGATGACATTATTAAAAAATGCCACTGGTGATAAGAGTACACTACTCCCACAGGCCAGGAAAGCTAAGGAGCCATGACGTAGGCAAGGCCCCTCTTTTTCACAACCGGCATTTTCATCCACCCGGAGCTTCGACGAAATGTCCCCAGCCCGACAGGACACCCACAGACAGTCAAAAATGTCCCTGGAACCTTAAGCCTACGAATAAAAGTGCTACCGCATGAAGGTTTGCCCCCATCCGTGTTTCGGGTGGGGGGTTGCCTTCGGGAGTTTGCAGGCCCGGTGGTCCTCCCGGTTATCTGACCAATGGGTCTGTGATCTGATTTCCACAGGCTACAAGATAGTTTCTTTCTTGGCCGCCAAACAGATTCTTCCGCTTCAGTATACCCGGGTTCGCCGGGAGGCCCTGTTGGGGGCGGTAAGGGATTTGCTGAATCGCGGGGTGATTGTACCAGTCCCAGAATCGGAACGCTTCCAGGGATTCTACTCAAATCTGTGGTTCCCAAGAAGGAAGGGGTACGTCCGATCTTGGACTTGAAAGCCCTCAATCATTTGTAAAGGTATAAAAACTAAATAAATGCAGCGCTAGCAAACACCACATAATTGAATTATGCAAGAATTTGGGTGGCTATTGAACCTAAAGAAGTCGGTGATTGTACTGACCCAGCGTCTGGAGTACCTAGGTTTGATGTTGGACTCCAGGGAAGCGAGAATTTTTCTCCCCTCAGACAAATTGCAGACTCTCAGATCTGCGGTCAAACTACTGATGAACCGCAAGTGGTCATCACTCCGCTTTTGCATGCGAGTGCTGGGACTCATGGTAGCCTCCTTCGAGGTAGTACCCTACACCCAGTTCCACACCAGAGTGCTGCAGAACGAGATTTTGTTAAAATGGGACAAATCTCAGTTGTCCCTAGATCGACAGATCCAGGTGAGCTAGCCAGTCAGGGACTCTCTGATCTGGTGGTTGAGGTCCCCAGTGATTCAGTGCGGAAAATCATTCCTTCCTCTGAAATGGACGGTGATCACTACGGACGCCAGTCTATCCGGCTGGGGTGTAGTGATGGGGGCATCCAAATTGCTAATCAATCTGCTCGAATTGAGAGTGATCAGGCTGTCTCCACACATGGTCGGTGAGTCTTCAAGGCCGTCCAATCAGGATACAGCCGGACAACGCCATGGCTGTGGCGTACGTATATCACCAAGAAGGAACAAGCTCAGCCGCTGCTTGGGAGGTCGCTCACATACTTCAGTGGGCAGAGCGACACGTACCGACCCTGTCGTCCATTTACATCCCGGGGGTGGAGAACTGACAGGCGGACTATCTGAGTCAACAGATGTTGGACCTAGAAGAATGGGCATTGCATCCGGAGACATTCAAGCTGCTGTGCCTAAAGTGGGGAACACCAGATGTGGATCTACTGGCCTCCCGTCTCTATCGAAAGGTGCCAAGATTCGTGTCCAGGACAAGAGATCCGTGGGCAGACGCGCTGGTGGCTCCGTGGGATCAGTACCAGCTGATTTACGCCTTTTCCCCACTGAAAATGTTACCGATTCTGCTTCGCAGAGTGGAAGCCGAGGGGATCCCAGTAATACCGGTTGTCCCAGATTGGCCTCAGCATCCTTGGTACGCAGACCTGGTGTGCCTGGTGGCAGATGCTCCCTGGCGGCTGCCGTTGCGAGAGGACCTCCTATCTCAAGGTCCAATCTTTCACCCTGCTTTACCATCGATGGCTTTAACGGCCTGGCTGTTGAAAGCCAGGTTTTGTGGAACCGGGGTCTTTCAGACTCAGTGATTCCGACCATGCTGAGAGCGTGGAAATCTTCTTCCAGGAAGATATGCCATCGTACTTGGAAGGCCTATATCTCCATGTGTGAGGAGAAAGGGTGGCATCTGCGCTCCTTCTCTATATCCAGGATCCTGCTGGTTCTTCAGCAAGGTGTAGATCAGAGGTTGGCGTTGAGCACCATCAAGGGGCAAATTTCAGCTCTGGCTGTCTTTTTTTTTTTTTTTTCTTTCAGCGACCCCTAGCGTCTCACTAGTGAGTACTTTTGTTCAGGGGGTGCGCCATGTAGTCCATCCGGTGCATCCTCCGTTGCCTCCGTGGGATTTGAACCTGGTGTTGACGCTTCAGAAGCCGCTGTTTGAGAATATCAGGGAGATTCCTCTGTTGATCCTTTCACAGATGGTGGTCTTTCTAGTGGCCATCACATCGGCCAGGAGGTTTTCGGAACTGGCGGCCTTGTCCTGCAAGTCCAAAGACATGCAGGTAGATTAATTGGCTTATGTCCAAATTGGCCCTAGTATATGAATGGGGACCTTGGATTGTGGGCTCCTTGAGAGTAGGGACCGATGTGAGTGTGCAATGTACTGGGATAGGGACAATTGTAGACACTCAATGGACTGGATGGACTGGTGTCTTTATTCAACCTTACTAACTATGTAACCAAGTCTCCTTATCTGGTCATCCACAGGGATAAGGTGGTGTTGCGTTCGCAACCGTCCTTTCTACCGAAAGTGGTCTTAGCATTTCATATCAATGAGTACATTGTATTACCATCGTTGTGTCCTAAGCCGAAGCACCCCAAAGAGGTGGCCCTTCACGCTCTCGATGTGATTAGGGCTCTGAAAGTGTACTTGTCTGTCACAGCTTCCTTTCAGAAGTCACTCACTGTTTCAGTGGCTGGTCCTTAGAAGGGTATGGCGGTCTCGTCGGCCACCATTTCCAGATGGATCAGACAGATTATAGTCCAAGCATACGCCTTAAAGGGGCAGGTGCCCCCTTTCCAGTCATGGCCCACTCTGAGAGCATTCGGAACGTCTTGGGCCTTCCGACACCAAGCGTCTGTCTCTCAGGTATGTAAGGCGGCGACCTGGTCGTCTGTCCATACGTTTACCAAGTTCTACAAGGTAGACATCAGTGCATCGGCTGATGCTGGTTTTGGCCGCAAAGTTTTGCAGGCGGCTGTGTAGTTGCTATTGAGTTTTTTCCCTGGTTTTTCGATAAAAACACAGTACTGTTGTTATTGCACTGTTGCATTACTTCCGCAAGGTTGCAGTCTGGGGCATCACTCCTGTTGAGGATGCCCGGTTTTGTGGTGGAATTTCCCCACACTGCTGTTTTTTTGTGGGTTTAGTTTCACTAGTTCCCACTTGCCATGATGGATGACAATTTTTATGCTGTTTTTCCCACCCCTCGTTTGGCACTGCTTGGAGATGTCCCATGTAGTTACAGAGAGGAGCCGTGTCGGTTGGTGAATATAAGAGAAAATAGGATTTTTGTACTCACCGTAAAATCCTTTTCTCTGTAATTCACTGACCGACACAGCACTCACCCCTCCTTTTTCTATGTTCTACTGCTTGTTGACGTACTGAAGCTGCTAGCAGCAGGAGGAGGGTTGATAGCACGGGGCCCGCCCCCCCCCCCCCCCCCCGGAGTGGGATTAAAGTTGTGTATTGTGTAACAATTTTGCCTAGTTTCTCCTAATGGCAGGCTATACAACCCATGTAGTTAGAGAGGAGCTGTGTCGGTCGGTGAAATGCAGAGAGAAGGATTTTATTGGGAGTACAAAAATCCTATTTTTTCCAAAAAAGTGCTCTTGTAAGACCGCTGCGCAAATACGGTGTGAAAAAAATTATTGCAATGACTGCCATTTTATTCTCTAGGGTGTTAGAAAAACACCCTAGAACCCTCAAACGTTAAACATGTAAACACCAAAATCTCAAAACGAAAAAGATCAGTAAATGCTGTCATGCCTATGTTTCACCACTGGGGGGCTGTATTGAGCCCTGACCGCCTCACATTCCGAGCACGCCGTGTCAGGGGAGTGCCACCCAAGTGTTTCCTTGGGGGGTGTTCTCCCCACCAGACCCCCCCATGCTAACTGTTTACTTGGGGGGGCCTCCAACGGCATGCCGCTTGGTGGCTTACAGCCCCCTCGTGCCATTCTGCTCCATCCCGTGGGTCCCATAGGACCTGGAGCCCACTGCTTGCTTGGGAAAAGGCTTGATTTTTTTTTATTTTTTTTTTAAAGTAAGGGGAAGAGCTGTAGGCAACGTGGGGGGGTCGGGCTTAGTGTGGAGTTGGCCAATGTCCAACACGAGGAGGTGGCATTAAGAGGTTTGGTGACACAGGTATTTCCTTTGACACATTTTACTTTTGCATCAGGCTGTTCATTAATAGCAGCAACTGAGCTGGACTATTGCTCAAGCAGTGAATGCATTCCTTCTGGTAGTAACTCTGCTTTGTGCATTGGGCTATGAGCGGAAGGGGGGGTAAAAAAAAAACACCTCAAAGGGCTCTAGATGGTCTGTTGCATGACAGCCTAAATCCATCTCAAAAAAAGATGACATCCTCCTCTGAGAGTGATGTGGCCGGTCAGAGTGAGCCATCAGGAAAGGCTGGTGTTGTAGATGCTCTTGACACTGCAGCCCCTGTGTATATCACTAAGGAGGTTTTTTTTTCGTCTGCCATTTTAAGTTTGGAGCAAAAGATTGATGCTTTAACCACTTCCCGATGGGCGCACGCCGATGTACGTCGGCAGAATGGCACAGGCAGGCATATTGGCGTACAGGTACGTCCATTTCTATATGCCGCCCTGCCATTGCGTGCGCGCCGGTTGTGACCCCCGTGAGTCCAGTTGCGGGTCCCGCGGACTCTATTGCCGCAGGGATACCCGTGATCGTCTCACAGGGAGAAGCTGTTGTAAACGGCATCTCCCCATTCTGCCTAGCAACAAGCGATACTGTTCTCTTCTCCATGTGATTGGAGCAGAGATCATTGTTCACTAACACAAAGCCCAGCCCCCCACAGTTAGTAACACTCCCCTAGGAACACTTAACCCCTACACTGCCACCCCCTGGTTAACCCCCTTCACTGCCAGTGTCATGACAATGGTCCCAAAAATGTCCGATGTGTCTGACATAATGTCGCAGTCACAATAAAGATCGCTGATCACCGCCATTACTAGTAAAAAAAAAAAAAAATTAATAAAACTATCCCCTATTTTGTAAACACGAACTTTTGCGCAAACCAATCGCTAACCGCTTATTGCAATTTTGGTAAAAAAAAATGTAGCATACGTATTGGCCTAAACTGAGGGAAAAATGTTTTTTATATATTTTTGGGCGCTATTTATTATAACAAAGAATAAAAAATAATGCGTTTTTTTTTTATTTGTTGCTCTATTTTTGTTTATAGCGCAAAAAATAAAAACCGCAGGGGTGATCAAATACCACCAAAAGGAAGCTAGATTTGTGGGAAAAAAGAACATCAATTTTGTTTGGGAGCCACGTTTCATGACGGCGCAATTGTCAGTTAAAGCGACGCAGTGCCAAATCGCAAAAAGTGGTCTGGTCTTAAGCCAGCAAAATGGTCCGGTCTGAAAGTGGTTAATCGCATCCCAGAGTGGACCTAAGCGTAACATATCCCTATCCAACGCTCAAGACCCTCATGCTGAGGAACAAGGGGCGAGATCATTTCTCTCAAAAGATCAGGAAGAGGGTGATGATTCCTCTTCTGAAGATCCTAATATGGAAGGATCGGCTTCACAGGAGAGACTGTTGGTACACACACTCACTAAATCTACTTTTTTACTGCCTGTAACGCAGTCAGTCGATGAGCCCACTTCTGGTTTGGGGTCATTAAAGCCTCCCCAATCTGTTGATGCCTTTCCTATCCATTCATGGCTAAAGAAGCTTATGTATTCTGAGTGGGAGCACCCAGATAGTTTTTTTTTTTTTTTCCTCCTAAAAAGTTTTCCATACGTTATCCTATGGAGGAAGAATTCTATAAGAAATGGATTCCAGCAATTGACGCTGCTATTTCCTCTGTAAACAAAAACCCGACTTGTCCTGTAGATGATGCCCAAATGTTGAAGGATCCAACAGATAAGAAATTGGAATTTCTTTTTGAAAACATTTCTCTCGCAGGTTGTCGTTCAGCCTGCATTGGCAGCAATTGGAGTATCTGTCATTAAAGGACCAGTTTGCAGAGGTACTCAAAATTATTCCTGATTAGCAGGCCCAGGAGTTGGCCAGTATATCACAAGCATTGTGTTTCACAGTAGACGCTATGAAAGATTCTATTCACCAAGCCTCACTGCTCATGCTAGGGCTGTTGCGTGTGCGTAGAATCCTATGGCTGAAAATTGGTCAGCCGAAGCTCCATGTAAAAAGCTCTTGGCCAGTTTCCCATTTCATGGTGAAAGGTTATTTGGAGACAATCTGGATAAGTATATCCAAAGAATTTCTAATGGGAAAAGTTCTCTTTTACCAGTGAAGAAGTTTAAGCATTTTTCCTTTAAATGTGTGTCTCCTCCAGTGCCAGAGGCACCAGCCTCCAGGCAGTCTCGATGGCCCCCACCGTCAGATTCAAGAGGGAGACCTCAGGGTCCATCCCAGGGCCAAAAGAGGACCTGGGGCAGGAAACATGCAAAACAAAATACTAAAGCCTCCTTCTGAAGGGGCGCCCCCCCCCCCCCCCTCGCTCGAGTAGGGGGAAGGCTTCTACAGTTTTCAAAGATCTGGCAGGAACAATGTCAAGACAGTTGGGTGGCTTCCTCAATTTCTCGAGGTTACAAACTAGAGTTCCGAGAATTTCCATTTTCTCAGATCAAACGGTCCCAGGGAAAAGGGACTCAGTCTCTATATCTCCATCTCCCTCTCCTCCCAAGGTGATATCAGTGGTTCCCATAGAAGAGCAAGGGTCAGGGTTTTATTCAAACCTCTTCATTGTACCAAAACCAAACTGGGAGGTCAGGCCCATTTTAGATATCAAGAATCTAAACCAGTGCTTGAATATCCATTCCTTTCGCATGCAGTCAATCCGATCAGTAGTCTCCATCCTACAAGGAGGAGAATTTCTGACATCAATGATGCTCATCTCCATGGGCCAATTTTCCCTGCTTACCAGAAATTTCTGCGCTTCGAGGTAGAAAATCTTTATTTTCAGTTTGTAGCTCTGCCTTTTTGGTCTAGCTACTGCACCTCAAGAGTTCACAAAGATCTTGACCCCTCCTTTAGCGAGGTTAAGGGCTCAGGGTATAACGATACCAGCCTATTTAGACGATCTACTCTTGGTAGATCAGTCAGTAACCCACCTAAACCAAAGTTAGTCACAGCAGTGAGTTACCTAGAATTCCTAGGCTGGATTCTCAACCTAGAGAAATCCTCCTTAAAACCATCAAGGAGATTGCAGTACTTGGGGCTGATCATAGATACAATTCAGAAGAGGGTGTTCTTACCCCAGGAAAGGATCAGTTCCACAAGGGGAACTAATTTGGCTTTTCAAAACAAAGAAAAGTCCTTCTATTCGGCTTTGCATGAAGTTGTTAGGAAAGATTGTGGCTTCTTTCGAGGCCATTCCTTATGTGCGGTTTCCTTTAAGACTGCTGCAAAACAGTATTCTGTCAACTTGGAACATCCAAGATCCAAGCTTTGGACTTTACAATACTCTTATCCCCGGAAGTACATCAGAGCGTCATTTGGTGGTTGATATCCATGAACTTTCTAGAAAAGGAAATCCTTTCTACCAGTATCCTGGAGGGTGGTAATGACAAATGCCAGCCTTCTGGGATGGGGAGCAGTCCTAGAAGAAGCATCTGTCCAAGGGAAGTGGTCCAAATCAGAGAGGACCTTGCCCACCAATATTCTAGAGATTCAGACAGTACGTCTGGCCCTAGAGGCTTGGACGCACAGACTACGGAATTGTACTGTCAAGATCCAATCCGTCAATACCACGGCTGTGGCCTACATCAATCGCCAAGGGGGTACGGGAAGTCGTACAGCCCAAAGAGAGGTGAATCATGTTCTAATCTTGGGCAGAAAACAACGTTCCTTGCCCATCAGCGATTTTCATTCCAGGGAGAGAAAATTGGCAGGCGGACTACTTGAGTTGGCAAAAATTGTTTCCGGGAGAATGGTCCCTTCACTCTGACATCTGTCTATGTCAAAGATGGGGTGTTCAAGATGTGGATCTGTTTGTGTCCAGATTCAACAACAAGGTCTACAACTTGGTGTGAAGGACAAGGGATCTGCTGGCATACAGAACAGATGCCTTAGTTTTTCTCAGTTTTCACTGATCTATGTATTCCCTCCTGTTCTGATTCCGCGCCTTCTTCCCAGGATCAAGCAGGAAGGGAATGATGGGATTCTTGTGGCCCAGGAGATCTTGGTTTGCCAAGATCATAAAAATGGCAGTAGGGGACCCTTGTACTCCACTATGGCCAGACCTTCTCTCGCAAGGTCCAGTATTCCATCCTACCTTACAAACACTAAATTTAATGGTTTGGCTATTGAGTTTCACATTCTAAAGGATCGTGGGCTGTCAGCTTCAGTAGTTTCTACCTCGCTTAATGCTAGGAAACCGGCCTCCAGGGTCATATACTATAGAGTCTGGAAAGCATATGTCTCCTGGTGTGAATCCAGGGGTTGGCACCCCAGGTAATGTCATAGGTGGGATCCTTGAATTCCTGCAGATGGGATTAGAGATTAAGCTGGCCCTGAGTACTATCAAAGGCCAGGTATCTGCCTTATTGGTATTTTTTCAACGACCACTTGATTCTGACTCTCTGGTCAGGGGGTAACGATGATTAATCCTTTTTTTTTGCCATATCCTCTGCTAGAAGAGTATCGGAGTTGGCGGCTCTTTCTTGTAAAGAACCATATTTGATTATTTAAATGGAATAGTTATTACTGTGCTCCAGTGGAATATGAATAAATGGCCAATGGTGCTGCAACCAGCGTATGGGCCAAACACTAGCAAAAAAAATATATGCAAAAAACAATCAAGTGATGGTGTTGCGCTCCAATGTGAACTATGATAATATAAATACCCACTTACAACGTGGACACAGATATGGGGTAAAAAAAAAAGTATGTGTGTATATATATATATATATATATACACATACACACACACACACACACACACCCTTGCGAAAGTATTCGGCCCCCTTGAACTTTTCAACCTTTTGCCACATTTCAGGCTTCAAACATAGATATAAAATTTAAATTTTTTGTGAAGAATCACCAACAAGTGGGACACAATTGTGAAGTGGAACGAAATCTATTGGATAATTTAAACTTTTTTAGCAAATAAAAAACTGAAAAGTGGTGCGTGCAAAATTATTCGGCCTCTTTACTTTCAGTGCAGCAAACTCACTCCAGAAGTTCAGCGAGGATCTCTGAATGATCCAATGTTGTCCTAAATGACTGATGGTGATAAATAGAATCCACCTGTGTGTAATCAAGTCTCTGTATAAATGCACCTGCTTTGTGATAGTCTCAGGGTTCTGTTGAAAGATCAGAGAGCATCATGAAGACCAAGGAACACACCAGGCAGGTCCGTAATATTGTTGTGGAGAAGTTTAAAGCCGGATTTGGATACAAAAAGATTTCCCAAGCTTTAAACATCCCAAGGAGCACTGTGCAAGCGATTATTTTGAAATGGAAGGAGTATCAGACCACTGCAAATCTACTAAGACCTGGCAGTCCCTCTAAACTTTCAGCTCAGACAAGGAGAAGACTGATCAGAGATGCAGCCAAGAGGCCCATGATCACTCTGGATGAACTGCAGAGAACTACAGCTGAGGTGGGAGTCTGTCCATAGGACAACAATCAGTCGTACACTGCACAAATCTGGCCTTTATGGAAGAGTGGCAGGAAGAAAGCCATTTCTCAAAGATATCCATAAAAAGTCTCGTCTAAAGTTTGCCACAAGCCACCTGGGAGACACACCAAACATGTGGAAGAAGGTGCTCTGGTCAGATGAAACCAAAATCGAACTTTTTGCCCACAATGCAAAACGATATGTTTGGTGTAAAAGCAACACAGCTCATCACCCTCAACACACCATCCCCACTGTCAAACATGGTGGTGGCAGCATCATGGTTTGGGCCTGCTTTTCTTCAGCAGGGACAGGGAAGATGGTTAAAATTGAGGGGAAGATGGATGCAGCCAAATACAGGACCATTCTGGATGAAAACCTGTTGGAGTCTGCAAAAGACCTGAAACTGGGATGGAGATTTATCTTCCAACAAGACAATGATCCCAAACATACAGTAAAATCTACAAAGGAATGGTTCACAAATAAACGTATCCAGGTGTTAGAATGGCCAAGTCAAAGTCCAGACCTGAATCCAATTGAGAATCTGTGGAAAGAGCTGAAAACTGCTGTTCACAAACGCTCTCCATCCAACCTTACTGAGCTCGCTGTTTTGCAAGGAAGAATGGGCACGAATTTCAGTCTCTCGATGTGCAAAACTGATAGACATACCCCATGCAACTTGCAGCTGTAATCGCAGCGAAAGGTGGCTCTACAAAGTATTAACGCAAGGGGGCCGAATAATTTTGCACGCCCCACTTTTCATTTTTTTATTAGTTAAAAAAAGTTTCAAAAATCCAATAGATTTAGTTCCACTTCACAATTGTGTCCCACTTGTTGGTGATTCTTCACAAAAAATTTTAATTTTATATCTTCATGTTTGAAGCCTGAAATGTGGCAAAAGGTTGAAAAGTTCAAGGGGGCTGAATACTTTCGCAAGGCACTGTGTGTGTGTGTGTGTGTATATGTGTGTGTGTGTGTGTGTGTGTGTGTGTAATATATATATTATTTTTGTCCCATATCCGTGTCCACGTTGTAAGTGGGTATTTATATTATCACAGTTCACATTGGAGCGCGACACCATCACTTGATTGTTTTTGCATATTTGATTATTCATAAGGATAAGGTGGTATTGCGGCCTCATCCTAAATTCCTACGGAAGGTAGTGACAGGTTTTCATTTAAACCAGGATATTGTTCTGCCTTCTTTTTTTTCCAGAACCTTGGGCTGTGGAAGAGAGGTCACTACATTCTCTTGATGTAGTGAGAGCGGTCAAGGTCTATGCTGAGATTCACAAAACAGATGTTTTGTTTGTATTGCCAGACGGTTCTAACAGGCAGCATCAAAATCTACTACTTCCAAATTGATTTTGTCAAGTGATAGTTCAGGCTTATGATTTAAAAAGGAAAACCCTCCTCCTTTTCATGTTAAAGCGCACTCCACCAGGGCTGTAAGTGCTTCTTGGGCAGGGCATCACCAGGCCTCCATGGCTCAGATCTGTAAGGCCACAACTTGGTCTGCAGTCCATACATTTACCAGATTCTATAAATGGTTGTAAAAGGTCATGAGGATCTTGCCTTTGGGTGCAGTGTACTGCAGGCTGCAGTATGACTCCTTTTCTTAGTGCCCTACTTTTGTTGAGTCTCCCTCCCTTCAGTTGCCATTGTTATGGGACATCCCACGTAGTAACTACTATGGCTCTGTGTCCCGTAATGTACGATAAGAAAACAGGTTTTTTATAACAGCTTACTTTATAAAAACCTTTTCGTGGAAGTACATCACGGGACACAGAGGTCCCTCCCTTGTTAGATATACATGTGTATTGCTTTGCTACAAAACTGAGGTACTCCCAGTAGTGGAAGGGGTTCTATAGGGAGTGCACTTTTTGTCTTGGGGTGTGCCAATGTCCATCACATGAAGCTGACCTATAACCCACATAGTAACTACTATGACTCTGTGTCCGATGATGTACTTCAAAGAAAAGGATTTTACAGGTAAGCTGTTATAAAAATCCTGTTTTTATATATAAATTATTTATTTTAGTTGGAGGAGCATGAAATGAGGAGGAGGTGGGAGGAAGAAGAGAGGAAAAGAAGACCTCCAACTCCACCTAAAGCAGAGCCAAAGCAAGAGGAGATGAAACAGAACCACCAAATTCTGGAAGACCATTTAATTCCTGCAAGTTTGCTGCAAGAAAGGTGAGCTGATGGATCCAAGGTAACTTGTGTATCTAAAGGTTTACTGCTGGCACAGTCATTTACTGGGCCATTTCTATTGCTGTTAGGCTTCCTACATTGAACTTGTTAGGATAGAAGTATGGCAGTCACCTTCCTCTCCTCCTCTCCTTCTCTACTATGTTTGGATGCAGCAGATCCACAAGAAGTTGTGCTGATTGACTGAGTTCTATCTTTTTTTTTTCTATCAATGCAATTGACTCCAATTGAAACTCTGTATCAGTAATACGGTCTACATGTCAAATACAACAGGCACAAATATTAAAGACCCCTCCAGACAAAGTGTGTCCAGAATAGTTAAAATACTTGCCTTCACTCCCACTCCTGAGTTCTTCAGTGTGAGCTCTGCCCTACCCTTGCATCCAGAATATCCCAGCCTAGTCTGTTGCCAAGTCTGCATGTGTGAAGTAGTCCCGGTTATTCCTTTGGATGATCCACGCTTGGTTGAATGGCTGGAGGCTGCCATGGGTATGGGCAATTTATGCAGATTGTGGTGGAAAACTCCAAAATCGGGATGAAGGCAAGTATTTATCTAGGGTGATATCACCTGGAGTTGGTTTAAAGCTGCACTTCTTTAATAGTAAAGTCGTTTTTTAAGTAGATGATATATTTGATGCAAAAACGTGAGCGAAGTAAAAAGTTATTAAAGAGACTCTTATACATGAGAGCCTTTTGCCAAAACTCACTTAATGTTGAGTAATTTCTCCAGCTCTTATCAGAATGGAGTGAAGTTTATTATGCTCACATTCTTTTCAGTAATTTGCCGTTTTAAAGTTTACTACCAGTCCTGTTCATGTGTTGTATGCTTTTCGGCTTCCTCTGCCCAGTTGTCAGTAGTTTACCAGTGCCAAGTGGGGGAAGTGATTGACAGGCATGGGTGGTGATGTTTTACAGCACATAAACTCCACACAACCCAGCCCCCCCCCCCCCCCCCCCCCGCAAGCTGCCAGTATGAACATCTGCAGCCATCCCTTGTAATTGTGAAGCCAGGTGTCTCCTCTGCAATCTTCCTTTTTACTGTAAGGAAAGCTAGAGAAGACAGACCTGGGTGTCAGCAGCAGCTACAGCATGCCATTTTCAGATCCGAGGGGAGAATGAAGTTGTAACGGTCAGCTTCTATTGCTGCTGGTGGGCAAGTGTGCATGTCTGCAACTCACTAGATTTCTTTACAGTAAAAATGTAAGATTGTAGAAAAAAACAATGAAAAAATAGACCACGAAAGTCACATAGCGTCAGTGTTAAAAAAAGAAAAACCAACAATTGTTTTAAATATATTAACAGTAAAAAGGTGAGACCAGAGCATATTGGTCCCATCAGAGATGATCGAGGGAAGTTGGTCATAAAAAGACAGGAAGGAAGGCATTGGTTTTAAAGGATTTAACCCCTTTATGACAGGCCAGTTTTTGCAATACAGCACGGTGTCACTTTAACTGACAATTGCGTTGTCGTGCAACGTTGTACCCAAACAAAATCGATGTATTTTCTTGTGCTAAACAAAAAAGACTATTTTGAAAAGCAAAACAAAAAAAACATTTTTTTACTTTTTCTTCCGTTTAGGCTAATATGTATTCTGCTACATATATTTTTGGTAAAAAAAAAGTTGCAGTAGGCGTATATTGATTGGTTTGCGGAAAAGTTATAGCATCTACAAAATAGGGGATAGATTTATGGCATTTTTTTTATACTAGTAATGGCACTGATCAGCGATTTTTAGCGGGACTGTGACATTGTGGCAAATGGAACACTTTTGACACTTTTTTTTTTTTTTTAGGACCAGTGACATTTGTACATCGATTAGTGCTACAAAAATGCACTGATTACTGTATGAATTAAGGAGTTAAGTGTCCTAGGGAGGTGTTTCTAACTGTGGGGGGAGTTGACTGGGAGTACAGAGAGATCGCTGTTCCTAATAAGGAACAGACAATCGCACTGTAGTCCCGTGACAGAACAGGGATCTGCTTTGTTTACACAGCCAGATCCCCATTCTGCCTCTGTGGAGCGATTGCTGTTGACTGTCGGACATTGCAGCCACCAGCCATGGGTGCACCAACTGTATCTATTACACGAAGCGCTGTACCAGTAATGGGAATAACGCAATAGAGCCACCCTGCAGCAGTATAGCTGCGGCGACTGGTCGGCAAGTGGTTAAAGAGGGAGTCCACTTGAAAAAAAAATTTTTTAAAAGCCAGCAGCTTTTAATAAATGCTGACTTTTAATAAATTAACACTTACCTTTCCTGGAGTGCAGCCAATTGGGCAGCCAAGGTCGCGCAATTGCTCGGCTCTCGGCTGCTGCCGGCTCCCTTCTCAGTGAGGGAATCGGGAAGTGAAGCATTGTGGCTTAACTTCCCTGTTCCCTACTGCGCATACCTGTCTTAGACGGTTATCTGCACCCCCCTCCCCTGAAAGGTGCCAACTGTGGCACCGGAGGGGGGGAGGGTTCCAATGAGTGGAAGTTCCATTTTAGGGTGGAACTCTGCTTTAAAGAATTGTCAGGTTATAGCTAGACCATTGTTCCTTTTTTATGGACAGTTTACGGACTGGAATACTACCAGCTGATTGGAGAAAATCCAACGTGGTACCAATATTCAAATAAAGGCTGAGATATATTTACCGTGGAACTACGGGCCAGTCAGTCTTACATCAGTAGTTTGTAAATTATTGGAGGGGATAAGGGAAGAATTTTGCTGTCAAACCATAGCAGTAAGCGGCATCGTTCTTGCCAGACCAATTTGTTAATATTCTACAAGGAAGTGAGCTGCCATCCAGATAAAGGAAACCCTGTGGATGTCGTATATCTGGATTTTGCAAAAGCATTTGATACAGTTCCCCATAACCATTTAATTTCCAATTTGAGGTCTGTAGGCATAGACTATAGGGTATGTACCTGGATAGAAAATTGGCTGCTGTAATTTACAGCAAAAGCTGTTCTGCGGGTGCCAAGCACTCAATGTCTGCTGGCACCTGCCGATCGTTGGGGAAAAGATTATGAAAAGAGCTCTGCCTGTGTAAACAAGTCAGAGTTCCGTTCAGGGACTAAAATCCATCTCTTAACCTAGCAAAAGCAGCACACATGGTACACACACACACTGGTTAGGCACAGTTAACCCTTTGCTCACCCTAGATGTTTACTAGATGTTTGCATCCTCCCTAGTAAGTGTCCTTAACAGTGATCATGCATGTTTGTAGCAATGACCGCTGTATTGGTGTCACTGGTTCCCGCAAAGCGTCAAGTGTCAGATTGTCCTCTGCAATATCGCAGTCACGCTGCAAGTCGCTGATCACCACCATTACTAGTATAAAAAAATTCCAGCATATAGCCCATAGTTTATAGATGCTATAACATTTGTGTAAACCAATCAATATACGCTTATTGTAGAGCTGCACAATTCTGGATAAAATTAGAATGTTTTTTTGCTTAGAATCAAGATCACGATTCTTGGCATATCCTCATCTTTCACATTATACAAAAATAATTGGGCTAACTTTCCTGTCTGGTTTCTTTTAATTCATTGATGTATATTTCTTCCTAAAAACTAAAGTTGCACCGATGCCACTTTTTTATGACTGAGTACAAGTACTGATACTTTTTTCAGGTACTCGCCGATACCAATACTTTTTTTAATTTATTTTTTTACCACTTCAATACCAGACACTTTCACCCCCTTCCTGCCCCGGACAATTTTCAGCTTTTAATGCTGTCACATTTTGAATCCGATTTGCACGGTCATGCAACACTGCACCTAAACTAAATTTTTATAATTTTCTTCTCACAAATAGAGCTTTTTTTTGGTGGTATTTGATCACCGCTGGAGTTTTTATTGTTAAAGTAAAAGACCCACATTTTTGAGAAAAATGTTTTTCTTCATTTCAGTTATAAAATGTTTTCTCCTTCACAGACGGGCTCTGATAAGGTGCCACTGACAGGCGGCTGTGATGGTCACTGACGGGCGGCGCTGATAGCACTGATTGGCACTGTGATGGGCACATACAGCTGTTTCTGATGGGGCACTGATTAGCAGCTGATCTGCACCTTTTTGGCAGCTGTGGTGGCACATCTGATGGGGCTGTGCTGATAATCAGTGTGCTGATTATTAACACAGACTCTCCCTGTCAGTGTGAACCGAGGAATGCCGTTTACCGGCACTTCCTGATTCATGCGATGTTCAGCTGTGATTGGTCACAGCTGATCACGTGGTAAGGAGCCTCCGTCAGAGGCAGTGACTGCTGAGCTCTGAGGAAGAAGGGATGGTCCCTCCAAAATGCGACAGATGGCAGTGATTAGTGCAAGCTCCTCTGTCTCCTCTGGAGAGATCTGCTCATCTGTGACTAGATGCTGCTACTTGACGACTATTCATATTGCAAGATTTCATACAATTGTTTGTGAGTAGTTTTCTTTTTAGGGCTTTAATAAATACATATCCAAAGGATAATGCACAAGGCTGGTGCGCTTTTTTTTTTCTTCCCTCTGACTTTTAGGGTTCCCCACCCTTGAGGGTAGCAAGGCCTGTGTTATTATATAGCCGGTTTGGTGGTCTGCTTATGCGCAGGAGCGTTTCTTTCCACGTATGGAGACGCCGTGTGTCAGTGGCATGTCCAAGCTCTGTGCGCCGGCATGTTATCCTGCTGGACGTCACATATACCCAGTCAGGATTACTGAACCACCATTATTCTGCTATAGGCTTGAACGGGAAGTGGTTAATGTCATGCAACAGTGGCACTGATGACGCGTGGAGTGTGTGTGTGTGTGTGTGTGTATCTATATATAATTTAATTCCTTTGATCTGAAAGAACCAAGAGTTGCATTGTTTGCATTGTTTCTCTTTATCGATGAACATTTGCCAGTTATGTTTTTTTGGAGGTTTTTGTTCTTTTTTTTTTTTTTTCTTTTGACAGCTCTACTCGGCTCTGCACTTGTTTAACATGTATGGGGGGAAATGCTGTATAAAGATCATGAAGGGGGGGTTGAATCGTCATCGCAATTTTTTTTTGTTTATTCACGCAGCTCTATCTTTTTGGGATTTTGCAGAATACATATTGGCCTAAATTTATGAAGACCTTTTTGTTTTTGCTTTGTTTTTAATTTTATTGAATACAGTTTATAGCAGAAAGTAAAAAAAAATGTTATTCTCTTTCGTTCATTGACGGACACAGCTCCTTTAATTCTTGACCTTACCCATGCCACCTTCAAGGGAGGACTAGGCAGAACATGTAACGCACATAAAAACAGCAAGTCTGCACAGCACCGCCCAGGGGGGGTCCCTCTGGCTATAACCCCTCACCCTGCTTCCTGCAGCTCAGTTTTTTAATGCCTAGTGTAGAAGGACCTGGTTCCCTGAGGGGACCATTGGTCCTGGGATTTTTTTCCACAATTTTTGATCCTGTGATCTACTATGAACAGCCGGCTGGGTGATAGGCTGGATAATATAAATTGTTGTAGTCTCCCCAGCCTGGCCATCGAGCATGAGCAGACCCTAGCTACATGCTGGGTCGGCCACGACATGCCCCTTCTTCTCCAGGAGCGCGGCCAGTGAGCTATATGCTCCGGGGCACACATATGGCCAGACTACTGCTGTCCGTGTTAGTGTGCCTTGGCCAGCAGCCACCCCGTATTGCTCAGGTGATGGGGCTATGGTGGAATGCGTCCAGCAATCCCATCAGGAAGTGTAAGTACGGCTCTCCCTGGGAGGTCGACTAGGGGGTCTCTCACTCTCCCTTTTCTCTCTGCCTTTCCTCATTCCCTCCTCCCCTTGCTGGGGCCACTGTGTGACCGGGCATGAGGTGCGGTGTATGTACCTAGGTTGGGGGGGGGGGGTGCTCCGAGCTTTGGCAGGGATGCTCTGGCTGTTAAAGTTCGTTTTTGCTTTTCTGCGCTTCGAGGTGCCTGAGTAGATTTACCTCAGGAGAGGCCGTCACCATTTCGCTGAGGCTGCGGCCATTTTTCTGTAGTCTTATGCAGTGTATGGGCTGTTAGCCATTTTCTAGCTGGTTCGGTGGCCATTTTCTTGGTGATTTTTGTACCAAGACTAGCTGGTGGCCATTTTTTTGTAGCCTCGGCGTGTTTTTACTGCTAGTGCTGGGTCTGTGTACCTCAAAACAGCGTGGTTTTCACTCTGAGCACTTTGTGGCTGAAACAGGGCAGAGCAGTCAGCGTCAGCACTCGGTCAGGGTGGTGAGTCCTGCGGAGGGGCCCCTCAGTCTGTGAGCAGCTAGGGGGGTGGGGTTTGTTTCCTTGCCTTAAGTCCCTAAGTTGTGACAGGCGTGTGAGGGTCAGCATGTCAGAAGCTGGCGCTTCTTCCCCAGACATCCCTGCTATTGCAACCGGCTCATCTGCAAAAAATGCGGTGCCTATGGACGCTTTGTCGGCATTCCTGGAGACCTTTGTTGCCAGGGTGGAAGCGCCGTGCGACTACAAGGGGGGTAAAAAATGCCCCCTTGTCTTCTGGGGAGAACACTGATTCAGACTTGGGTCCCGCGGTTACTGACGGCCCCTGTTCTGACGTGTCAGAGGATGCGGACCAGGACCGTTCGGACAGTGAGAATGACTGTCCGGGTTAGCGCAGGAAAAAGTAGTGGGAGCACTTATCACTGCGGTGCGGGATACTGTGATGATACAGGATGCAGCAGAAACCGTTTCTGAAGTGGCGCTCCCTTTTGGGTCCCGCAGACCGGCCCACACGCCTAAGGTGTTTCCGTATTTGACTTGTATTGATAAGTTCATTTACAAAGAATGGGCAAATTCGCAGTGGGCCTTTTCAGTCCCAAGAATAATGGAGGTGAGTTATCCTTTTTAAAAAATCTTCTAACTAGGTTCCCCTTTAAGGGAGAACGCCTTTTTGGAGATGGCTTGGATAAATACATTCAGACTATTTCCAGCGGAAAGAGTACTCTTTTACCAGTCAAAAGAAAATATAAACGTCCTTCGTTTAAACAGCCTTTTTCCCCAGCACCAAGGGCATCCTCCTCTAGGCAGGGGCGACGGCCTTTGCCGTCTGACCCCACGGGGAGATCTCAGGGTCAGGCCCAGACACAGAGGAGGACCTGGGGCCGCAAGTCTGCAAAGCAGAATACCAAGGCCTCATCATGAAGGGGCATCACCCCTCACCAAGGTGAGGGGAAGACTTCTGAGGTTCTCAGAAGTCTTGCAGAGGGAAATTCAGGACAGATGGACTCTCTCCACTGTATCTCTAGGATACAAGCTAGAATTTCGAGAGTTTCCACTGGCCCGTTTTCTCAGATCAAACGTTCCAATGGATCCAGCCAAAAAGCAATCCCTGTTGCAAGCGTTGGACCGATTATTGGCTCAAGGGGTAAATATGCAGATTCCCAAAGAGCAGCAGGGTTTGGGGTTTTACTCAAACCTATTTACGGTGGCAGAGCCGAATGGAGATATCAGACCAATTCTAGATCTACGGAATCTAAATCCGTTCCTGAGGATCCGCTCCTTTCGCATGGAGTCAATCAAGTCAGAAGTATCTATCCTACAAGGAGGGGAACTTCTGGCATCCATCGACATCAGAGATGCATATCTGCATGTCCCTATATTCCCTCCTCACCAGAGGTTTTTGCGTTTCCAGGTAGAAAAGAAGCATTTTCAGTTTGTAGCCTTGCCCTTCGGCCTTGCTACAGCACCTCGGGTATTCACAAAGGTACTTGCCCCACCTCTAGCCAGGTTAAGGGCACAGGGCATAACTGTCCTGGCTTACTTAGACGATCTATCGTTAATAGACCGGTCAGTGGCTAACTAAAGCCGTTTCAAGCCGTTACCTGGAAAGTTTAAAAATGTCCTCCTTGAAGCCACTAAAGAGGCTGGAGTATCTAGGCATGATCATAGATACAGCCCAGAAGAGGGTGTTCTTGCCTCCAAAAAAGATCAGCTCCATACAGGAGCTAGTGAGGATGATCAGGTCAAGAAAAAATCCTTCAATTCGCCTTTGCATGAGATTGTTAGGGAAGATGGTAGCTTCATTTGAAGCATTTCCCTATGCACAATTCCATTCAAGACTGTTTCAAAGCAGTATCCTGTCTGCTTGGAACAAGACGAATCAAACTTTGGATTTGCCAATGCGGCTGTCCCCAAGAGTGTCCCAGAGCCTCAGTTGGTGGTTACTATCCCGGAACTTGCTGAAGGGAAAAAACCTTCAGACCAATTATCTGGAAGGTAGTGATGACGGATGCCAGCCTTTCAGGCTGGGGAGCAGTACTAGAGAAAACGACTGTCCAGGGATGATGGTCAGGGACCGAAGGTACCTTACCCATCAACATCCTAGAGATTCGGGCAGTATATCTGGCCCTAAAGACCTGGACCTCCAGTTTAAAGGATTTTCCTGTCGGGATTCAATCCGACGATGCCACGGCCGCACCAGAAGTCTCTCAACTCAGAGAGGTGAACCAGATTCCAACTTGGGCAGAGGAGACATGTCCCCTGCCTGTCGGCAGTTTTAATTCCGGGAGTAGAGAATTGGCAGGAGGACAATCTAAGTCGCAAGCAGCTATTCCCATGCGAATGGTCTCTTCATCACGAAGCGTTTCAATCTGCTTGCCAAAAATGGGGGACTCCGGACATAGACCTTCTAGCGTCCAGATTCAACACAAAGCTAGTCAACTTTGTGTCCAGGACAAGGGACCCACTCATGTATGGAACAGATGCGTTGGTGACCCCCTGGGATCAGTTCTCACTGATCTGCTTTTCCCCCGATCCAGTTGCTGCCTGGGCTTCTTTCCAGGATCAAGCTGGAAAGCAAGTCGATAATTCAGATAGCACCAGCATGGCCCAGAAGGTCATGGTTCATGGAGATCGTAAAGATGACAGTGGAGGGTCCTTGACCCCTTCCACTAAGGCCAGACCTGCTATCGCAGGGGCCTATATTCCATCCTACTTTACGAACACTAAATTTAATGGCTTGGCTATTGAGACCCACATTCTGAACAAACATGGGCTTTCCAGGTCGGTTATCTCTACTTTGATTAATGCTAGGAAGCCAGCTTCTAGAGCTATATATTATAGAGTCTGGAAAGCGTATGTTTCCTGGTGTGAATCCAAAGGTTGGCACCCTCGGAGATATATTTATAGGCAGAATTCTTGCCTTTCTACAGTTAGGCGTAGAGATGAAGCTGGCCCTGAGTACTATTAAGGGCCAAGTCTCAGCCTTATCAATTTTGTTTCAAAGACCGCTTGCTACGCATTCTTTAGTCCGGGGTTTCATGCAGGGAGTGCTGCGGATAAATCCGCCAGTTAGATCTCCCTTAAACCCTTGGGATTTAAATCTAGTTTTGTCGGTGTTACAAAAACAGCCTTTCGAACCATTACAGCATATTCCTTTAGTCCTCTTGACAAGGAAGCTGGTATTTTTAGTTGCTATAGCGTCAGCAAGGAGGGTGTCAGAATTGGCTGCTCTTTCTTGTAAAAAGCCATATTTGGTTATTCATGATTACAGATTGGTGTTACACCCTCGTCCAGGCTGGTAGTTTCAGGCTTTCATCTGAATGAAGATATTGTCCTGCCTTCGTTTTTCCCCAAACCATGTTCCAGGGAAGAAAAATCTCTACATTGTCTTGATGTAGTGAGAGCAGTAAAAATCTATTTGAAGAAAACTGCTCATATTCGTAAGACTGACGTCTTATTCATTCTGCCACAGGGTCCTAAGAAGGGACAGGCAGGGTCGAAATCCACTGTCTCCAAGTGGATTCGGCAAGTTATAATTCAAACTTATGATTTAAAGGGAAAGATTCCCCCTTTTCAAGTTAAGGCGCACTCTACCAGAGCGGTTGGTGCTTCTTGGGCAGTGCATCACCAGACCTCCATGTCTCAGATCTGCAAGGCCGCAACTTGGTCTTCAGTACATACGTTTGCAAAATGTTATCAAGTAGATGTAAGATGGAATGAGGATATCGCCTTCGGGCGCAGTGTGCTGCAGGCAGCAGTATAAGTCCTCAGGTCTGGGGGTTACCCTACGGGTTGTCTCCCTCCCCTCAAGTAGCATTGCTATGGGACATCCCACCAAGTAATTACTTGAGACTCCTATGATGTACAATAAAGAAAATAGGATTTTTAACCACTTAAGGACCGCCTCATGTAAATATGTCCTTTTTTTGAAGAGGGATATCTCGGTAACGGCAGCAGCTGCTACCACAACCAAGGTATACAGGAGGCAGTCCTGTGTACAATAACGGTGGTCTCTGCGGCGGGTTCGCCGCAAGATCAGTTATCGGCGGCGGGAGAGGTGCCACCCCCCCTCCCGCCGCTCTCCCGCGCCTTCCGCCGTTTACGGGAGCCGTCGGTAGCGGCGGAGGCAATCTGGTCCCATCGATGGCCGGGTATGGAGACGAGTGAGGCTAAGATGGCCCCACACATCTCTATACCTTAGGACGGCGGAAGCGACGTCAAAACGTCACTTCCGCCCATACCTCTTAAAGGTATATTTTTTCAATGTAATTTTTTTAAATGATTTTTTTTATTTTTTTTATTGCATTTAAGTCAAAATATGAGATCTGAGGACTTTTTGACCCCAGATCTCATATCTAAGAGGACCCGTCATGCTTTTTTCTATTACAAGGGATGTTTACATTAAAAAAGTGATCTATTATTATTTTTATTTTTTTTAAGTTTAAAAATAAAATCAAGTAAAATAAATAATAAAAACATTTTTTTAAACACCCAGCCCCAGGGTAAAAGTTTGACACCATTCCACGAGCGGGCGCAATTTTGAAGCATGACATGTTGGGTATCAATTTACTCGGCGTAACATTATCATTCACAATATAAAAAAATTGGGCTAATTTTACTGTTTTATTTTTTTTAATTCAAAAAAGTGAATTTTTTCCCAAAAAAAAGTGCGCTTGTATGATCGCTGCGCAAATACGGTGTGAAAAAAAGTATTGCAATGACCGCCATTTTATTCTCTAGGGTGTTAGAACCCCCAAACATATTTTGTTTTTTTTCTAAGTAATTTTCTAGCAAAAAAAATAACTGTTTTAAACATGTAAACGCCAAATCTGAAAAAGAGGCCTGGTCCTTAAGTGGTTAAAACAGCTTACCTGTAAAATCCTTTTCTTGGAGTACATCATATGACACAGAGCTCCCGCCCCTCTGTTTTTTGGGGTGAGAGTATATTGCTTGGCTACAAAAGCTGAGGTACTCCTGGAAGGAGGAGGGGTTATATAGGGGAGTCCACTTCCTGTATTGGTTATACCAGTGTCAACACCTGAAGGTAGGCCTATAACCCACCAAGTTATTACTTGAGACTCTGTGTCCTATGATGTACTCCAAGAAAAGTATTTTACAGGTAAGCTGTTTTAAAAATCCTATTTTTCAGGAGGCTCTTCTCAAAGGGCTAACTCACCTCCATTCTTCTTGGGACTGAAAAGGCAGACTGCGGATTTGCCCATTCCTTGTAGATGAACTTATCAATATAAGTCAAATACGGAAACACCTTAGGCGTGCGGGCCGGTGTGCAGGACCCAAAAGGGACCGCCACCTCAGCAGAGGTTCCTGCTGCATCCTGTATCTTCAGAGTATTCCGCACCGCAATAAGTGCTCCTACTGCTGGTGGTGTTTTTTTTTTATTTTTTTTTTTTTTTTTTTTGGTGTATACAAGATAAAATCCCTATTTTTTTGCTAGAAAACTTAGAATCCCTATATATATATATATATATATATATATATATATATATATTAGCAGAGAATCTAGAAAATGGCAATTGTTGCAATATTTTATGTGACACAGTATTTGTGCAGCGGTGTTTTAAATGCAATTTTTTGAGAAAGGGGACACTTTCATGAATTAAAAAAAAAGAAACTGTTATCCCAATTTTTTTGTACAATATGAAAGATGTTACGCAAAGTAAATAGATACCAAACATGTCACACGTTATAATTGCACGCACTTGTGTAATGGTGACAAATTTTGGTACTTAAAAATCGACATAGTCGACGCGTTAAAATTTTTTTTACGGTTACCAGGTTAGAGTTAGAGGAGGTCTAGTGCTAGTATTATTGCTCTCACTCTGACGATTGCGGCGATAACTCGCATGTGATTTGAACACCGTTTACATATGCGGGGTGCGACTTCCGTATGCGTTTTCTTTTCGTTTGCTTGCTGTGATGGGGTGGTTTGAAATTTTTATATATATATATATATATATATATATATATATATATATATATATGATTAAATTGTGTTTTTAAAAAAATTTGATCACTTTTATTGCTGTCACAAGGAATGTAAACATCCCTTGTGACAGTAATAGGTGGTGACAGGTACACTCTATGGAGGGATCGGGGGCCTACAAGACCCCAAATCCCCCTTTACACTTCAAAGTATTCAGATCACCGAAAATGGTGTATCTGAATACTGTAGTTTTTTTTTTTTTTTTTTTTTAATCCGGCGCCATTGGCAGCCGAGTAAACAGGAAGTGATGTCATGACGTTGCTTCCGTGTTTACATCATGGAGACTGGAAAAAAGCAGTTTCTGGCTTTGTCCCATTCTATCACTAGCTGCCAGAAGAGCCAGATCGTCGATCGGCTCTCCAGTGCCACTGGGAGGCCCAGGAAGAGCAGCAGGAGGGGGGAGACGTCCCCTCCCACATCTCCGGAATAACAACCGAGCAGCTTTTAGCCTCATCGGTTGTCGTCTTCGGAAAGCTGATCGCCGGCTCTAAACAACGGTACTGGGATGATGCTTGCAGCTGCGGGCATCATCCCGATATAAACCCCCGAAACTCAAGTACGCATATCTGCGTACGCTCAGCGGGAAGGGGTGAAGTTACAAGTTTGTTGTAAACGCATCTTTTGATGCACAAGTTGGCCGCTGGTTGTGATGACTGCCTTTTAAGATGGCAACTCCTCTGTTGAGGGGTTCCTTTTGTTGTGGGGGAAGTTATGTTTCGCTGTTTCCACCCCTCATTTTTTGACACTGCTTGGGGACGTCCCTAAGGTCAAGAATTAAAGGAGCTGTGTCCGTCAAGGAATGAAATAGAAAATGGGATCTTTGTACTCCCCGTAATCCTTTTCTCTGAAGTTCATTGACGGACACAGCGCCCGCCCCTCCTATTCATGTTTGTACTGCTTTTTGACAAACTGAGCTACAGGAAGCAGGGTGAGGGTCTATAGCCAGAGGGACCGCCCCCTGGGCCGTGCTGTGTGGTCTTGCTGTTTTCTGCCTAGTCCTCTCCTGAAGGTGGTGTGATAACCCTAAGGTCAGGAATTAAAGGAGCTGTGTCTGTCAATGAACTTCAGAGAAAAGAGTACAAAAATCTTTTTTTTTTTTTTTTTTTTATTGCACAAAATTATAGCGCAAAAAAATAAATGGAGTAGTGATCAAATACCATTTTTTCGGCGTAATACACGCACTTTTTCCCCCCTGAAATCGGGGGTGCAAGTTATACGCCGATCCCCCGCTGTTTCTCACCCTTTCTCCTGTTCTCTACGGCTTCTGGGTGTTTTCGGCCGTTCTCGGCTATCTTTGGCTGTTCTCGGCTATTTTTGCCCGCACTCGGCCATTTTCGGTGGCCGAGTGTGGGCGAAAATAGCCGAGAGCGGCCGAGATGCACAGGACATCCGCTCTGTATCTCGGCGGCGCCATTTTTAAACGGCAAACGACTGGCAAGGCTGCAAATGACACTGACAAGGCTGCATTGATATGTAAGTTTTTTCCTTAAACTTCCCTCCTAAAAGTTTTTTTTTTCTTTTAAATTCCCTCCTAAACTTGGGGTGCGTGTTATACGCCAGTGCTTGTTATACACCGATAAATACAATACTCCCTAGGGGAATAACCACTAGTGGAATCTAGGATGGAAAAAGATCTGGGGATAAAACTAATTCTGACACTACAAGATTCTGGTCTGGCCGCATCTTGAGTTTTCCTTCCAGTTCTGGGCACTAGGCCTCAGGAAGGATATTCTGGAACTGGAGTCCAGATAAGGACTCGTGTGATCCTGGGAACGGCCAGCCAGTGTTTGCCATGTCCTGAAAATAAGTCGGGACGCATGAATGTAAATATTGGGGGTACTTCAGCCAACTGTCGTGTGTGACAGAAAAAGCATACAGGTATGGTATTTGCATTAAACCATCTGGGCCCTTGTGTTCATGGGCAAATTTATGTAAAAGGGCAAACTTAGACCTGCTTTTGGACTCCATTCAGATTACTTCTAGGTTTACCAAGTTTTAAAGCGGAACTTCAGAAAACGAAATAGTCTTCCCTTGTAGTTGGGCTGTGTCTGCACGGCAAGAGTTAATTTTACTACAGCAGGTATGTGTTCACCCCTATTTGCTACCTTTTGCAGCTTGAGGGGGGCCATTTCGGGGGTAATAAAAACTAAAGTTGTCCCAATACTAGTATCGGGACCAATACCGAGCATTTGCGCAAGTACTTGTACTCGCACAAATGCTCCCGATACCTGGTAGAGGCGGTGTTTCATCAGATTAAGCAACCCGGCGCAACCTGAAGTCAGCGGGGGGGAACAACGGAAGTGACACTCATGTCAACGTTGGTGCTTGGACATCCCAATGCCCATCTTGGTACACCCTGCACTTGGCCACAGTAAGCATGCAGCAGACATCTTGTTACGCCCAGCCCATATGGCTCGGGCTGGGTGTAACAAGATGGCCGCTACTGCTTTTATGCGGCCGAGTGGAAAGAGTACCAAGATTGGCATCGCAGGCAGCCTTTCCTTTCATGACATTCAGTGCCTGCCCATCAGTGCCCATAAATGCCACCTATCAGTGTCCAATGCCTGTAAGTGCCACCTGTCGGTGCCAGCCACCTGTCAATGACATCTATCAGTGCCCAATGCCCATAAGTGCCCCTATCAGTGCCAGCCACCTGTCAGTTCCATTTATCAGTGCCAGCCACCTGTCGCTGTCACCTATTTGTCAGTTCCAGCCATCAGTGCTGCATATCTGTGCCACCTAATCTGTATTGTGGTCTGAAAACTGTCACATGACATTAAAAGAAAAGTATTGGTTATCGTGAGTACTTGAAAAAAGTATTGGTACTTGTACTCTGTCTTAAAAAAAAAAAAAGTGGTATCAGGAAAACCCTAGTAAAACACACACATCATTGGTATTGGTGCCACCTTCTTTTGCATATATTGAATAGATATAACCAAATGTTTTCAATGATATAATAAAAATCCCTCTGGAAATGCATTTTTTTTCTTTTTTTTTTTGTCTTTATGTATCCCTCACACTACTGCTCTTTAATGATAAACCTTTATTTTCTTTTAAGATTACAAAGTCTGCAAACGGAACACGTTTCTGTGAATGGATTGTACACAGACTCCGACTCTCCTCAGGTAGTCAGCACATATATGTGTACATTTATAAAATTGTAAAGAGAGAAATTGGCTGCCATTGCTGACCTGCATCTGAAAATGCTGGCTGTCATACTGACGCTCTTGAGATTTGAGTTATTGACCTTTTTCTTTTGTTGCTAGTTGGGTGTTAAGAATTGGGGTAGTTTTGTTTCTGTAAAACTTTCATGTATAGGGAAGGACTAGTAGTTTTAGGTCAGTTTGGTTTTAGGTTTTTTAAATAGTTTTCGACCAACTGGTTCAAACAAAGTATTACTACATCAGTTGCGTAAAGTATACAACGTGGTGTTCCAACAGCAGGACAGGAAAGTCCTGTTCCCAGAACAAATTGAGCCGGGCTGAGTGCTGCTCATCCATTCATAGGAAGCCTTGTATGTTATGAATGAAAATAGGGCTTCCTCTAGCAGGGAGGTGGAGAGGCAGATGGCTGATGTCATAATCTCCACCCCATCCAATGAGAGGAAGCCTTGTATTCAAATACAAAATAAAAAGGCTTCCTGCAAATGGTTTAGCAGCCCAACCCGATTTTGTTCCAGGGGCCACTACTGGAATACAGCACTGATAATACATACTGTTATACAGCACTTTCGTAGGCACATCTGTTAGTGAACATTACGTCTGGCCCTAGTGTCCTGGATTCTCAGGCTACGGAATTGTCCTTTAAGGATTCAATCCGACAATGCCACGGCTGTGGCCTACTGCAATCACCAGGGGGGCACGAGAAGTCACACAGCCCGAAAAGAGGTGAATCATGTTCTAGCTTGGGCACAAAGAAACATTCCTTGCCTATCAGCGGTTTTCATTCCAGGGATAGAGAATTGTCAGGCTGACTACTTGAGTAACCAACAATTGTTTCCGGGAGAATGGTCCCTTCACCCTGACATCTTTTTGTCTATGTCAAAGATGGGTTATTCCAGACGTTGATCTGTTTGTGTCCAGATTCAACAACAAAGTCGACAACGTGTCCAGGACGAGGCATCTGCTAGCGTACGGAACAGACGCCTTGGTCTTCCCATGGGATCAGTTTTCACTGATCTATGCGTTTCCTCCGGTTCTGCTACTTCCGTGCCTTCTCTGCAGGAACAGAAGGAAGTGATTCTGGTGGCCCAGAAGATCTTGGTTTGCCGAGATCATAAAGATGGTGGTAGGAGTCCCTTGGACCCTGCCATTGAGGCCAGACCTTCTCGCTCAAGGTCCGGTATTCCATCCTACCTTACAAACGTTAAATTTAATTGTTTGCCTATTGAAACCCACATTCTAAAGGACCATGGGTTATCCCCTTCAGTAGTGTCTACTTTGGTTAATGCTAGGAAGCTAGCCTCCAGAGTCATTTAATATATAGTCTGGAAGGCATATGTTTCCTGGTGTGGATCCAGGGGTTGGCACTCCAGGAAGTATGTCATAGGTAGGATCCTTGAATACCTGCAAATGGGATTGGAAATTAAGCTGGCCTTGAGTACTATCAAGGGCCAGGTCTCGGCCTAATCAACGGCCTCTTGCTTCTCACTCTCTGGTGTGTAGTTTTATTCAGGGGGCAACACAAATGAATCTCTGTCAGGGCACCTCTAAATCCTTGGGATTTGAATTTAGTCTTGTTGGCTTTACAGAAACAGTTTTGAGCCTATACGGGAAATTCCCTTGGTTCTTTTGCCAAGAAAAATAGTATTTTTTGTTGCCATATCCTCTACCAGAAGAGTATCAGAACTGGCGGTTCTGTCTTGTAAAGAGCCATATTTCATCATGCATAAGGATAAGGTGGTATTGCGGCCTCATCCTGAATTCCTACCGAAGGTGGTGACAGGTTTTCATTTGAACCAGGATATTCAGTGTGTGTATGCTTTTCAAAAAATATGCAGATTTAGACAGTCTTTCATATTGCCAGGCAGTGCTCACGTAACCGCCCACCACTCTCCTCCCCGCCTCTTGGATGATGCGCGAGTGGTGCTATAACATAAAATATAAAGCAGCATATTTTTAAAAAGTGCATGCACTGGGATACATCATAATTGAATGTAACAAAGAGAATTGTAGAAAAAAAGCCCCATACACACTATCAGATTTTCTGCTGATTTTTATTTTTTTTTCCCCTTCAGACTTACCAAAACCATATAATATGAGGTCAAACCTTAGGAGTTTCAATGTGCATGCAATCAGGCTGGCCCTGGTTCAGGTTTTGGTAAATCTGAAGACAAAAATCAGCAGAAAATCTGATAGTGTGTATGGGGCTTAAGAGACAGTGGCTTTACAACTACTTTTATTTTTTCTTTGGTGACTTTAATCAAGACCTGGGACAGAAACCCTGCTTAAGCTGGTCTCTACACAGTAGTTATCTGGATTAGTGTATCCTCAGCAATAGCCCTGGCTTTAGCTTTTCCCAGTTGCTGCTGGACTAGAAGAATGCAGGGCTAGCCTTGAAAGTGTTCTTTGGGTGCTGGGCTCTGCATTGTTGCACTTCCCGGACCTTGATGTACTGCGTCAGTTAACTGCCAAGCATTCTCTAGGTCCAGATCTTTGGCACAGCATCTGGTGTGATCTGTCTTTGAAATGGGCCTTTTTTTGTGGCAAGGCTGGCCAGGAATGTGACCTTTTGGGCACTGGAGTCTTCATTGTAGCGCTTTCATAGATCTTTTCCAGATCTACAGTGCCTTGAAAACCTATTCATACCCCTTGCAATTTCCCATATTTTCTCATTGTGGCGGATCTCGGATTCGCCATAACCAGCCCTTAACCCCTCAATCACGAGACAAGCCACACAGGTGTGGAGGGTTAAACATCCAGAGCACAAAACTCTTTATTAAGTGCCAAACATACTTTTAACATAGCTAGGGACACTCCCCTTAGCCTGGTCATGGGGGGGTAGGGGACAAGGAAGAACCAATGGAAACTCAACACTTGTATATTCAAACAACTATAGTTGAAGCACGTGAAGGGATTATGACTAGCAGGCAGCCCCTCCTTACACATCCCCTGCTGGGGGGGGGGAAGGGATGCAGCATTACATTATCGCATTCTTAGGTAGCCAGGAACGACTCCACAAGCCCATCCACAGATACTGCATTCACCCGGTTCCAATGACTGGCGAATCTGGACACATGTCTGGAGGTAGCATCTTCTCCAGGTGGTGGGAGACGGCAAGTATCATGTACTTTGCTGGGCCATAGTCTGTGGGTAGGAGGCGAGCCCACAGCCCCTTCCAAAACACACAGTGACAGTTTGTTCTGTCACATTTCTCCCCTTTTAAAAACCAACTAACCAGCTCTGACCCTCAACTGGTCTGGACCTGCGTTAGTCACAAATTCCCACCCCTGGGGAGCAAAACCACACATACGGTCTGCCATGAACAAAAACAGCCGCTTCAGAGCAGGACCTGCTCTCATGTCTTCAGTCTGCACTCCCATGGTCCGGGGGCCTGGTTGCAGGTATTGGGGGGTGGGGGGGGGGGCTGAATAATCCTCTGCCCTGATGCCAGCACTTCAGCTGGTAGGGAGCTTAGGCTGGTAGTGCTAAGCCATTGGGGGGGAAAAGGTACTTGGTTTTCTGCTGGGGAGGTATCTTGCAGGGGCTATCTCCTGGACTCTCCAGCTCTTTTTCTGATGCTGGGCTGAGACCAACAGCACTCTGCCCCGTAGCCACCGCTTCTGCTGGGGGGGACATATACAAAGGTAGAGTTCAGCCACTGGGGAGGGGGAAGGGTATTCTCCCCTCCTGGTTCTGTGACCAGCTGCTGGGGCGACTTCTGAAAGGGGCTGTCTCCCAAACACTCCAAAAGCATACTGAGGGCTGGGCAGGGGCCAGCGGCACTCTGCCCCATAGCCAGCGCTTCTGCTGGAGGGATAAACACTGGGATAGTGTCCAAGCGCTGAGGAGGTAGAATGGTTTTCTCCACTCCCAGTGGGGATATCCGCTGCTGGCGAAACAGTTCCAGAGGATCATAGCTCTTACTCTCCTGATCCAATTCTGAGGGTGGGCAGAGGCTAGCGGCGCTCTGCTCCGTCGCCAGCGCTTCTGCTGGGGATATAAACACTGGTGTAGGGTCCAAGTGCTTGGGAGGGAGAATTGCTTTCTCCACTCCCAGTGGGAATATCTGCTGCTGGGGAAACGGCTCATTGAGGTCATCCCTCGGTCTCCCTGGATCTAACTCTGAGGGTGGACAGAGACCAGTGGCGCTCTTCCTCGTAGCCAGCTCTTCTGGGGCATCGGATGAGATACTCTGGACTTGCTGCTGATCACCATCTACCAGCCTTCCTGCGCCCGTCTCAACTCCCCCTTCCGAGACTTTTATGCTATTGGCTTGTCTCGCTTATAGGCAATCTCGAGCTCCCATTCCTGCTCAACCAGGAACTCCAATTCCTCCAGATCACATGCCTCTTCTGGGAGGTCCAGCACCTCATCTCGGAAGTCCAGAATGTCTTCCAGCCTCCACTCAATGCTCCCAAAGTCTGGGTCTCCGTACATTTTTTGATGGAGCAGCCCCACGCCGCCGTAGCCAATGCCATTTGCTGTACCTGGCCACAGTTGAGCCGCAAAGTACCGGAGGGCTCTATAGCTGGCATCCAGCCTCATCTCCTCCCGAGCCAATCTTCCGAGCTCCTTCTTCCACTCATCTTGCGATTGTTCCCTCAGGAACACCTCTCGTGCATGGTACTGGGTCCACTACATCTCTGTGGAGGAGGGAAGGATCTTCCCCTGTTTGTACCGCTCGTGGCTTAGCGCCTCTTGCCAGAGTTGCTGGCGGATCAAATGCTCCCAGCGGAGCATGATGTGCTCTGTCACTGGTCCCCGATGTTTCTTCCGCATGCCTTGCAGCCTCCTCCCGAACTCTGCTCTCAGTTTGGCTGGTCCCCGTATTGCTCCTCAGTGGCTGCCCGGATCTTGAATCCCGGTGGGGATTTGGATGTCCTGGACTGCAGGAGACATCCCACTGCTGCCACCACTGTGGCGGATCTCGGATACCACTGCTGGGCATCTCCGCCAGACCTGTGTCTCCTGTCCTCCAAATGCACCCGCAGCCTGCACATTCCCCATAACCAGCCCTTAACCCCTCAATCACGAGACAAACCACACAGGTGTGTGTTTAAACATCCAGAGCATAAAACTCTTTATTAAGTGCCAAACATACACTTTTTACATAGCTAGGGACACTCCCCTTAGCCTGGTCGGGGGGGGGGGGGGTTAGGGGACAAGGAAGAACCAATGGAAACTCAACACTTGTATATTCAAACTACAGTTGAAGCACATGAAGGGATTATGACTAGCAGGCAGCCCCTCCTTACACATCCCCTGCTGGGATGTGTCCCCAGACCAGACCTTTTGTCTACATGCCATGACCCATCACATTTAACACAACAAGAGGGGGGGGGAGAGGGGATGCAGCATTACATTACATTATCTCATTATCTTAGGTAGCCATGAACGACTCCACAAGCCCAGCCACAGATACTGCATTCACCCGGTTCCGATGACTGGGGAATCTGAACACAAATGTCTGGAGGGGTAGCATCTTCTCCAGGTGGTGGGAGACGGCAAGTAGCCCTCCAAATATGTACTTTGCTGGGCCATAGTCCGTGGGTAGGAGGCGAGCCCACAGCCCCTTCCAAAACGCACAGTGACAGTTTATTCTGTCACACTCATGTTACAGCCAAAAATTTTAATATATTTTATTGAGATTTTATATGATAGACCAACAGAAAGAGGCACATAATTGTAAAGTGGAAGGAAAATTATAAATGTTTTTCCAAATCTTTGCCTTCAGAAGTCACCTAATTGGTAAATGGAGTCCACCTATGTGTAATTTAATCTCTGTATAAATACATTTGTAGTCAGAGTCTTTATACGGAAATACGATGACCCTAACTACCAAGGCCTGAGGTGTGCCTTGGCCTGGCTGGACAGTATGCCTAAAAGAGGGCATACCCTGAATGAATGTATGAAATGTAAATGAAATGATGAAAGCAATGGGGGAACGGGTGGGTGGGAACCCAGAAATGAGCCGACGAAGGCTCTGATGGAGGAGGAGGGATTTAAAGCCCTCAGACTCCTCCTACAAATTAAGGCTAGCCTGCGGCCAGCCTTCCAACTTGTAGTCAGAGTCTTCATACGGAAATACGATGACCCTAACTACCAAGGCCTGAGGTGTGCCTTGGCCTGGCTGGACAGTATGCCTAAAAGAGGGCAAAACGATACAAAGTAGGTGTGATGTGAAAGCTACAAAGAAGGCCCGCAACAATCGTTTAGTCCGGAAAATGCAAATGCCCGGCTGACTACAGAAAAGGGCCCCCTGTGAGACCTACAAAAATTGCCCAGGAACCAGATGAATAACAGAAAAGGGGTTAGGATTCCAGCCTGGTTTGGCAAGTAACCTGGACGTGAGAACAACTGTTTGTAGTGAGAGGATGGAGAAAGCGCAGACCCACGGAATGATGCAGAGAAGGCCAACTTACTTACCCGACACCAAGGCTAAGGTACAGAAATATGACCACAAACCCCTAGCTTAACCATCTATACCAATGATGGGGAAGTTGTAAGTGGTAAGAGAGAACCTGCCTAGAGCACTAACTAGGAACTGCCAAGGGAAGGAGACAGGAAGTCTGAGACACCACGAAAACCTGGCCGGTAACTGGTAGCCGTGCCAAAGAGAAACATCCCCGATTCCCCTCCCTTGACGGTTAGAGAGGGTGAGCCGCAAAAATTTGCAGCTTGACAGGAGTTTGTAGGTCCTGAAAACTAGTCACCTGATAGAAACTACATGGAATTGGCAGATGAGGCCAAATTGCCGATGCAATACCCAGCGAAACCCATAAACATGAACCTATGAGACCATCCCGCCTTGTGAGAAGCCCACTACAAACTCTGGATAAGAACCATTGGCCAGATTGATTACCCGAGACCACACTGCCCCCAGTTCTACAAGCCACTGCGAGAAATTCCAACATCACCTGAAGGTGCACTGAGAAGAACAGGAGCCGCAGCTGAAACCTCAGTGCAAGCCTAACGAGCTATGAACCCCACCATCCAGACTAACAAATAAGAGCGCATTGAGAAACTGCATGAACTGGGTTGAAGAATCCTGCACAAAACATGCGCTGCACTGGTGGATGGAAGAGGTTGAACAGAGTTGGGAATAAACCCCTGAATACTGCCCCCCCCCCAGCTGAGGCCGCTAAAGTGGTACCCTGGCGATAACTGAGCTAAGAGTTTGGTCCCACCCCTAAAAATGGGGTGCTACCGAGCACTGAACCCCCATGCGATGGTGGAGGGATGAATGTGCACCGGCCTCCTCCGCAACCCACCCCAAACCCTGAACCAAGAAAAACACAACAAGCGAAAAGAGAACAGACAATCAACACACAAAACAATACCCCTACATACCTGACAAGTATGAGGATGTAAGTGCAGAAATGACAAGACCAACAGCGCGTGAATGTGAACCTAATGCTGACACAACCCTAGTGTATGTAGTGAGTGAGCCCGAGCAAACTGCAGTGCCAAGACAGGTAATTAAAAAACGAACGCTCAGGGCTGAGGTACCCACAGACCGTGGTGGATAGTAGTAGTAAAGGTTTGGTGAACGTGCACGTATGACGTATGGTATACGGGCGAGAAAATTGTGGGACGACAATTAAAAACGAAGCCCGTACGGGTCCGTAGACGTGATGGACCCTAGATGTGTGCCCTAGGTAACAGACATACTACGAACATCAAGCTATGACATGAAAGTTGCAAACAAAAGCTATGACAGAACAACAGCGGCAGATGGCAAGCAACCCTCAGGGCTAGTGTACCCACCGACCGTGGTGGGTAGATGTACAAGTGAGATGAAAAAAGCATGCAACTTATAACATATGGTATGCGGGCGAGAAGATTGCGGAACGGCAAACAATTGAAACCTCAGCCCGTATGGTCCATAGGCGTGACAGACCAGGAAATGAGCCCTGGCCAACAGAAAAGCTAGGTACAAAACGCCATGACAGAAAGCAGACAGGTAGCAACAATCCTCCGGCCTAGTATACCCACAAACCGTGGTGGGTAGACGTGCAACGAAATGAGCGTGCACCGTATGATGTGTGTTATACGGGAGAGAAAATAAGTAACAAAATGAAACAAACCTCAGCCCGTATGCTGTCCAGGCATTCCTGTCAGATCCAAACGCTATGACGGAAATGCAGGACGGCAAACGCTATGACGGAAATGCAGGACAGCGAGCGCCATGACGGAAATGCAGGACGGCGAGCGCCATAACGGAAATGCAGGACGGCGAACGCCATGGCGGAAATGCAGGACGGCGAACGCCATGGCGGAAATGCAGGACGGCGAACGCCATGGCGGAAATGCAGGACAGCGGACGCCATGACGGAAATGCAGGACGGCGAACGCCATGACGGAAATGCAGGACGGCGAACGCCACGACGGGGAAAAAAGCTGGACGGCGAACGCCACGACGGGGGAAAAAAGCTGGACGGCGAACGCCACGACGGGGAAAAAAGCTGGACGGCGAACGCCACGACGGGGAAAAAAGCTGGACGGCGAACGCCACGACGGGGAAAAAAGCTGGACGGCGAACGCCACGACGGGGAAAAAAGCTGGACGGCGAACGCCACGACGGGGAAAAAAAAGCTGGACGGCGAACGCCACGACGGGGAAAAAAAGCTGGACGGCGAACGCCACGACGGGGAAAAAAAGCTGGACGGCGAACGCCACGACGGGGAAAAAAAGCTGGACGGCGAACGCCACGACGGGGAAAAAAAGCTGGACGGCGAACGCCACGACGGGGAAAAAAAGCTGGACGGCGAACGCCACGACGGGGAAAAAAAGCTGGACGGCGAACGCCACGACGGGGAAAAAAAGCTGGACGGCGAACGCCACGACGGGGAAAAAAAGCTGGACGGCGAACGCCACGACGGGGAAAAAAAGCTGGACGGCGAACGCCACGACGGGGAAAAAAAGCTGGACGGCGAACGCCACGACGGGGAAAAAAAGCTGGACGGCGAACGCCACGACGGGGAAAAAAGCTGGACGGCGAACGCCACGCCGGGGAAAAAAGCTGGACGGCGAACGCCACGCCGGGGAAAAAAGCTGGACGGCGAACGCCACGCCGGGGAAAAAAGCTGGACGGCGAACGCCACGCCGGGGAAAAAAGCTGGACGGCGAACGCCACGCCGGGGAAAAAAGCTGGACGGCGAACGCCACGCCGGGGAAAAAAGCTGGACGGCGAACGCCACGCCGGGGAAAAAAGCTGGACGGCGAACGCCACGACGGGAAAACGCAGAGACAGAAACCTGGAGCTGAGTGCCGTGATAAACCCCCGTGACTGAAATGGGTGCCTGGACATGCAGGGGGGGGTGCGAGAGTGCCGGGAGGTGAACAGGTGGCTGAGTGCCCCCCCATGAAAACCGGGAAGCGTGTGGGCATCCCCTCCATGGAGCATGGCGAGAGTTCCCGGGAGGTGAACTGGCTGGCAAGCGACAAGTGGACAGAAAAATGCTGTGACAGAAAAATGCTGTGACAGAAAAATGCTGTGACAGAAAAAATGCTGTGACAGAAAATGCTGGACAGAAACCTTGTGACAGAAACAGAAAATGCTGTGACAGAAAATGCTGTGACAGAAAACACTTACGACCGAAACCTGGACAGAATGCAGGCTGGGATCGACACATAGACGAAAGAAGCAAATTCACAAGAGACAGCA